>NC_140994.1:94164379-94762496 GCF_052327205.1 Somniosus microcephalus | reverse complement strand
GCCCACTTTCCGGGGCAAGGTAAGAGCCGGGCTCTGGCCCCACACCGCCAGGGATCAGCACCCGAGGAACCCGCCCGCCGCCCAACGTGAATGAAGACCCTCCTTACCTGTCACGGAGTTGAAGTCTCCAAATGCGGCGTGCGCCGGCCTCTTCCCCCGCGCATTCAGGAGGCGCGGGAAAGAGAGAGAGAGAGGGACAGACAGACTGGGGGGGGGGCGAGTTAGACGCCGCCGCGCACCTGCTCCGCGGAGCTCCGTGCCGCCACCGCCGCACCAGCCTTTACTAAGATGGCGGCGGTAGCGGCGCTCGGCTGAGGCCCGCCCCTCCAGCCTTCACAAAGACGGTGGCGATCGGGGGCCGCTTGTTGACTGGGGCCGGGAGCTGCCTAGCTCGGGCGTGGGTGCGGAGGAGAGGCCGAGGCTTCGAGACCTACCTGGAAAAACGGGGAAAGGTAGGAAAATTAATGAGATTAGATAAGTTAATTACTTTCTAAATCTTTTTTTTGAAAACAATATGTGTTTTAAAAGCAACGTTTTTTTTAAAGACGCAGAAAGCGGGAAAAGAAAGGAAAAGTTTGGAATCAAGATGGCAGCGACTCACCTCGGTTCACAACGATAAGGCCCGTCCACACACGCACCGATTGGTCGACCGTCAGGTCACCAAAGCGTAGGATTGGTCAATCGTCCCGTCACTCGACCGTAGGAGGGCCCGGCCGCATGCGCCAGCAACCCAGCGTACGATTGGTCGACCTCGAGGTCACTCTGTCGCTAATGAGCGGATAATGAGATGCTAATGAGCAGAATGTTGAAGGTTTTTCGGATATCGCGGGCGCGATTTTCGTCCGGCCGAAACGTAAATACGCTTACCAGCGTTTCGGAAAGGTGAGCTTTCTTTCAACGTAACGCACGCGTAGGTACGCACTGTAACTTTCGAGCGCATAGCCGGACAGACGCACACCCGAGGACAGACAGACAGACAGACAGAAGGACAGACAGATAGACAGACAGACAGAAAGAACGATCAGTTTATATATATAGATAAGATAAGAAGATAAGAAGATAAGATAGATATGATAGATATAGATTGATAGATAGATATATAGATATAGATAGATATATAGATAGATAGATAGATAGATAGATGATTTGGACTTGGGTGTACAGGGCACAATTTCAAAATTTTCAATGACAAAATTTGGAAATATAGTGAACGGTGAGGAGGATAGTGATAGACTTCAAGAGGACATAGACAGGCTGGTGGAATGGGTGGACACGTGGCAGATGAAATTTAACACAGAAAATTGCGGTGACACATTTTGGTAGGAAGAACGAGGAGAGGCAATATAAACTAAAGGGTAAAATTCTAAAGAGGGTGCATAAACAGAAAGACCTGGGGGTATATATGCACAAATCGTGGAAGGTGGCAGGGCAGGTGAGAAAGCGGTTAAAAAAGCATACGTGATCCTGGGCTTCATAAATATAGAGGTATAGGATACAAAAGCAAAGAAGTTTTGAACAGTGGGAAGCATTCAAGGAGATAGTGAGGGATCAAAGCAAGTATGTTCCCTTAAAGAAAAAGGATGGGACTAACAAATCTAGAGCTCCCTGGATGTCAAGGGGCATACAGGGTAGGATAAAGAAAAAAAAGGAAGCTTATGACAGATACCGAGGACTCAATACTGTAGAAAGTTGAGAGGAGTATAGAAAGTGCAGGGGTGAAATTAAAAAGGAATTTAGGAAATCAAAGAGAGGGCATGAAAAAATATTGGCAAGTAAAATCAAGGAAAACCTAAAGATGTTTTATAAATACAGTTAGAGCAAGTGGATAACTAAAGTAAGAGTAGGGCCTATTAGCGACCATAAAGGTAACCTGTGTGTGGAAGCAGAAGACATGGGTATGGTTCTTAATAAATACTTTGGGCAGGATTTTAACTCAGGTGCGGGATGGTGTCGTGTTATCCGAATTTCGTGTTTCCCACACGAACCTAAATGGATGTGGGAGATTGATGCAATTTTAACTTAAGTGGCCAATTGATTTCCAACGTGTGGGAAACCTTTGCAAATGGGTTTTTCATGACTGAAAGTCCCCTCCGATGATGTAATCATTGCTGCTGCATTTAAGGTCCACAGCAAGCCTTGCTTCTTCTGCAGACTGCCAAGCTTCTTGACTGTGCAGTGTGAGGGAGCTGCAGCAAAAATGACAAGCGGGAGGGCCAGATCAGCTCCTCGCTTTGACGAGGTGGCACTGCAGGCATTAGTCGATAGGGCTAGGCCAACAGGGGGGTACTGTTCCCTTCATCAGGGAGGAAGAGGCCTCCCACTCAGACCAAGGCAGTGTGGAAGCAGGTGGCTGAGGAGGTCAGCTCCTTGGAAGTCACCCGCAGAACCTGGATACAGTGCAGGAAAAGATTTCATGACTTCAGCGCACTGGAAAAGTGAGTATGAATTTCCCATCACCCTCAATCTGATGCCCATTGCCTTTCCTCACCAACACTCAGCTTTAGCAATCTCTTCCTCCACATCCCACTTGACATTGACAGCCATGCACCCTTACCCATTCCCTCTCTCTCTATGCTCACATTCACGTAACTATTCCACCATGCAGCCCTCACACTCCCTATTACTCTGATGCTTTGAACACAACTGACAACACACAGGGAGGGCCCTTGGTCTTGCAACCTCACTCCATCTTTGTCTCCTTCTAAGTATCTATGCTATGCAATCTCTACACTCACTCCTTCATTCTCACTCAACCTCCACTTGTCTCCCTCATTGCAGGAAAAGAGAGCTCACAACAAAAGAGAGCGAGCCAGGACAGGAGGAAGGCCACCCTCAATAGCCCACCTGACCCCCTGGGAGGAGGCCATCCTGGAAATTATGGGCATTGAGGATGATTCGCGCCTGGGGGATGGACAGATGGGTGCAACACAGCAAGCTGGTGACAGAAAAGTTTCCCATCTCTCTCTTTGACATTGCATGAGTCACTGATAATGATTGTGAAGCTGTAACAGATGCACTTATAAGCATCTGCAAAAAGCTATGTGCATGTAGCCTTTGCATCACATCTCTGACTCGTTCCTTTACTCCCCCACAGGACCATCACAAGCATCCGTCCCCCCTAGCCAGGAAGAAGAGGCTGAGCAGCCAGACTCCTCAGAGGAAGCTGCAACCTCTGAGGGCGCAGCATCAGCAGAATTCTGCGCACCCAGCACCAGCGCAGGCACTCACACCTCGGTGGGACCTTCGGGACATAGTGTTTTCACTGGCGTATCACAGCTCACAAGTGAGCATCAGCAGATTGTGGAGGAGGAGGATATGTGAGGAGCCACTTGGTCCTCAGGAATCTGCAAGCGACGATGCTGTGCCATGTTGTGAAGTGCACAGCAAACCACAACGATTCCGGAGACCCTGGCTGCTGAGTACTGCAGGGCTCCACCTGATCTATCCAGGCATCTGAAGCGCATCTTCAGCAAACTGATGGTTTGCTCGATTATGGCTCTGGTGGATATGTGGCTGGAGTTGTAGCTCTCCTCAGCTTCGTTGGATGGTCTCCTCAATGGCGTCATTAGCTGCGTCCTCAGGGGATAGCCCTTGTCTCAAAGTAGCCATCCGTTAAGTTGGTCTGGCGGACTGAATAGCAGAGGCACACTAGACTGGTGCAGTATGAAGGAGTCATGGCAGCTGCCAGGGTACTTGGCACAAACATGCAAAATTTCCTTCTTGTGGTCACACACCAACTGAACGTTAAGGGAGTGGAAGCCCTTGCGGTTGACAAAAATACCTGGATTGCGATGGGGTGCCTTAAGGGCCACATGTGTGCAGTCAACGATGCCCTGCAGCCTTGGAAAGCCTGCCAGGTGAGCTAATCCAACCGCTCGCGCCGTGACACTTGTTCGATCCTTGGTGAAATGGATGTGATTGTGCGTGAGGGCAAAGAGGGCATCGGTTACCTGCGTGATGCAAATGTGTGCGGCCGCCTGGGGAGATGCCGCTGATGTCTGTTGCTGATCCCTGGAATGAGCCTGAGGCAAAAAAGTTGAGTGTGGTGGTGACTTTGACGGCCACTGGTAATGCTTGTCCACCTGGTCCTCTGGGCAGCAGGTCTTGCTGTAGCATTGCGCAGATGTCAGTCACTACCTCTCGTGAAAGTTGGAGCCGCCTTTGGCACTGCTGCTCAGACATGTTGTGATAGCTGACCCTGCGTCTGTAGACCGTTTGGGGGGTATCTCCTGTCCCAACGGGCTTCCAGGCGCTGGCCCCTTCTGGCCTGTGCAGCTGGGTGAGCAGCAGCCTGACACTCCTGCTGCTGCTGCTGTTGTTCCTGGTTCTGCTGGTGCCGTGGCTGGCGCTCGAGCTCTTCTAATGCCCAGATGGGAAGGAAATAAATGGCTCCCATGCTTCTGGTATATGTCTCCGTTGAGGAAGTGCTGAGTGAAGGTGGCGAGAGGGGTTTCCCAGGTGGTCACACTGGCGATGGGTGTGAGGATCCAACCTTCCACAGCTGTGGTTAAGCCTTCTAAAAGTTGCCCCAGACCTGAGACCACTAAGTCCTGCCACCTGCAAATGATGGCTGATCAAATCTCCTCTTTAATGGTTGACCTGCAGTTGATAGGCAACAATCCAAAAGTGCTCCCGCCAGGTTTCACATTCGTGTTTCCCACCAGACGTATTTTACGTGGGAAAAGGGTTAAATTTGCAAGGGCCTTTTAAAATAGCATTAGAGAGGCCATTTAGTGGTTATTAAGGGCCTTAAAGACCAGTCCCGCCTGTTGGATGTGGGATGGAGTCGGGACCATCAGACGTGCCCGAGTTAAAATCACTCGGAGTCGGGAACCAGGCTGGGGGTGGGGGGGGTCCCAGCCGCCAGTTTTTTGCAATTTTAACCCCCCGCACGCCTCCAAGCCCGACTCCACGGCTCAATGAAAATCGTGCCCAAGTGTCTGCTTTCACAAGAGAGGGACGATGCAGACATTGCAATCAGGGAGGAGGAGTGTGAAATATTAGATGAAATAAACATAGTGAAAGAGGAAGTAGGAAGGGGTTTAGCATCTTTGAAAGTGGATAAATCCCCAGGCCCAGATGAAATGTAAAGAGGAGTAAGAGAGGAAATAGCAGAAGCCAGAGGACTGGAGGACTGCTAACATGGTACCATTGTTTAAAAAGGGAGAAAGGGATAGACCGAGTAATTACAGACTAGTCAGCCTAACCTTGGTGGTGGGAAAATTACTGGAAAAAATTCTGAGGGACACGATAAATCTTCATTTAGAAAGACAGGGATTAATCAGGGACAGTCAGCATGGATTTGTTACAGGAAGGTCGTGTCTGACTAACTTGATTGAATTTTTTGAGGATGTAACAAGGAGGGTCGATGAGGGTAGTGCATTTGATGTAGTCTACATGTATTTTAGCAAGGCTGTTGATAAGGTTCCACTTGGCAAACTGGTCACGAAAGCAAAAGCCCATGGGATACAAGGCAAAGTGGCAAGTTAGATCCAAAATTGGTTCAGAGGCAGGAAACAAAGGGTACTGGTCAAAGTGTGGTAAAACCACCAATGAACTCCTGTACAAATGAATAACTGTCTTTAAAGCAATGTTACAGCACCTATGTCCCTTTGCTGAGTGTAAACAAGCTTTCTGTAAAAACCCTGAAACAACGCGATGACGTCATCACGTTGGTCACGTGGTGCCCCGAGTGGCGGGAAACGTGATGACGTCATGACGTCAGAGGTGGGAGGTTATGGGTTCAGATCTCGTGGAACAAGCTACTACATAGACCTGTTTGCTGTTGCTCCTGCATGTTTTTGATTTGTTCACCAGCTTAATTAAATTCGGTTAATTTACTGAACTGCCTCGACCTCAGTGATTTAGATAGGAATCCGTTGATTCCTACATTGGTGACCCCGAAGCTTCGCGGACGATTTTCGCGGAGACAAGCTCGAGAACAAGATGGATGTAAATGCAGCGAGTTTGAAGCTCCCTCAATTTTGGGAACAACAGGCAGCCTCCTGGTTCGTTCAAGCGGAGGCTCAGTTCCAACTGCGAAACATAGTGCTGGATCAGACCCGTTACCTGTATGTGGTCTCCGCACTGGACAGCTCGACGGCTTCCCGCATTATCAGCCTGCTGGAGACCCCGCCCGTGGAGAACAAGTACGAAACGCTCAAGACGCGCCTCATGCAAGTATTCGGTCTCACAAAGGCGGAGCGCGCACGACGCTTGCTCGCACTCCCCGGGTTAGGCGATGCTAAGCCTTCCGAGTTGATGAGCCACATGCTCACCCTCCTTGGGTCTGAGCCGCAGTGTTTTATATTTCGTGAACTGTGCCTCAGCCAGCTCCCTGAGCAGATACAAGCAGCCCTGGCCAGGTCGACGGCTACGGACGGTGTGGCACTCGCGGCCGAAGCCGACACCATTTACGCGGTGATTCAACAGTATTGCACCACCTCGATGCGCCCCACCTCCAAGAACCCCGCCTCGACACCTTCGCAGACCGGCTTTTGCTACTACCATGCCTGTTTCGGTCAGAAAGCCAGATGCTGCTGACCCCCGTGTAAATTCGTGCCACCGGCACCGAGAAAGCAGCAACACCGATTGCACGACCGGAAGGGAAGCCCCGAGGTCGGTTTTGTAATGTATGTACCTTTAAGGGAGAGAACTACTTTTCACAGTACCTGTATACTGTAGTACCGGCAGTGACCACACCTGTATATAAACCCTGAGTAGTGATCTGTACAGTTAGTTCTTGTGGTGATTATTCTTGTTTTATAAGAAGCATTGTAATTGGTTGCCTGTTTTCCTGCCTTGAGATATATGCTGTAAACTTATTGGTTAGTTGATTCCATGTGACCTGTGGTGGCCATCTTAAATTCAGTTTTCTACAGTTTGGTTGAGACTGGGTGCTCAACATGTACTTGCTGGTTTTTTAAGGTTAATAAAGCCTAGCTTTTGAAAGGCAATCTACTCTTTATTTCAGTTCTAGAGTAACCCTCATTCAGTAAACACCTGTTGTACCGTTTCTCCTGCAGTCTGTGTCTTATTATACACAGACACAACAGGTTTCGCCTCCACAATGACAGTTGGTGATTCCGGGAAATTGTTGTACATCACCAACTCCATTTCGGGCCGGCGTTTCTTCTGCGACACGGGCACTCAGTGCAGCATCCTCCCCGCTTCGGTTCTCGACATCCGACCTGGGCGGCACGGTCCTCCACTACAGGCCGCCAATGGCAGCGCCATCCATACGTACGGGAAGCGGCGTGTCCGATTGTGTCTCGACGGCCAACTCTTCCACTGGGTGTTTATCACCGCCACGATACCACTGGCAATCCTCGGTGCCGATTTTTTCTGCACACATGACCTACTGGTCGACATACGTAATCGCCGCCTGATCCATGCCACCTCACGAGCCCCCATCCCCGGTTTTCGGGGCCCCGGCGCGACCCACACGGTTGCCCACACTGAGTCGCCGCCCGATGATTTCACCTGCCTGCTCAAGGAATTTCCGGAGCTCGCTCGACCCACTTTCTCTGCGACGACCACCAAACACAGTGTTAAATACCACATCACGACAACCAGCCTCCTGGTTTACGCCCGGGCTCAGCGATTAGAGGCCAGTAAACTCGAGGCCGCGAAGGCGGAATTCGCCACTATGGAGCGGTTGGGCATCGTTCACCGATCTGACAGTCCCTGGTCGTCCCCGCTACACATCGTGCCAAAGCCCGGCAGTGGGTGGCAGCCCTGTGGTGATTATCGGTGCCTCAACGAGGTCACAACTCCAGACCGGTACCCGATACCGTATATTCAAGATTTTTCCGCCCATTTGGCCGGAACGTCGTGGTTCTCCAAGATTGACCTCGTCCGCGGATACCACCAGGTGCCCGTCCACCCTCAGGATGTCCAGAAAACAGCAGTCATTATCCCATTTGGCCTCTTTGAATTTTTACGGATGCCTTTCGGGCTTAAAAATGCGGCGCAGGCGTTCCAACGCCTCATGGATTCGGTGCTCCGGGACCTCAAATTCCTTTTCGTATACCTCGATGACATCCTCGTCGCCAGCGCATCAAAGGTAGAACACCTACGTCACCTGCGTGTCCTTTTCCGTCATCTCCAGGAGCACGGCCTTATAGTTAACCCAAACAAGTGCCAATTTGGACTGAGGCAGATCGATTCTCTGGTCCACCGCATCACCATGGAAGAGGCACTGCCACTCAGGGTGAAAGTGGCAGCCGTTGCGGCGTTCCCACGGCCGCAATCCGTCAAGGCGCTCCAAGAATTCCTCGGCATGGTAAACTTTTACCATCGCTTTGTCCCCTGGGCCGCCCAGCTCATGCGGCCGCTCTACGAGGCACTCCGAGGGAAACCGGGGAAAGAACCGGTGATCTGGTCATCAGTCATGGACCGTGCATTTGGGGACACGAAGGAGGCCCTCACCAATGAGGCGATGTTAGCGCACCCACTGCCCGGCGCCACCATCGCGCTCACGTCAGATGCGTCGGACTACGCCGTCGGCGCCGTGCAAGAGCAATGGGTCGACGGGGCATGGCAACCGCTGGCATTTTTTAGCCGCCAGTTACGTAGTAACGAACGTAGCTATAGCACATTTGACCTAGAGCTGTTGGCGTTGTTCCTGGCCATCCGCCACTTTCGTTTTTTATTAGAAGGACGCCAATTCGTCGCTTTCGTGGATCACATGCCCGACGTTTGCCATTGCCAAGACAACTGAGCCGTGGTCGGCCCGACAGCAACGGCAACTCACGTTCATCTCCGAGTTTACCATCGACATCCGTCATGTGGCCGGCAAGGACAACGTGGTTGCTGACTGCCTTTCGCATGCGGCCGTCCAGGCCGTCCAACTGGGTCTCGACTATTCACTAATGGCGGTCGACCAAGCGGCTGACCCGGAGACGCATGCTTTCCGTTCCGATTCATCCGACCTGCGGCCAGTGGACGTACTTTTCCACTCAGACAGCACATCCTTGCTCTGCGATGTCTCCCTGGGAGACCCACGCCCGATCGTTCCATCATCCTGGCACAGGAAAGTCTTCGATATCATGCACAACCTCGCCCACCCGAGTGTGCAGGCGTCACAGACGTTGTTAGCATCCAAGTTTGTCTGGAGGGGAATGCGAAAAGATGTGCGCGACTGGGCCAACACCTGTGTCGTGAGCCAGAGAGCGAAGGTGCAGCGCCACGTTAAAGCTCCTGTCGCCATTTTCGAGGTACCGGAGCGGTGATTCGATCATGTTCATATCGACCTCATGGGCCCACTACCACCGTCACAAGGGTTCACGCATCTGCTGACGATCATCGACCGTACCACCAGATGGCCGGAGGCCATTCCATTGACGTCCACCACCTCCGCGGACGTCGCCCGGGCTTTTCTTTCGTACTGGGTTGCCCGTTTCGGCGTGCCGTCGGACATTTCATCGGACTGCGGGCCGCAGTTCTCCTCTGCTCTGTGGAACGCCGTGGCTTCAGAATTGGGCGCCAAGCTCCATCGCACCACGGCTTACCACCCGCAAGCCAATGGGTTATGCGAACGCTTCCATCGTTCTCTGAAGGCATCGCTGCGGGCCACCCTCCAAGGGACCGCGTGGATGGATAAGTTGCCATGGGTGATGCTCGGGTTGCGCACAGCGCCTAAAGAGGACCTGCAGGCGTTGGCCGCCGAACTGGTCTACGGCCAGCTGCTCAGTGTCCCCGGCGAGTTTCTCCCGTCACTGACGCGTCCGTGGTCCGCCACTGAACAGCTGAAGGCTCACCGAGCCGCGGCGCACGCTTTCCGGCCCATTCCGACTTCACAGCATGGACTGCCTGCGTCACATGTTCCGTCAACGCTTGTGAGAGCTAAATTCGTTTTTGTATGGCACGATGCCCACCGTAGTCCCCTCATGCCTCCATACACGGGCCCCTTCTGGGTACTGAAGGCAGGCGCCAAGAGTTTTCTGGTAGATGTCGGCGGGACGCCCGACTACATTTCCGTGGACCGCCTCAAGGCTGCACACCTGGACCTCGGCCAGCCAGTCGAAACAGCGCAACCGCTGCGTCGTGGACAACCGCCCGCGGCCGCTACACCTGGCCCATCGGCCCCGCGGCCCAGCTCCTCTCCTGCACCATCCATTCCTCTCCGGGAATATCGGAGTCGCTCCGACAGGATTGTCCGACCTCCTCTGCGATTGACTTTGATGATTAAAGACACTTCTGGGGGGGCGCATGTGGTAAAACCACCAATGAACTCCTGTACAAATGAATAACTGTCTTTAAAGCAATGTTACAGCACCTATGTCCGTTTGCTGAGTGTAAACAAGCTTTCTGTAAAAACCCTGAAACAACGCGATGACGTCATCACGTTGGTCACGTGGTGCCCCAAGTGGCGGGAAACGTGATGACTTCATGACGTCAGAGGTGGGAGGTTCTGGGTTCAGACCTCGTGGAACAAGTTACTGTGTAGACCTGTTTGCTGTTGCTCCTGCATGTTTTTGTTTTGTTCACCAGTTTAATTAAATTCGGTTAATTTACTGAACTGCCTCGACCTCAGTGATTTAGATAGGAATCCGTTGATTCCTACAAAAGGGTGTTTTTGTGACTGGAAGGCTGTTTCCAGTGGGTTCCACAGGGCTCAGTACTGGGTTCTTTGCTTTTTGTGGTATATATCAATGATTTGGACTTGAATGTAGGAAGTATGATTAAGAAGTTTGCAGATGATAAAAAAAATTGGCCATGTGGTTGATAATGAAGAAGAAAGCTGCAGACTGCAGGAAGATATCAATGGACTGGTCAGGTGGACAGAACAGTGGCAAATGGAATTCAATCTAGAGAAGTGTGAGGTAATGCATTTGGGGAGGGCTAACGAGGCAAGGGAATACACTATAAATGGGAGGACACTGAGAAGTGCAGAAGATCAGAGGGACCTTGGAGTGCATGTCCACAGATCCCTGAAAGTAGCAGGACAGGTAGATAAGGTGGTTAAGAAGGCATACGGGATACTTGCCTTTATTAGCGGAGGCATAGAATATAAGAGCAGGGAGGTTATGTTTGAACTGCATAAAACACTAGTTAGGCTGCAGCTAGAATACTGCGTGCAGTTCTGGTCACCACATTACAGGAAGGATGTGATTGTACTAGAGGGGGCGCAGAGGAGATTTAGGAGGATGTTGCCTGGGCTGGGGAATTTTATCTATGAGGAAAGATTGGATAGGCTGGGGTTGTTTTCTTTGGAACAGAGGAGGTTGAGGGGAGACCTAATTGAGGTGTATAAAATTATGAGGGGTCTAGATAGAGTGGATGGGAAGGACCTATTTCCCTTAGCAGAAGGATCAATAATCTGGGGGCCTAGGTTTAAAGTAATTGGTCGGAAGTTTAGAGGGGATTTGAGGAGAAACCTTTTCATCCAGAGGGTGATGGAGATCTGGAACTCACTGCCTGAAAGGATGGTAGAGGCAGAGACCCTCATCACATTTAAAAAGTACTTGGATATGCACTTGAAGTGCCATAACCTACAAGGCTACAGACCAAGTGCTGGAAAGTGGGATTAGGGTGAATAGTTCTTTGTTGGCCGGCACGGACAAGATGGGCTGAATGGTCTCCTTCTGTGCTGTAAATTTCTATGTTTCTATGATCCTTTATAAAACACTGGTTCGGCCTCAACTGGAGTATTGTGTCCAATTCTGGGAACCACACTTTAGGAAGGATGTGAAGGCCTTAGAGAGGGTGCAGAAAAGATTTACAAGAATGGTTCCAGGGATCGGGTACTTCAGTTACGTGGATAGGCTGGAGAAGCTGGGGTTGTTCTCCTTAGAGCATAGAATATTGAGAGGAGATTTGATTGAGGTGTTCAAAATCATGAGGGGTCTAGATAGAGTAGATAGCAACTGTTCCCACTGGCGGAAGGGTCGAGAACCAGAGGACACAGATTTAAGGTGATTGGCAGATGAACCAAAGGCGACATGAGGAAAAACTTGGTGATGATCTGGAATGCTCTGCCTGAAAGGATGGTGGAGGCAGATTCAATCATGGCTTTCAAAAGGGAATTGGATAAGTACCTGAAGGAAAAAAAATGCAGGGCTAGAGGGAAAGGGCGGGGAAGTGGGACTAGTTGAAGTGCTCTTGCAGAGAGCCGGCACGGTCTCGAAGGGCCAAATGGCCTCCTTCTGTGCTGCAACCATTCTATGATTTAGTAATTCTGGGAGCTCTAGCTTTGGATGCCATTCCTTTCCCCCTCATGGGAATGCGTCTAGTCTGTACCTGAACTATCTCCTCTTTGAAGCCCTCCCATTGCTCATTTACTGTTTTACCTGCCATTCTTTGATTCCAATCCACCCATTTCAACTCACTAAAATTAGCCCTCCTCCAATTGAGTATTTGCACATTTGATTTTTCTTTGCCCTTTTCAATAATTACTGCAAACCTAATGATATTGTGATCACTGTTTCCCAAATGCTCTCCCACTGAAACATACTCCAATTGCCCCTTTTCATTCCCCAGAACTAGATCCAGTACTGCTTCCTTCCCCGTTGGGCTGGGAACATACTGATCAAGAAAGTTCTCTTCTACACATCTGCTGCACATCCTGAGAAAGTGACTTCAGTACCTACATATAGATGTGATGTTCATCCTTCTTTTCATAGCAGGATGAGATCAGAGTGTTCTGCCTGCTCAACCAGGCATCTTCACAGCTTCCACTGGAGAATTAGTGAGTCTTCATCCATTCCCCACTTCTCCAGTTCCCTTATGCTCTGTGAGTCACCTTGTGCAATATCCTCATATACACTACTTTGATTTCTCTGGGAACTGGTGCATGGAACAGGGAAGGTGGGTGATGAAAAGGGTGTAATGGAGTGCGAGTAAGGGTGACATAATATCAATAGGGCGGGATGGTCTTCATCAACATCATCCTCCTCATCATTATTTTTCTCCTCTTCTGTCCCTTTCCCCACCCCACCTTCTGCTGCTGGACCTACAGAAGAAAAGGAAATGAAATAAGAATTGATGTGCAACATCCAGAGAGAGTGATGATGGAGATAGCTCTGGACTTCAATGGCAGCTTGGTTCTTTAAAGTTCAATAGTGGTGCAGTAGTGCTTTGCACCCGCTCACCTGCAGGTGGCATTGGCCCACTGACCTCACCATCGCTGCCTCCACAGTAGCTCGAGTGCCTGTTCTTCAAAATCTAGGAGTGCCTCACAGGCTTGTCTCTCACGGGCATTGTGTGCCTGGTTCTCAACAGCATTAAAACCATTAGGTGAAAGCAGGCATCTAAAGGATTTATTCCAGGTCGCTGTAACAGTGAGGACTGTTCTAGAAGGACTCTGTAACATGAGAGGGTGGGGTTGTAAGGGGCTGCAAGCAAGAAGGGCTTGCAAGGAGAGTTCCAAACACAGGTAGAGAGTGGAGAATGAGAGTTATTGCACCATGATGTGCTGTGAATGAAGATTTGTTATTGCATTTAAAAAGTGAGGGTGATCAGTGGAAGGGCTCCCATGGTGCCAATGTGAAAAGGGGACGGTCTCAAGTGCCCTCAGCAGCCTTCCACCAATCAAACTGTAGCGACTGAGGAACCACCTCGTCCAAGCACGAGAATGGGTAAAAGTGCACTCAAGATAGGCACTAGGGCTTTGCACAACAGTGATTTGTAGATATGTAGCAGTCATGTAACCATTTGTGAAATCAAGAGTGGAGTCTGTTGGAAGTAAAAGGGCAGTATGTGGAACAGAACATGTGGTGGAAGAAGAAACCATAATGGCTTTCAGGAAAGAATTAGACAGGTTCTTGTCAACTAATGAAATTCAGAGCTATTAAAATGCCCCATCAACATCCTGCTCCTCCAAACCACCAGCTTCGTCGGCCAATTCAATCTCTATAGCTTTAGAAAGATTGTTTCATGGCAGCAGTGAACACCTTTGGGAGTTGACAGGGGTCCAGAAATGTGCTGCTCCATCACTACCACAACCACACCCAGCTTCAAATGGTAGCATCCATGGCTTCTTATCCACAGGAAACGACTGCTCAGTGCCAATAAAGCCATGCTGATAGCTGTGTTCCAGGTCAACAACAGAACCTCAACTGCTTCCAGAAGTACCTCACCAACTTCATCAATCCCGCTGGTCAGTGTAAAGGGTTCAGACATGGCATTAGCTGTAGTGGAGAAAGCAACTTCAGGCCAGGAAATAGTCAAATAATTGGGAATAAAAGCACACTATCCTCAAAGTTGTAGGGGTTTCACAAAATTCCCCTAATTTCTCTGAAAACAAGAGAAACATTGGTCCACATCGTGGATGAAGATTTATGTGTTTTGAATTGCCTCTGGGTCAGATCAATGTTTTAAAGCATGCTCAGAACCACGAAAGACTGCTGAGCTGGGCTGAGCTGGACTACAACGGAATCGAGGAAATTCGTGGAAGTATTCACACACATTGAGAAAGAACATCTTGATTAAAATTTGTGCTTTTGAGCCCGGTCAAACACAAAGGTTAAACAGCTTGTAATGTTTGTGTGCAAGACCTGTCAATCAAACCAGGGAGGTCAGGAGTTGCCCACTTGACCCGAGGCTGATTATGGTTGGCTATGTTTAAACAAGCAATTCAGCAACCAATCACAGTCCTTTTGTTTGTGTACTGGAACTTTAGGCGGGAAATTTTCCAGACAGAGCGGCAGCAGCACACAGGTATAAAGATAGCTGTTGAGAAGCTATCGGGCTCTTTTTTACTTCACTGGACCACAGGTGAGCTGGGTGTTCTGACTCCTCAACAAGACAACCTAGCAAGGAGTTTGGGGTGGTGATTTAAGGGAATTGCTAAGATTGTTTAAATAACATTGTGGTCATTGTATCCCTCGTTTTCGCCGTCTGTACCCGCCCCCCCGTTGCATTTACTATGTTTGTGTGGTATAGTTTATATTTGATTATGGTTCTTTAGTTTAATAAATTTTGACTTTACTCACATCCAAATCAATTCTCCATTTTAATATCATTAATTATAAGTCCTCTAGTCAGAACTGAAAGGTGGGGTAGCGATTCGGAACCGCTGTTAAAATTGGTTTACAGTGCAGCAGGCAAAAAGGCTGCTGGCCAGGTATGTTACCATAAACCAGGTAATAGATGCCCCCCCTACAAAGTTAAGTACTTAAATAGAACATAACTAGAATTTGGAAGTACATTTATTAACAGCATCACCTAATTCTTCATTTCCTGCATCCTGCATATACCACAGAGTGAGCCTGACTGGAAGGGGAATAGGGTGGGGAGAGAGTTAATGAGGCATGATGTTGCTTTAAGAGAAGTCACCCGGTCCAGATGGGATGCATCCTATGTTGCTGAGGGAAGTAAAGGTGGAAATTGTGGAGGCTCTGGTTAGTGGCATAGTGGTTAGCACTGTTGCCTCACAGAGCCAGGGACCCGGGTTCGAATCCGGTGACTGTCTGTGTGGAGTTTGCACATTCTCCCTGTGTTTGCGTGGGTTTTCTCCGGGTGCTCCGGTTTCCTCCCACAGTCCAAAGATGTGCGGGTTAGGTTGATTGGCTATGATAAATTGACCGTTAGGGGGATAGGGTGGGATATGTGTTGGTGTAGGGGTTACAGGGATCGGGTAGGATATGTGTCGGTGCAGGCTCGATGGGCCGAAATGGCCTCTATCTGCACTGTGGGGTTTCTGTGATTCTGTGATCTGTGAATGCTCCTTAGATACAGGAGTGGTGCCAGATAGGGATAAACCTGACAATTACAGGCCAGTCAGTTTAACATCAGTGGGGGAGAAGCTTTTAGAAACAATAATCTGGGAGAATATTACCAGTCCTGTGGACAAGCATGGACTAATAGAGAGCCAGCATGGATTTGTTAAAGCCAAATCGTGTTTGACTAACTTGATTGAGTTTTTTGACGAAGTAATAGAGAGGGTGGATGAGGGCAGTGCAGTTGATATTGTATATATGGACTGTCAAAAGGTGTTTGATAGAGGTCAGTATTGGGAGGAGCAGAGAGTGGCGGTACAGCGAGTACTTAAACTCACTTTCACGGGCTTCTTTTTTACAGAGGCCAGTGTCGGGAGGAGCAGAGAGTGGCGGTACAGTGAGTACTTAAACTCACTTTCGCGGGCTTTTTTACAGAGGCTTACCAATCTCACAGACCGGCGGCAGCATTCCGGAGCCACCTCACGATTCAAAAAGTGACGCGGGCAAGAGGAAGCAGCTGATCAGGTGAGTATTTACATTACTCTATAGTTTGACAGTTAAGATTAATAGTTTATAAAATTTAGAAGGTCTTAATTTTTGTGGTTATAGTTTCTAAGGTCTCTGTTGTGTATTGGGGAGTGCTAGTAAACAAGGGCTCTTGAGTATCTCATTTAATTGTAGTGTAATTAGTGGTATTGATTTGATTTAATTTAAATTAATTAAAGGGTAAGTCATGGCAGGACAGCTCGGCCACATGGCATGCTCCTCCTGCGCTATGTGGGAAATCAGGGACACTTCCAGCTGCAGCAACTGACAGACCGCATTGCGGCACTGGAGCTGCGAATGGATACATACTGGAGCATTCGCGATACTGAGTACATCGTAGATAGCATGTTTAGGGAGTTGGTCACACCGCAGGTAAAGACTGCACAGGCAGGAAGGGAATGGGTGACCACCAGGCAGAGTAGTAGGCGCAGGCAGGTAGTGCAGGGGTCCACTGTGGCCAACCCCTCTCAAACAGATATGCCACTTTGGATATTGAGGGAGATGGCTTATCGGGGGAAGGCAGCAGCAGCCAACTTCCTGGCACCATGGGTGGTTCTGTTGCACAGGACGGGAGGAAAAAGAGCGGGAGAGCTATAGTGATAGGGGATTCTATTGTAAGGGGAATAGATAGGCGTTTGTGCGGCCGCAAACGAGACTCCAGGATGGTATGTTGCCTCCCTGGTGCAAGGGTCAAGGATGTCTTGGAGTGGCTGCAGGGCATTCTGGAGGGGGAGGGTGAACAACCATTGTCATGGTGCATATAGGTACCAACGATATAGGTAAAAAACGGGATGAGGTCCTAAAAGCTGAATATAGGGAGTTAGGAGGTAAATTTTAAAAGTAGGACCTCGAAGGTAGAAATCTCAGGATTGCTACCAGTACCATGTGCTAGTCCGAGTAGAAATAGAAGGATATTTCAGCTGAATACGTGGCTAGAAGAATGGTGCAAGGGGGAGGATTCACATTCCTGGGACATTGGAACAGTTCAGGGAGAGGTGGGACCAGTACAAACTGGACCGGGACCGATGTCCTATGGGAGTGTTTGCTAGTGCTGTTGGGGAGGGTTTAAACTAAAATGGTAGGGGGTTGGGAACCTGTGCAGGGAGACAGAGGAAAGGGAAGCAAGGATAGAAACAAAAGACAGGAAGGAGAAAAGCAAAAGTGGAAGGCAGAGAAATCAAGTGTGTAAATCAAACAGGGCTACAGTAAATAATAATTCTAAAAGGACTTAGAGTGTTAAAAAAACAAGCCTGAAGGCTTTGTGTCTTAATGCGAGGAGCATTCGTAATAAGGTGGATGAATTAGCTGCGCAAATAGATGTAAACGGATATGATGTAATTGGGATTACGGAGACATGGCTCCAGGGTGACCAAGGCTGGGAATTCAACATCCAGGGGTATTCAATATTCAGGAAGGACAGGCAAAAAGGAAAAGGAGGTGGGGTAGCATTGCTGGTTAGAGGAGATTAACACAATAGTAAGGAAGGATAGTAGCTCTGATGATGTGGAATCAATGTGGGTAGAGCTGAGAAATACAAAGGGGCAGAAAACGTTAGTGGGAGTTGTATACAGACCCCCAAACAGTAATGCTGAGGCTGGGGATGGCATTAAATGGGAAATTAGATGCGTGCAATAAGGGCACAGCAGTTATCATGGGTGACTTTAATCTACATATAAATTGGGCTAACCAAGTTAGTAACAATACTATGGAGGAGGAATTCCTAGAGTGTATACGGGATGGTTTCCTGGACCAATATGTCGAGGAACCAACTAGAGATCAGGCCATCTTAGACTGGGTATTATGTAATGAGAAAGGATTAATTAGCAGTGTTGTTGTACAAGGCCCCTTGGGGAGGAGCGGTCATAATATGATAGAATTCTTCATTAAGATGGAGAGTGAAGTAGTTGACTCAGAGACTAGGGTCCTGAATTTAAATAAAGGAAACTATGATGGTATGAGGTGCGAGTTGGCTAGGATGGATTGGAGAATGTTACTTAAAGGGTTGACGGTGGATAGGCAATGGCAAACATTTAAAGATCGCATGGATGAACTACAGAATTTGTTCATCCCTGTTTGGCATAAAAATCAAACAAAACAGATGACACAACCGTGGCTAACAAGGCAAATTAGGGATAGCATAAGATCCAAGGAGAGGACATATAAATTGGCCAGAAAAAGCAGCAAACCTGAGGATTGGGAGCAGTTTAGGATTCAGCAAAGGAGGACAAATGGAATAATTAAGAGGGGGAAAATAGAATGAGAGTAAGCTTGCAGAGCACATAAAAACTGACTGTAAAAGCTTCTATAGATATGTGAAGAGAAAAAGATTGGTGAAGTCAAGCGTAGGTCCCTTGCAGTCAGAATCTGGGGAATTTATAATGGGGAACAAAGAAATGGCTGACCAATTAAATATATACTTTGGTTCTGTCTTCACAAAGGAGGACACAAATAGCCTTCCAGAGATGTCGGGGAACATAGGGTCTAATGAGAGGGAGGAATTGAATGAAATCAGTATTTGCAGGGAAATGGTGTTAGGGAAATTGACGGCATTGAAGGCCGATAAATCCCCAGGGCCTGATAATCTACATCAGGTTATTAAGGAAGTGGCCCTAGAAATAGTAGATGCATTGCTGGTCATCTTCCAAAATTCTATAGACTCTGGCACAGTTCCCATGGATTAGAGGGTAGCTAAAGTAAACTCACTGGCCTAGAAATTCAGTCTGGACACTTTTGGGGCGCTAAAGTCGGGCGTTCGCTAAAGTTAGCGCCCGCCGGAAAGTGTAGGCCACATCGCCGAAATTCAGTAGAGTTGGCCAAGAGTTTGGCCGAGCGCTGAAACTGGCGTTGCAATGCTCTCTTCAGGCGCTAAGCCGGCGATGCGGCCTGATAACGCCGAGGCCGGGCGCAGCGCAGGTGCGGTCATGTTTTGATTGACAGCAGACACCCTGACGCCGGCCAGCTCTTAAAGGGGGAAGGGTCGACTTTGACTGCTGCCACGCCCTGCATACTGGAGCCCTGCAGCTAGGCCTCAACACTGCTGGTGGGCCAAAATAGCGCCTGGAGCCATGGAGAGGGCCCGTGAATGAGCGCAGCGCTTCTCAGAGCATGCTCTGAGGGTGCTGATTAATGGTGTCGAAAACAAAAGAGAGATCTTGTGCCCGGACAGTGGCAAGAAGGCTCCCAGGAGCCAGTACAGGAAAGCCTGGAGGAAAATCGCCCGCAGGGTGTCATCCACCTGCGATGTCCCCAGGAGTGCGGACCAATGCCGCAAGAAGTACAACGACCTCACTCGGATGGTGAAGGTGAGTACCCTTTCCAGTGTCCTCCTCATCCTTGCATGTGCACCTCACATTATGGGCAACGGGACCTCAAAGGACTAATGGGCAGCCCTCCTCCCGCAGCAATGGCACTGGCATGATCATCAATAGCACTTTCTGCACTTAACACACTGGCCAAGCTATTCGACCATGGGAGGCAGTGCACACAGCAACAGGGCACCACACTGGCCAAGCTATTCGACCATGGGAGGCAGTGCACACAGCAACAGGGCACCACACTGTACTTAGAGGCCGTCCTTTCTCTTGCAGGCCAAGCTGGCACGGAATTTGAGGAGCCAGTCTGCCACCGGGGGAGGCCGTCCCCAGTACCAGGCGCTCAGTGAGCTGGAGGAGAGCGTGGCTCGACTCATGCGTGCCCGGGTGACTGGCCCTGTTGCGATCGGAGATGCGGACCCTGTACTGGGACCCACTGGTAAGGACATGACCGGTTGGATCTCTGTCGTTGCCCTTGCGCTTCAGATCTACATCCTTTCGCACTGACCGACAAATGCGCATAATGCCACCACTCAGGCCTCCCTCGCTGATGCCCTGTCCTCACTCTAAAGCTACTCTTGTGCCTTCCTGCTTTCAGCTGGTGAGGAGGAGGTGGTCCCTGAAGCTCAGAGTGCCAGGCCCTTGGGGGAGGAGGACGACGAGGACCAGGAGGAAGGCGGCACATCGGGGGAACCCTCATCCGCACCAGGGGATGGCAATGGAGGGGAGACGTCTGGCCTGCAGGAGAGCCAGGGGGAAGTGTTGCAGGGGAGGGCAGATTCTGGGCCCAGTGGGCTCGAGGCACGCGGGAAGGGTCCGGCAGCACGCCGGCCTTCTCCCCAGAGGGGGGAGGTGTTGCAGGGGAGGGCAGATCCTGGGCCCAGTGGGCTCGAGGCACGCGGGAAGGGTCGGCCAGCTCGGCGGCCTTCTCCCCAGAGGGAGAGTCCGCCCTCCAGTCCGGAGACGGTCCTCGCCCAGGAGGTGCGCCTCCTCGATGAGATGTCGGCGGCGTCTGAGCGGCGCCACCAGGAGTTCATGGGGGTTGTGCAACAGATGCCTCAGGCCATTGAGTCCCTGGCTCATAGTGTGGTCGCTTTCGGGGAATCACAGGCCAGGGGGGTCGAACAACTCGCGGCAGCGCACGACAGGTGTGCCCAGCAACTCGCGGCAGCCCAGGACGCGACTCGCGAGATGAGTGGTGCCGTCCAGACACTGGCAGAGCTGATGCGGGCACATACCAGGGCAGTTCGGGCACCCACTTCTGCCACACTCGCTGTGGCGCGGAAGCATTGCCAGGGCACCCGCCGCCCTGCTGCAGCACAGCGGTCTGGCCTCCACCAGATTGCTGCGCTTGCTGCACTGCCAGCCCGGCCGAGTGCCAGTGTCTCTGGCGAGCAGCGCGCGCCTGCCATCAGCCAGCTTGCCCCCATTGGTGCAGCCGACACTGCCACTCCCCCAGCCAAGGTGCGACGAGCTGCTGCTGAGACTGATGCTGGCCAGCCACAGCTGCAGCAGTCAGCAGCCGGCCCCTCCCGGGCCGGGCCTCGTCTAGGCCGACCCCCAAGGGCATCTGCCGACACGCATTGTGGCCCTCATGAGCCTTCCCCCAGCCTTGCCACACCCGCAGGGCCCAGGTTGAGGCGGAGCAGCAGGTCGGGCAGGGGCCAGAGAAGCCTGTCTAAGGACTCGCCCTCTCGGCACACCCATTAGAGTGTGGTGATAGCGGTTTTTTTTATATTGGGGGGCTTGTGCTCTGGGGGGGCATTATTTTGGTAAGTCCGAGGATCAAGGCATTTTTTGTTTTTATGGGGGTGTTTGTGTTGTGGAGGGGGGGGCTTATTTTTGTAAAGCCGATGATGAAGCCCATTTGGATGGGCAAGTTTTGTTAGTCCTCCCCAGGTTTTGGGAGTGACAGATGTTTTTGACTGTTTTTTGGGGGTCTTGTCTGTTTTTCTGTTTCATGTGGGAAGGGCCCTGAGTTTGTGAAATAAAGCTTTTTATTTATTCAGCATGTCCACGTCTCAGGTTTCAAGTGGTTGTTGCGTTAACCGGCTGAGGGCTTGCGGTGCGGCTGCCTTCAGGTGCGTTCATTGCCACAGCCCATTCCCTGACAGGGGGGCCTAGAAGTGTCGATCAATAAGCCCCCGGCGGACGGCCCTTGGACCTTGTGGCTCCCTCCTGGGCTGGTACTCCTCCTCCTCCTCCTCCTCCTCATGGTCCTCCTGCTCGTCCTCCTGAGGTGGTGGTGCAATGTCAGGTGGCAGCGCCTGAGTCCTGCGGATAGCCAGGTTGTGCAGCATGCAGCACACGACGACGAACTGGGAGACTCTATCCGGCGAATACTGTAGAGATCCGCCAGAACGATCCAGGCAGCGGAACCGTTGCTTGAGGACGCCTATCGTTTGCTCTATGATGTTCCTTGTGGCTTGATGGCTTTCGTTGTATGCCTCCTCCGCTGGGGTCCTGGGCGCATGGAGCGGGGTCATGAGCCATGTACACAAAGGGTAGCCCTTGTCCCCGATAAGCCATCCCCTTGGTGGAGGCTGTGCCTCGAACATGTCAGCCACAGTAGTCTGGCGCAGGATAAATGCATCGTGGCTGCTTCCTGGGAAGCGGGCATTGACAGCTAGGAGGTGCTGCCTGTGGTCACACACCAGCTGTACATTGAGGGAATGGTAGCCCTTCCGGTTGCGGTAATCCTCGGCATTGTGGATAGGTGCCCGCATAGCCACATGCGTGCAGTCAATGGCGCCCTGCACCATGGGGAAGCGCGCGATCCTGGCAAATCCGACTGCACGCTGCTCCTGCCTCTGTCGGGTCATGGGGAAGGAGATGAATTGGTGTCTCCTCGCGAAAAGTGCATCGGTGACCTGCCGGATGCAGCGATGCGCGGCGAACTGGGAGATGTTCGCTATGTCCCCAGCAGCGGCTTGGAAGGAGCCGCTTGCATAAAAGTTCATAGCCACCGTGACCTTCACTTCCACCGAGAGAGACGTCCTGCACATCAGCTGTGGACGCAGATCTCTGTGAAGCTGCCACCACCTCCCTTCTGAAGCGCAGCCTCTTAACACAATGCGCCGCAGTCATGGTGAGATAGGACACCTGCTGCCGGTATTGCCTGAGTGGGTAAGGCCTACGTTGCCGACGCCTGATGGCCCCTCTGCGTCTAGGCATGGCTGGCCCTCTCTCACAGCGTCTGCGAGCCCTTCACACATAATGCTGCAACTGAGGGTTGGACCCCCATACAGCCCCCATAATAAAGTTGAAAACAGTGAAATCAAATGAATCAAATGTCAAAGCACTGGCCAGAAGCCAAAAATACCTCTCCTATGTTGTCCCAAATCAGTAAGCTCTGTCCCTTGGTCTCTGTCCAGAAATCCAAAGCAGTAAAGTCATTGCAGCAAAATGGCTGGGCTTTAAAGGTCAGTGTAAGTGCCCTTTAATTAGCGCTCCCTGAGGCCCACAGGGCCTCTGTTGCGTTCCACTTCACAGTTCTTAGCAGTGCCACGCCCACATTGGGCGGGCGCCACTGAATTTCCGGTTTGGGGCGCAGAAACAGCGTTGCACGACGAGATGACGTCATAAGCTGCACGCGCAGCTGAGCGGGCGCAAACACTTTGCGCCGGCGCTAAATGTCAACTGAATTTGGGCGTTGGCGCAGATCGGTCTGCACCCGGGCGCTAAGTGCCTAGCGCTGGAAATATACCCCTCTTATGGCGTTACCGGCTGGCGCAACCAACTGAATTTCTAGGCCACTATTTAAAAAAGGTGGTAGAGAGAAAACGGGGTATTATAGACCGGTAAGCCTGACATCGGTAGTGGGGAAAATGCTAGAGTCCATTATAAATGATGTAATAGCAGAGCACCTGGAAAACAGTGATTGGATCGGACAAAGTCAACATGGATTTACAAAAGGTAAATCATGCTTGACTAATCTACTGGAATTTTTTGAGGATGTAACTGGTAGAATAGATAAGGGAGAACCAGTGGATGTGGTGTATTTGGACTTTCCAAAGGCTTTCGATAAGGTCCCGCATAAGAGATTGGTGTGCAAAGTTAAAGCACATGGGATTGGGGATAAGGTACTGACTTGGATAGAGAACTGGTTGGCAGACAGGAAGCAAAGAGTTGGAATAAATGGGCCTATTTCCGAGTGGCAGGCAGTGACTAGTGGGGTACCGCAGGGATCGGTGCTAGGACCCCAGCTATTCACAATATATGTTAATGATCTAGACGAGGGAACTAGATGTAATATCTCCAAGTTTGCAGACGACACAAAGCTGGGTGGGTGTGTGTGCTGTGAGGAGGATGCAGAGAAACTCCAGTATGATTTGGACAGGTTGGGTGATTGGGCAGATGCAAGGCAGATGCAGTATAATGTGGATAAATGCGAGGTTATCCACTTTGGTGATAAAAACAGGAAGACAGATTATTATCTGAACTGCAATGGATTGGGAGAAGGGGAAGTGCAACGAGACCTGGGTGTCCTTGTGCACCAGTCGCTGAAGGTAAGCATGCAGGTGCAGCAGGCGGTTAAGGAGGCAAATAGTATGTTGGCATTCATAGCGAGAGGATTCGAGTACAGGAGCAAAGATGTCTTGCTGTAGTTGTACAGGGCCTTGGTGAGACCAAACCTTGAGTATTGTGTGCAGTTTTGATCGCCTTATCTGAGGAAGGATGTTCTTGCCATGGAGGGAGTGCAGCGAAGATTCACCAGACTGATACCTGAGATGGCAGGAATGACGTATGAGGAGCGGTTGGGTCGATTAGGCTTATATTCGCTAGAGTTTAGAAGAATGAGAGGGGATCTCATTGAAACTTATAAAATTCTAACAGGACTAGACAGACTAGATGCAGGAAGGATGTTCCCGATGCCAGGGGAATCCAGAACCAGGGGTCACAGTCTAAGGATAAGGGGTAAGCCATTTAGGACTGAGATGAGGAGGAATTTCTTCACCCAGAGTGGTGAACCTGTGGAATTCTCTACCACAGAAGGCAGTTGAGGCTAATTCATTAAATATATTCAAGAAGGAGTTAGATATATTTCTTAAGGGTAAAGGGATATGGGCAGAAAGCAGGGACAGGGTACTGAATTTGGATGATCAGCCATGATCTCATTAAATGGCGGAATAGGCTCGAGAGGCCGAATGGCCTACTCCTGCTCCTATCTTCTATGTTTCTATGTTTTACCATACATTCGCCTTGTTAGCAAAATTGAAGCCCATGGGATAAAAGGGGCAGTAGCAGTATGGATACAAAATTGGTTAAGGGATAGAAAACAGAGTTGTAGTTATTGGCTGTTTTTCGGACTGGAGGGAGGCATACAGTGGTGTTCCCCAAGATTCAGTACTAGGATCACTGCGGTTTTTGATTTACATTAATGACTTGGACTTGGGGGTACAGGGCACAATTTTGAAATTTGGAGATGACCCGAAACTTGGAAGTGTATTTAACAGTGAGGAAGATAATAATAGACTTCAAGAGGACATAGACAGGCTGGTGGAATGCAAGACACATGACAGATGAAATTCAACACAGAAAAGCTAAATGGTACAATTTTAAAGGGGTACAAGAAGAGAGAGACCTGGGGCTGTTTGTGCACAAATCTTTGAAGGTGGCAGGACAGGTTAACAAAACAGTTATAAAGCATATGGGATCCTGGGCTTTATAAACAGAGGCATAGAGTACAAAAGCCAGGAAGTTATGCTAAACCTATATAAAACACTAGTTTGGCCCCAGCTGGAGTATTGTGCCCAATTCTGGGCACCACAATTTAGGAAGACCGTGAAGGCTTTGGAGAGGGTACAGAACAGATTTACTAGAATGTTTCCAGGGATAAGGGATTACAGTTATGTGGATAGACTGAAGAAGCTGGGGTTCTCCTTAGAGCAGAGAAGGCTAAGAGGAGATTAGATAGAGGTCTTTAAAATCATGAAGGGTTTAGATAGAGTAAATTAAAATAAATTGTTTCCAATGGCTGAAGGGTCGATAACGAGAGGACACAGATTTAAAGTGATTGGCAAAAGAACCAGAGATGACATGAGGAAAAACATTTTTTATGCAATGAATGGTTAGAATTTGGAATGTACTGTCGAATGGGGAGATGGAAACAGATTCAATAGTAGTTTTCAAAAGGGAATTGGATAAATACTTGAAGGAGAAAAAATTGCAAGTATATGGAGAAAGAGCGGGGGAGTGGGACTAACTGGACTAACAAGAGCCGGCACATGGGCCGACTAAGAGCATAAAAAATAGGAGCTGAAGTAGGCCATTTGGCCCTTTGAGCCTGCTCCGCCATTCAACAAGATCATGGCTGATCTTCTACCTCAACTCCACCTTCCCGCACTATCCCCATATCCCTTAGTTCCCAAAAATTTATCGACCTCTGTCTTGAATATACGCACGACTGAGCATCCACAGCTCTCTGGGGTAGAGAATTCCAGAGATTCACAACCCTTTGAGTGAAGACATTTCTCATCGTCTCAGTCCTAAATGGCCTACCCCTTATTCTGTGACTGACCCCGTGTTCTAGATTCCCCAGCCAGGGGAAACATTTTCCCAGCATTAGCCGTGTCAAGCCCCTTA
This sequence comes from Somniosus microcephalus, assembly GCF_052327205.1. Classification (NCBI taxonomy): domain Eukaryota; kingdom Metazoa; phylum Chordata; class Chondrichthyes; order Squaliformes; family Somniosidae; genus Somniosus; species Somniosus microcephalus. Next base: position 94,736,392 of record NC_140994.1, on the reverse strand, counting down.
AGAATTTTATATATTTCAATTCGATCACCTCTCATTCTTTTAAACTCTAAGGAATATAGGTCTAGTCTACTCAATCTCTCCTCATAGGCCAATCCCCTCATCCTAGGAACCAGTCTGGTGAACCTTCGCTGCACTCCCTCTAAGGCAAGTATGTCTTTCCTTAGGTAAGGAGACCAGAACTGTACATAGTACTCCAGGTGTGGCCTCACCAATGTCCTGTATAATTGCAGTAAGACTTCTTTACTCTTATACTCTAATCCCTTTGTAACAAAAGCTAACATACCATTTGCTTTCCTAATTGCTTGCTGTACCTGCATGTTAACTTTCTGTGATTCATGTACAAGGACACCCAGGTCCCTCTGAGTGCAAATATTTCCCAGTCTCTCACCATTCAAAAAATATTCTGCTTTTTTGTTTTTCCTACCAAAGTGGATAACTTCACACTTCCCCACATTGTATTCCATTTGCCATGTTCTTGCCCACTCAGTTAACCTGTCTATATCTCTCTGCAGCCTCTTTGCGTCCTCCTCACAGCTTACTTTCCCACCTAACTTTGTATCATCAGCAAACTTGGGTACATAGAAAAATAGGAACAGGAGTAGGCCATTTGGCCCTTTGAGACTGCTCCGCCATTCAATATGATCATGGCTGATCCTCTATCTCAATACCATATTCCCGCTCTCCCCATACCTCTTGATGCCTTTTGTGTCTAGAAATCTATCTATCTCCTTCTTAAATATATTCAGTGACTTGGCCTCCACAGCCTCTGTGGTAGAGAATTCCATAGGTTCACCACCCTCTGAGTGAAGAAATCTCTCCTCATCTCAGTCCTAAATGTCCTACCCCGTATCCTGAGACTATGACCCCTCATTCTAGACCTCCCAGACAGGGGAAACATCCTCCCTGCATCCAGTCTGTCTCACCCTGTCAGAATTTTATACGTTTCAATGAGATCCCCTCATTCTTCAAAACTCGAGTGAATACAGGCCTAGTCGACCCAATCTCTCCTCATATGACCATCCTGCCATCTCAGGAATCAGTCTGGTGAACCTTCGCTGCACTCCCTCTATGGCAAGTATATCCTTTCTTAGGTAAGGAAATCAAAACTGCACACAGTACTCCAGGTGTGGTCTCACCAAGGCCCTGTATAACTGTAGTAAGACATCCTTGCTCCTGTACTCAAATTCTCTTGCAATGAAGGCCAACATACCATTTGGCTTCCTAACTGCCTCCTGCACCTGCATGTTTGCTTTCAGTGACTGGTGTACAAGGGCATCCAGGTCCCTTTGTACATCAACATTTCCCAATCTATCACCATTTAAATAATACTCTGCCTTTCTGTTTTTCCTACCGAAGTGGATAACTTCACATTTATCCACGTTATACTGCATCTGCCATATATTTGCCCACTCACTCAATTTATCTAAATCGCCTTCAAGCCTCTTTGCATCCTCCTCACAACTCACAATCCCACCTGGTTTCGTGTCGTCAGCAAACTTGGAAATATTACATTTGGTTCCCTCATCCAAATCATTGATATATATTGTGAATAGCTGGGGCCCAAGGACTGATCCCTGCGGTACCCCACTAGTCACCGCCTGCCACCCCGAAAAAGACTCATTTATTCCTACTCACTGTTTTCTGTCTGTTAACCAATTTTCAATCCATGCCAGTATATTACCCCCAATCCCATGTGCTTTAATTTTGCACACTAACCTCTTATGTGGGACTTTATCAAAGGCCTTCTGAAAGTCCAAATACACCATATCCACTGGTTCTCCCTTATCTATTCTACCAGTTACATCCTCAAAAAACTCCAGTAGATTTGTCAAACATGATTTCCCTTTCATAAATCTATGTTGACTTTGTCTAATCCCGTTTATATTTTCTAAGTGTCCTGTTATCACATCCTTTATAATAGACTCTAGCATTTTCCCTACTACTGATGTTAGGCTAACCGGTCTGTAGTTCCCTGTTTTCTCTCTCCCTCCTTTTTGAAATAGTGGGTTTACATTTGCGACCCTCCAATCTGCAGGAACTGTTCCATAATCTACAGAAATTTGGAAGATGATACGTTGCACTCAGTCCTTTCATCTAAGTCATTAATATAGATTGTAAATAGCTGAAGCCCAAGCACTGATCCTTGTGGTACCCCTCTAGTTATAGCCTGCCAACCTGAAAAAGTCCTGTTTATTCCTACTCTCTGTTTTCTGTCCATTAACCAATCCTCAGCCCATGCTACAGTAATATGTTGCCCCCAATCCCACATGTCCTAATTTTGTGTAATAACCTCTTGTGTGGCACCTTTATTGGATGCTTTTTTAAAATCCAAATACACTACATCCACTGTTTCCCCCTTATCCATCCTACTAGTTATATCTGCAAAAAGCTCTATAACAGATTTGTCAAACACGATTTCCTTTTCATAAAACCATGTTGATTCTGTCTAATCTTATTATGATTTTCTAAGTGCCCTGTTACCATGTTCCTAATAATAGATTCTACCATTTTGCCTACTACTGATGTCAGGCTAACTGGCGTATAGTTCCACGTTTTTTCTCTTCCTCCTTTCTTAAATAGTGAGGTTATGTTTGCTACCTTCCAATCCTTGGGGACTGTTCTAGAATCTAGGGAATTCTGGAAGATTAGTACCAGTGCATCCACTATTTCTGCAGCTACCTCTTTTAAAACCCTAGGATGCAGGTCGTCAGGTCCAGGGGATTTGTCACCACTTAGTCCCATTAATTTCTCCAGTACTATGTCTTTACTTATACTGATTTCTTTAAGTTCCTGAATTCTCTCGAGACCCTTGGTTCCCCATTATTTCCAGAATGTTTATTGTGTCTTCTACTGTGAAGACAGATACAAAGTGCTCGATTTTTGCCATTGGTGCGGGCTGGGGGCATGTCAGCCGCTTTTCGTGTTAGCCACCCGACTCCAATTTGATGTGAGAAAAATATGCGATTTTCACCTAATTGGGCAATTGATTTCCAGTATGTGGGAACCCCTGGCCCACTTAGTCTTTCCATCCTGAAAGTCGCCTCCGATTACATCATTAGTGCTGCTGGATGTAAGGCCTGCAAGCAGCCTTGCTTCTTCTGCAGACTGCAAACCATATGTATTGATTTCTATGTGGGTTCAATGACGACACATTGATGAAAGAGAATGTCTTTTTATCTAAAGTTTGTTCATCTAAGTTAACAGCATTACAGGAGACACCATGTTAGAGATCCATCTAAAACGAAACTAAAACCAAACTGCCTCTCTCACATGCCCTCTGCTGGTAAGGTATAAATAATCAAACAGGCAAATATGCTGGTAAGGCATCATAATCAAACAGGCAAATACCATCACTATTTGCTGATATCATTACATCGCCCTTTCTTAAAACAAAAGTATTTTACTTTTATCTAACAACATGTTGTCTTTGTATTACTCTGCATTTTAACTGTAACACTTAATGAACTTACATTATCATTATCATGATCAAGGTTTTTTAACCTTGTTTTGTGTGTTCACATGAAATATGTAAATACACTAGAACTTGAAGAAAGAATAAGATAACATTACTTCCTTCTATAACAAGAGTCCTTAAACTTGCTCAATGAGTCTCTCAGGAGGCTTCACGTGTCTTGAGGATTTTCTGATTGATTGTCCTTGAATCTGAGTTGTTGCCTCAGATAATGATTTCTCAGCTGTGTGATCAGGTTGTTCATCAGTATCAGTCTTTTGACCTGCTGTGGCTGGTCCCATGAGAAGATCCCGACGATTTCTTCTCAGAACAGCACCCTCATCTGTCTGAATGGTGTATGATCTTGGTTGTACTTCACTCAGGACAGTTCCCTTCTGAGTCCATATGTTTGTTTTGTTTTTGAACCTTACTTGGTCACCAGTGTGGACTTCAGGTAGGTTTTGTGTTCCTCTGTCATAGTAGTACTTTTGCTTTTCTTTCTGTTGTTCTTTGAACTTCCTCACTTTCTCCCCCTCTTTTGTTTTCAGGAGGTTCTCCGGGATGGGTAGGTTTGACCTTAGCAGACGTCCCATAAGGAGTTGGGCTGGTGACATACAACACTCGAGCGGCGTTGTGCGGTATACAAGCATGCTCTGGTAGAAGTCAGTTCCACTGTCTTTTGCCTTGTACATCAGTCTTATCACTGTCTGGACCAATTTTTGCACTAGTCCATTGGACTGTGGAAAGTGAGGACTTGACGTTGTGTGGACAAAATCCCACTCTTTGGCAAAGTGTTGGAAACTTGCATTGTAAAACTGGGGTCCGTTGTCTGTGAAGACCTCGCTTGCCACGCCATGTCTGGAGAATATGGCTTTCATACATGTTATCGCAGCATCTGCAGTGGTGGTGTACAGTCTACAAACCTCTGGATACAGGGAGTAATAGTCTGTGACTACAAGATAGTCCTTCCCTTGACATACGAATAGGTCAGCGCCTACCTTCTGGTAAGGTCTGTCTGGCACTGGGTGTGGCTTTAGTGGTTCGGCCTCAACTGGAGTATTGTGTCCAATTCTGGGAACCACACTTTAGGAAGGATGTGAAGGCCTTAGAGAGGGTGCAGAAAAGATTTACAAGAATGGTTCCAGGGATCGGGTACTTCAGTTACGTGGATAGGCTGGAGAAGCTGGGGTTGTTCTCCTTAGAGCATAGAATATTGAGAGGAGATTTGATTGAGGTGTTCAAAATCATGAGGGGTCTAGATAGAGTAGATAGCAACTGTTCCCACTGGCGGAAGGGTCGAGAACCAGAGGACACAGATTTAAGGTGATTGGCAGATGAACCAAAGGCGACATGAGGAAAAACTTGGTGATGATCTGGAATGCTCTGCCTGAAAGGATGGTGGAGGCAGATTCAATCATGGCTTTCAAAAGGGAATTGGATAAGTACCTGAAGGAAAAAAAATGCAGGGCTAGAGGGAAAGGGCGGGGAAGTGGGACTAGTTGAAGTGCTCTTGCAGAGAGCCGGCACGGTCTCGAAGGGCCAAATGGCCTCCTTCTGTGCTGCAACCATTCTATGATTTAGTAATTCTGGGAGCTCTAGCTTTGGATGCCATTCCTTTCCCCCTCATGGGAATGCGTCTAGTCTGTACCTGAACTATCTCCTCTTTGAAGCCCTCCCATTGCTCATTTACTGTTTTACCTGCCATTCTTTGATTCCAATCCACCCATTTCAACTCACTAAAATTAGCCCTCCTCCAATTGAGTATTTGCACATTTGATTTTTCTTTGCCCTTTTCAATAATTACTGCAAACCTAATGATATTGTGATCACTGTTTCCCAAATGCTCTCCCACTGAAACATACTCCAATTGCCCCTTTTCATTCCCCAGAACTAGATCCAGTACTGCTTCCTTCCCCGTTGGGCTGGGAACATACTGATCAAGAAAGTTCTCTTCTACACATCTGCTGCACATCCTGAGAAAGTGACTTCAGTACCTACATATAGATGTGATGTTCATCCTTCTTTTCATAGCAGGATGAGATCAGAGTGTTCTGCCTGCTCAACCAGGCATCTTCACAGCTTCCACTGGAGAATTAGTGAGTCTTCATCCATTCCCCACTTCTCCAGTTCCCTTATGCTCTGTGAGTCACCTTGTGCAATATCCTCATATACACTACTTTGATTTCTCTGGGAACTGGTGCATGGAACAGGGAAGGTGGGTGATGAAAAGGGTGTAATGGAGTGCGAGTAAGGGTGACATAATATCAATAGGGCGGGATGGTCTTCATCAACATCATCCTCCTCATCATTATTTTTCTCCTCTTCTGTCCCTTTCCCCACCCCACCTTCTGCTGCTGGACCTACAGAAGAAAAGGAAATGAAATAAGAATTGATGTGCAACATCCAGAGAGAGTGATGATGGAGATAGCTCTGGACTTCAATGGCAGCTTGGTTCTTTAAAGTTCAATAGTGGTGCAGTAGTGCTTTGCACCCGCTCACCTGCAGGTGGCATTGGCCCACTGACCTCACCATCGCTGCCTCCACAGTAGCTCGAGTGCCTGTTCTTCAAAATCTAGGAGTGCCTCACAGGCTTGTCTCTCACGGGCATTGTGTGCCTGGTTCTCAACAGCATTAAAACCATTAGGTGAAAGCAGGCATCTAAAGGATTTATTCCAGGTCGCTGTAACAGTGAGGACTGTTCTAGAAGGACTCTGTAACATGAGAGGGTGGGGTTGTAAGGGGCTGCAAGCAAGAAGGGCTTGCAAGGAGAGTTCCAAACACAGGTAGAGAGTGGAGAATGAGAGTTATTGCACCATGATGTGCTGTGAATGAAGATTTGTTATTGCATTTAAAAAGTGAGGGTGATCAGTGGAAGGGCTCCCATGGTGCCAATGTGAAAAGGGGACGGTCTCAAGTGCCCTCAGCAGCCTTCCACCAATCAAACTGTAGCGACTGAGGAACCACCTCGTCCAAGCACGAGAATGGGTAAAAGTGCACTCAAGATAGGCACTAGGGCTTTGCACAACAGTGATTTGTAGATATGTAGCAGTCATGTAACCATTTGTGAAATCAAGAGTGGAGTCTGTTGGAAGTAAAAGGGCAGTATGTGGAACAGAACATGTGGTGGAAGAAGAAACCATAATGGCTTTCAGGAAAGAATTAGACAGGTTCTTGTCAACTAATGAAATTCAGAGCTATTAAAATGCCCCATCAACATCCTGCTCCTCCAAACCACCAGCTTCGTCGGCCAATTCAATCTCTATAGCTTTAGAAAGATTGTTTCATGGCAGCAGTGAACACCTTTGGGAGTTGACAGGGGTCCAGAAATGTGCTGCTCCATCACTACCACAACCACACCCAGCTTCAAATGGTAGCATCCATGGCTTCTTATCCACAGGAAACGACTGCTCAGTGCCAATAAAGCCATGCTGATAGCTGTGTTCCAGGTCAACAACAGAACCTCAACTGCTTCCAGAAGTACCTCACCAACTTCATCAATCCCGCTGGTCAGTGTAAAGGGTTCAGACATGGCATTAGCTGTAGTGGAGAAAGCAACTTCAGGCCAGGAAATAGTCAAATAATTGGGAATAAAAGCACACTATCCTCAAAGTTGTAGGGGTTTCACAAAATTCCCCTAATTTCTCTGAAAACAAGAGAAACATTGGTCCACATCGTGGATGAAGATTTATGTGTTTTGAATTGCCTCTGGGTCAGATCAATGTTTTAAAGCATGCTCAGAACCACGAAAGACTGCTGAGCTGGGCTGAGCTGGACTACAACGGAATCGAGGAAATTCGTGGAAGTATTCACACACATTGAGAAAGAACATCTTGATTAAAATTTGTGCTTTTGAGCCCGGTCAAACACAAAGGTTAAACAGCTTGTAATGTTTGTGTGCAAGACCTGTCAATCAAACCAGGGAGGTCAGGAGTTGCCCACTTGACCCGAGGCTGATTATGGTTGGCTATGTTTAAACAAGCAATTCAGCAACCAATCACAGTCCTTTTGTTTGTGTACTGGAACTTTAGGCGGGAAATTTTCCAGACAGAGCGGCAGCAGCACACAGGTATAAAGATAGCTGTTGAGAAGCTATCGGGCTCTTTTTTACTTCACTGGACCACAGGTGAGCTGGGTGTTCTGACTCCTCAACAAGACAACCTAGCAAGGAGTTTGGGGTGGTGATTTAAGGGAATTGCTAAGATTGTTTAAATAACATTGTGGTCATTGTATCCCTCGTTTTCGCCGTCTGTACCCGCCCCCCCGTTGCATTTACTATGTTTGTGTGGTATAGTTTATATTTGATTATGGTTCTTTAGTTTAATAAATTTTGACTTTACTCACATCCAAATCAATTCTCCATTTTAATATCATTAATTATAAGTCCTCTAGTCAGAACTGAAAGGTGGGGTAGCGATTCGGAACCGCTGTTAAAATTGGTTTACAGTGCAGCAGGCAAAAAGGCTGCTGGCCAGGTATGTTACCATAAACCAGGTAATAGATGCCCCCCCTACAAAGTTAAGTACTTAAATAGAACATAACTAGAATTTGGAAGTACATTTATTAACAGCATCACCTAATTCTTCATTTCCTGCATCCTGCATATACCACAGAGTGAGCCTGACTGGAAGGGGAATAGGGTGGGGAGAGAGTTAATGAGGCATGATGTTGCTTTAAGAGAAGTCACCCGGTCCAGATGGGATGCATCCTATGTTGCTGAGGGAAGTAAAGGTGGAAATTGTGGAGGCTCTGGTTAGTGGCATAGTGGTTAGCACTGTTGCCTCACAGAGCCAGGGACCCGGGTTCGAATCCGGTGACTGTCTGTGTGGAGTTTGCACATTCTCCCTGTGTTTGCGTGGGTTTTCTCCGGGTGCTCCGGTTTCCTCCCACAGTCCAAAGATGTGCGGGTTAGGTTGATTGGCTATGATAAATTGACCGTTAGGGGGATAGGGTGGGATATGTGTTGGTGTAGGGGTTACAGGGATCGGGTAGGATATGTGTCGGTGCAGGCTCGATGGGCCGAAATGGCCTCTATCTGCACTGTGGGGTTTCTGTGATTCTGTGATCTGTGAATGCTCCTTAGATACAGGAGTGGTGCCAGATAGGGATAAACCTGACAATTACAGGCCAGTCAGTTTAACATCAGTGGGGGAGAAGCTTTTAGAAACAATAATCTGGGAGAATATTACCAGTCCTGTGGACAAGCATGGACTAATAGAGAGCCAGCATGGATTTGTTAAAGCCAAATCGTGTTTGACTAACTTGATTGAGTTTTTTGACGAAGTAATAGAGAGGGTGGATGAGGGCAGTGCAGTTGATATTGTATATATGGACTGTCAAAAGGTGTTTGATAGAGGTCAGTATTGGGAGGAGCAGAGAGTGGCGGTACAGCGAGTACTTAAACTCACTTTCACGGGCTTCTTTTTTACAGAGGCCAGTGTCGGGAGGAGCAGAGAGTGGCGGTACAGTGAGTACTTAAACTCACTTTCGCGGGCTTTTTTACAGAGGCTTACCAATCTCACAGACCGGCGGCAGCATTCCGGAGCCACCTCACGATTCAAAAAGTGACGCGGGCAAGAGGAAGCAGCTGATCAGGTGAGTATTTACATTACTCTATAGTTTGACAGTTAAGATTAATAGTTTATAAAATTTAGAAGGTCTTAATTTTTGTGGTTATAGTTTCTAAGGTCTCTGTTGTGTATTGGGGAGTGCTAGTAAACAAGGGCTCTTGAGTATCTCATTTAATTGTAGTGTAATTAGTGGTATTGATTTGATTTAATTTAAATTAATTAAAGGGTAAGTCATGGCAGGACAGCTCGGCCACATGGCATGCTCCTCCTGCGCTATGTGGGAAATCAGGGACACTTCCAGCTGCAGCAACTGACAGACCGCATTGCGGCACTGGAGCTGCGAATGGATACATACTGGAGCATTCGCGATACTGAGTACATCGTAGATAGCATGTTTAGGGAGTTGGTCACACCGCAGGTAAAGACTGCACAGGCAGGAAGGGAATGGGTGACCACCAGGCAGAGTAGTAGGCGCAGGCAGGTAGTGCAGGGGTCCACTGTGGCCAACCCCTCTCAAACAGATATGCCACTTTGGATATTGAGGGAGATGGCTTATCGGGGGAAGGCAGCAGCAGCCAACTTCCTGGCACCATGGGTGGTTCTGTTGCACAGGACAGGAGGAAAAAGAGCGGGAGAGCTATAGTGATAGGGGATTCTATTGTAAGGGGAATAGATAGGCGTTTGTGCGGCCGCAAACGAGACTCCAGGATGGTATGTTGCCTCCCTGGTGCAAGGGTCAAGGATGTCTTGGAGTGGCTGCAGGGCATTCTGGAGGGGGAGGGTGAACAACCATTGTCATGGTGCATATAGGTACCAACGATATAGGTAAAAAACGGGATGAGGTCCTAAAAGCTGAATATAGGGAGTTAGGAGGTAAATTTTAAAAGTAGGACCTCGAAGGTAGAAATCTCAGGATTGCTACCAGTACCATGTGCTAGTCCGAGTAGAAATAGAAGGATATTTCAGCTGAATACGTGGCTAGAAGAATGGTGCAAGGGGGAGGATTCACATTCCTGGGACATTGGAACAGTTCAGGGAGAGGTGGGACCAGTACAAACTGGACCGGGACCGATGTCCTATGGGAGTGTTTGCTAGTGCTGTTGGGGAGGGTTTAAACTAAAATGGTAGGGGGTTGGGAACCTGTGCAGGGAGACAGAGGAAAGGGAAGCAAGGATAGAAACAAAAGACAGGAAGGAGAAAAGCAAAAGTGGAAGGCAGAGAAATCAAGTGTGTAAATCAAACAGGGCTACAGTAAATAATAATTCTAAAAGGACTTAGAGTGTTAAAAAAACAAGCCTGAAGGCTTTGTGTCTTAATGCGAGGAGCATTCGTAATAAGGTGGATGAATTAGCTGCGCAAATAGATGTAAACGGATATGATGTAATTGGGATTACGGAGACATGGCTCCAGGGTGACCAAGGCTGGGAATTCAACATCCAGGGGTATTCAATATTCAGGAAGGACAGGCAAAAAGGAAAAGGAGGTGGGGTAGCATTGCTGGTTAGAGGAGATTAACACAATAGTAAGGAAGGATAGTAGCTCTGATGATGTGGAATCAATGTGGGTAGAGCTGAGAAATACAAAGGGGCAGAAAACGTTAGTGGGAGTTGTATACAGACCCCCAAACAGTAATGCTGAGGCTGGGGATGGCATTAAATGGGAAATTAGATGCGTGCAATAAGGGCACAGCAGTTATCATGGGTGACTTTAATCTACATATAAATTGGGCTAACCAAGTTAGTAACAATACTATGGAGGAGGAATTCCTAGAGTGTATACGGGATGGTTTCCTGGACCAATATGTCGAGGAACCAACTAGAGATCAGGCCATCTTAGACTGGGTATTATGTAATGAGAAAGGATTAATTAGCAGTGTTGTTGTACAAGGCCCCTTGGGGAGGAGCGGTCATAATATGATAGAATTCTTCATTAAGATGGAGAGTGAAGTAGTTGACTCAGAGACTAGGGTCCTGAATTTAAATAAAGGAAACTATGATGGTATGAGGTGCGAGTTGGCTAGGATGGATTGGAGAATGTTACTTAAAGGGTTGACGGTGGATAGGCAATGGCAAACATTTAAAGATCGCATGGATGAACTACAGAATTTGTTCATCCCTGTTTGGCATAAAAATCAAACAAAACAGATGACACAACCGTGGCTAACAAGGCAAATTAGGGATAGCATAAGATCCAAGGAGAGGACATATAAATTGGCCAGAAAAAGCAGCAAACCTGAGGATTGGGAGCAGTTTAGGATTCAGCAAAGGAGGACAAATGGAATAATTAAGAGGGGGAAAATAGAATGAGAGTAAGCTTGCAGAGCACATAAAAACTGACTGTAAAAGCTTCTATAGATATGTGAAGAGAAAAAGATTGGTGAAGTCAAGCGTAGGTCCCTTGCAGTCAGAATCTGGGGAATTTATAATGGGGAACAAAGAAATGGCTGACCAATTAAATATATACTTTGGTTCTGTCTTCACAAAGGAGGACACAAATAGCCTTCCAGAGATGTCGGGGAACATAGGGTCTAATGAGAGGGAGGAATTGAATGAAATCAGTATTTGCAGGGAAATGGTGTTAGGGAAATTGACGGCATTGAAGGCCGATAAATCCCCAGGGCCTGATAATCTACATCAGGTTATTAAGGAAGTGGCCCTAGAAATAGTAGATGCATTGCTGGTCATCTTCCAAAATTCTATAGACTCTGGCACAGTTCCCATGGATTAGAGGGTAGCTAAAGTAAACTCACTGGCCTAGAAATTCAGTCTGGACACTTTTGGGGCGCTAAAGTCGGGCGTTCGCTAAAGTTAGCGCCCGCCGGAAAGTGTAGGCCACATCGCCGAAATTCAGTAGAGTTGGCCAAGAGTTTGGCCGAGCGCTGAAACTGGCGTTGCAATGCTCTCTTCAGGCGCTAAGCCGGCGATGCGGCCTGATAACGCCGAGGCCGGGCGCAGCGCAGGTGCGGTCATGTTTTGATTGACAGCAGACACCCTGACGCCGGCCAGCTCTTAAAGGGGGAAGGGTCGACTTTGACTGTTGCCACGCCCTGCATACTGGAGCCCTGCAGCTAGGCCTCAACACTGCTGGTGGGCCAAAATAGCGCCTGGAGCCATGGAGAGGGCCCGTGAATGAGCGCAGCGCTTCTCAGAGCATGCTCTGAGGGTGCTGATTAATGGTGTCGAAAACAAAAGAGAGATCTTGTGCCCGGACAGTGGCAAGAAGGCTCCCAGGAGCCAGTACAGGAAAGCCTGGAGGAAAATCGCCCGCAGGGTGTCATCCACCTGCGATGTCCCCAGGAGTGCGGACCAATGCCGCAAGAAGTACAACGACCTCACTCGGATGGTGAAGGTGAGTACCCTTTCCAGTGTCCTCCTCATCCTTGCATGTGCACCTCACATTATGGGCAACGGGACCTCAAAGGACTAATGGGCAGCCCTCCTCCCGCAGCAATGGCACTGGCATGATCATCAATAGCACTTTCTGCACTTAACACACTGGCCAAGCTATTCGACCATGGGAGGCAGTGCACACAGCAACAGGGCACCACACTGGCCAAGCTATTCGACCATGGGAGGCAGTGCACACAGCAACAGGGCACCACACTGTACTTAGAGGCCGTCCTTTCTCTTGCAGGCCAAGCTGGCACGGAATTTGAGGAGCCAGTCTGCCACCGGGGGAGGCCGTCCCCAGTACCAGGCGCTCAGTGAGCTGGAGGAGAGCGTGGCTCGACTCATGCGTGCCCGGGTGACTGGCCCTGTTGCGATCGGAGATGCGGACCCTGTACTGGGACCCACTGGTAAGGACATGACCGGTTGGATCTCTGTCGTTGCCCTTGCGCTTCAGATCTACATCCTTTCGCACTGACCGACAAATGCGCATAATGCCACCACTCAGGCCTCCCTCGCTGATGCCCTGTCCTCACTCTAAAGCTACTCTTGTGCCTTCCTGCTTTCAGCTGGTGAGGAGGAGGTGGTCCCTGAAGCTCAGAGTGCCAGGCCCTTGGGGGAGGAGGACGACGAGGACCAGGAGGAAGGCGGCACATCGGGGGAACCCTCATCCGCACCAGGGGATGGCAATGGAGGGGAGACGTCTGGCCTGCAGGAGAGCCAGGGGGAAGTGTTGCAGGGGAGGGCAGATTCTGGGCCCAGTGGGCTCGAGGCACGCGGGAAGGGTCCGGCAGCACGCCGGCCTTCTCCCCAGAGGGGGGAGGTGTTGCAGGGGAGGGCAGATCCTGGGCCCAGTGGGCTCGAGGCACGCGGGAAGGGTCGGCCAGCTCGGCGGCCTTCTCCCCAGAGGGAGAGTCCGCCCTCCAGTCCGGAGACGGTCCTCGCCCAGGAGGTGCGCCTCCTCGATGAGATGTCGGCGGCGTCTGAGCGGCGCCACCAGGAGTTCATGGGGGTTGTGCAACAGATGCCTCAGGCCATTGAGTCCCTGGCTCATAGTGTGGTCGCTTTCGGGGAATCACAGGCCAGGGGGGTCGAACAACTCGCGGCAGCGCACGACAGGTGTGCCCAGCAACTCGCGGCAGCCCAGGACGCGACTCGCGAGATGAGTGGTGCCGTCCAGACACTGGCAGAGCTGATGCGGGCACATACCAGGGCAGTTCGGGCACCCACTTCTGCCACACTCGCTGTGGCGCGGAAGCATTGCCAGGGCACCCGCCGCCCTGCTGCAGCACAGCGGTCTGGCCTCCACCAGATTGCTGCGCTTGCTGCACTGCCAGCCCGGCCGAGTGCCAGTGTCTCTGGCGAGCAGCGCGCGCCTGCCATCAGCCAGCTTGCCCCCATTGGTGCAGCCGACACTGCCACTCCCCCAGCCAAGGTGCGACGAGCTGCTGCTGAGACTGATGCTGGCCAGCCACAGCTGCAGCAGTCAGCAGCCGGCCCCTCCCGGGCCGGGCCTCGTCTAGGCCGACCCCCAAGGGCATCTGCCGACACGCATTGTGGCCCTCATGAGCCTTCCCCCAGCCTTGCCACACCCGCAGGGCCCAGGTTGAGGCGGAGCAGCAGGTCGGGCAGGGGCCAGAGAAGCCTGTCTAAGGACTCGCCCTCTCGGCACACCCATTAGAGTGTGGTGATAGCGGTTTTTTTTATATTGGGGGGCTTGTGCTCTGGGGGGGCATTATTTTGGTAAGTCCGAGGATCAAGGCATTTTTTGTTTTTATGGGGGTGTTTGTGTTGTGGAGGGGGGGGCTTATTTTTGTAAAGCCGATGATGAAGCCCATTTGGATGGGCAAGTTTTGTTAGTCCTCCCCAGGTTTTGGGAGTGACAGATGTTTTTGACTGTTTTTTGGGGGTCTTGTCTGTTTTTCTGTTTCATGTGGGAAGGGCCCTGAGTTTGTGAAATAAAGCTTTTTATTTATTCAGCATGTCCACGTCTCAGGTTTCAAGTGGTTGTTGCGTTAACCGGCTGAGGGCTTGCGGTGCGGCTGCCTTCAGGTGCGTTCATTGCCACAGCCCATTCCCTGACAGGGGGGCCTAGAAGTGTCGATCAATAAGCCCCCGGCGGACGGCCCTTGGACCTTGTGGCTCCCTCCTGGGCTGGTACTCCTCCTCCTCCTCCTCCTCCTCATGGTCCTCCTGCTCGTCCTCCTGAGGTGGTGGTGCAATGTCAGGTGGCAGCGCCTGAGTCCTGCGGATAGCCAGGTTGTGCAGCATGCAGCACACGACGACGAACTGGGAGACTCTATCCGGCGAATACTGTAGAGATCCGCCAGAACGATCCAGGCAGCGGAACCGTTGCTTGAGGACGCCTATCGTTTGCTCTATGATGTTCCTTGTGGCTTGATGGCTTTCGTTGTATGCCTCCTCCGCTGGGGTCCTGGGCGCATGGAGCGGGGTCATGAGCCATGTACACAAAGGGTAGCCCTTGTCCCCGATAAGCCATCCCCTTGGTGGAGGCTGTGCCTCGAACATGTCAGCCACAGTAGTCTGGCGCAGGATAAATGCATCGTGGCTGCTTCCTGGGAAGCGGGCATTGACAGCTAGGAGGTGCTGCCTGTGGTCACACACCAGCTGTACATTGAGGGAATGGTAGCCCTTCCGGTTGCGGTAATCCTCGGCATTGTGGATAGGTGCCCGCATAGCCACATGCGTGCAGTCAATGGCGCCCTGCACCATGGGGAAGCGCGCGATCCTGGCAAATCCGACTGCACGCTGCTCCTGCCTCTGTCGGGTCATGGGGAAGGAGATGAATTGGTGTCTCCTCGCGAAAAGTGCATCGGTGACCTGCCGGATGCAGCGATGCGCGGCGAACTGGGAGATGTTCGCTATGTCCCCAGCAGCGGCTTGGAAGGAGCCGCTTGCATAAAAGTTCATAGCCACCGTGACCTTCACTTCCACCGAGAGAGACGTCCTGCACATCAGCTGTGGACGCAGATCTCTGTGAAGCTGCCACCACCTCCCTTCTGAAGCGCAGCCTCTTAACACAATGCGCCGCAGTCATGGTGAGATAGGACACCTGCTGCCGGTATTGCCTGAGTGGGTAAGGCCTACGTTGCCGACGCCTGATGGCCCCTCTGCGTCTAGGCATGGCTGGCCCTCTCTCACAGCGTCTGCGAGCCCTTCACACATAATGCTGCAACTGAGGGTTGGACCCCCATACAGCCCCCATAATAAAGTTGAAAACAGTGAAATCAAATGAATCAAATGTCAAAGCACTGGCCAGAAGCCAAAAATACCTCTCCTATGTTGTCCCAAATCAGTAAGCTCTGTCCCTTGGTCTCTGTCCAGAAATCCAAAGCAGTAAAGTCATTGCAGCAAAATGGCTGGGCTTTAAAGGTCAGTGTAAGTGCCCTTTAATTAGCGCTCCCTGAGGCCCACAGGGCCTCTGTTGCGTTCCACTTCACAGTTCTTAGCAGTGCCACGCCCACATTGGGCGGGCGCCACTGAATTTCCGGTTTGGGGCGCAGAAACAGCGTTGCACGACGAGATGACGTCATAAGCTGCACGCGCAGCTGAGCGGGCGCAAACACTTTGCGCCGGCGCTAAATGTCAACTGAATTTGGGCGTTGGCGCAGATCGGTCTGCACCCGGGCGCTAAGTGCCTAGCGCTGGAAATATACCCCTCTTATGGCGTTACCGGCTGGCGCAACCAACTGAATTTCTAGGCCACTATTTAAAAAAGGTGGTAGAGAGAAAACGGGGTATTATAGACCGGTAAGCCTGACATCGGTAGTGGGGAAAATGCTAGAGTCCATTATAAATGATGTAATAGCAGAGCACCTGGAAAACAGTGATTGGATCGGACAAAGTCAACATGGATTTACAAAAGGTAAATCATGCTTGACTAATCTACTGGAATTTTTTGAGGATGTAACTGGTAGAATAGATAAGGGAGAACCAGTGGATGTGGTGTATTTGGACTTTCCAAAGGCTTTCGATAAGGTCCCGCATAAGAGATTGGTGTGCAAAGTTAAAGCACATGGGATTGGGGATAAGGTACTGACTTGGATAGAGAACTGGTTGGCAGACAGGAAGCAAAGAGTTGGAATAAATGGGCCTATTTCCGAGTGGCAGGCAGTGACTAGTGGGGTACCGCAGGGATCGGTGCTAGGACCCCAGCTATTCACAATATATGTTAATGATCTAGACGAGGGAACTAGATGTAATATCTCCAAGTTTGCAGACGACACAAAGCTGGGTGGGTGTGTGTGCTGTGAGGAGGATGCAGAGAAACTCCAGTATGATTTGGACAGGTTGGGTGATTGGGCAGATGCAAGGCAGATGCAGTATAATGTGGATAAATGCGAGGTTATCCACTTTGGTGATAAAAACAGGAAGACAGATTATTATCTGAACTGCAATGGATTGGGAGAAGGGGAAGTGCAACGAGACCTGGGTGTCCTTGTGCACCAGTCGCTGAAGGTAAGCATGCAGGTGCAGCAGGCGGTTAAGGAGGCAAATAGTATGTTGGCATTCATAGCGAGAGGATTCGAGTACAGGAGCAAAGATGTCTTGCTGTAGTTGTACAGGGCCTTGGTGAGACCAAACCTTGAGTATTGTGTGCAGTTTTGATCGCCTTATCTGAGGAAGGATGTTCTTGCCATGGAGGGAGTGCAGCGAAGATTCACCAGACTGATACCTGAGATGGCAGGAATGACGTATGAGGAGCGGTTGGGTCGATTAGGCTTATATTCGCTAGAGTTTAGAAGAATGAGAGGGGATCTCATTGAAACTTATAAAATTCTAACAGGACTAGACAGACTAGATGCAGGAAGGATGTTCCCGATGCCAGGGGAATCCAGAACCAGGGGTCACAGTCTAAGGATAAGGGGTAAGCCATTTAGGACTGAGATGAGGAGGAATTTCTTCACCCAGAGTGGTGAACCTGTGGAATTCTCTACCACAGAAGGCAGTTGAGGCTAATTCATTAAATATATTCAAGAAGGAGTTAGATATATTTCTTAAGGGTAAAGGGATATGGGCAGAAAGCAGGGACAGGGTACTGAATTTGGATGATCAGCCATGATCTCATTAAATGGCGGAATAGGCTCGAGAGGCCGAATGGCCTACTCCTGCTCCTATCTTCTATGTTTCTATGTTTTACCATACATTCGCCTTGTTAGCAAAATTGAAGCCCATGGGATAAAAGGGGCAGTAGCAGTATGGATACAAAATTGGTTAAGGGATAGAAAACAGAGTTGTAGTTATTGGCTGTTTTTCGGACTGGAGGGAGGCATACAGTGGTGTTCCCCAAGATTCAGTACTAGGATCACTGCGGTTTTTGATTTACATTAATGACTTGGACTTGGGGGTACAGGGCACAATTTTGAAATTTGGAGATGACCCGAAACTTGGAAGTGTATTTAACAGTGAGGAAGATAATAATAGACTTCAAGAGGACATAGACAGGCTGGTGGAATGCAAGACACATGACAGATGAAATTCAACACAGAAAAGCTAAATGGTACAATTTTAAAGGGGTACAAGAAGAGAGAGACCTGGGGCTGTTTGTGCACAAATCTTTGAAGGTGGCAGGACAGGTTAACAAAACAGTTATAAAGCATATGGGATCCTGGGCTTTATAAACAGAGGCATAGAGTACAAAAGCCAGGAAGTTATGCTAAACCTATATAAAACACTAGTTTGGCCCCAGCTGGAGTATTGTGCCCAATTCTGGGCACCACAATTTAGGAAGACCGTGAAGGCTTTGGAGAGGGTACAGAACAGATTTACTAGAATGTTTCCAGGGATAAGGGATTACAGTTATGTGGATAGACTGAAGAAGCTGGGGTTCTCCTTAGAGCAGAGAAGGCTAAGAGGAGATTAGATAGAGGTCTTTAAAATCATGAAGGGTTTAGATAGAGTAAATTAAAATAAATTGTTTCCAATGGCTGAAGGGTCGATAACGAGAGGACACAGATTTAAAGTGATTGGCAAAAGAACCAGAGATGACATGAGGAAAAACATTTTTTATGCAATGAATGGTTAGAATTTGGAATGTACTGTCGAATGGGGAGATGGAAACAGATTCAATAGTAGTTTTCAAAAGGGAATTGGATAAATACTTGAAGGAGAAAAAATTGCAAGTATATGGAGAAAGAGCGGGGGAGTGGGACTAACTGGACTAACAAGAGCCGGCACATGGGCCGACTAAGAGCATAAAAAATAGGAGCTGAAGTAGGCCATTTGGCCCTTTGAGCCTGCTCCGCCATTCAACAAGATCATGGCTGATCTTCTACCTCAACTCCACCTTCCCGCACTATCCCCATATCCCTTAGTTCCCAAAAATTTATCGACCTCTGTCTTGAATATACGCACGACTGAGCATCCACAGCTCTCTGGGGTAGAGAATTCCAGAGATTCACAACCCTTTGAGTGAAGACATTTCTCATCGTCTCAGTCCTAAATGGCCTACCCCTTATTCTGTGACTGACCCCGTGTTCTAGATTCCCCAGCCAGGGGAAACATTTTCCCAGCATTAGCCGTGTCAAGCCCCTTAAGAATTTTATATATTTCAATTCGATCACCTCTCATTCTTTTAAACTCTAAGGAATATAGGTCTAGTCTACTCAATCTCTCCTCATAGGCCAATCCCCTCATCCTAGGAACCAGTCTGGTGAACCTTCGCTGCACTCCCTCTAAGGCAAGTATGTCTTTCCTTAGGTAAGGAGACCAGAACTGTACATAGTACTCCAGGTGTGGCCTCACCAATGTCCTGTATAATTGCAGTAAGACTTCTTTACTCTTATACTCTAATCCCTTTGTAACAAAAGCTAACATACCATTTGCTTTCCTAATTGCTTGCTGTACCTGCATGTTAACTTTCTGTGATTCATGTACAAGGACACCCAGGTCCCTCTGAGTGCAAATATTTCCCAGTCTCTCACCATTCAAAAAATATTCTGCTTTTTTGTTTTTCCTACCAAAGTGGATAACTTCACACTTCCCCACATTGTATTCCATTTGCCATGTTCTTGCCCACTCAGTTAACCTGTCTATATCTCTCTGCAGCCTCTTTGCGTCCTCCTCACAGCTTACTTTCCCACCTAACTTTGTATCATCAGCAAACTTGGGTACATAGAAAAATAGGAACAGGAGTAGGCCATTTGGCCCTTTGAGACTGCTCCGCCATTCAATATGATCATGGCTGATCCTCTATCTCAATACCATATTCCCGCTCTCCCCATACCTCTTGATGCCTTTTGTGTCTAGAAATCTATCTATCTCCTTCTTAAATATATTCAGTGACTTGGCCTCCACAGCCTCTGTGGTAGAGAATTCCATAGGTTCACCACCCTCTGAGTGAAGAAATCTCTCCTCATCTCAGTCCTAAATGTCCTACCCCGTATCCTGAGACTATGACCCCTCATTCTAGACCTCCCAGACAGGGGAAACATCCTCCCTGCATCCAGTCTGTCTCACCCTGTCAGAATTTTATACGTTTCAATGAGATCCCCTCATTCTTCAAAACTCGAGTGAATACAGGCCTAGTCGACCCAATCTCTCCTCATATGACCATCCTGCCATCTCAGGAATCAGTCTGGTGAACCTTCGCTGCACTCCCTCTATGGCAAGTATATCCTTTCTTAGGTAAGGAAATCAAAACTGCACACAGTACTCCAGGTGTGGTCTCACCAAGGCCCTGTATAACTGTAGTAAGACATCCTTGCTCCTGTACTCAAATTCTCTTGCAATGAAGGCCAACATACCATTTGGCTTCCTAACTGCCTCCTGCACCTGCATGTTTGCTTTCAGTGACTGGTGTACAAGGGCATCCAGGTCCCTTTGTACATCAACATTTCCCAATCTATCACCATTTAAATAATACTCTGCCTTTCTGTTTTTCCTACCGAAGTGGATAACTTCACATTTATCCACGTTATACTGCATCTGCCATATATTTGCCCACTCACTCAATTTATCTAAATCGCCTTCAAGCCTCTTTGCATCCTCCTCACAACTCACAATCCCACCTGGTTTCGTGTCGTCAGCAAACTTGGAAATATTACATTTGGTTCCCTCATCCAAATCATTGATATATATTGTGAATAGCTGGGGCCCAAGGACTGATCCCTGCGGTACCCCACTAGTCACCGCCTGCCACCCCGAAAAAGACTCATTTATTCCTACTCACTGTTTTCTGTCTGTTAACCAATTTTCAATCCATGCCAGTATATTACCCCCAATCCCATGTGCTTTAATTTTGCACACTAACCTCTTATGTGGGACTTTATCAAAGGCCTTCTGAAAGTCCAAATACACCATATCCACTGGTTCTCCCTTATCTATTCTACCAGTTACATCCTCAAAAAACTCCAGTAGATTTGTCAAACATGATTTCCCTTTCATAAATCTATGTTGACTTTGTCTAATCCCGTTTATATTTTCTAAGTGTCCTGTTATCACATCCTTTATAATAGACTCTAGCATTTTCCCTACTACTGATGTTAGGCTAACCGGTCTGTAGTTCCCTGTTTTCTCTCTCCCTCCTTTTTGAAATAGTGGGTTTACATTTGCGACCCTCCAATCTGCAGGAACTGTTCCATAATCTACAGAAATTTGGAAGATGATACGTTGCACTCAGTCCTTTCATCTAAGTCATTAATATAGATTGTAAATAGCTGAAGCCCAAGCACTGATCCTTGTGGTACCCCTCTAGTTATAGCCTGCCAACCTGAAAAAGTCCTGTTTATTCCTACTCTCTGTTTTCTGTCCATTAACCAATCCTCAGCCCATGCTACAGTAATATGTTGCCCCCAATCCCACATGTCCTAATTTTGTGTAATAACCTCTTGTGTGGCACCTTTATTGGATGCTTTTTTAAAATCCAAATACACTACATCCACTGTTTCCCCCTTATCCATCCTACTAGTTATATCTGCAAAAAGCTCTATAACAGATTTGTCAAACACGATTTCCTTTTCATAAAACCATGTTGATTCTGTCTAATCTTATTATGATTTTCTAAGTGCCCTGTTACCATGTTCCTAATAATAGATTCTACCATTTTGCCTACTACTGATGTCAGGCTAACTGGCGTATAGTTCCACGTTTTTTCTCTTCCTCCTTTCTTAAATAGTGAGGTTATGTTTGCTACCTTCCAATCCTTGGGGACTGTTCTAGAATCTAGGGAATTCTGGAAGATTAGTACCAGTGCATCCACTATTTCTGCAGCTACCTCTTTTAAAACCCTAGGATGCAGGTCGTCAGGTCCAGGGGATTTGTCACCACTTAGTCCCATTAATTTCTCCAGTACTATGTCTTTACTTATACTGATTTCTTTAAGTTCCTGAATTCTCTCGAGACCCTTGGTTCCCCATTATTTCCAGAATGTTTATTGTGTCTTCTACTGTGAAGACAGATACAAAGTGCTCGATTTTTGCCATTGGTGCGGGCTGGGGGCATGTCAGCCGCTTTTCGTGTTAGCCACCCGACTCCAATTTGATGTGAGAAAAATATGCGATTTTCACCTAATTGGGCAATTGATTTCCAGTATGTGGGAACCCCTGGCCCACTTAGTCTTTCCATCCTGAAAGTCGCCTCCGATTACATCATTAGTGCTGCTGGATGTAAGGCCTGCAAGCAGCCTTGCTTCTTCTGCAGACTGCAAACCATATGTATTGATTTCTATGTGGGTTCAATGACGACACATTGATGAAAGAGAATGTCTTTTTATCTAAAGTTTGTTCATCTAAGTTAACAGCATTACAGGAGACACCATGTTAGAGATCCATCTAAAACGAAACTAAAACCAAACTGCCTCTCTCACATGCCCTCTGCTGGTAAGGTATAAATAATCAAACAGGCAAATATGCTGGTAAGGCATCATAATCAAACAGGCAAATACCATCACTATTTGCTGATATCATTACATCGCCCTTTCTTAAAACAAAAGTATTTTACTTTTATCTAACAACATGTTGTCTTTGTATTACTCTGCATTTTAACTGTAACACTTAATGAACTTACATTATCATTATCATGATCAAGGTTTTTTAACCTTGTTTTGTGTGTTCACATGAAATATGTAAATACACTAGAACTTGAAGAAAGAATAAGATAACATTACTTCCTTCTATAACAAGAGTCCTTAAACTTGCTCAATGAGTCTCTCAGGAGGCTTCACGTGTCTTGAGGATTTTCTGATTGATTGTCCTTGAATCTGAGTTGTTGCCTCAGATAATGATTTCTCAGCTGTGTGATCAGGTTGTTCATCAGTATCAGTCTTTTGACCTGCTGTGGCTGGTCCCATGAGAAGATCCCGACGATTTCTTCTCAGAACAGCACCCTCATCTGTCTGAATGGTGTATGATCTTGGTTGTACTTCACTCAGGACAGTTCCCTTCTGAGTCCATATGTTTGTTTTGTTTTTGAACCTTACTTGGTCACCAGTGTGGACTTCAGGTAGGTTTTGTGTTCCTCTGTCATAGTAGTACTTTTGCTTTTCTTTCTGTTGTTCTTTGAACTTCCTCACTTTCTCCCCCTCTTTTGTTTTCAGGAGGTTCTCCGGGATGGGTAGGTTTGACCTTAGCAGACGTCCCATAAGGAGTTGGGCTGGTGACATACAACACTCGAGCGGCGTTGTGCGGTATACAAGCATGCTCTGGTAGAAGTCAGTTCCACTGTCTTTTGCCTTGTACATCAGTCTTATCACTGTCTGGACCGATTTTTGCACTAGTCCATTGGACTGTGGAAAGTGAGGACTTGACGTTGTGTGGACAAAATCCCACTCTTTGGCAAAGTGTTGGAAACTTGCATTGTAAAACTGGGGTCCGTTGTCTGTGAAGACCTCGCTTGCCACGCCATGTCTGGAGAATATGGCTTTCATACATGTTATCACAGCATCTGCAGTGGTGGTGTACAGTCTACAAACCTCTGGATACAGGGAGTAATAGTCTGTGACTACAAGATAGTCCTTCCCTTGACATACGAATAGGTCAGCGCCTACCTTCTGGTAAGGTCTGTCTGGCACTGGGTGTGGCTTTAGTGGTTCTACCGGATTGCTTGCTCGATATTTCAGGCATATTGTGCAGTTTGACACCTCATTTGTCACATCTTGGTTGATTCGTGGCCAGTACATCACCTCTCGTGCACTTTTCTTACACTTTTCGATTCCCAGATGTCCTCCATGGATCCTTTTTAGCATCTCTTTTCTCAGACTCTTTGGGATAACTATTTTACTTCCTTTGTAGATGATGTCTTCGACCACTGATAGTTCCGCCCTGCAGTTCCAGTACTCTGCCATGTCAGGTGAGCAGTCTTGCTTCATGTTGGGCCATCCATCCAAGATGCTTTTCCTCAGTCGTCTCAGTGTTTCATCTTTGTTTGTCTCCGTCTTTATGAGCTCCATTCTTTCATCTGCTATGGGCAGTGCACTTGTGATCATGTCCACATAGGCGTTCACTTTTTCATCCATTTTGGTGTTTGCAGGCTCACTTGGGTCAACAGCTCTGGACAACGTGTCTGCTGTATACATCAGTTTACCCGGTGTGTACGCAACATTCAGTGTATAGCGTTGCAGCCTGATCATCATTCTTTGTATTCTAAGCGGACAGCTATTTAGTGGCTTTTGGAACAATGCAATCAATGGCTTATGGTCTGTCTCTACACTGATTGCTTGTCCTGACACAAACTGGTGAAATCTTTCACAGGCGTATGTGATGCTGAGCAGCTCCTTTTCTATTTGAGCATATCGCGTCTCCGCGTCTGTCATTGAGCGCGATGCATATGCAATAGGTTGCCAGTCGTCATATTTTTGCAGAAGAACGGCACCGAGCCCACTCTGTGATGCATCTGATGATATCTTGATGGGTCTCGCTGGGTCATAAAACTTCAGAACTGGTTCCTCTGTGAGCAGTTTCTTTAGATCGCTCCATGACTTCTCATGCTCATGATTCCATTCCCATACTATGTTCTTTTCAGTTAGTCTTCTCAGTGGCGCCATCTTTTCTGAGAGGTTGGATATGAATTTACCCATGTAGTTGATCATTCCATTAAACCTCTGCACGTCCTTTTTGCATTGTGGCTTTGGCATATTCTCAATGGCGGACACCTTTCTGGGATCTGGTCTGATGCCCTCACTGCTAAGGATATCTCCCACGAATGTCAGTTCTGTCACCCCGAGCTGGCATTTCTCTCTATTCAGCTACAGGTTTGTTTTCCTTGTTGCTTCCAGCACTTTTTTCAGTCTCTCGTCATGCTCAGTTCTCATGGTTCCCCATACTATGATGTCATCCATTGATGTATCAACTCCCTCCAGGTGCTCATAGGTCATATGGATAGTTTTGTGATACACTTCAGGAGCTGAGGCAATGCCAAATGGTAACCTTAGGAATCTGTATCTGCCAAATGGACTGTTGAACATGCACAGTCTTGAACTTGCCTCGTCCAGTTTCATCTGCCAAAATCCTGATGATGCACCTAACTTGCTGAAATACTTTGCATTTGCAAACTGTGACATGATTTCCTCACGTGTAGGAAGCTTGAAGTGCTCTCTCTTTATTGCTCTGTTTAGATCTCTTGGATCCAGGCAAATTCTGAGCTTTCCATTCTTTTTGTCCACAATGACGAGGGAACTCACCCACTCAGTTGGCTCATCTATCTTCTGAATCACGTTCAGGCTTTCCATCCTGTCCAACTCTGCCTTCAGTTGCTTTTGAAGAGCAAACGGAACTTTTCTGCATGGATGTATGACCGTTGGCATACTTTTATCTACTCTGATCGTGTGTTCTCCTGGAAGGCAGCCTAGACCCTGAAATAGGTCGTTGTACTCTTTCATGAGTTCATCATAGACTGTCTCTCCTTCGCTTTCCACAACGAGGACTCTCTTTACCAGGTTCAGTCTCTCACAGGCTATTAAACCTAGTATGGCTTGCACATCCTTTGGCACCACGATTAATGCTAGCGTGTGCTCTCTGTCCTTGTGTGTCACTTTGACAATGCATCTTCCTTTCCCTGGTATATCAGTACCTGAGTATCCTGTCACTTTCACTTTTATTCCATGTATCTTTGGTCTGGGTCTAATTTTCTTAAAATCAGTCTCTGATATCACATTAACTTGTGCTCCAGTATCCAATTTAAATGGAATGTTTGTGTCATTCACTTTTAGTGTCAACATCCAGTCTCTTTTTTCTTTTTTGTTTTCAGACACAACATCTACATAGAACTCCTCCATCTCGCTTTCATCTACTGCATGGACCTTGCTTTGTTGCACTTGGTTCTTACAGCAACGGGCATAATGGTTGTTTTTGTTGCAACTATTGCATGTTTTACTATATTCTGGACACTTTTTTGGTGGATGCTGTGTACTGCATCGACTACATGACTTTCGAGTGCCCCCTTCATTTTTGTTCGCTGGCCACGCCTCTTTTTTCACATTGGCACACTTTTTGTTAAACGGTTTGTGTCCGTTCATTCTCACTGCATCCACGTTGCAGCTACTGTCACTGAACAGCTCCTTTGCCTGCGACTTCACAGTCTCTGTAGCCCTACACAGTGCTATGGCTTTTCCCAGGTCTAGATTTTGCTCTCTTAGCAGTCTTTCCCTTAGACCATTATCTGGAATACCACACACCAGTCTGTCTTTTATCAGCGAGTCTGTCAGTCCCCCATATTCACACGTTTTGCTTCTGTTTCTCAGTTCAGTCACATACTGATCAATAGTCTCTCCCGTTTTCTGTACACATGTGAAAAATCTGTGCCTCTCAAACGTCACATTATGTTTAGGTATGCAGTCGGCCTCAAACTGTTCCATTATTTTATCCAGCTTCATTTTGTCTCCATCAGCAGCGAATGTGAAGTTATTATACACCTCCAGCGCTTCATCACCCACGACATGTAAGAACACTGACGCTTTCATTTTATCACTTTTCTCGTCAGCTTCGATTGCCGCTAAATACAACCCCAAACGTTGTTTGAACCTCCTCCAACTTTCAGCCACATTACCTGTCAACTGAAGCTTTGCCGGTGGGTGTAAACCTTCCATTTTTTCACTTTGTTAGCTATTCTCCACTGGTAAGTAACGATGTTCTCTTTTGGCTTGCTAATATGTGGAGAGCTGATTTAACTTCAGATCTTTCCTCTTCATCTCTTTCAATCACTTCTGACACCATGTATTGATTTCTATGTGGGTTCAATGACGACACATTGATGAAAGAGAATGTCTTTTTATCTAAAGTTTGTTCATCTAAGTTAACAGCATTACAGGAGACACCATGTTAGAGATCCATCTAAAACGAAACTGAGACCAAACTGCCTCTCTCACATGCACTCTGCTGGTAAGGCATAAATAATCAAACAGGCAAATATGCTGGTAAGGCATCATAATCAAACAGGCAAATACCATCACTATTTGCTGATATCATTACACCATATGCCCTTTGCTGTGATAGATTCCTCCAGCCAACATGTCCAGCAGTAGGCCAAAGTCTGTACCAAGGTTCGATGATGCCGCCCTGCAAGCTCTGGTGGAGGGCGCAAGAGGAAATAAGGAGGTGCGCTTCCCTTCCTCAGGGAGGAAGAAGCCTCCCCAGCAGACAAAAGCTGAGTGGATGCAAGTGGCCCAGGAGGTCAACTCTTTGTCTATTTGCCGCAGAACCTGGCTGCAGTGCAGGAAGAGGTTTCATGACCTTCTGCGCACTGGAAAAGTGAGTATGACTTTCCCATCACCCTCAATCTGATCCCCATTGCCTCTCCTCACCAGCACTCAGCTTTGACAACCTCTTCCTCCACATCCCACTTAACACTGACATCCCTTCACCCTTACCCATTCCCTCTCTCTCTATGGTCACATTCACCTAACTATTCCACTATGAACCCCTCACACTCCCTATTGCTGTGATGCTATGAAAACAACTTACAACACACAGGGAGGGCCCTTGGTCTTGCCACCTCACTCTATCTTTGTCTCCTTCTAACCATCAATGATATGGATTCTCTACACTCACTCCTTCATTCTCACTCAAACTCCACTTGTCTCCCTCATTGCAGGAAAAGAGAGCTCACAATAAGAGGGAAAGAGTGAGGACAGGAGGAGGGCCACCATCAGTAGCCCAACTCACCCCCGGGAAGAGGCGGCCCTGGAGATCGTGGGAGTGGAGGAGGATGCACAAGTGGGGGATGGACAGACGGGTGCGTCAGAGCAAGCTGGTGACAGAATAGTTTATCATCTCTTTCATTGATATTGCATGAGTCGCTGATAATGATTCTTATGCTCTAACAGATTGACTTTTGATCATCTGCAATATTCAATGTGCATGTAATCTTGGCCTCACATCTCTGACTCTTTCCTTTACTCCCCACAGGACCATCGAAAGCCCCCGTCCCCACTATCCAGGAGGAACAGCCTGAGCCTCCAGACTCCTCAGAGGAAGCTGCAACCTCTGAGGGCGCAGTGTCAGCAGAATTCAGCACACCCAGCACCAGCGCAAACACTCGTACCTCGGTGGGACCTTCACGAGATAGTGCAGTGTTGTCACCTGGTGTATCACAGCTCATAAGTGAGCATCAGCAGATGGTGGAGACAGGAACAGCAGTGGAGAGTCCTCGTCGGAGAGCGCAGGACGCTCCCAGCTCGGCTCCACTGCATGTCGACCCTGTGCCTCCGGGTCCATCCAGAAGGACAGCAGTGCTGGAACTCCAGGAACAGGTGCAGGGATCTCTGGCAGGTTTTGTCTCCAGGGTCGCTGCGAGTGTGGAGCAAATGGAGGAGTCCATCACTAACATGAGCAGAGCCTTTGTGGAGGCGTTGGCGCATGACGCATCACCACGGAAAGGATGACAACCTCCGTGGAAAGGATGGCTACCGTAGAGGAGAGGATGGCTATGGCCATGGAGGAGCTTAGTCTCCAGGGTCGTGAAAACATGATCATTGTTCACAATAGACTGACATCTCTTGAGGAGCGATGGTCAGCTGTTGAGCATACAAACCAGACATTCATGCAAGTCCTCGGGTGTAGGACTTTCAGTACAGAAACGGGTCCTCATGGCCCCCCTGAAGTGCAGCAAGGTGCTATCAAGCCACTTGCTAGCTCTGAAGTGGGGCTGACCCATGAGAGGGATGTTGGTGGCAGACAACAAGGAAGTGGGGGCTCCTCTCCAAGCGCTCACACGACCATGCCACTGCAAAACCCTCAGTCAGAGTCCCCACCCAACTGAGATCGGCGTCTTAACCCCTGCACAGCCGCAGGAGCAGCAGACTGTTGCCGAGCCCTCACAGGTTCTCAACCCCAGAGGACGGCCGCCAAAGGTGTCGAGACAGGGGCAACAGGAAAGTGAGCAAGGGGCCTCCACATCTGTTGAAGCCACAGGGGAAGCACAACGTAGGAGCACGTGTAAGAGGAAAATACTGCACAAGTAGTCACAAGGGTAGTCACTTGGGTGTAATAATGGCCCAGTAATTCCTGTCACAACGCGTGAGTAAGGACGGGGTACTCACGCGTGTGCCAGGAGCAATTGCCGGTTTTCAGCATGCACAGCGCATGCGCTGAAAACCGGCATTTCCTGTCCTCTGACCCAAGGGGTTAAGAGGCTGAACGCATGCGCGGTATTGGGCAGCGTGTGCGACTTGGATTTCCTGTATTTTTACAGATTTGCGCATGTGTAAAGGCCTCCGGTTTTTACGCATTGAAAAACCACACGTAAGTACTTAGTTTTACAGGTAAGTGGTCTTTTAGTACAATTTAGAATTTTTTTTTCCACAGGTTTATTATTTTTAAAGAATCTACAGTAAGGTAAGTTTAGTTTTAGACCCTATTTCTTAAAAATGTATTTTTTTCAAAAATTTGATTAATTGTTTAAAATAGTTTTTTAAAGTTATTCATAGTTAATTTAATTATTGGGATGCTTTTTAAAATTTTATTTAAAGTTTAAGTAGTGTTTTGGGGTGCAGTACTTTTCATGAGTTTGACAGTCTTTACTATCAAACTTATGAATGAAGTTTCCCCTCCCCTGATTGGCTGAACAGTGCTCACCTGATCCCAGCCGGCACATCGCACTAACTACGCCGCTGGGTCAGGTTAGCACAGCGCGCCGACATCAGAACCGGGCCACTGACAGGAAATCCACTGCGGACCAGGTTTCAGATGTCGGCGCGCCGGGTAAGTGCAAATCGGGGGCTTGCACGCGCGGCAAGCCCCCGCCCGAATTACTGCCCCGTTATGTTTAATTTTGAAATGCCATCAGTTGGTCATTGCCATTAAAAATTCTGATGGCAAACTGTTGCACATCTCTGACTCTTTCCTTTACTCCCCACAGGACCATCGAAAGCCTCCATCCCCACTATCCAGGAGGAACAGCCTGAGCCTCCAGACTCCTCAGAGGAAGCTGCAACCTCTGAGGGCGCAGTGTCAGCAGAATTCAGCACACCCAGCACCAGCGCAGACACTCGCTGTTGCAGTTGCGGCGTGTGTCATTTCGCAACTGGGACTTCCACATTGCGGGCGTAGGGCAACTTGTCAGTATGGTGGTCAGAGTGATAAGAATCCGCAGGTTCTTGGCCATTGTTGATGGTCTGATAAGAATGTGCGAGGCAAAAGTGTTTGATTTTGCAGGCTTGCAAATCTGGCCAAGATAAGTGGGTCCCTTGCATCCCGGGCAGCAATGTGGTCGCGCACTGGCGCCTTCTGGCCTGTGCAGCTTCAGGTGGGTGGGTGAGCAGCAGCTTGGAGCTCCTGCTGTTACTCCTGCAGTTGGTGCTGCTGTTGTTCATGGTTCTGCTGCTGCTGCTGCTGCAGCTGGTCTTCGTCCGAATCTGATGTCCAGGAGGAAAGGAAATAAATGGTTCCCATTCTTCTGGTATATACCTCAGTTGAGGAAGCGCTCATTCAAGGTGGGGAGAGGGGTTTCCCAGGAGGTCACACTGGAGATGGGTGTCAGGCTCCAAACTTCCACAACAATGAGTAGGCCTGTTAAAAGTTCCCCCAGACTTGAGACAACAAAGTTCTGCCACCTGCAAATGAAGATTGCTGAAAACTCCTTTTTAATGGTGGAGCTGCAGCTGTTAGTAAGCAATCCACTTGTGCTGCCACCAGGTTTAACTGGCGTGTTCCAGAGGAGACGTGCAGCACGTGAGAAAACTGTTAAATTCAGAAAGGCCTCTCAAAATGGGATTATAGAGTCACTTAACTGGTTGTTAAGGGCCTTAAGGGCCTATCCCGCCTCTTGGAGGCGAGATGGAGACGGGGTCAGAACCCGCATGTGGGAAAATTGCTTGGAGACGGGATCGGGCCCGCCCACCAGGCTTAGCAATTTTAACACCTCACACGCCTCCAATCCTGCCTCCTCGGGCCTGGCAAAATCGAGCCCAAAGTATTTGTTTAATGTATCTGCCATTTCCTTATTACCCATTATAAATTCTCCTGTCTCTGCCTCTAATGGGCCCACGCTTACTTTCACTAATCTCTTCCTATTTACATACCTATAGAAATGTTTACAATCTGTTTTTATGTCTCTTGCTAATTTACTCATATTCTTTTTTTTCTTTCCTTATCAATTTCTTAGTCCTCCTTTGCTGAATTCTAAAATCAGCCCAATTCTCAGGCTTACTACTCTTTTTGGCAACATTATAAGCCTCTTCCTTTGATCTAATACTATTTTTAACTTCTCTTGCTAGCCACGGTTGGACCACTTTTCCTGTGGGGTTTTATTGCCTTATAGGAATGTATATTTGTTGTAAATTATGTATTAATTCTTTAATGGCCTCCTTCTGTGCTGTACTATTCTATGATTCTAAGATGTATTGATACATATGACATTGGGAATTTGCAAAAGTGCCCTTTTAGAACTGGAGAGCCATAGCGGTTTACAGCAGAGAAGGAGGCCATTCAGCACAGTGTGTCTTGAGCATTCCAAAGCTAAACCTACTGCCTTGCTCTCGCCATGTATCTTGCTATCATAAAAAAGAAAAAGTGGCTTACACTTGGAATCTCCATTCTAATTGAAAAATGTATTCCTCAAAAATTCCTGAAGCATCCAGTAGGGCTTCAAGATTCAAGTAATTTATTAAATGTAGAGTATGGTGGTTGATTGCCACATTGAATGTCTCCGATGCCTCTTCTTGAGTCACAACATGGCCTATTTTAAAACCTCTTTGGGCTTTTCATCTACATTTAAAGAAGTTACGTTCAGTTTTGAGGCCATTTTTCCATATTTCCCTACCATCAACCTGTCATAGGTGTTTTCAAATTGAACTTACATTATGTGAAATAGGTTGACCCCTGAAATATATGCATAGTGGTCATTTATTTCCTCTATTCACTTCTTTGAATTTTAATTAATTCTATTCACTTATTGCATTTCTAAATTATAACCTGTGTGGCCCAAATTTTATTTTATTTGAAGAATTGAACAGAATTCAGATTAGCAATGAAGCTATAAGATTTTTGAAAGAAAGTACTTGCATTTATATAGCGCCTTTCATGACCTCAGGATGTCGCCAAGTGCTTTACAGCCAATTAAGTTCTTTTTTAGAAGTGTAGTTGTTGTTGTTGTTCTGCCCTCGCAACGCGCTTCTATGCAGAGCTAGACAGATAGCGAACAACTCGATATCTTCCAATAAAATCACAAGGCTTGACTTTTCTTGTAACGCTTTACTGAACGATTCTAATTGTAAAACTGAAATACAACACAGAAATGGAAGCACACATTAGTATACAAGCACATAACTGATATGTATACACAGATTTAGTTACGCCTGAGGAACACAGTACATTTAGTAAACTGGGAGGCATTCTCTTTAAATTGGCCCTGTACATAGTGTATGAAAATACAGCTACTAGTTAATCAGCTAGACAGAGAAAAGTTACAACTAAACATTTTCTACAACATGCAGTGCACACTAATCATCTATAGCATTCTAAAATACTTACAGACAAACAATTTCCAAGACTCAAGCATGGGGACAATACAACTGCCCGGAGCCTGTGCTGCTGTAGGAGCACTGTGGTGTAGGTCTGTGTCCCAGCGAGGACTCCACGAGGACTACGTAGCAGTCCTGTGGGGAGCGTGATGACCTCATCACGCTCGGTAGCGTTGTCCGCGCTTGGGGCGTCACGTGATGCGCGTGGTCGCGTTTCTGGCCGTGGAGGCCGAAGTCGGGAGCGGGAGCTGGAGGCCAGGCTGAGCCGATGCTTGCCGCGGGAGCGGAAGATCGCGTCGCTCCCGGCGGCTGGTAGATGCGGCCGAAGACGCTAGGCCGGGCTGTGCCGGCAGCCTTTCTGGAAGGCCGAGTCGGGCCGGCAGCCGCCTCACGCACGTCACGTCGTACGTGCCGTGACGTCAGCACGCTACGTTGTACGTGACGTGACGTCAGCACGCTAAGGTGCGTCTTAAAGGGGCAATGGCCCTAAAAGGTAAGTTAAAGGGGCAACGGCCCCAACAGGTAGGTTATACATATATAAGTAAGTTAAATACATACAGTTGAGGTTAAGTTAGAGGGAGAGGCAGCACAGTTGTAATGTGGGGAAACACAACAGGAAACAAGGTCCCACAAAAGCAATGGGACAAATGACCAGATCATCTATTTTAGTGATGTTAGTTGGGGGATAAAATGTTCGGCAGGACACTGGGAGAACTTTACTGTTCTTCTTTGAAAAATGCCATAGGATCTTTTACGTCTACCTGCAAAGGCAAATGGGAGCTTAGTTTAATGTCTCATCCAAAAGACAGCACCTTCAACAGTGCAGTATTCCCTCAGTACTGCACTGAAGTGTCAGCCTAGAGTATGCTCAAGTCTCTGGAGCAATGTTCCCCCAATTTTTCTTGGGTGCGCAGCCTTTAAGGGGCTGCGCGGTCCATTCATGCACGAAACAACATTGGTAAAGCTGATCCCGGGCAGAGAGCTGCGCGATCGTGTAGCTTAGTGGGAATGTTGCTCTGGGGTGCAGCTTGAATCTACAATCGTTGGACTCCAAGGATAGAGTGCTACCACTGAGCCATGACTGACATCTATTTAAAAAAAGTAACATCCCTTAATTTATTTTTCCATTGATCATGACTGACCTAACCATAGAGGCAATATCTAATTCTGGTTCAAGATTGAAGAAAGCTGATTACAGATGTAAAATGCTCATGTGTTGAAAGAAAATCTGCTTTCAAGGTAAATGGTAGTCTAGACCAGGGGTTCTTAACCTTTTTGCTTTTGAGGCCCCCCACCTGTATCATAAAAATTCCACGGACCCCCCTGTAACAGAACACAAGTATTTTTTCTGTAGAGGTTGGAAACTAGAAGTAAGAAGTGAATGACAAGTTTTTGTGTCCTTCCAACAGAGTGAAGAAGGTCTTACAAAAGCCTTTCTTAATATGTACCATTGGACACACTGGTATTATAGAATTAAAAGATGTTCCTCTTTAAAGACACTAAGTTTGGTGAATTTCAGTGCACTGCTGTTTAGGGCCTGATTAACTTAAGGTAGCAGGTAATTTAGGAAACAATATTGAGGTAATGCATCAGTGTTGGGGCATGCAACAAGTTCTTTCATAAGTGTGAAAGTATCCCACAATGCTTGTGATATTTAAGAGTTATATTTTTGAATCAGCAAAACTACCCCTAACATATACACAGTCATTAAGTCTATTTATTACACAGATGCTTTACAACCCAATCATATATTAATCCCACCACCTTTAATCGATAACTGGAAATTGGATGCAATTTCATTTTTCCACTACCGCCAAGTCAGTCAAACTAACACATGATATGACCTGAACCAGGCCCTAAACCCCAGCATTACTGGCACCCACCAGAGTGAGTGAGTGTAAAGAGGAAGCTCTCCTTTATAGTAACTCTATTGTTACTGCTGGTTATTTATTATTCAGTTGCTGCTGATTCTTACTGAATAAATTAAGGAAATCCGCTATCTTTTTGCTGCTGGTGATGACCTCAATGTACTCCCTGTTGGCCCAGTCCTGGTGTATCTCTCTCTACACTGGATTGCCTTGCCCCACCATGTCTGATGTACAACGACGTCCCCTGACCCAACCCCACCTATAATCATTGTGCTGATTGGCTTCGCATCATCTGTCCAAAGTGCTGAATAAACCAAACAACCTGATTGGCCACATCTAATCCAGAAGTGCGAGGAAGGCAAAGATTATTGGTCAGGTGGGCGGCAAATTGAGACGACGGATGAAACAAGAGTTTCTATTAGCTATTTTTGGCGGAACCCTTGAAACTTTCTCACGGACCCCTAGGAGGCCGTGGAACATTGGTTGAGAACCCCTGGTCTAGTCAGTCTTTGTGCTGCTACAATGTTAAATATAAAGAGCTGTAAGTAAATGCTGTTATACAGAGTTTTAGTCCAAAGATTAGATTGAAAAAAAATCATTCTCAGGATGTGGGTGTCGCTGGCAAGGCCAGCATTTATTGCCCATCCCTGGTTGCCTTTGAGAAGGTGGTATTGAGTTTTCTTCTTGAACCACTGTAGTCCATGTGGTGAAGGTGCTTTCACAATAATATTAGGTACGGAGTTCCAGGATTTTGACCCAGCAACAATGAAGGAATGGTGATATTTGTCCAAGTCAGGATAGTGTGTGATTTGGAGGGTGTTGTGTATGTACCTTTAAGAGAATAACTGGTCTCAGACTGCAGTACCGGCAGTGACCACCCCTGTATAAAAGGCGCTAGTAAGCCTCTGTAGTTTCAGTTTCCCGATTGACTCCTTTCAGTAAAGACTTGTTTTGTTCAACTCCTGCTGTCCGTGTCTCAATCATACACGGACATAATACTGGCGACGAGCAGATACGAACTTACCTACAGTCTGCACCACCTCCTGGGATCCATTCCTGCAGCGAAGTGAGCAGAGGTCAAGGCCAGAAGGAAGAAAGAAGCAGTAGAAACGGGCATCGACCGTGGGCATCCGCCCCTGTGTTAGCAGAGTTGAAGATTGCTGGAGAAGCTGTCGAAAGCGGGGCCTGGTTTCTGTCGACGGTGCTTCAGCTAATCGGGCTGGTGGCAGGTAGTACACTGATCCTTCCTGGGCTTCGGTGGTCGCGAACTCGAGCGGGTGGCTTGCAACGGGGCCGAGCAGCGTTGTTGGGAAGAGGAAAGAGAGAGGGTGGAGCATACAGGGCGCGGCCGGTGCTACGAAGCTGGGCTGCGTATAGACCCGAGAAGCGGGAGGCAAGAGTCCCACAGGGTTGTTCCACGACAGGAAAATAATTTAAAAAAAGAAAAGAAATATTAAACGCGCAGGAAACCGCGAGGAGCTGCAGGTTGCAATGCAAACCGTGGAAAGCAGTGCTAGCAACAGCGGGGAAGAAGGCAAAAGCGCAGGAGGCGCCATCTTAATCAGCGGGGGAAGAAGGCAAAGCGCGGGAGGTGCCATTTTGTTAAATCGGGGAAGAAGGCAAAGCGCGGGAGGCGCCATTTTAGATTTTCAAGATGCCGAAGACTGGCAGTATCACTGCCTTTGATAATACAATAGAGGACTGGACCACGTATGTGGAAAGAGTCAAGGTATATTGCGAGGCAAGCGAAATAGCCGATGAGAAAAAGGCATCGGTATTGCTAAACTTAATGGGCGCTAGAACGTACGGCCTATTGCGGGACCTGATTACTCCAGCCAAACCGAAGGCGAAGAGTTTTAACAAAATTGTTGCTGTCCTACAGGAACACCTAAACCCTGCACCGCTGTTGATAGCCGAAAGATTTAAATTCCACAGGAGAACTCAGCATAAAGATGAGAGCAATGCTGAGTACCTTACGGAACTACGCAAGCAATCAAAGCACTGCCAGTTCGGAGCAGGACTGGCAGATACACTACGGGACAAATTTGTCTGTGGACTCCTGAGTGAAGGAACACAGAAGAAGTTACTCTCAGAGAAAGAGCTGATGCTAGATAAGGCTTTCAGCGTGGCAGTATCGTACGAAGCAGCAGCCAGGGGAGCTGCGGAAATTCAACAAAAGCCACAGGAATACGGCACCCACGAAATGACACGAGGATTTGCAAAATGTTATCGCTGGGGCAGAACTAACCATGGCCAGAAGGACTGCTGGTCCAAGGACAAAATATGCAGACAATGCGGAAAGATGGGACACATTGCACGAGTTTGCAGGTCTGGGAAGAAGACCAGCGACAACAAAAAGGCTACTAAGGAACCGTACAAGAAAGTACAAAAGATGACGGACAGTAGTTCCGAAGACCAGATGAGCGATAGTGAATCCGGGAACAGGAGACTAAGCTGTCTCAAAATTCACAATGTAATCGCAAAAGAGGATCACCGAACCATTTGGGTCACCCTCACGATAGCAGGGTCCCAAGTTAAAATGGAATTGGATACAGGATCAGCGCTAACCATCATGAATCGACGAGACTACGAGCGGCTATTCTCACACATACCCTTGAGAGAGACATCCATCGTCTTGACGATGTATACGGGGCAAAAAGTATACCCCAGAGGAAAAATAAGGGTGCCTGTCGAATACAACGGCAAGAAAATACAGAAATTGTATCTCTACATACTGCAAAATGGTGGACCACCGTTATTGGGACGTGAATGGATCAGGAAGATAAGCTTAGATTGGCACTCCATTCATGCAATGACGGTGGACGGTAAAAAAGATGAAGACATCACTCCTGGACGATTGTCAACAATCTTAGCTAACGCCAAAGAGGTATTTCAACAAGAACTGGGCACTCTTAAAGGCGTAACCGCCTTGATAAAAATAGAAGAGAATGCAATTCCCAAGTTTTTCAAAGCAAGACCGGTACCATATGCAATTCGCCCAGCCGTCGAGGCAGAGCTGGAGAATCTGGAGAAGGCAGGCGTGTTGTCTAAGGTCGACTGAAGCGAGTGGGCGACACCCATCGTTCCTGTCATGAAGAAAACGTTAAGCAATAAGTCTGAGGAGCCAAGGAAGGTTCGCATCTGTGGGGATTTCAAGTTGACGGTGAACCCAGTCCTTCACACAGGACAATATCCTCTTCCAAGGATAGAAGACATCTTCGCCTCACTGTCTGGAGGGAAGCGTTTTACAAAATTTGACCTAGCACAAGCATATTTGCAGATGGAGGTTGAAAAATCCTCTAGGAAGTATCTCACGATTAACACTCACAAAGGTCTTTACCAGTATCATCGATTGGTATTCGGAGTAGCATCGGCTCCGGCGATATGGCAAAGAGCGATGGAACAAGTCCTGCAAGGGATTCCGGGGACTCAGTGTTACTTGGACGACATCCTTGTGACAGGTGAAGATGACAGTGAACACCTTAACAACCTAGAACAGGTGCTCACGAGACTACGGGAACATGGGCTACGAGCCAACCGCCCCAAGTGCGAGTTTTTTAAGAAACAGATATCGTATTGTGGCCACGTGATTGATGAAGAGGGGTTACATAAGTCCCCTGACAAAATTGAAGCGGTTGTTAAGGCCCCAGCGCCTGAAAATGTGTCGCAACTGAGGTCATTCCTCGGATTGGTGCATTACTACCATAGGTTTTTGCCGAATTTGTCGACAGTCCTGCACCCACTGAACACCCTGCTACGAACGGGAGTAGCATGGAAATGGAGCAATGACTGTAAGCGGGCCTTTCAGAAGAGTAAGGACTTAATCACTTCAAGAGAAGTATTGGCTCACTACAATCCAGCACTGCCGATCAGACTGGCGTGTGATGCCTCTCCCTACGGCATTGGGGCGGTACTGTCACATAAATTCCTTGATGGTTCTGAGAGGCCGATAGCTTTTGCGTCACGCTCGTTAACTTCTGCCGAGCGTAACTATGCCCAGATTTACAGAGAGGCCCTCAGCCTAGTGTGGGGGGGTGAAGAAGTTCAATCACTACCTGCACGGTCAAAAATTTACTCTACTAACTGATCATCAACCTCTTGTCTCCATTTTCAACCCTCAGAAGGGCGTACCGATAATGACAGCGCAATGGCTGCAGAGGTGGTCCCTTTTCCTAGGGGCACACCAATATGACATCGAGTACAAAGGAACTAAACAGCATGGGAATGCTGATGGATTGTCACGCCTACCGTTGCCGACGGTGGAAGAAGAAGACCCTGCAGTGGATCCAATGGAGTTATTCCACTTGACCATAGTCGAATGTCTCCCTGTAACGAATGCAAACATAGAAAAGGAAACACGGAATGACCCGACACTATCACGGGTCTATGATTTAACGGTGAAGGGATGGCCAGCACATGGCGAACCACTGCTGCCAGCATTCTCGCCGAGAAGAGAACAGCTGTCAGTGTGCAGAGGAACCTTGATGTGTGGATCCAGAGTAGTAATTCCACCTAAGTTGACGGATAGAGTGCAAAATGAGCTTCATGAGGGTCATCTGGGTGGGGTAAAAATGAAGAACTTAGCCAGAGCGTTTGTGTGGTGGCCGGGAATCGATAGAGAAATCGAAGAGATGACCAAGAGCTGTGCAGGATGCCAGAAGGTCCAAAACGCCCCACCACAAGCTCCTCCACATCCATGGGAGTGGCCCTCATCTCCATGGCAAAGGGTGCACATTGATTTTGCTGGTCCCTTCATGGACTCAATGTTTTTAATTGCGGTGGATGCACATTCAAAGTGGCCAGAGGTAATAAAAATGTCCTCAACCACCATGGAAAAAACTATCACAGTTTTACGAACCATATTCGCCAGGAATGGGCTGCCTGAACAGATTTGCTCTGACAATGGACCACAGTTTGTGTCTGAAGAGTTCCGGAGGTTCTTAAAGAACAATGGTGTTAAGCATTACACATCTGCCCCATATCATCCAGCCACTAATGGATTGGCCGAGAGGTTTGTTCATACATTCAAGAAGGCTATCAAGGCAATGTGTAATGAAGATATACCCCTACAACACAAGGTGGATAACTTCTTGTTTGCCTACCAGAATGCGACACATGCGGTTACCAACCAAACTCCAGCCATGATGTTCTGCAATCGAAGAGTACGATGCCGCTTGGATTTGGTTAAGCCAAATGTCCGAAGAGATGTGGAGAACAGGCAGTTTCAGAATATAAATGAAAGGCCGACCAGGAGTTTTAAGATAGGTCAACCAGTTTTGGCCCGGGACTACCGCACTGAGAAATGGCAGCCAGGAACGATTTGTACACGGCAAGGACCTCTCATGTATACCGTGGACGTTGGAGAGAGCATTGTAAGACGCCATGCTGACCAGATTCTAGAGTCACTGGAAAACATCAACTCCACACCACGATCTGATACACCTGGTAATGAAATCGACGTACCAATTGCAGCTACCGCAGAATCGGTGATATTGGAAGCAGATGAACCAAACAACGACATTGATCCCGACTCAACCTTGCCAGAAGAACCTGATACCCCAAAGAGGCGTTATCCAGACAGAATCAGGAAGCCTCCTCAAAGACTGAACTTATAATTGCTTAAACTTAACCAATGTATCTAGCAACCGTAATTGTGATTGTAATTAGTTATCATTTAGTTGTTAAATGAATGTTATGCACTGTTTATCGAAAAGAGGAGGAATTGTTGTGTATGTACCTTTAAGAGAATAACTGGTCTCAGACTGCAGTACCGGCAGTGACCACCCCAGTATAAAAGGCGCTAGTAAGCCTCTGTAGTTTCAGTTTCCCGATTGACTCCTTTCAGTAAAGACTTATTTTGTTCAACTCCTGCTGTCCGTGTCTCAATCATACACGGACATAATAGAGGGGAACTTAGAGGTAATGGTGTTCCCATGCACCTGCTGTCCTTGTCCTTCTAGGTGGTAGAGGTTGTGGGTTTTATTTTAAAATAAAGGTAAGATTTGGGTTTCTTAAGCATTTCCAGAAGCTTTTTCTTCAATAGCAGTGTCCTAGGCCTAACCATCTACAGCTGCTTCATCAATGACATTCCCTCCATCATAAGGTCAGAAGTGGGGATGTTTGCTGATGATTGCACAGAGTTCAGTTGCATTCGCAACTCCTCAGATAATGAAGCAGACCAAGCCCGAATGCAGCAAGACCTGGATGACATTCAGTCTTGGGCTGATAAGTGGCAAGTAACATTCGCGCCACACAAGTGTCAGGCAATGACTGTCTCCAATAAGTGAGAATCTAACCACCGCCCCTTGACATTCAATGGCATTACCATCGTCGAATCCCCCACCATCAACATCAGGGGTCAGCATTGACTAGAAACTTAACTGGACCAGCCACACAAATACTGTGCCTACAA
The DNA here is from genome assembly GCF_052327205.1 of Somniosus microcephalus. NCBI lineage: Eukaryota > Metazoa > Chordata > Chondrichthyes > Squaliformes > Somniosidae > Somniosus > Somniosus microcephalus. Next base: position 94,695,796 of record NC_140994.1, on the reverse strand, counting down.
GAGCAGGTCAGAGGCTGGGTATTCTGTGGCAAGTGTTTCATCTCCTGACTCCCCAAAGCCTTTCCACCACCTACAAGGCATAAGTCAGGAGTGTGATGGAATACTCTCCACTTGCCTAGATGAGTGCAGCTCCAACAACACTCAAGAAGCTCGACTCCATCCAGAATAAAGCAGCTCACTTGATTGGCATTCCATCCACCACCTTCAACATTCACTCCCTGCACCACCGGCGCACCGTGGCTGCAGTGTGTACCCTCTACAAGATGCACTGCAGCAACTCCCAAACCCGCAACCGCTTCCACCTAGAAGGACAAGGGCAGCAGGCGCATGGAAACACAATCACCTGCAAGTTCCCCTCCAAGTCACACACCATCCTGACTTGGAAATATATCGCTGATCCTTCATAGATGCTCGGTCAAAATCCTGGAACTCTCTCCCTATCAGCACTGTGGGAGTATCTTCACCACACAGACTGCAGCGGTTCAAGAACACGGCACACCACCACCTTCTCAAGGGCAATTAGGGATGGGCAATAAATGCTGGCCTTGCCAGCGACGCCTACATCCCAGGAATGATTAAAAAAAACATAATGGGCCAGAAATTCGCGGCCAGAAGCGTGAGTACGGTTGGGGTACTCACGCATTTGGCCGTTGGAAATGCCGGCGTTCAGCAGGAACAGCGCATGCGGGGAACGCCGGCATTTCCAGACCCGAGGTCTATTCACAGCGCGTGCGACTGCACAGGCAGCGCTTGCGCAGTGAACTTTGTGGATTTCAATGATGGATTCAGTGAGGGTAAGTCCTTAGAAGTTACACTTGAAAAAAGCAAGTGTAAAGTTGTTCATTGGCTGCGGAGGAAGATATATTTTATCGTGGAGCTTCTGAAATGCAATATTTTTGTTTGGGAAAGGGAGGGAAGTTATTTTAAGAAATTTTAAGTAAGTTTTAAAGTTAAAAATTTTTTTTTTTAAAGGGTTTTCAGAACGGTAGGTAGAAGGAGCAATTGTGGCTGTGTGAATGGAATGTGAGAATGAGTTATGTATGTATGTCCACATATATTCCTTTACGTATATGTATGTATGTTTTATATTCCTTTACTAATGTGTATGAATGTATGTTTTTAATTATGATTTTCCAATAAGTTACTTTCTCTGAAAGTCATAATTAAATAATACATTCATACACATAAGTAAAGGAATATATACATAACACGCAAAGGAATATATACAGACATACATACTTTCAGAAGCTCCACGATAATAAATATCTTCCTCCGCAGCCTCTGGAGCAACTGTACCCATGCTTTTTTCATGTGTAAGTTGTAATGACTTGACCTCACTGAAAGCATTAATGAAAGCGGCGAATTATACTGCGCACGCGCTGCCTGTGCAGTCGCACGCGTTCTGCCTCTGAACCCCTTCGTTCAGAGGACAGGAAATGCCGGTTTTCCCCACATGCACTGTGCATGCTGAAAACCGGCATTTCATCCGGCCAGATGCGTAAGTACCCCGACCGTACTCGCGCATTTGGAAGGGAATTACTGGGCCAACATTTTACATGTCAATAAAATGAAAAATTTAACAATTGCACGACTTGCCCCCTCGCATCTGCGACTGAGGGTCCAAGGAGGTGCATTGCGCAAGAGGTCATCATCGTACGTATCCTCACACTGTTCCCTTTGGGGAACTGTATGAAGTGGTGGAAGGATTTATGGCCGTGATTAACGCTCATTCCGTGACCGTAACCATCTTTGAACCAGCCATTAGGGTGGTTAGTCCTATGGCGGGAGGGTTTTACGGGCTCCCACAACCCATCTGAGAGGGGGGGGCCACCAACACCCACGGACGCAAGTATCCCGCTGGATGTCCACCCAGAATTTAAAGTTGGAGCTCCGACTCCACTTGCCGGGACTGTCTGGAGTGGGGTTCAAAACCCTACTCCTTCTGGCCCAGCGGCGGGGATGCTTACTGCTACGCAAAAGGCCCACTCCGCACAAAAGGTGACACCCATACGTTTCCTGCGCCTTTTCCCTCCCCGTGACTGGAGCCCTATGCTGCCATTTCACGTTGCTAATCGGATTGGGCCTTTGTCATAGCGGTAGGATCCCCGCCGCTGGGCCAGATCAGGGTAGGGTTTCGAACCCCGCTCCAGACAGTCCCGGCAAGTGGAGTCGGAGCTCCGGCTCTAAATTCTGGGTTGACGTCCAGTGGGATATTTGCGTCCGTGGGTGTGGGTGGCCCCCCCTCCTTGTATAGCTTGTGGGAGCCCGTAAAACCCTCCCGCCATAGGACTAACCGCCCTAATGGCTGGTTCAAAGATGGTTACGGTCATGGAATGAGCGTTAATCATGGCCATAAATCCTTCCACCACTTCATACAGTTCCCCAAAGGGAACAGTGTGAAGACACGTATGACGACGACATTGCTAAATAAATAAATGGAATTTAAAAAATTCTTTTAGGGCTTTTAAAGGTCTTTAAATTGCTTTAATTCTCTTTAAAACTACTTCAGATTACTCAAAATAATGTAAACATTTTAAAAAGTTTATAAAAGTTACCAAAATCTTCAAAAAACTTCCAAAAACCTATTTAAACTGCTGCTTTGCATGTAAAAATGCTTAGCAGCTTGACAGAAACATTGGGGGCGTGTCCAGTGAAACTGAGACCTCAAGGGGCGTGTCTCACTTGCACTGCACGCTCCTGGCTTCGCGCTGGCTGCACTCCTGGGCGGCGTGACGTCATACGCTGCCCGGGATTCTTCTTTTTCAAACACCAAGTCTAGGCGTCCCTGGAGCTGATCGGCAGTAGCGCGGGGTAAGTGCATATACAGGGCTTGCACGCGCGGCAAGCCCCGTTCACCAATTTCTGGCCCGTTAAATCCTATAAAATCAGGGTAAATCCATAATTGGATATCCCAATGATTCAGAAACCTAATTTAAATATGGCAGTTTTGGCAGTGTTAGGGAGAGAACTGTATAACACAATATTTATTTTAAATGAACTACAATAAAGTAAGACTTTTAACACAAATTGTTCAGACAAGATCTGGACATTAAATAATTGAAGCTGTAATTATTCTGAATTTGGCATATACAGGAAACTTTCTGGTATCCGGCACTGACGGGACCGAGCTGGTGCCGTACCATCAAAACTGCCGTAGAAACCAGCACTAATGTTAAAACATACGGAGCTTTTGAGCTCCGTGTGAATCAACAAACCCCAACAGCTTCAAAACAGTCGGCTGCAGCTTAAAACTTTCTCTGTAGCTAAGCAACAGCTTCAGCTAGACCTTGCAGAGCCTGACTGGGAAAAAAAAGCAACGAGAAGTAAAAAAACTTATCGGAAACGGCTACTGAATTTTGCCGGTAGATAGAGCTTTCCGGACATTTAACCTCGGGTTAAACGAAAGTTTCCTGTAGCTCCTTTTAAACTGGCGTCAGAATAATTCATCTGAAGCCAGATGTGAGGTGAGTGAGGAAATCACTTTCTGGACTTGCTTTGTTCTGAATATTATCCCAGTTTAGTGCAACTTAATTACATAAACAAACAACAGCTATTTTTGTTGATTGCAATTAGATTTTCAGAATGGTAATACAAGGTGATTTGTTCATGCTGAATGAGTATATTCTTCAACAAAGACTGCCATCTGGTGTTCGCTTTCTGCTTGTGCAACTGACTAATCTATTAAAATATCAAATTTACAGATGTCAAAGTGAAGTCAGAACAGTAGCACTGTGCTCGATATTAAACCTCCCATGACAGGTAGGAGAGGGGGAAGGGGAGGGTTAAACATCAAATACGTGAAACACGACCCTAACCCGCCACACTCGTTCCCTTTTTTACGGTGGCGTATATCGGGGCATCCAAGTATCCGACCATGGGAAGGCAGCTATGCTATTAACATATTTAAATCAGGCTCCTATAATACGATTGGGAGCCTGATTTGAAATTAACAGCTGCTGCATGGTTTCCCGGGGGTCTGGAAACTTGGCAGTGAAACCGAGGCGAGATTGAGTGACACTTCATCAGGGTGGTTAACAATGTTCCCCTTAATTTTTTGGGGGGCGACTCATTCAAGCTTCCGTGCATGTGTTTTTTTGCATTGTAAAGCTAGTTCACTGGCTGCATGCAACCTCGAGACAGCTGCACACCGCGCAGCTTAAAGAGAACGTTGGTGGTTAATGGTCAGGAGGCCAGATCTGCTTCCTTAGTTCCCTCTGGGAAACGGTTTGGTAAGAGTGCTCATTGTGAGAGACTTATTTGTAGAGTTTGGAGGTGTTCACAAAGAGAACATCATGATGGGTGGAGCCATGGCTGTTTTTGATAGGATTTCGCACGTGGAAGACAATGAGGATCATCAGTAGCAAGGGTGTGCTGTGGAGGGAGCTGCAGGTGGCCAGCAGGGAAGGGAGCAATAGAGTGGTTGAGATCACAGGAGGCACTACCCATCTAACAGTGTCTGAAGACCAGAGGCTCAGCTTTCTTGGCCTCTCAGAGAAGCAGTACTTCCAAAGGCTAAGAGCACCACATCAGTTGATCGCACACATCGCAGCCTCCTAGAAGAGGACCTGGTGGTTACGCATTACCAGTGGCTGTGAAAGTCACCACTGCCCTCAATTTCTTTGCCTCTGGTTTCTTCCAAGGTGCTACTGGAGCCATAACTAGGGTTTCGCAGTCGGCTGCACATAAATGCATAAGGCAGGTAACGGGTGGATTGTTTGCCAGAATAGAATAGAAGGTGTATAAATGTTCCCTGTGATAACAGTAGCCAGAATGAGTGGGCACTTGGATTCGCATCTCTGGCTGGCTTCCCACAGGTGCAGGGTGCCATCGACTGCACACACGTGGCAATCCGAGTACTCCCAGGTCAACCAGGAGCATTTGTCAACCGCAAGGGACTTCATTCAATCAGTGCTCAGCTGGTGTGCAACCACAAAAAAAGGTTCATTCAGGTCTGTGCCAGATTCCCTGGTAGCTGCCATGATGCTTTCATACAGCGGCAGTCCAGCATCTTCGACAGGTTCAGGCCTGGAACCAACCTTAAATGGTGGCTGACAAAGGAAACCCCTTCAAACCTGGCTGATGCTACCTCTGAGGAACCCCACCAATGAACACCAGGAGCAGTACAACATGAGCCATATGACAACTAGATGCGTCATCGAGCAAGCCGTCGCCATGTTTAAGTTGCGCTTCAGGTACCTGGACAGATCCGGAAGCTCCCTTCAATACTCACCAGCAAGGTCTCCAGGATAATCATGGTGTGCTGCGTTCTAAGCAACATAGCACAGCAGCGAGGTCTAAAGTTCAGGAGGAACAAGCTCCTTTGCACTCCAATGGCAAGGAGGAGAAATATGGGGCACCCAACAACAGACCAGTCAATCACATTGTTGCTCGAGGTGCCAGGGATTCCCTCACAGCTCGAAGGTTCAGTTAGTTACTCATACTGGACCAAAGTCACAATAACATCCCCTGCCCCCCCCGTCCACCCCATTTACACAAGCAGTCCTATAACCATTCAGCCACTCTGTTAAGTCTGTGTGTTCTAGTTATTGTTAAGAAGAATCACTGCACACAGACCACAAGAATAAATTCAACAGGTCTTTACTAGTCGAAGGTCAGGCTGAACTGCCCAATAAATCATTACACAGCACTTATATACCGGTGTGGTCACCACCGGTATTACAGTATACAGCAGCCAAGATAAAGTAGTGCATCTCTTAAAATAGTTCTCTTAAAGGTGGAACGGTTACATACACCACAATCCTCCCTTTTTAGCTTAACAGTATATATTCCCCATTTAACATAACATAATAACATATATACACAACTTCATGTAAAAACAGTTCACAGGTTCAGTCTCTGAGGAGGCCTCCTGATCCGAGGCGGATAACGCCTTTCAGGGGTCTCTGGTTCTCGTTGCTGGGGTGACTCATCTAGTTGATCCCCTATGGATAGGACATCATCATCAGGTATATTCACTTCTGAGGTAGATGCTTCAGGTTCACTAACTTCCTCCACAGTTGTCTCTGTCGTAACCATGGGCTCGACCCTTGTTCTCGATCCCACCAGTTGGTCAGCATGACGTCGCATTACGTTTTCACCAACATCTACCGTGTACATCAGGGGTCCTTGTCTGGCCCGAATTGTTCCAGATTGCCATTTCTCGTTTTTATAGTCCCTGGCTAACACCGGTTGTCCTATTTCAAAACTCCGAGTGGGCTTGTTATTGATATGCTGGAACTGTTTGTTTTCGACTTCCCTCCGCACATTTGGTTTTAACAAGTCCAACCTGGACCGCAACCTCCTGTTATAGAACATCATGGCAGGACTTTGGTTTGTTGTTGCATGGGTGGCGTTTCGATATGCCAGTAGGAAATTGTCCACCTTGTGTTGCAGTGGAATCTGATCTTCGCTCATGGCTTTTATTGCCTTTTTGAACGTCTGTACAAACCTCTCGGCCAGCCCATTCGTAGCTGGATGATATGGGGCAGAGGTATAATGTTTCACCCCATTCTTCTTCAGGAATTTCTGGAATTCCTCTGACACGAACTGTGGTCCATTGTCTGAACATATTTGCTCTGGCAATCCATTTCTTGCAAATATCGTTCTTAGCACCGCGATCGTCTTCTCCGAGGTAGTGGTAGTAATTTTAATCACTTCTGGCCATTTAGAATGTGCGTCCACCGCAATTAAAAACATGGAGTCCATGAATGGACCAGCAAAGTCAATATGTACACGTTGCCATGGGGTTGAAGGCCATTCCCATGGATGCAGCGGTGCAATTGGAGGTGCATTTTGGGCTTTTTGGCACCCTGAGCAGCTTTTCGTCAGATCCTCTATCTGTTGGTCGATACCCGGCCACCACACATAAGCCCTAGCAAGGCTTTTCATCTTGACTCCCCCCAGATGACCTTCATGTAGTTCTTTTAGAAATCTCTCTCTTAACTTAGGAGGGATAATCACCCTTGTTCCATACATCAATGTTCCCTGACAGATGGACAGCTGTTCTCGTCTTGCTGAGAATGCCGGTAACAGTGGATCACCATGGGCTGGCCATCCCTTTACTGTCAATTCGTAGACCCGGGACAGTGTCGGGTCATTCCTAGTCTCCCTTTCAATATTTGCATTGGTGACAGGTAAACATTCGATGATGGTCGAGTGAAATAACTCCACCGGGTCAACCGTCGGTGCCTCCTCCTCAGTAGGTAGTGGCAGGCGCGACAGCCCATCAGCATTACCATGCTGCTTTGTACCTTTGAATTCTATCTGATATTGATGTGCCCCTAGGAAAAGGGACCATCTCTGGAGCCTCTGTGCTGTCATCACCGAAACACCCTTCTTAGGGTTAAAAATGGATACCAACGGCTGGTGGTCTGTCAGCAGTGTAAACTTCTGGCCCTGCAGGTAATGATTAAACTTCTTTACTCCCCACACAAGGCTGAGAGCCTCCCTATCTATCTGAGCATAGTTGCGCTCAGCGGAGGTCAATGATCTGGATGCAAATGCGACTGGCCTTTCCAAGCCATTTGGCAACTTGTGTGAGAGTACTGCTCCAATACCATAAGGAGAAGCATCACAAGCTAAACGAATAGGTAGCGTTGGGTTGAAGTGAGCCAACACTTCCTCTGAGGTGATCAATGCCTTGCTTTTGTGAAAGGCCTTCTTACAGTCCTCGCTCCACTTCCATGGTACTTCCTTCTGCAAAAGAGCGTTCAGCGGGTGCAGCACCGTGGATAGATTTGGCAGAAACTTATGGTAATAGTTAATCAACCCTAGGAACGACCTCAACTGGGATACATTTCCCGGAGCGGGAGCCTTCACAACAGCTTCAATCTTGTCAGGTGACTTGTGCAGCCCCTCCTGGTCAATGACATGACCACAGTACGAGATCCGTTTCTGAAAGAACTCACATTTCTGGCGATTAACTCGAAGTCCATATTCCTTCAATCTGGTGAGCACCAGTTTCAAATTTGCAAGGTGTTCCTCATCGTCATCTCCTGTAATCAGGATATCGTCCAAGTAACATTGAGTGCTTGGAATTCCCTGTAATACCTGCTCCATGGCCCTCTGCCAAATTGCTGGAGCCGAAGCCACTCCAAAAACCAGTCTATTATATCGATACAAGCCTCTGTGCGTGTTGATTGTGAGATACTGGCGCGACTCTTCCTCAACTTCCATCTGTAAGTACGCTTGCGCCAGGTCTATCTTGGTGAAGTGTTTCCCGCCAGACAATGAAGCAAAGATATCCTCAATCCGCGGAAGCGGATATTGCACCGTGTGAAGCACCGGATTAACCGTGATCTTGAAGTCTCCACAGATGCGGACCTTCCCCGGTTTCCCTGGCTTGTTACTCGATGAACGCTTCATGACGGGAACAATGGGCGTGGCCCACTCACTCCAGTCCACCTTAGACAGTACTCCTGAACGTTCTAGCCCTTCCAGCTCAGCTTCCACAGCAGGTCGTATCGCATAAGGTACCGGCCTGGCTTTGAAAAATTTTGGGTTTGCATGTTCTGCAATCTTGATTTTTGCCGTAATTCCTCTCAGTGTTCCCAGTCCCTGTTGGAACACCTCTTTAGCATCATCCAATATTCTGGACAATCGTTCAGGTTTGACATCTTTTTTTTTTCCGGAATCTACCGTTATTGCTTTTAGGGAGTGCCAGTCCATATTTATTTTCCTGATCCACTCCCGTCCCAGAAGTGGTGGACCTCCCTCAGGTAGTACATATAAGTCCATTCCTTGGTGTTCTTTGCCCTTGTGTACCACCTTGACTTTTATCTTTCCGATGGGGTATACTCTTTGCCCCGTGTATGTCTGCAATATTATCTCCGTATCCCGTAGGGGAATATGTGTGAATAACCTTTTGTAATCTTGCTTATTCATGACCGTCAACGCCGATCCGGTGTCCAATTCCATCTTCACTTGGATTCCTGCTATCTGAAGTGTGACCCAGATAGTTTGTAGGTCAGCTTCCTTACTCACATTGTGAATTCTCAGACTACCCAGTTCCTTGCTGTTGGAGTCTGAATCCGAATTCTGTTCATCCAAACTCTTCTCAGCCACCTTATGTACCTTTCTGCACTTTTCCTGCGGTGACTTTTTGTTGCTGGTCTTCTTTCCTGACCGGCATACTTTAGCTATGTGACCAAGCTTGCCACATTTTCTACATTCCTGATTTTTAAACCAGCATTGGTTCTGATCATGTGTTGTCTTTCCACAACGATAACATTTCGCTGTACCCAAAGCCATTTGATATACGCTGAGTACCGCTGCCTTCAGCTGCATTTCCGCAGTGCCTCTCGCTGCGGCTTCGTGCGATGCTGTAATAGTGACAGCCTTATCAAGTGTAAGATCATTCTCTTCAAGCAGCCGCTTTTGTGTTCCTTCTTTCGACAATCCACACACGAATTTGTCTCTCAGTGCTTCTGTCAGTCTTTCCCCAAACTGACAGTATTTCGCTAGCTTACGCAGTTCAATTAAGTACTCTGCGTTGCTTTCCTCTTTCAGTTGCGTTCTCGCATAAAATTTAAATCGTTCCGCTAACATCAGCGGTGTGGGGTTCAAATGATTTCTCAGGACAGCAACAATATTAGCGAAAGCCTGATCCGCCGGTTTAGCTGGTGATAGAAGATGCTTCAATAGCCCGTGTGTCTTCGCACCCATTGAGTTTAGTAAGGTTAGTGCTTTATCTTCATCTGATATTTTATTTGCCTTACAATAAATCTCTATGCGTTCTACATACGTGGCCCAATCTTCAACATCGGCATCAAAATCGCTGATGTTACCACGCTTAGGCATCCTTGCAATCTTCTTGAGAAACAAAAAGAAATTTTTCTTTTATTTTTTTTTTCAAAATGGCGGTTTCCCGCGCTTGTCTTCTTCCCCCGCCAACGAAAATGGCGGCTTCCCGCGTTTGCCTTTCTCCCCCGCTGGCTGTAATGGCGATTGCCGTGTTGCTGCGTTCGCCCTCCCCAGCAGTTCTCAAATCGTGCCTCCCAGCCCCTCTTGCAGTCCGGTCCTTTCCACCGGCTGCGGCTGAGTTCTCCGCGGTTTTATTAAAAAATTATTTTTATTTTCTCCCACGCCTCGTGGCCTCGGTAGCTGCCCGGCCTTTTTCCCCGGTCGCGGTCGAGCTCTCTCTCGACGCTGTTGCGTCTCCCAGCCCGCTTGCAGCCCGGTCTTTTACACCGGCTGCGTTTGCATTCGCCGCGGCTCCCGTGCCTTACGCTGCCCCAGTCTCAGCGCCTCTGGCCCCGACTTCTGTCCAGCTCTTTTCCCTGGCCGTGGTCGAGTTCTCCGCCCTTATATCCTCCGTTTTTCCCTCCCCTACTTCACAGCCAACGTGGCCGACTTGCTGCTCGTCGCTGATCGGCTTACCCACCACCTGTGGTAGAAGGGATGATCACTGCCTGTTGCTGATGGAAGGCTTCGTGTCAGGATTCTTCCTTGCTCTTCAGACCCGAGTCTTTTCTCAGCAGGATGATGAGGGCGGATGCCTCTTCTTGACGCCCGTTAAACTGCCTTGGATATATCTCTGCCGCAGGGTAAGATCGTCATCGTCGCCACTGTTAAGTCTGTGTGTTCTAGTTATTGTTAAGAAGAATCACTGCACACAGACCACAAGAATAAATTCAACAGGTCTTTACTAGTCGAAGGTCAGGCTGAACTGCCCAATAAATCATTACACAGCACTTACATACCGGTGTGGTCACCACCGGTATTACAGTATACAGCAGCCAAGATAAAGTAGTGCATCTCTTAAAATAGTTCTCTTAAAGGTGGAACGGTTACATACACCACACACTCGTTACACATGCACCAATTGGTCTTGGTTAATTCCACATATCTTCACATTCAGCACCAAACAAATGAAAAGCAGAGTTGGCACTTGCCATTTAAGAATGGGGAATATGGGAAAGTGGTGCAAAGTAATACATTTTATGTGACTTAATAACATCCTGTGTAAGGCAGTAGACATGTTGGTGTTCAGAGTTTGCAAGGCCTCTGTCTGGGCCTGCATGGACTCATTAGTGAACTGTAATTTAAGTTCCACAGAGGAGGGCAGTCTCTTAGTGGAAGATTCTATCTTCCCAAGGGTCTGCAACGTCACTCCACAAATGTTTCAGCTGAACTCTTCCATCCTCTGGTACATTGTGGTTAGTGTGCCTGGCAGGATTGCCAGTACCTCGCACAGTTGCTGCTGACTGTCTATCATTCTCCTTTTCATTGAAGTGCCCCCTAAGGTCAGCAATTTTGTCCAGCTGAGCAGAGCTTGGAGAGGACTCTGCCCTCCGACAAGGACTCTCTACAGCTGTCCTTACCACCACTCTCTACTCATGCTCACTTGTGAAGTGTGATTCGCCTGGTGAGATCCCACCTAACTCTCAAAGAGGACCCACCGAAGTGCTTGTATTTGTGCTGGTGCCTGGCTTGCATGTGTCCTTTGATGGTGCACCCTCAACAGGAATGAGCTCCACTGAGGAATCAACATCATCAAACGGCAGGGGCTGCTATTCTTTGCGTAACAACCCTGGAGGAGAGAAGAGACAGTTATGATTTAATCATGGAACTTTACAAATGTTGAAATGCACATAATTTAGGTGATCATGGCCCAGAAATTCGGGTCGGGGGCTTCCCGTGGGTGCAAGCCCCCGATCTGCACTTACCTTGCGCGCCGGCCGTTGAGCTGTAGGGCCCCGTGGAATTCCGATCCGGGGCCTGGTCCAGCTGCCGGCGCGCAGTGTTTGCATATCCCAGGGGCGCAGTTAGTTTGATGCGTCCCCTGGGATCACGTGGGCCATGGGCAGCCAATCGGAGCAGGGAATGCTCCATTCATAAGTCTGACAGGAAGTGCTGTCAAGACTTATGATATACCTATCAATTCAGTTCATGAAAAGCGATGAGTTAAGTTGGTAACTATAGGTTTTTATTGGCTAAATAACAGAGCCCACCCTCGTGGGTGATCGGATCCAACAAGGAGGAATACCAGCCAGTCGACCACCTTTATACCTGGGCAAGCAGGCGGAGCCATGGGCGGAGTCAGCTGTGGTCAGCCCAGGTATAACAGCGTGGCAAGAGGTGACCTTGTGTAGTGATACAACAGTGTAAACAGTGATAACCATAGTGTAACGATATAAACAGTGATAACCATAGTGTAACGATAGTGAACGATAAAAGTGGTTTACCACATTCACCCCTTGTTTAAATTTGAGTCCGGCAGGGTGAAGTGTACTACCAGTTTGGGTATGTCAGTCTGTCCGGAGGCCTCGTAAGCCTTTCTGATCGGCGCAGCAGCGGTGGCGGTGGTGCAGTATCCGATGTTAATGCTGGTGTCTGCGTGGTCAGCGAAGGCTCGTGGGGTTCCGGCATCTACCTGTGCTGGATTTGGGGGAGTGGTGGGGGGTAACGGTGGTGTCTCAGGGGTGCCCGAGGGTGCGAGGTCTCGTAAGGAGACTGTGTCCTCCCGCCCGTCTGGGTATGCCACATAGGCGTACTGGGGGTTGGCGTGCAGGAGGTCCACCCTCTCGACCAGGGGGTCCATTTTATGGGCCCTCACGTGCTTTCGCAGCAAGACGGGCCCCGGAGAAGTCAGCCATGTTGGTAGCGAGGTTCCCGTAGTCGACTTCCTGGGGAAAACAAACATTCGTTCATGGGGGGTGGCGTTAATGGCAGTGCAAAGCAGTGACCGGATGGAATGCAGCGCTGCCGGGAGGACTTCCTGCCAGCGAGAGGTTGGGAGGCCCTTAGACTTTAAGGCTAAGAGAACGGCCTTCCAGACAGTCGCGTTCTCTCTTTCCACCTGGCCGTTCCCTCGGGGGTTGTAGCTGGTGGTCCTGCTTGCAGCAATACCTCTCGCTAGTAGGAACTGGCGAAGTTCCTCGCTCATGAAGGATGAGCCCCGGTCGCTATGTATATAGTTCGGGAACCCGAACAAGGCGAAGAGGTCGTTCAGGCATTTGATGACCGTGGTACTGGTCATGTCTGGGCAGGGGAAGGCAAAGGGGAAACGGGAGTACTCATCAATAATGTTGAGGAAGTACACATTACGGTCAGAGGACGGGAGGGGCCCCTTAAAATCGATGCTCAAGCGCTCGAAGGGGCGGGTGGCCTTGATCAGGCTTGCTCTGTCCGGCCTAAAGAAATGCGGTTTGCATTCGGCACAGGTTTGGCAGTTCCTGGTCATGGTCCTGACCTCCTCGATGGAGTAGGGCAGGTTGCGGGCCTTAATGAAGTGGTAAAGTCTGGTGACCCTGGGGTGGCAGAGGTTGTTGTGGAGGGTCTGCAGTCTATCAATTTGCGCGTTGGCGCATGTACTTCGTGATAGAGCATCTGGGGGTTCATTCAGTTTACCAGGCCGGTACAAGATATCATAATCGTAGGTGGAGAGCTCGATTCTCCACCTCAATATCTTGTCGTTCTTGATTTTGCCCCTCAGCTTGTTATTAAACATAAAAGCGACCGAGCGCTGGTCGGTGAGGAGGGTAAATCGTTTGCCTGCCAGGCAATGCCTCCAGCATCGTATTGCCTCCACGATCGCCTGGGCCTCCTTCTCGACCGAAGAGTGTTGGATCTCAGGGCCCTGGAGGGTCCTTGAGATGAAGGCCACAGGTCTCCCCGCCTGGTTAAGGGTTGCAGCTAGGGCGAAGTCGGATGCATCGCTCTCCACTTGGAAAGGGATAGACTCATCCACCGCGTGCATTGTGGCCTTAGCAATGTCTCCCTTTATGAGGGAGAAGGCTGCGCATGCTTCTGCCGTCAGGGGGAAGGAGGTGGACTTCATGAGGGGTCTGGCTTTGTCCGCATAATTGGGCACCCATTGGGCATAGTAGGCGAAGAGCCCCAGGGTTCTCTTCAGCGCCTTTGGACAGTGGGGGAGGGGAAGCTCCATGAGGGGGCGCATTCTTTCGGGGTCGGGGCCGATGACTCCATTCTCTACTACGCAGCCGAGGATGGCAAGGCGCGAGGTGTTAAACACACATTTCTCCTTATTGTAGGTGAGGTTCAGCCGTTGGGCCGTACGGAGGAATCTCTCCAGATTAACATCATGGTCCTGCCGGTCGCGGCCGCAGATGGTGACGTTATCTAGATAAGGGAACGTGGCATGCAGCCCATTCTGGTCAACCATCCGGTCCATCTCCCTTTGGAAGACCGAAACCCCGTTGGTGACGCCGAAGGGAACCCTAAGGAAGTGGTAGAGGCGGCCATTCGCCTCGAAGGCGGTATACTGGCGGTCCTCAGGGCGGATAGGGAGTTGGTGATAGGCCGACTTAAGGTCGATGGTAGAGAATACCCGGTACTGTGCAATCTGATTGACCATATCAGATATGCGGAGAAGTGGGTATGCGTCCAGCTGGGTGTACCGGTTTATGGTTTGGCTGTAGTCGATGACCAGGCAGTGTTTATCGCCGGTCTTAACGACTACGACCTGGGCACGCCAGGGGCTGTTGCTTCTCTCGATGATGCCCTCCTTCAGGAGTCCCTGCACCTCGGAGCTAATAAAAGCTCTGTCCCCGGCGCTGTGCCGCCTGCTCTTGGTAGCGACGGGTTTACAGTCGCGGGTGAGGTTAGCGAACAGGGAGGGGAGCGGGACCTTGAGGGTGGATAGGCCGCAGGTGGTACGCGGTGGGCGGTTTAAAAGCTGCTGGTTGTAGACTGTGAGTGGGGGGAGGGGTCCACCGTATGCCAAAGTGACACTTTGAAGGTGGGATTGGAAATCCAGCCCTAGTAGGACGGCAGCACAGAGCTGGGGCAGGACGAGAAGTTTAAAATTTTTATACTCCGTGCCCCTAACCGACAGGGTCACAACACAGTAGCCGCTGATGTCTGTAGAATGGGACCTCGACGCCATCGAGATCCGGTTGCGCGTTGGCCGGACAGTGAGGGAGTAGTGGCTCACCGTGTCTGGATGGATGAAACTCTCCGTGCTTCCGCTGTCGAACAGGCAGGTCGTGGCGTGGCCGTTTACTTTGATGTCCATCATGGACTTGGACAGGTGATGCGGGCGAGCTTGGTCAAGTGTGACGGAGGCTAGTGTATGGCTGAGCGAGCTGCTGTAGTCTGCGGGTGAGGCGGTAGTCAGGTCTGGAGATAAGGTGGCGGTCGAGTGTGGTGAACAAAATGGCGGCGCCCACGACGTTGAATAAAATGGCGGCGAAGATGGCCGCCCCCACAACTCACATGAGGCACTGCCGGCGTCGGTGGCCTTGATCAAAGATGGCCGCCCCACGACTCACACGAGGGGATACTGGCATCTGTGGCCTTGATGAAAGATGGCCGCCCCCACAACTCGCATGAGGCACTGCTGGCATCTGTGGCTTTCCCCCTGCAGGCCTTCGCGAAGTAGCCTTTCTTGTGGCAGTCGGAGCAGGTCGCGTTTCTTGCAGGGCAGCGCGCCCTCGTGTGTTTCGCCTGGCCACAGAAGAAGCAGCCGGCGGCCCGATCGCGGGGCTCCGATGTCGCAGCCGGTACTGGGGGTGGCGGTCCCGATCGGTTCCGGGACACCGACGCTGTGGTAGGTCCCAGAGGCGGCGGTGCGAGGGGTATTGCGGCCGGGGTCGGGCCCGAGTCCCAGGGTCGCGCAGCACAGTACCTGGAGTATGCCTCGAGGTCCCGATGGGCCACTTCCAAGGAGCGAGCGAGGATAGCAGCTGTTTTCAGGTCGAGGTCCTTTGATTCCAGCAGTCTTTGCCGTGAGTAGTCTGACCGAAGGCCTTTCACGAAGGCATCTCGGATGTTTCCATCTGTATGTTCTGCAGCTGTTACGGCTTTAAAGTCACAGTCCCTGCCGAGTATTTGCAGCGCCCGTAAGAAATCATCAACCGACTCTCCTGGCTGTTGCGAGCGGGATCTTAGGAGATGCCTGGCGTACATTGAGTTTACAGGGCTCCGATACTGTTCTTTTAGCAGGTTGAGGGCGTTCTCGTATGTGGCAATGTCCCGGATGAGTGCAAATACTTTAGGGCTCACCTGAGCGGTCAGAACTCTTAGTTTGGATGCCGGAGGCACGCCGGATTCTCCCAGGTAGGCTTCGAAGCAGCTCAGCCAGTGTTCGAAGTCGAGGGCTGAATTCGCAGCCTGTGGGTTTAGATCCAGGTACGGCGGCCGGAGGGCTCGTAGCCAGGCTGGCTGCTGGGGCTGTTGTAGATGGCCGTTTGGCTGAGGCTGTACGTCTGACTGGTCGTTTGGCTGCTCCGTTGTAGACATTTCAAAATTTAGCCAATAAAATTGATACACCTATCAATTCAGTTCATGAAAAGCGATGAGTTAAGTTAGTAACTATAGGTTTTTATTGGCTAAATAACAGAGCCCACCCTCGTGGGTGATCGGATCCAACAAGGAGGAATACCAGCCAGTCGACCACCTTTATACCTGGGCAAGCAGGCGGAGCCATGGGCGGAGTCAGCTGTGGTCAGCCCAGGTATAACAGCGTGGCAAGAGGTGACCTTGTGTAGTGATACAACAGTGTAAACAGTGATAACCATAGTGTAACGATAGAAACAGTGATAACCATAGTGTAACGATAGTGAACGATAAAAGTGGTTTACCACAACTTATAAATACTGCGGCCCCAAAATAGTGTGGTGTATGTGCCTTTAAGAGCCCCTGTGTACTGTAATGCCGGTAGTGGCCACTCAGGCTATATAAGCCTGTATAGTGTCTTGTATCTTTTAGTTCACCTCCAGACTTTGTTCAGTAAACACCTGTTAAACCAGCTCCTGCATTCCGTATCCCCATTAACACATGGATACAACAGTGGCGACGAATTGGAAACGGACTTACCTGCAATTCGGCAGCACCTCAAGGAGATCGATTCCTCAGACGAAGGTTGAAGAAAAAAAAAAGAAAAAACTCTGGTTTCACCAGCTAGCCAGGCTGGTGGCAGGTACTGCAATAATCCTTCCTGGGCGGCGGGCTGGGGCTCGATCAGCTGGCTCTGCAGCGGGGCTGAGCAGCGAAGGCGGAGGCAAACAGAGACGGAGGGTGGAGCACTCGGGAGACGGCCAGTGCTGCAAAGCAGGTCGGCATTCGGACCAAGCAGAGGGAGGGAAAAGTCCCAGAGAGTCCGGCGGGAACGAGTCTCCAACTATTAAAAATATCTGTATCAATAAAAACCGCGGAGAACAGTGTTGTCAGCAGCGGCAGAGCGGGAAAGCGCGGGAGGCGCCATTTTTTCTCAGCAGGGAAGAAAGGAACACGCGGGAGGCGCCATTTTTTTTCAGGATGCCTAAGACTGGCAATATTACTGCTTTCGATAGTGATGTAAAGGATTGGACCACATATGTGGAAAGAGTGGAGGTATATTGCACAGCGAATGAAATAGAGGATGATAAAAAGGCATTGGTACTTCTAAATCTAATGGGCGCAAGGACATACGGGCTGTTACGAAACTTAATCACTCCAGCCAAACTGATGGACAAGAATTTTAAAGAGATTGTTGATACCCTACAGGAGCACTTAAACCCAACACCGCTGTTGATAGCGGAACGATTCAAATTCTTCAGGAGGAATCAGCACAAGAATGAAAGTAACACTGATTACCTCACCGAATTAAGAAAGCTGTCAAAGCACTGCCAATTCGGGGCAGGACTGGCAGATTCTCTTCGAGAAAAATTCGTCTGCAGTCTCCGAAGTGAAGGAACACAGAAAAGGCTACTTTCTGAGAAAGATTTAACACTGGACAAGGCTTTCAGTGTGGCTGTATCATATGAAGCAGCAGCAAGAGGAGCTGCAGAGATACAGCAAAAGCCACAGGACTTCGGCACCCATGAAATGACACAGGGTTTCGAAAGATGTTATCACTGCGGCAGATCCACCCATGACCAGAGGGACTGCTGGTTCAAGGACAAAGCATGCAGGCAATGCGGAAAGATGGGACACATTGCACGTGTATGCCGATCTGGAAACAAAAAATCCACTGACAAAAAAAAAATCAATAAGGAAAAGTACAGAAAGGTACAAATGATGACGGACAGTAGCTCCGAAGACCAGAAGAGTGATAGCGACTCCGGAAACAAGAGACTAAGCTGTCTCAAATTACATAATGTAATTGCCAAAGAAGATTACCAGACCATTTGGGTTACCCTCACGATAGCGGGGTCCCCAGTTAAAATGGAGCTAGATACAGGATCAGCTCTGACCATCATAAGTCGACGGGATTACGAGCGGCTATTTCCGCATATACCTTTGAAAGACACATCCATTATCTTGAAAACATATACGGGGCAGAAAGTATACCCCAGAGGGAAAATAAGGGTGCCTGTTGTATACAACGGCAAGGAAATACAGAAGCTGTATTTATACGTTCTGCAAGATGGTGGTCCACCGCTGTTGGGACGTGAATGGATCAGGAAGATATGTTTAGACTGGCACTCCATTCAGGCACTGACGGTGACCAGTAAGAAAAAAAATGATGATGACGTCATACCTGAACGATTAAAAGACATCTTGGCCAACGCCAAAGAAGTGTTTCAACAGGAACTAGGAACCTTGAAAGGCGTCACCTCCTCTATAAAAGTGGAAGATGCGGCAATTCCCAAGTTTTTTAAGGCAAGGCCGGTGCCATACGCAATTCGTCCAGCAGTCGAGGCAGAGCTGGAGAATTTGGAAAAGGCAGGCGTGTTATTCAAGATAGATTGGAGCGAGTGGGCAACACCCATCGTCCCGGTCATGAAGAAAACGTTGAATAATGATAAATCTGAAGAACAGAGAAAAATTCGCATCTGTGGGGACTTCAAGGTGACTGTAAACCCGGTCCTTCACATGGTACAGTATCCTCTTCCGAGGATAGAAGATATTTTCGCCTCACTATCCGGAGGGAAACATTTCACCAAAATTGACTTGGCACAGGCATATCTACAGATGGAGGTTGAGGAGGCCTCTAAAAAGTATCTCACGATAAACACACACAAAGGCCTGTACCAGTACAATCGACTGGTTTTCGGAGTAGCATCAGCTCCAGCTATCTGGCAAAGAGCTATGGAGCAAGTCTTGCAAGGGATTCCGGGGACTCAATGCTACCTAGACGACATCCTTGTAACAGGAGAAAACGACAACGAGCACCTTGCCAATTTGGAGCAGGTGCTCACTAGGCTGAGAGAACGGGGCCTACGAGCAAATCGCCCCAAGTGCAAATTTTTCCAGAAACAAATATCATATTGTGGCCACATAATTAACGAAGAAGGGTTGCATAAGTCACCTGAAAAAATTGAAGCGGTCATAAAAGCCCCAGCACCTGACAATGTCTCACAATTAAGGTCGTTCCTGGGATTGATAAATTTACTATCATAAACTTTTACCGAACTTGTCAACTGTTCTGCACCCTCTTAACGAACTGCTACAAACGGGAGTAAATTGGAAATGGAGCGAAGACTGTAAACGTGCCTTCCATAAATGCAAAGGCTTGATCACGTCCAAGGAAGTTTTGGCTCATTACAACCCATCACTGCCAGTCAGACTGGCGTGCGATGCATCCCCTTACGGCATAGGAGCGGTATTATCACAGATTCCCTGATGGCTCGGAGCGGCCGATAGCTTTTGCGTCACGCTCATTGAACTCAGCTGAGCGTAACTATGCCCAGATCGACAGGGAAGCATTCAGCCTGGTATGGGGAGTGAAGAAATTCAACCATTACCTACACGGACAAAAATTTACCTTGTTGACTGACCATCAACCCCTCATCTCCATATTCAACCCTAAAAAGGGCGTTCCCATTATGACAGCGCAAAGGCTACAGAGGTGGTCCCTTTTCCTAGGGGCACACCAATATGACATAGAATACAAAGGACCAAAACAGCATGGAAATGCTGACGGTTTATCGCGTCGAGGCACCTACACTGGACCCAGCAGAGATGTTCCACTCAACCATAGTGGAATGTCTACCAGTAACAAATTCTACTATTGAAAAGGAAACAAGAAATGACCCGACTCTCTCACGAGTCTACGATTTAACGGTGAAGGGATGGCCAGCACATGGCGAACCACTGTTGCCAGCATTCTCGCAAAGAAGAGAACAGCTGTCAGTGTGCCGAGGAAACTTGATGTGTGGATCCAGAGTGGTGATTCCACCCAAACTCCAGGATAAAGTGCTAAAGGAGCTTCACGAGGGGCATCTGGGTGGCGTGAAAATGAAGAACCTAGCCAGAGCGTTTGTGTGGTGGCCAGGTATCGATGGAGACATCGAAGAAATGACCAAGGGCTGTCTAGGATGCCAGAAGGTCCAAAACGCCCCACCACAAGCCGCTCTACATCCATGGGAGTGGCCCTCATCTCCATGGCAAAGGGTACACATCGACTTTGCTGGTCCATTTATGGACTCAATGTTCTTAATCGCGGTTGATGCACACTCCAAGTGGCCGGAGGTAATAAAGATGTCCTCCACCACCACGGAAAAAACCATCACAGTATTAAGGACTATATTTGCCAGGAATGGGCTGCCTGAACAGATCTGTTCTGATAATGGACCGCAATTTGTGTCCGAAGAATTCAGGAAGTTCTTAAAAAACAATGCGGTTAAGCACTACACGTCCGCCCAATACCATCCCGCCACCAATGGATTGGCTTAAAGGTTTGTCCAGACCTTCAAGAAGGCCATAAAGGCCATGGGTAATGAAGACATAAATCTACAGCATAAGGTAGATAGGGCTAAAAATTCAGTTTGGGGCGCCAAGCTCGCCTGGGCGCCGGAATTACCGCTGTGAGCGGAGCCACTTGCGCCATCCGGATATTCAGTTTCTGCGCCCCAAATGGAAGCGGGCTGCTAAACGAGGCTTCCCGCGCCCCGCTTGGGGCGCTGAAACTGAATATCGGCGCGCTAAGGGCCGCAGCGCCACACGCTGCGGCACGGCACGCTGCGGTACTGCAGGCCTTCCTCCCACTGTTAAGGGGGAGGTGCCTGCAACAGCGCGATCCCCGCTCGCGAGTGCCGGCAAATGAGCCCGGCACCAAGGAGAAGTGCCGGGCTCTCGGGAAACAGCCAGCAATGCCGTGGGGGGGGGGGGTGTAGGAGGCCGGGGACGGAGGTGCGGCCAGGCGGCCACCGAAAAAGCGGCCGGCCGCACCTCCACCTTAACTAGCGCCACTACCGCCACAGGTAGGCCCCTGTGTACCGGTCGCTTTTTGCGGCCGGCGCTGAAGAGGAGGGCGCGACCAAATATGGTCATCGGGGCGATAGCGGGGCGCTGCGCACACCAATGACATCATCGGTGGCGGTGCAGCGCTACAGGCTAACGCCGCCATTAGCGCCCCGCTAAATATCGCGGTAGGTGTGGCCAGTGGCGCAAAAGCCACTGAGTGCCCTCTTTGGGCGCAAACTGGTGGTGCAGACCACTGAATTTCTAGGCCATAACTTCTTGTTTGCATACAGGAATGCAACACATGTGGTTACAAACCAAACTCCCGCCATGATGTTTTTCAATAGAAGACTAAGATGCCGGCTGGATTTGATCAAGCCAAACATCAGAAGGGACGTAGAGAACCGGCAATTTCAAGGCATGAATGAAAGGCCAACTAGAACCTTCCAGATAGGTCAACAAGTTTTGGCCCGAGACTACCGTACCGAGAAATGGCAGCCTGGAACTATTTGCACACGACTAGGACCACTGATGTATACCGTGGACCTTGGAGGAAGCATAATAAGGCGCCATGCTGACCAGATCATAGAGTCATCCGAAAAGGGACAACCTACACCACAACTCTATACGCCTAATGATGAAGCAGAGATACCCACAGTATCTACCTCCGATCCGATGATACTGGGACCAGATGAACCCGACACTGGCATTCAAGCCGAATCGACTTTGCCAAAAGAACCTACTACACCACCAAAAACTACTACACCACCGAGGTGTTATCCGGACCGAGTCAGGAAGCCTCCAGAGAGACTGACTTATAATTGATTAACTGCAGCAAATGTGTAGATTATTTTTCTTGTAAACATGTTAATTAATGATTACTTAAAATGTTATGTACTGGTTGTCTAAAAGGGGAGGAATTGTGGTGTATGTGCCTTTAAGAGCCCCTGTGTACTGTAATGCCGGTAGTGGCCACTCAGGCTATATAAGCCTGTATAGTGTCTTGTATCTTTTAGTTCACCTCCAGACTTTGTTCAGTAAACACCTGTTAAACCAGCTCTTGCATTCCGTGTCTCCATTAACACACGGATACAACAAATAGCACTAAACCTTTAAATAAATTGTTAAAAAAAATCACATTTTTTAAATAAACTATAAATTACATGAAATAACTATTTTAAACAATAATTTAAATTTTTGAAAAAAATAATTTTATATTCTAATGGGGCTAAAAATAAACTTACCTTGCTTTAAAGTATTTAAAAATAATAAACCTGTGGAAAAAATGTTTTAATTTTCATTAATTCACCACTTACCTTGTAAAAAGCAGGCCTTACGCCTGCTTTTTACATTTCTAACTTCTGCAGGCTTACGTTCCCGGAGATACCTGTAAAAAACACGTAAGTTTGATGCGCACGCGCAGCCTCCCCCGTGCACGCGTTCGACCTCTGAACCCCTTCTTTCAGAGGAACGGAAGTGCCGGTTTCCCGCGCATGCGCAGTGCATGCAGGAAACCGGCAGTTCCATCGGGCCTATGGGTGAGTACCCCATGCGTACTCACCCGTGGAGACCCGAATTTCTGGGCCCATATTTCATTAAGTGCTGAAGTCAAGTCAGGATGAAATTGTCTTGTAGGAGATGTGGGTCTGAGAGATTAATTCTGTCACGCTGCAGCAACGCACTACCAGTGTCACCATCTTCAATGCTGATGGAGGCAGAGATGTTGCTTATCTCCAATACCTCCTCTTCTGCTGTAGTGAGCTCCATGATCTATGGGGGTCTGCCTCCGGTTCTCGCCCACTCCCTGGTATTCTGTGCTCTCTTCTGCAAGGGCGGTATGACAGACCTATGAGTGACTGTAAGGCATATGTGCATCCAATGGATGCAATACATTTGGTGAGGGTGACAATTGAATAGATGCATCATGAGTGGCAATGGCATGCATTTGAGGAACGTGTTAACTGACATTTGAGGATGAGTGCTAAGAATCGGGGGAGCTGACTGAGGTGGTATCAGATTACATTAGGATTGGGGTGAGTGGCAGTGGTGGATG
Organism: Somniosus microcephalus; assembly: GCF_052327205.1. Taxonomy (NCBI): domain Eukaryota; kingdom Metazoa; phylum Chordata; class Chondrichthyes; order Squaliformes; family Somniosidae; genus Somniosus; species Somniosus microcephalus. The sequence continues at coordinate 94,672,674 of NC_140994.1, read as the reverse complement.
GAGGAAGGGGAAGTAAGGAAGTTCATTGAAACTAGGTGCTGATGAAAGTGAAGTGGGTGTGAGAGGGGAGGTGCACTACAGGATGTAGGTGATTCTGCAACTTTGCTGACCTTTCCTGACTTGGTCAGGTCTTTAAAATGCTTCATACACTAGATCTATGTCTGCATGATGACGCTTCTGCTGTTGACTTCTTGCGCCACCTCCAGTCACGCCTTCTTTGTAGTGGCTGCAGGTTTCTTTTTCCAATTGCTGGGAAACAGGACCTCCTTCCTCGCCCTTACTGCACCCAGCAGTACATCTAGGGATCCCTTATTGAACCTGAGTGCAGCCTTTGCCCTCCTATCTTCCATTACTCTTCTACTTCTCTCACAGCAATGCACAAAACTCCAAACCCCCTCCAACATTGCATCTGTGAACTGGACCTATAAATAGTCCAGGTGAAATCGTGTCATGCAGTTCTGCATCACGCCCACTCACACGCAGTGGAGATGCGAAATCTGGAAGTAAAATGATAATGAGGCATCCCTGTTGAAATCGGACATTCCCACGTGTTTGTCACCCGTGATCAGCACCCCCTCCCCTGCTCCGATCCCATTTCCTCATTAATATCGAGCCCACTGATTCTGAAAAATTTTAAAAGTAAATTTTAAATTTATTGATGAGAACATTCAAGACTTATTTTAATAAAAGCAGAATAAATATTTGTGGGATTTTCTGGGATAAGTGAACTGACATGACAACAGGGTATACAGTTGAAGATAACTAGCAAGGGATGGTGTCCCATAGATTTGATGCTGGTGGTTGCTGGGAGTGCAGAAAAACCCAGGAATTAGGCATGTCACAGATTACATAAATTTTACTTGGTGCTGGGTGCCAATGGGCACATCACAGATCGAAAAAATAAACAGCAGGTCAGCCAGCTTCTGTAAAAATCCAGCAGTTTAGTATATGCTTTAGAAACCTTGGGCTGGATTTAAATTCACAGACAGTGCATAGGGAAACCCGGAAGTAAGTGTAGAACGTCTGGCAATGGCTTTTTAACTCAGCCACATCATTACCATTTTACAAGGGTCTAATGAGAATGAGGAACTGAAAGAAATCAGTATTAGTAACAAAATAGTATTGGAGAAATTAATGGGACTGAAAGCCGATAAATCCCTAGGACCTGATGGGCTATATCCTAGGGTTTTAAAAGAGGTGGCTATAGAGATAGTGGATGTATTGGTTGTCATCTTCCAAAATGCCATAGATTCTAGAACGGTTTGTGTGGATTGGAAGGCAGCAAATGTAACCCCACTATTTAAGAAAGAAGAGAGAGAGAAAATGGGGAACTACAGATCAGTTAGCCTGACATCAGTACAGGAAACTTCGCGATATCCGGCACTGACGGGACCGAGCTGCTGCCGATCTATCAAAACTTCCGGATAGACCAGCGCTAATGTTGAAGGATACGGAGGTTTTGGTCTCCGTATCTGACAACAAACACTGTTGCTTAGCAACAGCTTGTAAACACTCGGCCCGTACCTTGGAAGCATCTCTGAAGCTGTTGCTAAGCTACAGAGATGCTTTCCAGAGCCTGACTGTTAAAAAAATGCTAGGAGAAGAAAAAAAAACTAACCAAAACGGCTGCTGATTTCTGCCGTTAGATCGAGGTTTCCGGACATACAACCTCTGGATAAACCAAAGTTTCCTGTAGTAGGGAAAATGCTAGAATATTATTAAGGACATGGTAACAGGGCACTTAGAAAATAATAATAGGATTGGGCGGAGTCAACACGGATTTTGAAAGGGAAATCATGTTTGACCAACCTGTTTTTTGAGGTTGTAACTAACAGAATAGATAAGGGGAAACCAGTGGATGTGGTGTATTTGGATTCTCGGAAGGCATTCGATAAGGTGCCACACAAGAGGTTATTAAACAAAATTAGGGCTCATGGGATTGGGGGTAATATATTAGCATGGATTGAGGATTGGTTAATGGACAAAAAACAGAGAGTAGGAATAAACGGGTCATTTTTGGGTTGGCAGGCTTTAACTAGTGGGGTACTGCAAGGATCACTGCTTGGGCCTCAGCTATTCACAATGTATACCAATGATTTGGATGAGTGGACCAAATATAATATATCCAAGTTTGCTGATGATACAAAGCTAGGTGGGAATGTAAGTTGTGCGAAGAACATAAGAAATAGGAGCAGGAATAGGCCACTTGGCCCCTCGAGCCCACTCCGCCATTCAATAAGATCATGGCTGATCTAGGGCTCAAATCCACTTCCCAGCCCGCTCCCCATAACCCTTCACTCCCTTATCTTGCAAAAATTTGTCTATCTCCACTTTAAATGTATTTAATGACCCAGCCTCCACAGCTCTCTGGGGCAGAGAATTCCACAAACTTACGACCCTCTGAGAGAAGAAGTTCCTCCTCATCTCAGTTCTAAAAGGGCGATCCTTTATTCTGAGACTGTACCCCCGAGTTCTAGATTTCCCATGAGGGGAAACATCCTCTCTGCATCTACCCTGTCAAGCCCCCTCAGTATCTTATATGTTTCAATAAGATCACCTCTCATTCTTCTAAATTCCAATGAGTATAGGCCCAGCCTGCTCCACCTTTCCTCATTAGTCAACCCCCTCATCTCTGGAATTAACCTAGTGAATCGTCTCTGAACTGCCTCCAATGCAAGTATATCCTTTCTTAAATAAGGAGACCAAAACTGTACGCAGTACTCAAGGTGTGGTCTCATCAATATCTTGTACAGTTGTAGCAGGACTTTCTTGCTTTTATACACCAACCCCCTTGAAATAAAGGCCAACATTCCATTTGCCTTTTTGATTACTTGCTGTACCTGCATGCTAACTTTTTGTGTTTCATGCACAAGGATCCCCAGGTCCCTCTGAACTGTAGCATTTTGAAATCTCTCTCCATTTAAATAATAGTTTGCTTTTTATTTTTCCTGCCAAAGTGGATAACCTCGCACTTTCCCACATTATACTCCATCTGCCAAATGTTTGCCCACTCACTTAGCCTGTCTATATCCCTTTGCACAACTTGCTTTCCCACCCATCTTTGTATCATCTGCATACTTGGCTACATTACACTCGATCCCTTCATCCAAGTCATTAATGTAGATTGTAAATAGTTGGAGCCCCAGCACCGATCCTTGTGGCACCCCACTAGTTATCGTTTGCCAACCGGAAAATGACCCAATTATCCCGACTCACTGCTTTCTGTTAGTTAGCCAATTCTCTATCCGTGCTAATATATTACCCCCAACTCTGTGAGCTCTTATCTTATGCAGTAACCTTTTATGTGGCACCTTATCGAATGCCTTCTGGAACTCCAAATACACCACATCCACTGGCTCACCCTTGTCCACCCTACTTGTTACATCCTCAAAGAACTCCAGCAAATTTGTTAAACATGATTTCTCTTTCCTAAAACCATGCTGACTCTGTTTGACTGCAGTATGTTTTTCTAAATGCCCTGCTACTGCTTCCTTAATTAAGGACTCCAGCATTTTCCCAACGACAGATGTTAGGCTAACTGGTCTATAGTTTCCTGCTTTCTGTCTCCCTCCTTTCTTAAATAGGGGTGTTACATTAGCGGTTTTCCAATCCGCTGGGACCTCTCCAGAGTCCAGGGAATTTTGGTATGTTGCAACCAATGCATCCACTATCTCTGCAGCCACTTCTTTTAAGACTCACTGGCGGCAGCAGCGAGAGCAGCCCTGGATAGAGATTGAGCACAGAGACCGAGGATTTAAGGAGCGGGGAGAGAGAGAGTGGCCCAGACTCACTGGTGGCAGCAGCGAGAGTGGCCCTGGGTGGAGACTGAGCGCAGAGACAGAGGATTTAAGGAGCAGGGAGAGAGAGAAAGCGGCCCAGACTCACTGCCGGTAGCAGTGAGAGCAGCCCTGGGTGGAGACTGATCATAGAGACCGAGGATTTAAGGAGCGGGAAGGGAGAGAAGTAAAAAGTAATTGAAGTGTGATGTCACCAGAAAGCAGGTAAGTGATTGGTTGGTGAGTATTTCTCTCTCGCTTTTTCCCAAACTTAATTTTTGTGGTTTATAGTTTCTAGGGTCTCTGTTGTGTATCGGGGAGTGCTAGTAAGCAAGGGCCATTGAGTATATCATTTAATTGTAGTGTAATTAGTGGTATTGATTTGATTTAATTTAATTTGAATGAATTAAAGGGTAAGTCATGGCAGCACAGCTCGACCCCGTGGCATGCTCCTCCTGCACTATGTGGGAAATCAGGGACACTTCCTGTGACCCTGACGACCATGTGTGCGGGAAGTGTATCCAGCTGCAGCTACTGGCAGACCGCATTGCGGTGCTGGAGCTGTGAATGGATACATACTGGAGCATTTGCAATGCTGAGGACATCGTGGATAGCATGTTTAGGGAGTTGGTCACACCGCAGGTAAAGGCTGCACAGGCAGGAAGGGAATGGGTGACCACCAGGTGGAGTAGTAGGTTCAGGCAGGTAGTGTACGGGTCCCCTGTGGCCATCCCCCTCTCAAACAGACATACCGCTTTGGATATTGTTGGGGGAGATGGCTTATCGGGGGAAGGCAGCAGTAGCCAACTTCCTGGCACCATGGCTGGTTCTGCTGCACAGGACGTGAGGAAAAAGAGCAGGAGAGCTATAGTGATGGGGGTTCTATTGTAAGGGGGATAGATAGGCATTTCTGCAGATGCAAACGAGACTCCAGGATGGTATGTTGCCTCCCTGGTGCAAGGGTCAAGGATGTCTCGGAGCGGCTGCAGGGCATTCTGGAGGGGGAGGGTGAACAGCCAGCTGTCATGGTGCATACAGGTATCAACAATATAGGTAAAAAATGGGATGAGGTCCTAAAAGCTGAAAATAGGGAGTTAGGTAAATTAAAAAATAGGACCTCAAAGGTAGTAATCTCAGGATTGCTACCAGTGCCATGTGCGACTCAGAGTAGAAATAGAAGGATATTTCAGATGAATACATGGCTAGAGGAATGGTGCAAGTGGGAGGGATTCAGATTCCTGGGACATTGGAACTGGTTCTGGGGGAGGTGGGACCAGTACAAACTGGACGGTTTGCACCTGGGTAGGACCAGGACTGATGTCCTAGGGGGAGTGTTTGCTAGTGCTGTTGGGGAGGGTTTAAACTAAAATGGCAGGGGGTTGGGAACCTGTGCAGGGAGACAGAGGAAAGGGAAGCAAGGATAGAAGCAAAAGACAGGAAGGAGAAAAGCAAAAGTGGAAGGCAGAGAAATCAAGTGTGTAAATCAAACAGGGCTACAGTAAATATTAATTCTAAAAGGTCTAAGAGTGTTAAAAAAAACAAGCCTGAAGCCTTTGTGTCTTAATGCGAGGAGCATTCATAATAAGGGGGATGAATTAGCTGTGCAAATAGATGTAAACGGATATGATATAATTTAGATTACGGAGACATGACTCCAGGGTGACCAAGGCTGGGAATTCAACATCCAGGGGTATTCAGTATTCAGGAAGGGCAGGCAAAAAGGAAAAGGAGGTGGGGTAGCATTGCTGGTTAAAGAGGAGTGTAACACAATAGTAAGGAAGGATATTAGCTCTGATGATATGGAATCTGTATGGGTAGAGCTGAGAAATACCAAGGGGCAGAAAACGTTAGTGGGAGTTGTGTACAGACCTCCAAACAGTAATGCTGAGGTCGGGGATGGCATTAAACAGGAAATTAGAGATGCGTGCAATAAGGGCACAGCAGTTATCATGGGTGACTTTAATCTACATATAGATTAGGCTAACCAAACTAGTAACAATACTGTGGAGGAGGAATTCCTAGAGTGTATACGGGATGGTTTCCTGGACCAATATGTCGAGGAACCAACTAGAGATCAGGCCACCTTAGACTGGGTATTATGTAATGAGAAAGGATTGATTAGCAATCTTGTTGTGCGAGGCCCCTTGGGGAGGAGCGATCATAATATGATCGAATTCTTCATTTAGTTGGAGAGTGAAATAGTTGACTCAGAGACTAGGGTCCTGAATTTAAATAAAGGAAACTACGATGGTATGAGGCGCGAGTTTGCTAGGAAGGATTGAGGAATGTTACTTAATGGGTTGACAGTGGATAGGCAATAGCAAACATTTAAAGATCGCATGGATAAACTACAGAATGTGTTCATCCCTCTCTGGCATAAAAATAAAACAAAAAAAGTGGCGCAACCGTGGCTAACAAAGGAAATTAGGGATAGCATAAGATCCAAGGAGAGGACATATAAATTGGCCAGAAAAAGCAGCAAACCTGAGGATTGGGAGCAGTTTAGGGTTCAGCAAAGGAGGACAAAAGGATTAATTAAGAGGTGGAAAATAGAGTATGAGAGTAAGCTTTCAGGCAACATAAAAACTGACTGTAAAAGCTTCTATAGATATGTGAAGAGAAAAAGATTGGTGAAGTCAAGCATAGGTCCCTTGCAGTCAGAATCAGGGGAATTTATAAAGGGGAACAAAGAAATGGCTGACCAATTAAATACATACTTTGGTTCTGTCTTCACAAAGCAGGACACAAATAACCTCCCAGCGATGTCGGGGAACATAGGGTCTAATGAGAGGGAGGAACTGAATGAAATCAGTATTTGTAGGGAAATGGTGTTAGGGAAATTGACGGGATTGAAGGCTGATAAATCCCCAGGGCCTGATAATCTACATCCTAGGGTACTTAAGGAAGTGGCCCTAGAAATAGTAGATGCATTGCTGGTCATCTTCCAAAATGCTATAGACTCTGGCACAGTTCCCATGGATTGGAGGGTAGCTAATGTAACCTCACTATTTAAAAAAGTTGGTAGAGAGGAAACAGAGAATTATAGACCAGAAATCCTGAAATCAGTAGTGGGGAAAATGCTAGAGTCCATTATAAAAGATGTAATAGCAGAGCACTTGGAAAACAGTGATAGGATCTGACAAAGTCAACATGGATTTACAAAAGGTAAATCGTGCTCTACTAATCTACTGGAATTTTTTGAGGATGTAACTGGTAGAATAGATAAGGGAGAACCAGTGGATGTGGTGTATTTGGACTTTCCGAAGGCTTTCGATAAGGTCCCACATAACAGATTAGCGTGTAAAGTTAAAGCACATGGGATTGGGGGTAAGGTACTGACTTGGATAGAGAACTGCTTGGCAGACAGGAAGCAAAGAGTTGGAATAAACAGGTCTTTTTCCGAGTGGCAGGCAGTGACTAGTGGGGTACCGCAGGGATCGGTGCTAGGACCCCAGCTATTCACAATATATATTAATGATCTAGACGAGGGAACTAGATGTAATATCTCCAAGTTTGCAGACGACACAAAGCTGGGGGCGCATTTGTGCTGTGAGGAGGATGCAGAGAAACTCCAGTATGATCTGGACAGGTTGGGTGATTGAGCAGATGCATGGCAGATGCAGTATAATGTGGATAAATGCGAGGTTATCCACTTTGCTGGCAAAAACAGGAAGGCAGATTATTATCTGAATGGCAATAGATTGGGAGAAGGGGAAGTGCAACAAGACCTGGGTGTCCTTGTGCACCAGTCATTGAAGGTAAGCATGCAGGTGCAGCAGGCGGTTAAGAAGGCAAATAGTATGTTGGCCTTCATAGCGAGAGGATTTGTGTACAGGAGCAAGGAAGTCTTGCTGCAGTTGTACAGGGCCTTGGTGAGACCACACCTTGAGTATTGTGTGCAGTTTCGGTCGCCTTATCTGAGGAAGGATGTTCTTCCCATGGAGGGAGTGCAGTGAAGATTCACCAGACTGATATCTGGGATGGCAGGAATGACGTATGAGGAGAGATTGGGTCGATTGGGCTTATATTCGCTGGAGTTTAGAAGAATGAGAGGGGATCTCATTGAAACTTATAAAATTCTAATAGGACTAGACAGACTAGATGCAGGAAGGATGTTCCCAATGGCGGGGGAGTCCAGAACCAGGCATCACAGTCTAAAGATTAGGGGTAAGCCATTTAGGACAGAGATGAGGAGGAATTTCTTCACCCAGAGAGTGGTGAACCTGTGGAATTCTCTACCACAAAAGGCAGTTGATGCCAATTCATTAAATATATTCAAGAAGGAGTTAGATATATTTCTTAAGGCTAAAGGGATCAAGGGATATGGGGAGAAAGCAGGAACAGTGTACTGAATTTGGATGATCAGCCATGATCGCGTTAAATGGCGGAGCAGGCTCAAGGGTCTGAATGGCCTACTCCTGCTCCTATCTTCTATGTCCTTATTTCTAAGACCCTGGGATGCAGGCCATCTGGTCCAGGGGACTTGTCATCTTTTAGTCCCATTATTTTACCGAGTACTATTTCCTTAGTGATAGTGATTGTCTTTAGTTCCCCACTCCCTGTGGCCCCCTGATTATCCATTATTGGGATGTTGTTAGTGTCTTCTACGGTGAAGACAGATGCAAAATATTTGTTCAGTGTCTCTGCCATTTCCCCGTTCCCCATTATTAATTCTCCAGTCTCATCCTCTAAGGGACAAATGTTTACTTTAGCTGCCCTCTTCCTTTTTATGTACCTGTAGAAGCTCTTACTATCTGCTTTAATGTTTCTTGCCAGCTTACTCTCATAATTCATCTTCTCTCTCTTTATTCTTTTTTTAGTCATCCTTTGCTGGTTTTTAAAAATTTTCCAATCCTTTGGTCTCCCACCAATCTTGGCAACATTGTATGCCTTTGTTTTCAATTTGATACTATCCTTTACTTCCTTAGTTAGAAGGATGCAAAGAGGCTTCCAGAGGATATAGACAGGCTAAGTGAGTGAGCAAGAACATGGCAAATGGAATATAATGTGGAGAAATGTGAAGTTATCCACTTTGGTAGGAAAAATAGAAAAGCAAAGTATTTTTTAAATGGTGAGGAATTGGTAAATGTTGGTGTTCAGAGGGACCTGGGTGTCCTTGTACACGAATCACTGAAAGTTAACATGCAGGTACAGCAAGCAATTAGGAAAGCAAATGGTATGTTGGCCTTTATTACAAGAATATTTGAGTATAGGAGGAAAGACGTCTTATTGCAATTATATAGGGCCTTGGTGAGACCACATCTGGAGTATTGTGTACAGTTTTGGTCTCCTTAACAAAAGAAGGATATACTTGCCATAGAGGGAGTGCAACAAAGGTTCACCAGACTGATTCCTGGGAGGGGGGATTGTCCTATGAGGAGAGATTGAGTAGACTAGTCCTATATTCTCTAGAGTTTGGAAGAATGAGAGGTGAGCTCATTGAAACATACAAAATTCTTACAGGGCTTGACAGGGTAGAGCCAGGGAGGATGTTTCCCCTGGCTGGGGAGTCTAGAACCAGAGGTCACAGTCTCAGAATAAGGGGTCGTCCATTTCGGACTGAGATGAGGAGAAATTTCTTCACTCAAAGGGTCGTGAATCTTTGGAATTCTCTACCCCAGAGAGCTGTGGATGCTTAGTCGTTGAATATATTCAAGACAGAGATCGATAGATTTTTGGATATTAAGGGAATCAAGGGATATGGGGATAGTGCAGGAAAGTGGAGTTGAGGTAGAAGATCAGCCATGATTTTATTGAATGGCAGAGCAGGCTCGAGGGGCCAAATGACCTACTCCTGCTCCTATTTCTTGTGTTCTCCCGGGTTTCCCATCCAATTAGCGTCAGCAGCTGTGATGACAACCCGCATGACGCGATCTCAACTGCAGTATTTAAAGAAACACTCCAAACATGCAAGTTGAAGCATTTGGAATTGGGAGGGAGAGATAAACAATTGTTGCAATAAAGTCGAGATGGGCAAAGGCTGCGCCCCGCTTCACAGATGCCTCACTGGATGTACTGTTGGGGGCTATGAGGACCCGGAGGGAGATATTGTTCCTGAGTAACGGGAGGAAGAAGCCTGCTGCTGACACAAAGAAGGTGTGGTTGGAGGTTGCCCAGGAGATCGGTAGCAGGAGCGTGGTGCCACGCTCCTGGATCCAATACAGGAAGCGCTTCAATGACCTAAGCAAGGCAGGAAAGGTGAGAGCAATTCCAAATTGCCCTACATCCTGATGTGCGTATCACCCTAACTCCCCTCACTCTGTTTTGGTGTACCTGGTGATGGAAGCCTGCCAGCTACCTAGTGACAGAATTAAATATCAGGCAGCCACATGGCATATAACTGTCAGTCATGTTGACTTGATGTCAACAGCGACTGAAATATGATCATATGCATATTGATAGCTTAAAGCATTCTTACCTTGACTGTGCTCAATCATGTCATTTATCTTCCACAGGGCCTTCACATGTCCATCAGAAGGTGGTCGAGGTCACCACCACGACGACGACTCCGGAGAGGAGCTCATTTCCTCTGAGGGTGCACCAGCACAGGACTTGCACAGACCATGCACCAGCTCAGATACTCAAACTTCGGTGGCAGTAGTTACAGAGAGTTGGGTTCTCACATTGGTGACTCACACTTCGCAAGTGAGCAAGAGCAGATGGTCTAGTCAGGGACAGCAGTGGAGAGTCCGCATCGGAGGGCACAGGTCTCTCCAAGCTCTGCTCAGCTGGATACAGATGCTGTATCTCTGGGACCGTGGATGAAGAGGATACTTCTTGAGCAGCAGCAGAGAATGTGCGATGTACTGGCAAGCATTCCAAGCGTAGTGCACGATTGCAGAGAGATTAGAGGAGTCCGCCTCGAGCATCAGTGGCATGCTGTTGCAGGCCATTATGATGAAGTCTTCTTCTATGGATAGAGTGGCACTCTGAATGCCACCTTAAATTGGATGAATGATACCCTAGCCTTGGCCTTTCATCGCACCACTGATCTGCAGCAAAGTGTTCTCCAGCACATCTTCCTCAGGAAAGCGTGGCTGGGCCATGAGAGGGATGATGGTGAAAGGGGACATGGAAGTGGGGACTCGGCTCAAAGCGCTTGCACTACTCATCTGTTGCTGGCCCCACCACCCCCACCCCTTGCCCAGTCAGTACCCGACATGCTGCCTTGTGTCCCGATTGCCGATTCTCCTCCTGTGCAGGTGGAGCAGTCTTTGGCAGGGTCCTCATGGGCTCCAAAACCTAGAGAACATTGGCCAAGAGCAACTCAACAGTCAGAGCAGGGATCTGAGCAGCCTGCCTCTACCTCTGCTGAAGCCACAGGGGTTGTACCACGTAGAAGCACTAGGAAAAGGAAGAGTAAAGATTTGTAGTTGCACATGGGTGTGTTAGACATTGTTATAATGTTAAATTTCTGTTGTGTATTTGAAGCACATAAATATTATACTTTGCACCACTTTCCCGTCTTCCCCATTCTTTGTTGCAAGCTGGCAAGTGACCTTTTCGGTTGTTTGATGATGAATGGGAAGACATGAATTGATGGCGACCAATTGGGGGCTATGAAAGGGATGCTTGGTTGTTTGCAGGACTGCTTTGTGTTAGTGGCATTGGGTGGGGGGACAAAAATGGCTTTTGCAGGTGGTTGTTAGATATGTGCACTGGTGGAACCTAAGTGAACCTCACATCCAGGGCAGCAATATGCGCCGCTGGTGGTGCATTGCCTGCTCCACATCTGCCTCCTCAGAAACCTCTGAAAAGACACTGTGCTCTGCGCCTTGTTCCTCCTGCAGGTCCAAACCTCGCTGCTGCGCAATGTTTTGCAGAGCGCAGCACACCACGACCATTCTGGAGACACGTGGCTGGTGCGTACGGCAGGGTGCCTCCAGATCTGCCCAGGCACCTGAAGCCCACTTTCAGCATGCCGATGGCTTCTTCAATGACACATCTGGTGGTGATATGGTATTCATTGTAGAGCTTCTGGGCCTCATTTGTTAGGTTTCTGAGAGGTGTCATCAGCCATGTTTTAAGCGGGTATCCCTACTCTCCAAGCAGCCAGCCGATAACTCTACTTCCAGGTTCGAAGACGTCTGGGAGGATGGACTGCCGCAGGATAAAAGCATTATGGCAGCTGCCCGAAAATCTTGTGCACACCTGCATAAAGATCTTTTTGTGGTTGCACACCAGCTGCACATTGATGGAGTGGAAGCCCTTGCAATTGACAAACACTCCTGGATGAACTATGGGTACCTTCATTGCTGCTGGTGCTGTTACTGCTGCTTCTGTTCCTGGTTATCTACATCCTCATCTGAGGTCCAATTTAAGGCAGCGTAAGCGGCATCCATGCTGATCTGATAGATCAGAGCTCCAAAGTGCAGATCAGACCTCCAAAGTGTAGATGACACCTCCAATGTGTAGATGGCAGCTCCAAGCGTTGAAGAAACCACCAAAGTGTGTAATGTAACCTCTCAGCACAAGTACTGTGAACAAACCCTTTCCCACAAGCAGGTATGAGCACTGAGTACTTATTATTTCCCTGACATTACTTCAGCCCTTCAAATGCCGCTGTGTTCTCGCTTTGCTTTCGCTGGTGAATTCCAGGAAGCCTGGAAAACCCGGGAACCCAAAGTCGAAGTAGAAATCCCATGTCAACATTGCTCTAATTGAGCAATTAACATATCTTAAGTGGCAACCCGCCTCTCCCGAGGGGGTTGCTTGCACACAGCCTAATGCACTGCATTAAAATGCGGAAGTCAGCGGGTTGGAACCAGCTTCCCAACGCACTGTCAATTTTGCCGGTTTTAACCGCCCCCCCCCATCCGCACCCAAACCCATGTGCTCCTGCATATTAAAATTCAGCTCCTTGGTTCTGTAAGTGTAAATAAAAAGAAAAAAATGGCAATACTAGATAGCTGAAATAAAAAAATACACAACAAGCCACCAGAATCTGTAAAAGAAGAACCCTTCCAGTTAGCGTTTTAGGTATAGATCCTCTGTATAAATATGATGATAGTTAACTTGGTGCTTAGACTTGTACAACAGAGTTCCAGGTGATAAGACTATTTGGGAGAGTTTCACAGACAGGAGAAGCAGAGTGTGAAGTCATTGTTAACATTATGGCCTAGAAATTCAGTTGCCTTAGCGCCGCTTTTGAGGCGCTAGAGGGACTAGCGCCAGAGTTATGGCCAGTTTAAAAATTCCCTGGGGCCCTAAATCGGCGTTGCACCGGTAGCGCTGCGCCGGCACCGATGACGTCATCGGTGTGCGCAGCGTCCCGGTTGCCGTGGTAACCCGCCCGAACTCCGAAATTGAGTTGCGGCCGCCTCGCCCGTGGCAGCCGCAAGCAACGTTCTGTCAGAGGTGCCTTACTCCAGTTTGCGGCGGCGCATTAAAGGCCCCGCGGCGGCCGGCCACTTTCCCGCCGGCCGCCTGCCCGCAGCTCCCTCCCCGGACTTCTCCCCCCCCCCCCCCGGAACAGATGCAAGCCCGGCACTTGTCCGAGGTGCCGGGCTCATTTTTAAGCTGATTTGCGCGGGCCGCGGCTGGGTGCAGGCAGCTCCTCCTTAACGGGAGGAGGAGGCCTGCACGTCCCCAGCCTGCCGCACCGCATCGGGTGCCGCAGCGCCGGAATTGCGGCGCGAAACGGCAGTTAGCGCCGATGTACCGCCGCAAAGACCCTTCAGTAGCGCCGGCAGCCGTTTGGGCGCGGCACTACTGAATTTTTGGCGCGCGCAGGGGGACTTAGCGCCGGCACTAACTTCCGGCGCTAAAGCCCTGCCTACGCCAGAACCCAATTTCTAGGCCTATATGTCAGCTTTTGGATTGATATAGACGGGTCAAAGTAACACCAGGGCCTAGAAATTCGGTTTTGGCGCAGCGAGGGCTTTAGCGCCGGAAGTTAGTGCCGGCGCTAAGTCCCCCTGCGCGCGCCAAAAATTCAGTAGCGCCTCAAAAGCGGCGCTAAGGCCAGTGAATTTCTAGGCCCAGGACTACTGCCCATCGGGTGCTGGCCATACATTCAAATGAGCTGACTTTGCCTCATAAATATATTTTGGATGTTCCGGGGACGTAGGCCTAGAAATTCACTGGCCTTAGCGCCGCTTTTGAGGCGCTAGAGGGCCTAGCGCCGAAGTTATGGCCAGTTTAGAAATTGACAGGGGCCCTAAATCGGCGTTAGGCCGGTAGCGCTGCGCCGGCACCGATGACGTCATCGGTGTGCGCAGCGTCCCGGTTGCCATGGTAACCCGCCCGAACTCGGAAATTGAGTTGCGGCCGCCTCGCCCGTGGCAGCCGCAAGCAACGTTCTGGCAGAGGTGCCTTACAGAACTTTGCGCCGGCGCATTAAAGGCCCCGCGGACTTCCCCCCCCCCCCGGAACAGAAGCAAGCCCGGCACTTGTCCGAGGTGCCGGGCTCATTTTTAAAAAGATTATCGCGGGCCGCGGCCGGGTGCAGGCAGCTCCTCCTTAACGGAAGGAGGAGGCCTGCACTTCCCGAGCCTGCCGCACCGCAGCGGGCGCCGCAGCGCCGGAATAGCACCGCAATGCGGCGCGTGGCGCCAGTTTTGAGGCGCTGAGACCCCTCAGTAGCGCCGGCAGCCGTTTGGGCGCGGCGCTACTGAATTTTTGGCGCGTGCAGGGGGACTTAGCGCCGGCACTAACTTCCGGCGCTAAAGCCCTCGCTGCGCCAAAACCGAATTTCTAGGCCGTAGTGTATGATGTGCTGGGAGTGCACTGAGTTCTAGAAATTCAGGGTTTTAGCGCCACCCGTTACCGCCAGCTTCGGGTGAAAAAATGGTGGCCGCCGCTCTTCCACCCGCTGCCAGTGGGTTCCACGGCAGCCGCCATTTTCAGATGGCCAGCAGCGCTGCCGATATCTGCACTCGCTGGGGATATGTAGATTATGCAAATCGTGATATCAGTGAGTGTGCAATGCTCACCTATCGCCCGATCTGCGAGTTTGGAGTTTGCTGCTCAACGTACAGGCATGCCTTAAGTGTGACAAGCTGAGCAAGCATTGACAAGCAGGAAGGAGGCTGCAGCAGCGGTATTTAAAGGAATCATCAGTTTCACTGCCTCTGTGCAACTTTCTCCAACTCCATCAGCTTTATTAACTTCTTTCAAGGTTCAAAGATAATAGGGAGTGTTGTTGTAAGTGGAGAACACCTTCATTATTATTTAAAGGCTTCTGCTCACAACACTTGCTCAGTCGTGGGGGCTCTACTGGCAGTCCCCCTCGCGCTTGAGTATCTTCGGGAGAGTGAGCAGAAGCAGCGAAGAAGACGAGAAGATGCACGCAGAGGGAGGAGGAGCAGGGGGGCTCTCAACAGGAGGCCTTGCCTACCTAGGGTCTTCAGAGAGCACTTCTCTTATATCTCACTTCTCTTATATCTCTCTCTATATGCATATAGTTGCCAAATGAATTTCAAAACATAAATGTGAGGTATTACATTTTGGTAAGAAAAATAAAGAGGTCACATATTACTTGGAAAATAAGAATCTAAATGGGGTAGACGAGCAAAGGGATCTCAGAGTACAAATACACAAATCACTAAAAGTAGCAATGCAGGTTAATAAGGCCATAAAAAAAGCAAACCAAGCACTAGGATTTATTTCTAGAGGGACAGAATTGAAAAGTAGAGAAGTTATGCTAAATTTGTGTTGAACCTTGGTTAGACCACACTTGGAGTACTGTGTACAATTCTGCTCACCATGTTATAAAAAGGATATAGAGACACTGGAGAAGGTGCAAAAAAGATTTACAAGGATGATACCAGAAATGCGAGGTTATACTTCTCAGGAAAGGATGAACAGGCTGGGTCTCTTCTCTTGAAAAGCAAAGGCTGAGGGGTGACCTAATAGAGGTCTTTAAAATTATGAAAGGTTTTGATAGAGTAGACACAGGGGGAGAAATTGGGTATGTAGCACCACCTATTAGTGCCTAAAGAGGGCAGTCGGTGGCTGTAGCGCCACTGGCTGCGCCTCCCGCGATATTCAGCGGGGGGGCTAATGGTGGCGTTAGCCTGTTGCGCTGTGCCGCCACCGATGACGTCATCGGTGTGCGCAGCGCCCCATTAGCGCCCCGATCGCAATATTTGGTAGCGAACGCCGCTGTAGTGCCGTTTGCTACTCGCGCCCGGTTCACGGGGCCTTGCTGTGCCGGCAGTGGTGCAAGTTAAGGTGGAGGTGCGGGACGGCCGCCTTTTTCGGCGGCCGCCTGCCAGCACCTCCGTCCCCGGCCTCCTGACCAGCCCCCCCCGCGGCATTGCCGGCTGTTTCCCGTGAGTCCGGCACTTCTCCTCAGTGCCGGGCTCCTTTGCCGGCACTCGCGATCGGGGATCGCGCTGTTTCAGGCCTCTCCCCCTTAACAATGGGAGGAAGGCCTGCAGTACCGCAGTGTGCCGTGCCGCAGCGTGTGGCGCTGCGGCACGTTGCGCTGCGATATTCAGTTTCAGCGTCCTAAGAGGGACGCGAAGCGCCTTGAGCCTCACCCCGTCTCCCTCTAGGGGCGCTGAAACTGAATTTCTGACGTTCGTTAATGCTCCGAACGCTGCGCAAAAATCAGCGCCCAGGTGAACTTGGCACCACTTTAGCGCCTCAACCCAATTTCTAGGCCTGTGTTTCCACTTGTAGGGAAGGGCAAAACTAGAGGCCATCAATATAAGATAGTCACCAAGAAATCAAACAGAGAATTCAGAAGAAACTTCTTTACCCAGAGAGTGGTAAGAATGGTGAACTCGCTACGAGAGGGAATGGCTGAAGCGAATAGTATAGATGAATTTAAGGGAAGGCTAGATAAGTATAGGAGGGAGAAGGGAATAGAGGGTTAGTTAGATGAGGAAAGATGGGAGGAGGCTCGAGTGGAGCATAAACACTGGCATGGACTGGTTGGGACGAATGGCCTGTTTCTGTGCTGTATATCCAATGTAATCCTATGTATATCCACTTAAGATACAGAGAAGAGCAGTGAATTAGGATGCTCAGCTTCACCAAGGAGGTGGTCACAGAACTCTGCCACCTTTTGCAACCAGACCTGCAGCCTGAGAGGAGGTTGAGCACAGCTCTCCCAGTGGCAGCCAAGGTCACCGTGGCCCTCAATTTCTTCACCAGCGGATCCTTCCAGTTTGCAGCAGGAGACATAGCTAACATCTCACAGTTCGCCATCCATCACTGCATCTGGGAGGTCACTGAGGCTTTCTTTTTTTTAAATTCATTGATGGGTTGTGGGCTTCGCTGGCTAGGCCTGCATTTAGTGCCCATCCCTAATTGCCCTTGAGAAGATGGTGGTGAGCCGCCTTCTTGAACCGCTGCAGTCCATATGGTGTAGGTACACCCACAATGCTGTTAGGAAGGGAGTTCCAGGATTTTGGCCCAGCGACAGTGAAGGATCGGCGATACAGGTCCAAGTCAGGATGGTGTGTGGCTTGGAGGGGAACTTGTAGGTGGCGATGTTCCCATGCGTCTGCTACCCTTGTCCTTCTGAGTGGTAGAGGTCGCGGGTTTGGAAGGTGCTGTTGAAGGAGCTTTGGCGAGTTGCTGCAGTGCATCTTGTAGATGGTACACACTGCAGCCACAGTGCGCCGGTGGTAGAGGGAGTGAATGTTGAAGGTGGTGGATGGAGTGCCAATCAAGCGGGCTGCTTTATCCTGAATGGTGTCGAGCTTCTTGAGTGTTGTTGGAGCTGCACTCATCCAGGCAAGTGGAGAGTATTCCATCACACTCCTGACTTGTGCCTTGTAGATGGTGGAAAGGCTTTGGGGAGTCAGGAGGTGAGACACTCGCCGCAGAATTCCCAGCCTCTGGCCTGCTCTTGTAGCCACAGTATTTATATGGCTGGTCCAGTTCTGTTTCTGATCAATGGTAACCCCCAGGATGTTGATAGTGGGGGATTCAGCGATGGTAATGCCATTGAATGTCAAGGGGAGATGGTTAGAGTCTCACTTGTTGGAGATGGTCATTGCCTGGCACTTGTGTGGTGCGAATGTTACTTGCCACTTGTCAGCCCAAGTCTGAATGTTGTCCAGGTCTTGCCGCATATGGACACGGACTGCGTCAGTATCTGACGAGTCTCGAATGGTGCTGAACAGTGTGCAATCATCAGCGAACATCCCCACTTCTGACCTTATGATGGAGGGAAGGTCATTGATGAAACAGCTGAAGATGGTTGGGCCTAGGACACTGCCCTGAGGAACTCCTGCAGTGATGTCATGTGATTGAGATGAATGACCTCCAACAACCACCTTCCTTTGTGCTAGGTATGATTCCAACCAATGGAGAGTTTTCCCCTTGATTCCCATTGACTTCAGTTTTGCTAGGGCTCCTTGATGCCACACTCGAACAAATGCTGCCTTGATGTCAAGGGCAGTCACTCTCACCTCACCTCTTGAGTTCAGCTCTTTTGTCCATGTTTGGACCAAGGCTGTAATGAGGTCAGGAGCTGAGTGGCCCTGGCGGAACCCAAACTGGGCGTCAGTTAGCAGGTTATTGCTGAGTAAGTGCCGCTTGATAGCACTGTCGACGACACCTTCCATCACTTTGCTGATGATTGAGAGTGGACTGATGGGACGGTAATTGGCCGGGTCGGATTTGTTCTGCTTTTTGTAGACAGGACATACTTGGGCAATTTTCCACATTGCCGGGTAGATGCCAGTGTTGTAGCTGTACTGGAACAGCTTGGCTAGGGGCGCAGCTAGTTCTGGAGCACAAATCTTCAGTACTATTGCCGGAATGTTGTCAGGGCCCATAGCCTTTGCAGTATCCAGTGTCTTCAGCCGTTTCTTGACATCACGTGGAGTGAATTGAATGGGCTGAAGACTGGCATCTGTGATGCTGGGGACCTCAGGAGGAGGCCGAGATGGATCATCCACTTGGCACTTCTGGCTGAAGATAGTTGCAAATGCTTCAGCCTTGTCTTTTGCACTCACGTGCTGGGCTCCACCATCATTGAGGATGGGGATATTTTTGGAGTCTCCTCCTCCTGTTAACTGTTTAATTGTCCACCACAGCTCACGACTGGATGTGGCAGGACTGCAGAGCTTTGATTTGATCCGATGGTTGTGAGATCGCTTAGCTCTGTCTATCGCATGTTGCTTCCGTTGTTTGGCATGCAAGTAGTCCTGTGTTGTAGCCTCACCAGTTTGACACCTCATTTTTCGGTATGCCTGGTGTTGTTCCCGGCATGCTCTCCTGCACTCTTCGTTAAACCAGGGTTGATCTCCCGGCTTGATGGTAATGGTAGAGTGAGGGATATGACGGGCCATGAGGTTACAGATTGTGGTTGAATACAATTCTGCTGCTGCCCCACAGCGCCTCATGGATGCCCTCTTTTGAGTTGCCAGATCTGTTCAAAATCTGTCCCATTTAGCACGGTGGTAGTGCCATACAACACGGTGGAGGGTATCCTCAACATGAAGATGAGACTTCGTCTCCACAAAGACTGTGCGGTGGTCACTTCCACCAATGCTGTCATGGACAGATGCATCTGCAACAGGTAGATTGGTGAGGACGAGGTCAAGTAGGTTTTTCCCTCTTGTTGGTTCCCTCACCACCTGTCGCAGACCCAGTCTGGCAGCTATGTCCTTTGGACTCAGCCAGCTCGGTCAGTTGTGGTGCTACCGAGCCACTCTTGGTGATGGACATTGAAGTCCCCCACCCAGAGGGCATTTTGTGCCCATGCTACTTTCAGTGCTTCTTCCAATTGGTGTTCAACATGAAGGAGTACTGATTCATCAGCTGAGGGAGGGCAGTAGGTGGCAATTAGCAGGAGGTTTCCTTGCCCATGTTTGACTTGATGCCATGAGACCTCATGGGGTCCTGAGTCAATGTTGAGGACTCCCAGGGCTACTCCCTCCCGACTGTATACCACGGTGCCACCACCTCTGGTGGGTCTGTCCTGCCGGTGGGACAGGACATACCCAGTGATGGTGATGGAGGAGTTTGGGACATTGGCTGAAAGATACGATTCTGTGAGTATGACAATGTCAGGCTGTTGCTTGACTAGCCTGTGGGACAGCTCTCCCAATTTTGTCACAAGCCCCCAGATGTTGGTAAGGAGGACTTTGCAGGGTCGACAGGGCTGGGTGTGCCGTTGTCGTTGTCGTTTCCGGTTTTATTCTTATTGTCTTTTGTAGCGGTTGTTTACAACTGAGTGGCTTGCTAGGCCATTTCAGAGGGCATTAAGAGTCAACCACATTGTTGTGGGTCTGGAGTCACATGTCGGCCAGACCAGGTCAGGACGGCAGATTTCCTTCCCTAAAGGGCATTAGTGAACCAGATGGGTTTTTGCAATAATCGACAATGGTATCATGGTCGCCATTACTAAGACTAACATTTAATTCCAGAATTAAATTGAATTGAATTTAAATTCCACCAGCTGCCAAGGTGGGATTTGAACCCATATCCTCAGAGCATTTGACTGAACTTCTGGCTTATTAGTCTAGTGACATAACCACTACGCCACCACCTCCCCTTACTACACCAGAAGGGACTATGTTGTCTTCTCTCTGAGTAGAGAGAAACAGGACGAGTGCACAAGTGGCTTTGCCAGGATAACGGGCTTCCCCGTTTGGTGGGGTGGTAAATTGCGAGGAGGAAAGCCTCAGGCTACAGGACGATATAAACGGGTTGGTCAGATGGGCGGAAAAGTGGCAAATGGAATTTAACCCTGAAAAGTGCGAGGTGATGCATTTTGGACGGACAAATAAGGCAAGGGAATACACAATGAGTGGTAGGATCCTAGGAAGTACAGAGGGTCAGAGGGACCTTGGTGTACATGTACATAGATCCCTGAAGGCAGCGGAACAGGTAGATAAGGTGGTTAAAAAGGCATATGGGATACTTGCCTTCATTAGCCGAGGCATAGAATATAAGAGCAGGGAGGTTATGATGGAGCTGTACAAAACGCTGGTGAGGCCACAGCTGGAGTACTGTGTGCAGTTCTGGTCGCCTCACTATAGGAAGGATGTGATTGCTTTGGAGAGGGTGCAGAGAAGATTCACCAGGATGTTACCTGGGATGGAGCGCCTCAGCTATGAAGAGAGGCTGGACAGGCTGGGGTTATTTTCCTTGGAGCAAAGAAGGCTGAGGGGGGACCTGATTGAGGTGTACAAAATGATGAGGGGCATAGATAGGGTAGATAAAGAGGAACTTTTCCCCTTAGTAGGGGGGTCAATAACAAGGGGGCATAGATTCAGGGTAAGGGGCAGGAGATTTAGAGGGGATTTGAGGAGGAACTTCTTCACCCAGAGGGTGGTTGGAATGTGGAACTCAATGCCTGAAAGGGTGGTAGAGGCAGGAACCCTCACAACATTCAAGAAGCATTTGGATGAGCACTTGAAATGCCATTGCATACAAGGCTATGGACCAAATGCTGGAAAATGGGATTAGACTGGACAGGGATGGATGGGCGGCGCAGACACGATGGGCCGAAGGGCCTCTTTCTGTGCTGGAAAACTCTATGACTCTATGACTCTATGGTGCAGGGCACCATTGACTGCACCCACATGACTTTGCAGATGCTGCATAACAATCCTGAAATCTTCCATAACCACAAAGGCTACCACTCACTTAATGTGCAGTTTGTGTGTGACCACAGCCAGCACTTCCTGATGGTCAATGCCTGCTATCCTGGCAGCAGTCATGATGCCTTCATCCTGCGTCAGTCTGGTGTGCCAGCAATCTTCCAGCTACCACATCAAGCCCAAGGGTGATTGCTTGGAGACAAGGGCAATCCACTCAGCACCTGGCTCATGACTCCCCTCCACAACCCCGCCACTCATGCCCAACACTCATATAATGAGAGCCATGCTTCCACCTGGAACATCCTCAAGCAGGCCATCGGGCCATTGAAGCAACAGTTCCGCTGCCTTGACCGCTCGGTAGGAGCCCTCCACGCCAGAGCAGGTGTCCCATTTCGTGGTGGTCTGCTGCATGCTTCACAACTTGGCCATCATGAGGGCACAGCCCTTGCCACCAGAGATTGCGGAACCACCTCGGGAGGAGCAAAAGGACGAGGAGGGAGGCAGCCAACCGCCCTTTGGCATGGGCTGTCCGTGAACGCCTCATCAGACTCCGATTCCAATGAATGAAACCCCAGATCCCCGTTGCTCACCACATCCCTATCATACCATTCCTCTGTCATGGAATATCACAGTGTCCTCCTGAGCACAAAGCTAAAATGAGAGCCACCACAAATGATTCCAAACAAAATAAATAAATTTACTCAAAACCATTTGACACATATTTGCACTTACGAAATGAACTAATCACCCTTGCACAATCACTTAGTGCCTGTCGTTGGGTGCCCTTTCCTGATATAGTGCTGCAGCATGGCTGGTGGAAGGCTGCTGAGTTTCCATGGGGGAGACTTCAGATGGCCTTGCAGGATGACCTCGAGCAGCTCTGGGCCTAGAAGGCCCGGCTATAGACTGCCCCACCTCGGCTTGGGCAGCAACAGTCTGGGCTGGCTGGCTGACGGGCAGTGCCAAGGACAATGGTGGCGTGGCAGTGGTGGGAACAGGAATGCTGTCATCTTGAGAGAGAACAGCAGGTATTTGCTCCACAGACCCTCTGTCACTCCCCCAGGGCGGCGCCTCAACATTCCTCGCAATCTGCTGCGACACCCTGCAAGCCCCAATTGACACTGGTACCCCCAGCCATGATGGTAACAGACTGAGCTTGGGTAGCAGCAAGTGGAGATTGCATGAGAGCAGTCTGAGCTTGGGTGGCAATGGAAGCTGAGACTGCATGACAGCGGTCTGAACTTGGGTGACATCAAGCTGATACTTCATGAGAGCGGTGTGCCCTTCCACTGCAGCACTAAGACGTTGGGTCGCTTCTGCCTGTGCTGCAATGGCAGCGCCATCACCCATCACACACAGCATCATGTCTGGGTCAACACGGTCTCTTCGAATGTCTTCCATCATTTCCCGCCTGGAAATCCTGGGCACCAAGCTCTGTTCCGAACCCTATGCAATGTTGGAGGCGGACTCTTCCTTGCTCCTTGACATTGCCAAGAGGCTCTCTGGCAGGCTTGCCATTGCACCTTGCAATTCGGTGTGCAGGCCCATCACCCTTCTTCTGAAGGCTACCCCATCGAGGTCCTCATCTGAGTCCTGTGCAGCAGAACCCACGTGCGAACCCGCCATCCGGGGGAGCTGGCCCCGAGCTACCCTTTCCCCTTGGCCTTTCTGCAGCCCACTCGTGCTTAGTGCCTCATCCTGTGCAGATCCTGCTTCTACATTAGCCTCTGAAGTACGCGCAGTGCCAGTTTCTGAGCTGGTGTCTGCAAGTGACAGATGCAGTGACGCTGTGTCTTCTTCTCCCCCCTCACCTGCATCGCCTCGGGGACAGGCTGCTCGGGTGCTTGGTCTTGATTAGCTGAAAGCAGAAATGCACAAGAGTCGGGTTATTGTGAGGGGAGGTGGGGGAAAGGAAGATATGCATGCATACAGCATCAGCAACTTGAAAGTGAGAAGAGATTGTGGGATAAGGGGGAAGTGGGATGTGAGAAGAAGGATTAAGAATGAGCATATCGTCGTTGTCCCCTAGAGGTTCAACTTCATTGTTTGCCACGGCCTCTATTATCTGCCGCCCAATAATCTCCAGCACTCTCTCCTCCAGCTGACTGAGGTCCTGGATTGGCAGCTTGCCTCCCGCCTTTCTGCCACTGCTCTCTCCAATTATGCACGACCTTGGCCTGCAAGAGAAAGAAAAGTGTGTGCATAAGTGTGGTGCATTGTGTTTGGGTGATGTGCCTGTCATGGTTGGATAGCTGTCAGTGTGTGCAAGGTGTGAGATGTGGGTGTGAGCGTTGCAGCAGTGGTAAGGTTGTGAGGGTGAAGTGAAGCTATGGTTGTGAGTGGTGATAGGTAGAGATTGTTGGTAGGTGAGTGCTGGGGGGTGTGGTGCATTGAGCAGTGTGTGAGGCTTGTCATGCAGATGGTGGGATATAGCATTTGCTGAAGCCTTCACTCACCTTGACCTGCCGTGTGAGGTCATTAAACTTCTCTCGGCACTGGATGGTGACCTTCAGATCACAGTGCTGGCCATCACATAGGTGGCTATTTCCTGCCAGAGTCTTCAAGAGGTGTGTGGTGAGGGCTTCCTGTCAGTGTGTGGGAAGAGGACAGCTCACCTCCTCTCCATGGCCATGACCAGTGCCATAAAAGCATCAGAAAATCTGCGGGCTCTCTCCCTGTGCAGAGGCTCCGCCATGTGTTTGCACTGCAGTCTTCTACCAGCTGAAGTTGTGAGTGGCTTGACAATGAGGTGCTGTAGCATCAATACACCTCCCCTTTAAGTACTGAATAAAGCCTGTGGCACACATGACTGGGAATTAGACTGGACCCGATATTTGGCCCACCTGTTGAGTGTTAAGCCAATGAGCAGTGGTTTTAGCGCTGAGATCAAGACTACAATCATGTTCATGAGGACTGCACACAAATTTTGCATGCTACCTAGACCATTTTGAGGTGGCACAGCTTAACATCATTGGGCCTTAATACTGCCCGTTTCGTGGCGATATCCAATTTCTAGGCCAGATTATCTGGTCATTATCACATTGCTGTTTGTGGGACCTGTGGTGTATGTAACCTGTTCCACTTTAAGAGAACTTAAGCCTGTTCCACCTTAAGAGATGTACTACTTTCTCTGGCTGCTGTATACGTAATACCGGTGGTGACCACCGGTATATAAGTACTGTGTAGTGATATTGTATTTAGTATAGTCCTGACCTCCAACTAGTAAAGACCTTTTGAACTTTATTCTGTAGTCTGTGTCAGTAATTAATCTTAATACAACTGGAACACACAGACTTAACAGGACCTTGATGAGTGCACATTTCCTACATGACTACAATGACTACACTTCATAGGCTGTAAAGCGCTTCGGGATGTCCTGAGGTTGTGAAAGGCGCTATAGCTCCTAGTGCTTTGCACGCTGGTCAGCTGCATTTTGAGGCCCCAAGCACCTCAAGCATGGTGCGGGCTTTGGGCGCTGCACCCGATAATATGGAAAATGTTTAACTGATAATAATAAAGAATCAGAGAATATTGCAGTGCAGCAACAGGCCATTCGGCCAATCAATCTGTGCCAATGTTTTAGTCCAGTTGAGCTATGTAATCTAATTGCTATTCTCCTGCTTTCCATCTCGCTCACCAATATACCCTCAATATTCATCTTTACCCAGCAACTACCTAATTCCCTATTGAAAGAATTTATGAATATTTCTCCATCAATAGTTTATAGAAGAGAATTCCACATTTTAATCATCCTCTGTGTAAAACATATATTTCCAACCTCGCTAAGTTTTGTGATTATCTTAAATTTGTGCCTTCTCGTTACCATTGTGCTGACAAGTAGAAACAATTCCTCACAATTTACTCAGCTATCTATTTCACTGTTTTCAAATTTAAGTATCACATTACTATGTATCTGTTGTATTAAATTTGGTACTTGGGGCATGTGTCTCATTGAAAACTCATTGGGGTAAAACTTTGTAGCGCAAAACGGGTGGTATCTCATCGACCGCCTGTTATACGTGCAGAGCGTATAACAGGTGGCCGATGTGATATCGTCCGTTTAGTGCTACTGTCCAAGGCAAATTTCTACCCCATTATATAAGTACCTGCAGTATCTGTTACTCCTGTAGATGGCATTATGATAGTTATTTCCTGTTCCAGCCTGTGACATGCACACTAGCTTTTTTTCATCTGTCTTTCGGCTGAGACATTAAACCGAGGCCCCGTCTTCCCTCTCAGGAGGACGTAAAAGATCTTATTGTAGAAACATGGGTTCCTAACTAAAAGACTGAGTTCTACTCAGGCGATCAAACAAAACGAACGTTAATGAAACAAACAGGTTTTAACAAGAAACTGCAGGATAACATCGAATGTAGGTCTGCTCTCTTCGGAGGCTCCACGAGGACTGCTCCGGCGGTCCCGTGGCTGATGTCATGACGTCATCACGTTTTCCCGCCAGTGGGGAATCACGTGATGAACGGCGTGACGTCATCACGTTTTAGCCGCGCTGTTAAAGTAACCACGCTCTGTACAGTTAAACAGCATAAATAAAGATACAGACTCAGGCTGTAGCTAACATGTTGTTAAAGGAATTATATACAAACGATCTGAGTCCTTTGGTGGCTCCGCCACATGCGCCCCCCCCAGAATTGTCTTTAACAGCAAAAGTGAGGCGTCGAGGAGGCCTGACCAGTCTGCCCGAGCGACTTCGGTAACCCTGCTGAGGAAGCTGATGGACGGTGGTCGAGCTGGCGGGCGGCTGTGGTTGAGCTGGCGCAGCGAGTGTGGTCAAGCTGACGGGCGGCTGTGGTTGATCTGGCATGGCGGCTGCGGGCGGTCGGCCACATTTCGGTGGTTGAGCGATGACGACTGGAAGGTCCAGGTCCAAGTAAGCTGGCTTCAACCGGTCCACCAAAATGTGATCCGGCTTTCCTCCAATGTCGACTGAAAAGGATTTGTCTCCTGATTCGATGACGCGGAAAGGACCAGTGTAAGGGGGCTTGAGCGGATCCCAGTGAGCGTCGTGGCGGATAAATACGTACTCAGCGTTCTTCAGCTCAGCTGGCACGTGGGAGCTCTGTAGGCCGTGATTTGATGTAGGCACTGTTGTGTATGTACCTTTAAGGGAATAACTGCTCTTAGACTGCAGTACCGGCAGTGACCACCCCTGTATAAAAGGCCCTAGCAGACTTCTGTAGTTTCAGTTTCAAGCTGCCTCTTGTTCAGTAATGTACCTGTTAAACTGTTCTCCCGAAGTCCGTGTATCATTGAGGCGCGGACTTTACAGTGGCGATGAGTAAGTTCGAACTCACCTGCAGTGTGGCATCATCTCACGGGGATCTCGCCTGAAAGGAAGGTCCTGGAAGGTCGTAGTCTAAGCAACGGGCGTCGACTGAGGGCAACCGCCCAAAGAATCCATCGGTGTTTGGAGAATTGCGGGAGAGACTGTGGTTCCAGCGAATCGTGCTGGTAGCAGGTAGTGCGCTGACCTTTCCGGACTGCAGCGGGCTCAAGCTCGATCGAGCGGCTCTACAAATCGGGCCGCGCAGCGTCGCCGGGAAAAGAAAACAAGAGAGAGAGGGTGGGGCGCACAGGGCGCGGTCGGTGCTCGAGAACAGGACAGCAGAGAGAAACCAAATGGGGGGGGAAGGAAAGCGAGATGCGCCGAAGCTGCGGGTCGCCGCCATTACCCCGTAGAACACTAAGAGCAGCGTGGCAGTAAGGGGAAGAAGCAAAAGCGCGGGAGGCGCCATTTTATCCCGTTGGGGAAGAAGCAAAAGCGCGGGAGGCGCCATTTTATTCCATTGGGGAAGAAGCAAAAGCGCGGGAGGCGCCATTTTAAATCACCCAAGATGCTGAAAAGTGGCAGTATCACTGCTTTCGACAACGAGGTAGAAGACTGGACCACATATGTAGAAAGAATCGAAGTGTACTGCAAGGCAAATGAGGTGGCCGATGGAAAGAGGGCGTCGGTATTATTAAATCTGATGGGTGCGAATACGTATGGCCTATTGCGGAATTTAATTACCCCAGCTAAACCAATGGAGAAAACTTTTGAGGAGATTGTTCATATCTTACAGGAACACCTAAGCCCTACACCACTGCTGATAGCAGAAAGATTCAAGTTCCATAAAAGAAACCAGCACAAAGATGAGAGCAATGCTGACTATCTTACGGAACTACGCAAGTTATCGAAGCACTGCCAGTTCGGAGCAGGACTGGCAGACACCTTACGGGAAAAGTTTGTCTGCGGGCTCCAGAGTGAAGGAACCCAGAAACGACTACTTTCAAAAAAGGACCTGACGCTAGAACAGGCTTTCAGCGTGGCAGTATCCTACGAAGCAGCAGCATGGGGAGCTGCGGAAATACAACAGAAACCACAAGAATACAGCGCTAACGAAATGGCGTATGGAGCCGAAAAGTGCTATCGCTGCGGCAGAACAACCCATGAGCAGAAGGACTGCTGGTTTAAAGACAAAATATGCAAGCAATGCGGGAAAATGGGACATATAGCAAGGGTCTGCAGGTCGGGAAAGAAGACCAACACGACAAGAACTACTAAGGAACAGTACAGGAATGTAAAGAAACTGACAGATAGTAGTTCCGAAGATCAGGAGAGTGATAAGGACTCCGGGAGCAGGTGACTAAGTTGTTTAAAATTACACAACGTGATCGCAAAAGAAGATCACCGAACCATTTGGGTCACCCTCATGATAGCAGGGTCCCCAGTGAAGATGGAATTGGACACAGGATCAGCCCTAACTGTCATGAATCGACGAGACTATGAGCGGCTATTCTCACACATACCCTTAAAGGACACATCCATTGTATTGAAGACATGCACGGGGCAAAAGGTCTACCCCAGAGGAAAAATAAGGGTGCCAGTTGAATATAACGGAAAGGAAACACAGAAACTATACATGTATATACTACGAGATGGAGGACCACCATTATTGGGACGTGAATGGATCCGAAGACTACAATTGGATTGGCATTCCATTCTGGCACTAACTGTGACGGACAAAAAAGATGATGACGTCGCACCTGGACGTCTGTCACAAATTCTATCTGACGCGGAAGAGGTGTTCCAACAAGGACTTGGGACTCTAAAAGGAGTAAAGGCAACCATAAAGATTGAGGATAACGCAACCCCAAAATTTTTCAAGGCCAGACCGGTGCCATACGCGATACGCCCAGCTGTGGAAACTGAACTGGAGAGTCTGGAGCGTTCGGGGGTGCTGTCTAAGGTGGACTGGAACGAGTGGGCCACACCCATCGTTCCTGTAATGAAGAAAGCATTGAGCAGCACGCTTGGGGAGCCAAGGAAGGTTCGCATCTGTGGGGACTTCAAGGTGACTGTGAACCCAGTCCTGCACACAGTACAGTATCCACTTCCGCGGATAGAAGATATTTTCGCCTCACTATCTGGAGGGAAACGTTTTACAAAGATTGACCTGGCTCAAGCGTATCTACAAATGGAGGTGGAAGAAGCATCTAGGAAATACCACACGATGAACACTCACAAAGGCCTTTACCAGTACAATCGACTGGTATTCGGGGTAGCATCGGCCCCGGCTATGTGGCAGAGGGCAATGGAACAAGTCCTGCAAGGGATCCCGGGGACCCAGTGTTATTTGGACGACATCCTGGTTACGGGCGAAAATGACAATGAACACCTTGCCAACCTGGAACAGGTGCTCACGAGATTGCAGGAATATGGGCTACGAGCCAACCATCCCAAATGCGAGTTCTTCAGGAGACAAATCTCGTATTGTGGCCACATGATTGATGAGGAAGGGTTGCATAAGTCACCGGACAAGATTGAGGTGGTAGTCAAGGCTCCAGCACCAGAAAATGTGTCGCAACTGAGGTCGTTCCTCGGGTTGGTGAACTACTACCATAAGTTCTTGCCGAATTTATCTACAATTCTGCACCCACTGAACGCCCTCCTTCAAACTGGTGTAACATGGAATTGGAGTGATGAGTGTAAGCGTGCCTTTCAGGAATGTAAATGCCAAATCACTTCAAAAGAAGTATTGGCCCACTACAACCCAACACTACTGATTCGGTTGGCATGTGATGCGTCACCTTACGGCATTGGAGCGGTGCTGTCACACAAATCCCGTGACGGTTCAGAGAGGCCAATAGCCTTTGCATCGCGGTCGCTAACCTCAGCCGAGCGTAACTACGCCCAGATTGACAGGGAGGCCCTCAGCCTGGTGTGGGGGGTGAAGAAGTTCAATCACTATCTGCACGGGCAGAAATTCACCCTACTGACTGATCATCAACCCCTGGTCTCAATTTTTAACCCAAAGAAGGGCGTTCCGGTGATGACGGCACAACGTCTGCAAAGATGGTCACTTTTTCTAGGGGCACATCAGTATGACATAGAGTACAAAGGTACGAAACAACATGGAAACGCTGATGGGCTGTCGCGCCTACCATTGCCTACGGCGGAAGAAGCACCTGCAGTGGACCCTGTGGAGATATTCCATGCGACCATAGTCGAATGTTTGCCTGTTACAAACGCAAGTATTGAGAAGGAAACCCGAAATGACCCGACACTCTCTCGGGTCTATGATTTGACGGTGAAGGGATGGCCAGCATATGGCGACTCACTGTTGCCAGCATTCTTGCCAAGGAGGGAACAGCTGTCAGTGTGCGGGGGAACCTTGATGTGTGGATCCCGAGTGGTAATTCCACCCAAGTTGAGAGATAGAGTGCTCAATGAGCTTCACGAGGGTCATCTGGGAGGGGTAAAAATGAAGAGCCTAGCCAGGGCGTTTGTGTGGTGGCCGGGAATCGATAAAGAAATCGAGGATATGACCAAGAGATGCACAGGATGCCAGAAGGTCCAAAACGCTCCACCACAGGCCCCGCTACATTCATGGGAGTGGCCCTCATCTCCATGGCAACGGGTACACATTGATTTCGCTGGTCCATTTATGGACTCAATGTTTCTAATCGCTGTGGACGCCCATTCGAAATGGCCAGAGGTCATTTAAATGTCCTCCACCACCACGGAGAAAACTATTGCAGTTCTAAGGACCATCTTCGCCAGGAATGGGTTACCAGAACAGATCTGTTCCGACAATGGCCCACAGTTTGTGTCTGAGGATTTCCGGAGGTTCCTGAAGAATAATGGGGTGAAACATTACACATCTGCCCCATATCATCCAGCCACAAATGGATTGGCTGAGAGGTTTGTTCAGACCTTTAAAAAGGCCATAAAGGCAATGTATAATGACGACATACCACTGCAACACAAGGTGGATAACTTCCTGTTTGCTTACCGGAATGTGACACATGCAGTAACCAACCAAACTCCAGCCGTACTGTTTTTCAACCGGAGACTAAGATGTCGCTTGGATTTGCTCAAACCAAACATAAGACGAGGTGTTGAGGATAAGCAGTTCCAGCACATAAATGAGAAGCCAACCAGAAGCTTCAAGATAGGGCAACCAGTCTTGGCCCGCGACTACCGAACAGAAAATTGGCAGCCAGGCACGATATGCACACAGCAGGGACCACTAATGTGGACGTTGGAGAGAGCATCGTGAGACGCCATGCTGACCAGATTCTAGAGTCACAGGAACAAGCGAAACCTGTACCACAAGCATGTGCACCTGGTAATGAGCCCGAAGTACAGATTGCGTCTACCTCAGAAGCAGGGGTATTGGAAGCTGACGAACCAACCAATGACAATGAGCCAGAATTGACTCCACCGCCAGAACAGGATACTCGAGAAAGGCGCTATCCAGTCCGGATCAGGAAGCCTCCTCAAAGACTGAACTTATAAATGACTATTTCAGTTGATGTATATATTACTGAAAAAATTGTAATTGTAATTAGTTATTATTTAGTTGTTAAATGAATGTTATGTACTGTTTATCTAAAAGGGGAGGAATTGTTGTGTATGTACCTTTAAGGGAATAACTGGTCTTAGACTGCAGTACCGGCAGTGACCACCCCTGTATAAAAGGCCCTAGCAGGCTTCTGTAGTTTCAGTTTCAAGCTGCCTCTTGTTCAGTAAAGTATCTGTTAAACTGTTCTCCCGAAGTCCGTGTATCATTGAGGCGCGGACTTTACAGGCACCAGAGCGAAGCATCTGGCCGCTTCCCGGTGGCTAACGAGTTGCTTGGAGGCGGACCATGACTCTGTGGGAGAAGGGAGGAAATCCCCTGGTACTCGGAGCAGCTGGCCATAAACGAGTTCTGCCGAGGACGATTGCAGGTCTTCTTTGGGTGCCGTACAAAGACCCAAAAGGACCCATGGGAGTCTGTCCACCCATCCCGCACCTTGAAGACTGGCCCGTAGGGAGGCTTTAAGTGACCTGTGGAATCGCTCGCACAGGCCGTTCGCCTGTGGATGATAGGCGGTGGTGCGATGAAGTTTGGTGCTGAGCCCCTGAGCTACAGCGTTCCAGAGCTCCGAGGAAAATTGTGGCCCACGATCGGAGGAGATGTCCGCCGGTACCCCGAAACGAGCAACCCAACAGGAGATGAAAGCTCTAGCGACATCTGCCGAAGTGGTGAAAACCAAAGGAATTGCCTCTGGCCACCTAGTGGTGCGGTCCACCATGGTGAGGAGATGTGTGCAACCATGGGAAGGCGGAAGTGGCCCCACAAGATCCACATGCACGTGGTCGAAACGATGCTCCAGAAGAGTGAACGTAGCCACTGGAGCTTTTACATGACGCTGGACCTTGGCCTTCTGGCAGACCACGCAGCTTTTGGCCCAGTCACGGACATCGAGGTGCATACACTTCCAGATGAATTTCGCCGACATTAGCCATTGTGAAGCCTTCATACCAGGGTGCAACAACCCGTGTATGGCGTCAAACACCTTCCGGCGCCATGCGACTGGCACGATAGGTCAGGGAACGCCCATGGAGACGTCGCAAAGGAGCGTGGTGCCTGCGGCCTGGAAATTGACGTCGGTCGCTTGGAAACTAGAGGGGATGGTTCTGTATGATTGGACCTCTGGGCCCGAGGCCTGATCCGCAGCCATGAGGGCGTAGTCAATCCCAAGGTGAACCGCATGAACCGTCGCACGGGTGAGGCAATCCGTTACCAGGTTTTCTTTACCAGACACATGTTGAATGTCCGTGGTAAATTCAGAAATAAACGTCAGGTGATGTTGTTGATGAGCTGACCACGGTTCGGCGGTCTTGGCCATGGCGAACGTTAGAGGCTTGTGGTCGACAAAAGCCGTGAAGGGACGTCCTTCTAATAAGAACCGGAAATGGCGGATGGCTAGAAAAAGGGCCAGCAACTCCCGATCGAAAGTGCTGTATTTTCTTTCATTTCTCCGTAGTTGACGGCTGAAAAATGCCAGCGGTTGCCACGTGCCGTTCACCCACTGCTCCTGCACTGCGCCGATGGCGTAGTCTGACGCGTCGGTGGTAAGGGCGATGGTGGCACCTGGAAGTGGGTGCACCAGCATGGTTGCATTGGCCAAAGCGCTCTTGGTGTTGACGAATGCCTGGTCCATCCCGGCCGTCCAGCTGATTGGATCCTTACCAGACTTGCCCTTGAGGGCCCCGTACAAAGGTTGCATAAGCTGAGCTGCCTTAGGGACGAATCGGTGATAGAAATTGATCACCCCGAGGAACTCTTGCAGGGCCTTGACGGTTAGCAGGCGCGGGAAAGAGGTAACAGCTTCCACCTTCATCAGTAAGGGGACGGCGCCGTCTGATGTGATGCGGTGTCCCAAGAAATCGATCCGCTGCAGGTCGAACTGGCACTTGGCCGGGTTGATGATCAAACTGTGCTGACTGAGGCGTGTAAAGAGGGTACGCAAATGGCAGATGTGCTCTTTCTTGCTAGCGCTGGCGATGAGAATGTCATCGAGGTAGACGAAGATGAAGTTTAGGTCTCGGAGCAAGCAGTCCATCAAGCGCTGGAAAGCCTGTGCAGCGTTCTTCAAGCCAAACGGCATCCGCAGGAACTCAAAAAGGCTGAAAGGGGTGATGACTGCAGTTTTCGGGATGTCTTGCGTGTGCACGGGAACCTGGTGATACCCCCGGACGAGGTCGACTTTTGAAAAGATAGAATTTCCTGCCAAATGGGCCGAGAAATCCTGAATATGCGGGATCGGGTACTGATCAGGAGTAGTGGCGTCATTCAGGCATCGGTAGTCACCGCATGGCCGCCAGCCGCCGCCCGGTTTTGGGACAATGTGGAGAGGTGAAGACCAGGGACTATTCGACTGGGGAATAATCCCCAGCCGCTCCATCGCGTCGAACTCCGCTTTCGCAGCCGCGAGCTTGCCGGGTTCAAGCCTTCTAGCCCATGCATAAACCGGGGAGCCAGTAGTGGTGATATGATATTCAACACCATGCTTCGTGGCCGAGGAGGAGAAAGTGGGCCTGGTCAGCTCCGGGAACTCTCCGAGGAGCTGAGTGAAGTCATCCAGAGATGGGAACGCGCAGGCAATAGAGCGCGACATGGCGGTACCGTGGTGGCACGGAATCGAGTGGAAGGTGGCCGCGTTGATCAACCAGCGGTGCCGGACATCGACGAGGAGGCCGTTGGCACACAGAAAATCCGTTCCTAAGATGGCCTGCGAGACTGTGGCCGTGACAAATTCCCAATGGAAGCACTGACCGCTGAAACACACTTAGACCCGCCGCTTTCCGAAAGTTCGAATGGCTGCACCATTAGCCGCCACGAGGGAAAAGCCGTGGTCCCCAGCTTGCATATCGAGATTCGACGCAGGTAGGATGCTACACTGCGCCCCGGTGTCGCAAAGGAAACGTCGACCCGATAGGGAGTCGGTGATGTAAAAACGTTTCCCCGAAGATCCGATGGCCATCGCAGCCACGGAGCGCCCGTTAGACCCGGTCCTCCTTCGCCAGGAACGCTGCAGGAGCTTTGTTTTTTAATTGGGTGAAAAGCTGCAGGGAGAGCGGCAGTGTCATGCTTTCCCACCAAAACGGGCGTAGTAGGAGCACCAGCCCGCTGCAAGAGGAGCTGGAGCCGCGTCTGTGGGTGATGGGCATCTTGTGGCAGCGCAGCACTGCTGGATTACTGTGAAAATCTTATCTGCTTCGGCAGCAAGCTCGGCGCAGTCTGTGACCTCGGACGTGGCTAGGGCAGCCTGCACCTGCTCTGGCAGTTGGCAGAGGAATAGCTCCCGGAAGAGGAAGCATTCCGGTTCGGCACCTAAGAGCGTGAGCATTTGGCTCATGAGCTTGGACGGTTTGGAGTCCCTGAGGCCGGGCATAGCGAGAAGCCGGCGACCGCGTTCTGACTTCGAGAGCCCGAAGACTTGTAGCAACTGCGCCTTTAACGTATCATACTTGCGGTCAGTAGGAGGACTGCTGAGGAGGCTGACGATCCGCGAGGCAGTGGCGCTATCGAGGGCGGAGACCACGTAGTAATAACGGGTCTGATCCGCGACGATGTTCCTGATGGCGAACTGGGCTTCAGCCTGGATAAACCACGTGGCTGGTTGTTGCTCCCAGAGCTGTGGCAGTTTCAGAATCATGGCGTTCATTTCCATGCTGAAGATCTTCCGCAAAAACCGTTCGCGAAAGTCAGGGACACCAATGTAGGAACGTGGGTTCCTAACTAAAAGACTGAGTTCTACTCAGGCGATCAAACAAAACAAACTTTAATGAAACAAACAGGTTTTAACAAGAAACTGCAGGATAACATCGAATGTAGGTCTGCTCTCTTTGGAGGCTCCACGAGGACTGCCCCTGCAGTCCTGTGGCTGACGTCATCACGTTTTCCTGCCAGTGGGGAATCACGTGATGAACGGCGTGACGTCATCACATTTTAGCCGCGCTGTTAAAGTAACCACGCTCTGTACAGTTAAACAGCATAAATAAAGATACAGACTCAGGCTGTAGCTAACATGTTGTTAAAGGAATTATATACAAATGATCTGAGTCCTTTGGTGGCTCCGTCACATTATGGCACTATTTCGAAGAAGAGCAGGGGAGTTATCCCCGGTGTCCTAGCCAATATTTATCCCTCAATCAACATAATTAAAATAGATTATCTGCTCATTATCACATTGCTGTTTGTGGGAGCTTGCTGTGCGCACATTGGCTGCCGCATTTCCTACATTACAACAATGACTACACTTCAAAAAGTACTTAATTTGCTGTAAAGCGCTTTGGGATGTTCAGTGGTCGTGAAAGGCGCTATATAAATGCAAGTCTTTCTATTTTATAGTCAAAGCATATCACACTGATTATGCAGTCTGAAGTTTACCCAATTGTTCAAATTTTTTTAATCCATTTTCCCCAGTAACTTAAATTTCTACTGTCCAAAATAAGCGTTTAAACAAAATTTTAGAAAAGTTAAAAATAACTACAACTTTCACAATAACATGGTTACATTTACCTATTAAGCTATTAAGTTGTCTTCCGTGGTTCTAATGCCGTCACTAAAGTTTTACTTGAAAGCCTCAACCTCTCCCAAAAGCCTTCGCTTGAACTTAATATTTTTGTTCAAATTGTGACTGTGAGTTAAATTTGGATTGTGCCGTCTGAGCATTTACAGTGTACCGAATGTCCAAGGATGCATCCGTACAATTCCGTTAGCTGTACTGATGAAATATTCTAGCAGTGTCTGCTGAGGAGTTAAAAAAATTATTTGAAGATGTGCTAGAAGATAAATTGCAAAATCTTTGTGCAGCTTTATACTGAACATTTTTTAAAGAGAGAAACTGGTTATGTATGAAAGACATACCTGTTATAGCTTTTGTGTTCTATTAACATCCGAAAGTTTATTAAGCTAAGAGAGCAATAAAGAGAGATGAGGGTCAGAGAGGGTGAGAGTGAAGTAATGTCTTTCTTTATGTAATGTTACGTCAATTTTCAAAAAACAATACCAATTGAATTTGAAGCCATCTAATTTTCTCCACCTGTGTTTTCTTCAGAGAATAGGTACTTCTGTGATACAGAAACATGAAGAACCTGACTCCATGTATAAGGACAATGTTTTCAAAGTGCAACATGTAATTAAGGTAAAGGATGGGGCCAAAGATGTTTGGGATATTGCCATGTGGAAATGAAATGAGAAGCCAAAACTGGAGATAAGCTAGCTACATTGTGGTAGGTAGGACAAGGAGCGAAAGAGCATCAGTCACAGAGGATGTCATTGGTGACTTTGATCAAAGCATTCTTGATGCTGTGGCCAGGGTGGAAATAGGGTTGCAGGGATTTGAACAGATAGTGGTGGGAAATGTGATCACAGAGCTGGATGTTGATGATACATTCAGGGATCTTAGAGAAGACATGGCAATTAGAGATGAAGGAACAGTTGAAGACACTGGAGATATAAGGGTGGGCTTTTTGAGAAGGGAGAAAACTGAGGCAGCTTCACAGAAGGTCTCAATCTTGCAAATGAAAAAACTCTTTCAGCTCTGCATTTGCATCAAAGATGGGGATGAATGCCGCATTAGAATTGGAGGTGATGATGGAGAGGGCAAGTGAAGGGGGACGGAGGAGTCAGCTTGGCGTTGAAATAAGTTTGGGATTAAATTTACATTTGTGTATAATTTTGGAGTAGTAGGATAATTTAACTATGGAGAGGGCAACATAGTATTGCTAGAAGTGGTCAAGCCATATCTAGCAGTGAACACCAAAGCCAGTTATATGCTAGATGCGCTTGATCATGCAGCCCTTGGACTTGAGGGTTCAAAGGGAATGGTAGGCATGGGAGATGTACACAGTGAGGACCGCAGGGTGGAGAAATTGGAGGAATGGGGCCAGGTGAAATTTAGGTGAAGATTGAAATCACCAAAGATGAGGAGCAGCTAGATGGAAAGGCTAAGTGAGGGGAATAGATAGGAGAGCTCGTTGAGGAAATCACCATGTGGCTTGGATGGTAGTAGACAAAGGAAAGGTAGGAGGGGTGGAAAATATATATATAAGAACATAAGATGTAGGAGCAGGAGTAGGTCATTTGGCCCCTCGAGCCTACTCTGCCATTCAATAAGATCATGGCTGATCTGATCTTGGCCTCAACTCCACTTCCCTGCCCGCTCCCCATAACCCTTGACTCCCTTACCATTCAGAAATATGTCTATCTCCACATTAAATATATTCAATGACCCAGCCTCCACAGCTCTCTGGCTAAGAGAATTCCAAAGATTCACGACCCTCTGAGAGAAGAAATTCCTCCTCATTTCCTTTTTAAATGGGTACCCCCTTATTCTGAAATTATGCCCCCTAGTTCTAGATTCCCACACGAGGGGAAACATCCTCTTTGCATCTACCCTGTCAAGCCCCTTCAGAATCTTATATGTTTCAATAAGATCCCCTCTCATTCTTCTAAACTCCAATGAGTATAGGTCCAACCTGCTCAACCTTTCTTCATAAGGGTGAGATACTCGAGCAAAGAGGCGATGCTGGAGGAGTAGGAGAGGAAGCTGATTTGTGACCTGACAATGAGAGCCAGGATCCCATCATGACTATTTTAGTAAGAGGTAATGATAAATGGGCATGATGGTAGTTAGACTGAGCCACACTTTTACCATATAGCAGTTTTTTCTGCGTATAGCTCATGTTAATTTCTGAACTTTCTTTCATTAAAGTTTATCAATTATGCTAAACTAATTTCAATCAAACTTAAGCCCCACTAAAGAATTTTTGAGAATACATTATAGGGTAGATTTTACAAATTGGAAATTTAAGAATGTAACATCTTGTTTGCCTATATTTCAAAAGTAATTCATTGGTTGTGAAGCACTTTGGGGTGTCCTAAGGATGTGAAAGGCACTATATAAATGCAACTTCTTTCCTTAATTGAATTTAAAAAAATGTGTTCTCCTATTGTGTGAATCTTTGTGCCAGAAGTGCGAATAAAATTTAACTTATGTTGCTAGTAAAAAGAATAAATGATATGAGACAATTCAGAGGTTGCAACATATTTTGTGCAATAGTATTTGACGTACATCCAGCCCACCAGTCCTTCATTAAAGTGCAGTAAATGGTGTTCTCTAATTGTTAATTTTATTAAAAATGATAAATTTCAACATTTATGATCCTTGCTTATTGTATAAAATATGGCGTACTTGTGACTATCTGTTCACACTATGGGGTGGGGGAATATTCTCCTTTTTGGGGAGGGAGTTCCAGCGGGATAGGACTTCCGCCTACCCCTCCATATCCGCCCCAACCCTGATCCATTTGTTGGATTCAGGGTTCATTCCAAAGCAACCAAGGAAAATCTGGCGGTGCTGCAGTAGGGATGCCACTGTAGCACCAGAAGAGATGGAGAGAGACTTAGAGGAGCAAAAGTGTTCCGAAGATATGAAAGAAGATACCCTATTGAAAGCCTCAGCTTTGAGGTTTTCAGCAGGAATAAACTACAGTACCTGAAAGGATGGTGAAAGCAGATTCAATAATAACTTTCAAAAGGGAATTGGATATATACATGAAAAGGAAACTTTTGCAGGGATATGAGGAAAGATAGCACTAATTGGATAGCTCTTTCCAAGAACTGACAGACATGATGGGCCGAATGGCTTCCTTCTGTGCTGTAAGGTTTTATGGCCTCGATAGTAATCCCCCCACGATGGGTGGGAGAGGATCGGGGGGTTGGGGGGGTGGTTAAGCAGTCAAGTGCATGAAATCCGACCCTAACCCGCAGCGCAATTGTCCTGTTGCTGTTTTTACGGTGGTAGATATCATGGCATCCAAGTGTCCCATCATGGAGAAGTGAGACACATTATTAACATATTTAAATTGGGTTCCCACACTGTAATTGGGAGCCTGATTTAAAATTCACTGTTGCTGTGTGGGTTTTTCAGGGTTTGGGAAACCCGGCAGTGAAATGGAGGCAGGAACAGCCGGCTCCCAAGCTAATTGCTTTTCCCAGCATTCCTTGCCACAATCGCCAACCTCCCACCTCCAGCCCCGATGGCCTCTCTCTCCCTCCAGCTCCATTGCTCAATCTTCCCCCACCTGCCAGGATGCCTGACCTTCCCCCCCCCCCACTTCCCCCTACCGCAATGGCCGACGTTCCCCCTTCCCAACTACCAGTGGAGTGACCCCAAGGGTCCCAGGCTGTGGCCTCCTGCAGTTGGTTTTCCCTCCCGGCCAGGCTGTCAATTTGACCAGCTGCCAGGCAGGAAACAGATCCAAAAAATGATAATGAGGTCCTGGCATTAAGTTGTGCAGAACCTCCACACCCCGTCCTTGCCAGCTTCTTCGACCATTTTTGGCCTCCCCCGCACACACCCCGTAATTATCGGGGTCATTTATTCTAAGTGTTTTGGACTGACTGGAAGGAGTGGCAGCTGCTACAGGGCCCTTTCCTACTTGGGGGATCATGGGGCTTTTACTCCCTCTTCCCAGGGCCTACTACCACCTTTCACATAGAGGCTCTAGGAAGCAATGGTAAGTGGAGTGGATGGGAGGAAACCCCATTGCGAGTAGCAGTAGGCTTCATTGCCCATATTTTCTATACTTTACAGAGGGGTCATTCTATATTGTGATCCTGCCCAACTTTACGCAGGATCACTGTATAGAATGACCCCTCTGTAAGTTATTTTTTCTGAAATGTTAAGTATACCAAATTTGTACACTGCACCGTTAGCAGCTGAACTATCCTACTCAGTATTTTCTCTTTCTCAAACTGGCATTTTTAAGGATAATAACCGTGGAGTCAGTTGACTAATTAGTGAAACAAGAGCCTGCTGTTTGTGATCATTTTAATTATACTGCCAAATTCAAACCCGTTTGGCTATAAAACTTTTGTGAAACATCTGGTATGAGTAAAATTGTAAGGGAGTAAACTATCAATCAGCCTC
The DNA here is from genome assembly GCF_052327205.1 of Somniosus microcephalus. NCBI lineage: Eukaryota > Metazoa > Chordata > Chondrichthyes > Squaliformes > Somniosidae > Somniosus > Somniosus microcephalus. The sequence continues at coordinate 94,632,611 of NC_140994.1, read as the reverse complement.
ATCTAATCCATTTGCGTTTTTGGGTAAAATTTCATGTTACCATGGTAGCCTGCAGAAATCCAGTACAATTGACGCTAGGTAGCTTGTTTCACACTTGGAACATGCTCATTTTGACTAATAACTTACTTCAAAAATTTAATTATTCCATCATGGTTCCAAGAGAGAATTAACCCAAATAAATCCTACAGGTCACTGTGTTAACATGGTTACAATTCCAGACTACATATGTCAATGTTTTTGTGACCTTGAGTATTGAAAGACTGATATAAGACAGAGCAAGGGTATTTTTTTTAATTCACAGGATGTGGACGTCGCTGGAAAGGCCAGCATTTATTGCCCATCCCTAATTGCCCTTTAGAAGGTGGTGTTGAGCCGCCTTCTTGAACTGCTGTAGTCATGTGGTGAAGGTACTCCCACAGTGCTGTTGGGGAGGGTGTTCCAGGATTTTGACCCACCGATGATGAAGGAACGGTGATATATTTCCAAGTCAGGATGGTGTGTGACTTGGAGGTGGTGTTGTTCCCATGCGCCTGTTGCCCTTGTCCTTGTAGGTGGTACAGGTCGTGGGTTTGGGAGGTGCTCTGGAAGAAGCCTTGGCAAGTTGCTGTAGTGCATCTTGTAGATGGTACAAACTGCAGCCACAGTGCACTGGCGGTGGAGGGAGTGACTGTTTAAGGTGGTGGATGGTGTGCCAATCAAGCGGGCTGCTTTGTCCTGGATGGTGTCAAGCTTCTTGAGTGTGTTGGAACTGCACTCATCCAGGCAAATGGAGAGTACTCCATTATACTCCTGACTTGTGCCTTGTAGATGGTGAAAAGGCTTTGTGGAGCCAGGAGGTGAGTCACTCGCCACAGAATACCCAGCCTCTGACCTGATCTTGTAGCCACATTATTTATGTGGCTGGTCCAATTAAGTTTTTGGCCAATGGTGACCCCAAGGATGTTGATAGTAGGGGATTCAACGATGGTAATACCATTGAATGTCAAGGGGAGGTGGTTAGACTTTGTCTTGTTGGAGATGGTCATTGCCTGGCACTTGTGTGGCGCGAATGTTACTTGCCACTTATCAGCCCAAGCTTGAATGTTGTCCAGGTCTTGCTGCATGCAAGCATGGACTGCTTCATTATCTGAGGATTCAAACCTAAAGTAAACTCATAAGAGCTCAAAATATCATCTGAGATTCTATTGACACCTTCTGCATGTTCTTCTTCTCTTCTCTTCTTAGGCAATCCCTCGGAACCGAGGATGACTTGCTTCCACACTAAAAATGAGTTCTCAGGTGACTGATGAGTCCAAGGCTGGACCTACAGTCTCTGTCACAGGTGGGACAGACGGTGGTTGCCATGAGAGACCTGACATTCCAGGTCCCGAACTTCATTTTAAAGGGTGGAAGATACCTGTGCGCAAATTCTTTTAACGTGGGGTGGCCGTTGCACACCAGCTACCACATGGGCTTAACAGAGCAAGGTCTTGGTCCAATGGCAAGGCGATCCAAGACGATTGGAGACCAGGCTCTGCTACATCGGCCTAGCACACACACACAAACATACTCCTCCTGTCCTCCTCCCTCCTTCCCGCAATTCTTCTCTGCCTGGGTTTCATAGGCTGCAGTGTGGTCCTCCTGACCCCGCTGCTGTTCCATGCTGCACCACTGCTGAGCCTCGAACTCGCTGCTGGGCTCAACCTCACTCCTGGGCCTCGAACTTGCTGCTGGGCTCGACCTCGCTCCTGGGCCTTGAACTTGCTGCTGGGCTCGTCCTCGCCCTGGGCCTCGTCATTGCCCCTGGGCCTTGTCCTCGCTCCTGGGCCCCGTCCTTGCTCCTGGGCCTCAACCTCGGTCCTGGACCCCGCCCTCGCCCCTGGACCTCGTCCTCGCTCCTGGGCCTCGTCCTCACTCCTGGGTCCCGACCTCACTCCTGGGCCTCGACCTCGGCCCTGGACCCCGTCCTCGCCCCTGGACCTCATCCTCGCTCCTGGGCCTCGTCCTCGCTCCTGGGTCCCAACCTCACTCCTGGGCCTCGGCCTTGCTCCTGGGCCTCGACCTCGCTCCTGGGTCCCGTCCTCGCTCCTGAGTCCCGTCCTCGCTCCTGGGCCTCGACCTCGCTCCTGGGACTCGACCTCATTATAATGTGTCTCCTTCTAGGGAGTGTTTCCAACCACTATTTTATCTATTATGGCTGAATGGGCTGGGGGGTCACTAAGAGCAGAAGGTCACGGAAGGAGCCCCGAGGAGGGGCGGTTGGTGAGAAGGTCACGGAAGGAGGAGCGGCTGGTGAGCAGGCCCGGGCGTTGGGCTGAAGATTGTCGGACAGGAGGAATGGTGGAAATGGAATGGCGGCACGCACCGACGCAGCGGCTTTGCTTCTCCCAGTCATGGGAGCTTGCAAGATCACATTTCGTTGTTCATGTACTTGTGCAATGACAATAAAGTTGAATTATTATTATTATTATTATTATTGACATATAGATAATTTGTCAAGGGGTTTAATTGGCTCTGACCATTAGAGCTACCGCTTGTGCCAATTTTGCATTCAGATGTAGTAATGTTGTCAGTGTCCATAGAGAAGGCACTAACTTTTACCTATGCTTCTAAAATTACTCTTGGGAGCAAAGATGTTGAAGCATTGACCCAGTGTTAGCTGTGTTTTTTGTTTGATAAGTGCTTGTTAAGGAGCAATTAATAGAAAATGGAAAAATTTGGTTTATTTGATTCACATATCGTATTGATTTTGCATAATTCTATAAATGGTCGTAAAATGACCAGAGGGAGCCGGCGGACTTTGAAGTACACATGTACTTGCCGGAGAATAGCTTTATCAAGACAAGGCCCAAAATGATGAAGGAAAATATGGAACCTATGCACCAGACTTGTCAGTAAACAAAGTGACATGTCCAAGACAGAGAAGCAACTGCCACTGAAGATCTAAGCCTCCAACTGATGAAAGCACCACTTGAGTACGCTATTTGTCCATGCTTTGGTGAAGGGGATAGTGACAAATCACTGACACATTTTATAGTGAATGTGCTGCTCATCATGCCAATTTGTGGAAAGGTCTTCAAATCTACTGACCACCCAACCAGGGTTCAGACCCACTTGCCAGTTATCTCATGACCAGCAAGTGACTATCATCCTTGAGGGGAAGGTAAGTAGAGACTATTTGATGTTAAGTGGCTCCAAAATGATCTACAACAATATGTCCTAGAGGCAACAAGGGGGAAAGCCATATTAGATTTAGTAATGAGTAATGTGCCAGATTTAATTAACAGCCTAACTGTGCATGACATGATCGAGTTGAGCGCAGCGTTTCAAAGGGAGGAACGTGAAACAACTACTAAGATTCTAGATTTAGGTAAGGCCGACTTCAACGGGATGAGGGAAACTGTCCACAGTAAACTGGGCACATCTATTAATGGGTAAAACAACAGAAGATCAGTGGGAGATGTACAAAAAAGAATTTAGTGTGATACAGAACCAGTTTATACCCCTGAGGGGCAAGAGCTCTACTTGCCAAAAACACAGCCATGGATGACTAAAGAGGTCGGGGACAGCAGAATACTAAAGGGAAGGGCATACAAAAAATAGCACAAATCCTGGCGATTAGGAAAGATACAAAGAACAGCAAAGGGCCACGAAACAGATAGTAAGAGCTACAAAAAGGGAGTATGAAAAGAAACTTGCAAGGGATATCAAAACAAATCATTTTTACAATTACATTAGGAAAAAGAGGGTAGTCAGGAGCACTGTTGGCCCCTTAAAAACTGAAAGCGGTGATATTGTCAATGATAATAAGGAAATGGCGGACATGTTGAATAATTACTTTGCATCAGTATTTACAGGAGAGGAAATCCCAAGGAAACTAATACTGAATCGTGGACAAGGACTCATTAAAATTAACAAGTAATGAAGAAAATAATGGCAAATCCCCAGGACCAGATGGCTTCCATCCCAGGATTTTAAAGGAAGTAGGTGAGCACATTGCAGATGCCCTAACTATAATCTTCCAAAGCTCTCTCAATTCAGAAACCGTTGCTTTAGATTAGAAAATTGCGTATGCCACGCTGCTATTTAAGAATGGCGAGAGAGGGAAACCAGGGAATTATAAACCAGTTAGCTTAACATCTGTTGTCAGGAAATTACTAGAGTCTATAATTAAGGATAGAGTGACTGAACACTTTGAAAATTTTCAGTTGATCAGAGAGAGCCAGCATGGATTTGTGAAAGGTAGGTCATGCCTTTTTTTAAATTTGCTTTATGGGATCTGGGCGTCGCTACCAAGGCCAGCATTTATTGCCAATCCCTAGTTGCCCTTGAGAAGGTGGTGGTGAGCTGCTCTCTTGAACCGCTGCAGTCCATGTGGTAAAGGTACTCCCACAGTGCTGTTAGGTAGGGAGTTCCAGGATTTTGACCCAGCGACGATGAAGAAACGGCGATATACTTCTAAGTCAGGGTGGTGTGTGACTTGCAGGGGAACTTGGAGGTGGCAGTGTTCCCATGCGCCTGCTGCCCTTGTTCTTCTAGATGGAAGAGGACGCGGATTTGGGAGGTGCTGCCGAAGAAATCTTGGTGAGTTGCTGCAGTGTATCTTGTAGATGGTACACACTGTAGCCAGGGTATGGCGGTGGTGGAGGGAGTGAATGTTTAAGGTGGTGGATGGGGTGCCAATCAAACGAGCTGCTTTGTTCTGGATAGTGTCGAGCTTCTTGAGTGCTGTTGGAGCTGCATTCATCCAGGCAAGTGGAGAGTATTCCATCACACTCTTTACTTGTGCTTTGTAGATGGTGGAAAGGCTTTGGAGAGTCAGGAGGTGAGACAATCGCCACAGAATACCTAGCCTCTGGCCTGCTCTTGTTGCCACTGTACTTATGTTGCTGGTCCAGTTAAGTTTCTGGTCAATAATGACCCCCAGGACGTTGATAGTGGGGGATTCGGCGATGGTAATGCTGTTGAATGTCAAGGGGAGGTGGTTAGACTCTCGCTTGTTGGAGATAGTCATTGCCTGGTACTTCTGTGGCGCGAATGTTGCCTGCCACTTATCAGCCCAAGCCTGAACGCCGCCCAGGTCTTGTTGCATGCGGGTATGGCCTGCTTTATTATCTGAGGAGTGGTGAATGGTGCTGAACACTGTGCAGTCATCAGCAAACATCCCCATTTCTGACCTTATGTTGGCGGGAAGGTCATTGATGAAGCAGCTGAAGATGGTTGGGCCTAGGACACTGCCCTGAGGAATTCCTGCAGCGATGTCCTGAGGCTGTGACCTTCAATCACCACAACCATCTTCCTTTGTGCTAGGTATGACTCCAGCCAGTGGAGAGTTTTCCCCGATTCCCATTGACTTCAGTTTTACTAGGGCTCCTTGATGCCACACTCTGTCAAATGCTGCCTTGATGTGAAGGGCAGTCACTTTCAACTCACCTCTGGAATTCAACTCCTTTGTCCAGTTTGCACCAAGGCTGTAATGAGGTGTGTGTTAGATCCGTGTATCTTGATGTTGTCTGCTTCAATAATTAGACAACCAGACTGCAGGGAACGATTCAACAGGTGTTTACTGAATGAGGGTTACTCTAGAACTAATTGTACAGATCACTACTCAGGGTTTATATACAGGTGTGGTCACTGCCGGTACTACAGTATACAGGAGCTGTAAAAAGTAGTTCTCCCCTTAAAGGTACATACATTACAATTCCTCCCCTTTTAGATTAACAGTCCATAACACTCATTTAACAATTAAATATCAAACTAATTACAATTAACACTTTTAACATGCAACATTAGCTGAAAATAGTCTATTTATAAATTCAGTCTTTGGGGAGGCTTCCTGATCCTTTCTGGATAGTGCCTTTCCCGAGTGTCTTGCTCTTGGTGCGGAGGCGATTCTGGCCCCCTGTCATCGGTTGGTTCATCCGCTTCCGAAGCTACTGTTTCTGGGGTAGATGCTACCTGTACGTCGGGTTCATCACCAGGTACGTATGGGCGAGACATGGGGTTGACTCGTTCCTGTGACTCTAGGATCTGGTCAGCATGGCATCTCACAATGTTCTCCCCAACATCCACTGTGTACATCAGTGGCCCCTGCCGTGTGCATAGCGTTCCTGGTTGCCATTTCTCTGTTCGGTAGTCACGGGCCAAGACTGGTTGCCCTACATTGAAGCTCCTTGTTGGCTTCTCATTGATGTGCTGGAATTGCTTATTCTCAACATCTCTTTGTACATTTGGTCTGAGCAAATCCAGACGAGATCTCAACCTTCGGTTAAAGAACATCATGGCCAGGGCCTGGTTGGTGACTGCATGTGTCGCATTTCTGTAGGCTAACAGGAAATTGTCCACCTTATACTGCAGTGGAATGTCGTCATCGCACATGGCCATTACTGCTCTTTTTAAAGGTTTGTACGAACCTCTCAGCCAATCCATTTGTGGCTGGATGATATGGGGCGGATGTGTAATGCCTTACCCCATTCCTTTTCATAAATCTTCAAAACTCTTCGGACACAAACTGTGGTCCGTTATCAGAGCAAATCTGCTCTGGCAAGCCGTTCCTGGCAAAAATGGTCCGTAGGACTGCAATAGTTTTCTCCGTGGTGGTGGAGGACATTTTGATCACCTCAGGCCATTTCGAGTGCGCATCCACGGCTATTAAAAACATTGAGTCCATGAATGGACCAGCAAAATCAATATGCACCCGTTGCCATGGAGATGAGGGCCACTCCCATGGGTGTAGAGGGGCATGTGGTGGTGCATTTTGGACCTTCTGGCATCCTGAGCAGCTCTTTGTCAGGTCCTCGATTTGCTGATCGATCCCCGGCCACCACACATAAGCCCTAGCAAGGCTTTTCATTTTCACCCCTCCCAGATGACCTTCGTGAAGCTCATTGAGCACTCTCTCCCATAACTTGGGTGGAATTACCACTCGGGATCCACACATCAAGGTCCCCTGGCATACTGACAGCTGTTCTCTTCTGGATGAGAATGCTGGCAACAGTGAGTCGCCATGTGCTGGCCATCCCTTCACCGTCAAATCATATACCCGAGACAGTGTCGGGTCATTTCAGGTCTCCTTCTCTATACCAGTGTTAGTTATTGGCAAGCATTCAATCATAGTCGAATGAAATATTTCGACAGGATCCACTGCTGGTGCTTCCTCCGCAGTAGGCAGTGGCAGGCGTGATAGCCCATCAGCGTTTCCATGCTGTTTCGTGCCCTTGTACTCGATTTCATATTGGTGCACCCCTAGAAAAAGGGACTATCTTTGTAGCCGTTGCGCAGTCATCACCGGAACGCCCTTCTTTGGATTAAAGTTGTAGACAAGTGGTTGGTGGTCAGTCAGCAAGGTGAACTTCTGCCCGTGCAGATAGTGATTGAACTTTTTCACTCCCCACACTAGGCTGAGGGCCTCCCTGTCAATCTGGGCGCAGTTACGCTCGGCTGAGGTTGGTGACCGAGACGCCAAGGCTACTGGCCTCTCCGAGCCGTCCGGGAATTTGTGCGACAGCACCGCTCCAATGCCATAGGGTGATGCATCACACGCCAACCGAATTGGTAGTGCTGGGTTGAAATGAGCCAACACCTCTTTTGATGTGGTCAATGCTTTGCTCTTCTGGAAAGCTCGTTTACATTCGTCACTCCACTTCCATGGTACCCCCGTTTGCAGTAGGATGTTCAGTGGGTGTAGTACGGTAGACAAATTTGGCAAGAACTTAAGGTAATAGTTCACCAGCCCGAGGAACGACCTGAGTTGTGACACATTTTCCGGTGCTGGAGCCTTGACTACTGCCTCAATCTTTTCAGGGGACTTATGTAACCCCTCTTTATCAATTACGTGGCCACAATACGAGATCTGCTTCTGGAAAAACTCGCATTTGTGGCGATTAGCTCGGAGCCCATATTCCTTCAATCAAGTGAGCACCTGCTCCAGGTTGGCGAGGTGATCACTTTCATTTTCGCCCATGACCAGGATGTCGTCCAAATAACACTGCGTCCCTGGAATCCCTTGCAGGACTTGTTCCATTGCCCTTTGCCAAATAGCCGGAGCTGATGCTACCCCGAACACCAGCCGATTGTATTGGTAGAGACCTTTATGAATGTTGATCGTGAGGTACTGTTTCGAGGCTTCTTCTACCTCCATTTGCAGGTACGCCTGGGCAGGTCAATCTTAGTGAAGTGTTTCCCTCCCGCAAGTGAGGCGAAAATATCTTCAATCCGCGGAAGCGGATATTGTACAGTGTGAAGGACTGGGTTCACTGTCACCTTAAATTCCCCACAGATGCGAACCTTCTTTGGTTCCCCAGGCGTATTACTCAATGACCTCTTCATTACAGGAACGATGGGTGTAGCCCACTCACTCCAGTCCACTTTGGACAGTACTCCTGAACTTTCCAAACCTTCCAGCTCTGCTTCGACGGCTGGGCGGATCGCATAAGGTACCGGTCTGGCCTTAAGAAACTTTGGGCTTGCATTTTCCTCTATTTTGATCATCGCTGTTATGCCTTTTAGTGTTCCGAGTCCCTGCTGGAACACTTCTTGTGCGTCAGTTAGCATTTTTGACAGTCGTCCAGGTGTGACGTCGTCATCCTTTTTGGCATCTACAGTCAGTGCTTGTATGGAATACCAATCTAGCTGTATCTTCCGGATCCATTCACATCCTAGTAGTGGTGGTCCTCCATCTGGCAATACATATAGGTCCATTTTTGGTGTTTCCTTGCCGTTATATATAACGTTCACCATTATTTTTCCTTTGGGGTAGACTTTTTGCCCCGTGTACATCTTCAAGACAATCTTTGTATCTCTCAAGGGTATATGTGAGAATAGCCACTTGTAGTCCCTTCGGTTTATGACTGTTAAGGCTGATCCTGTGTCCAATTCCATTTTCACTTGGACTCCTTCTATCTTGAGCGTGACCCAGATAGTTTGCTGATCCTCCGTTTTGATCACATTATGTAGTTTCAGACAACCCAGCCCCTTGATTCCGGAGTCTGTATCACTTTTCTGTTCATCTGAACTACTCTCCGTCACCTTATGTACCTTCTTGTACTTCTCCTGTGGAGATTTCTTGCTGCTGGTTTTCTTTCCCGACCTGCAGACTCTTGCTATGTGTCCTACTTTTCCACACTGTCTGCAGACTTTGTCCGTGAACCAGCAATCCTTATGGTCGTGTGTTGTTCTGCTGCAGCGATAGCACTTCACTGTTCCGTATGACATTTCATTTGTGCCATATTCTTGCGGTCTCCGTTGTATCTCTGCCGCGCCCCGTGCTGCTGCTTCGTGTGGTACTGCAATGCTGAAAGCCTTGTCCAGCGTAAGATCCTTTTCTGATAGAAGCCGTTTCTGGGTTCCTTCACTTTGAAGCCCACACACAAACTTGTCCCTTAAAGTATCTGCTAGTCCCGTTCCAAACTGGCAGTGTTTCGATAGCTTGCGCAGTTCCGTTAAATACTCAGCGTTACTTTCATCTTTATGCTGGTTCCTTTTGTGAAACTTAAATCTTTCTGCTATCAGCAGCGGTGTGGTGTTTAAGTGGTCCTGTAGGATTGACACTATGTTTTCAAAATCCTTTTCTACTGGCTTCTCGGGGGTTACTAGCTTTCGTAGTAAGCCATACGTTTTTGCACCCATTGAATTCAGCAATACCAGCACTTTCTTGTCGTCTGGCACTTCATTCGCCTTGCAGTATACTTCTATGCGTTCGACATATGTCGTCCAATCTTCGACTTCATTGTCGAACGCTGTGATACTGCCACTCTTCGGCATTTTTGGGTGTGGTTAGACTGGCTTAAAATGGCTTCTCCCGCGCTTTCCTTTCTTCCCCGCTGACGCTGCTCGGCCCTTGAACACTGGCTGTGCTCTGCGCGTTTTCCTGCACGCCTCTCTCCCCCGTTGACGCTGCTCGGCCCTTGAACACCGGCTGCGCTCTGCTCTCTCTCGCCTCTCTCTCCCATGGACGCCGCTCGGTCCTGAACACCGCTTGCGCCCTGTGCGCTCTACCCTCTCTCTCTCCCCCGTCGATGCTGCTCTGCCTTTTTCTGTGCCGTCGGTCGGCTCTAGCCGCCGCTGTTCGGGAAGGGTCTGCGCAGTACATGTTGCCAGCCCGTTTCACTGGACCACCGTGAGTGGAAAGCCAAGCCTGGCTCTCGACAGCCTCCCCTGCGATGCTCAAATCTCCGCTGGATGACCGGGGGGTTTCCCGTGGTCGACGCCCGTGCTTCTGGACTCGGCCTTCTTCCACTGTTCTCCAGGAGCGAATCCCTGGGAGGTGATGCAGAGTTGCAGGTAGGTTTGAATCTGCTCATCGCCAATGTTAGATCCGTGTATCTTGATGTTGTGTCCTTCAATAATTAGACAACCAGACTGCAGGGAACGATTCAACAGGTGTTTACTGAATGAGGGTTACTCTAGAACTAAGTGTACAGATCACTACTCAGGGTTTATATACAGGTGTGGTCACTGCCGGTACTACAGTACACAGGAGCTGTAAAAAGTAGTTCTCCCCTTAAAGGTACATACATTACAGTGTGGAGGTGAGTTGTCTTGGCGGAACCCAAACTAGGCATCTGAGCAGGTTATTGGTGAGTAAGTACCGCTTGATAGCACTGTCGATGACACCTTCCATCACTTTGCTGATGATTGAGAGTAGAGTGATGGGGCAGTAATTGGCCGGGTTTTTGTGGACAGGACATACCTGGGTAGTTTTCCACATTGTCGGATAGATGCCAGTGTTGTAGCTGTACTGGAACAGCTTGCCTGACAAACCTGATTGAATTTTCTGAAGAGGTGACTAAAGGGGGAATGTCTATGGATGTTATTTATATAGACTTCCAGAAGGCATTTGCTAAAGTCCCACATAAGAGACTATTAAGTAAGGTAGAAGCCCACGGAATTAAGGGCAAATTATTGACCTGGTTAGGAAATTGGCTGAGTGGCAGGAGACAGGGAGTAGGGATAATGGGTAGGTACTCAAATTGGCAGGATGTGACTAGTGGTGTCCCGCTGGGATCTGTGTTGGGGCCTTAACTATTCACATTATTTATTAACGACTTAGATGATGGCATAGAAAGTCATATATCCAAATTTGCCGATGATGCAATGATAGGCAGCATTGTAGGCAGTGTAGATGAAGGCATAAAATTACAAAGGGATATTGATAGATTAAGTGAATGGGCAAAAACTGTGGCAAATGTCTTTCAATGTAAGCAATTGTGAGTCACCCATTTTAGACCTAAAAAGGATAGAAAAGGGTACTTTCTAAATGGTGAAAAGTTAAATGTCCAAAAAGACTTGGGGGTCCAGGTACATAGATCATTAAAATGCCATGAACAGATACAGAAAACAATCAAAAATGCTAATGGAATGCTGGCCTTTATATCTAGAGGACTAGAATACAAGGGGGCAGAAGTTATGCTGCAGCTATACAAAACCCTGGTTAGACCACAACTGGAGTACTGTGAGCAGTTCTGGGCACCACACCGTAGGAAGGGTATACAGGAAACTTTCTGATATCCGGCACTGACGGGACCGAGCTGGTGCCGTAACATCAAAAGTGCCGGACATACCAGAGTTAATGTTTAAACATAGGGAACTGAGAAGCTCCGTGTGAATCAACAAACCCTGTTGCTTAGCAACAGCTTCAAAACAGTCGGCTTGAGCTGCAGGCGTCTGTAGCTGAAGCTGTTGCTATAGCTACAGACCTTGCAGTGCTTGACCGGGAAAACAAAAGCAATGAGAATGAAAAAAAATATAGAAAACGGCTCCTGATTTTTGCCGTTAGATCGAGTATTCCGGACATATAACCTCCGGATAAACCAAAGTTTCCTGTATTTGCCTTGGAGGGATTGCAGCGTAGTTTTACCAGAATGATACCCGGACTTCAAGAGTTAAGTTACAAGGAAAGATTACACAAATTAGAGTTGTATGCCCTAGAAATTAGAAGGTTAAAGGGTGATCTGATCGAAGTTTTCAAGATATTAAGGGGAACAGATAGGGTAGATAGCGAGAAACTATTTCCGCTGGTTGGGGAGTCTAGGACTAGGGGGCATAGTCTAGAAATTAGAGCCGGACCTTTCAGGAGTGAAATTAGGAAACACTTCTACACACAAAGGGTGGTAGAAGTTTGGAACTCTCTTCCGCAAACGGCAAATACTGCTAGATCAATTGTTAATTTTAAATCTGTGATTGATAGCTTTTTGTTAACCAAAGGTATTAATTGATATGGGCCAAAGGCAGGTATATGGAGTTAGGTTGCAGATCAGCCATGATCTCATTGAATGGCGGAACAAGCGCGAGGGGCTGAATGGCCTACTCCTGTTCCTATGATCTGCATGGCAATGGAAGATTGAAACTAAGTTAACCCTCTGCAATGAACTTGACAGCACCGATTTTAACCTAGCCTGCCCGACGGGAATGGGGTAGGCGCGTGTTTATAATTATGTCGGGGGGGCTCCCCTCACCCCGCAATTTTAACTCACCAGTTTTTAGTTTCGGGTCAGACACTCGTACCCACATAAGCAGGAACCTCATTAAAATCTCAGTCACGCTCTGATGATGTCATACCCACCCACATGCGATTTTAACTCAAAATTGCTGAGGTCCCACCCATTCCTGGTCCCGCCAACAAAACCTGGTGAGATTGGCCTCTGACAGCTCCTGAAGCAGTCTAAAAGGGGGCTGTCAGCTGCAGCTCACTGCATCACAGGATCTTTCGCTATCTGGTTTGCCAGGAGAATTTTCAGCTTCCAGATCACTACTTGTACACTTTTGTTGCCTTAAACCCCTTAAGTAAACTATCTCTACTTACTGTGGGTTCCATTCTTGCTTCTTTATCCTGGATGGAGCAAGACTTGGAGGAGGATCAGCAGGTACTGTAGACACAGCAACCAGCACCAGCAGCTGGCATCTCAACAGACATCAGATGAGAGAGACTGCTCAGAAGGCTATACCCCAAACACCGGGCTCCCAGGAGGTTTTGCTTTTCCAGCAGGCTGACACAAACTCTGCAACACAACCTGCTACCTGCTATGCTAGGGGTCCTTAAACTCACCACAGCCCTGAACTTCTTCCACTCTGGATCCTTTTAGTCTGCGAGAGGAGACATCAGCCGCATTTCCCAGTCTGCAGTTCAACTGCATTAAGCAGATGACCACATTCTCGTTGCCACGGCTGAGCAGTACATCATCATCCCCACTGGCCTTAGCAGTCGACAGGACAAAGTTCGTGGCTTTGCAGCAGTAGCTGACTTCCCTTGTATGCAGGATGTGATTGGACTGCACACTTGGCCATCAGGGCACCGGAACACAAGCCAGCAACATCCATCAATAGAAAAGCATACTACACTATCAATGTACAGCTTGTGGGTGAGGCAGTCTGGTACAGTGGCATGCAGGCACCATGGTGGGTATTAGTTGAAGAGGTAGTGAAGGAACAGACATGTTGACATAGAAACATAGAAGATAGGAGCAGGAGTAGGCCATTCGGCCCCTCGAGCCTACTCCGCCATTTAATGAGATCATGGCTGATCATCCAAATTCAGTACCCTGTCCCTGCTTTCTCCCCATATCCCATGATCCCTTTAGCCTCAAGAAATATATCCAACTCCTTCTTGAATATATTAATGAATTAGCCTCAACTGCCCTGTGTGGCAGAGAATTCCACAGGTTCACCATTCTCTGGGTGAAGAAATTCCTCCTCATCTCAGTCCTAAATGGCTTACCCCTTATCCTTAGACTGTGACCCCTGATTCTGGACTCCCCCGCCATCGGGAACATCCTTCCTGCATCTAGTCTGTCTAGTCCTGTTAGAATTTTATAAGTTTCAATGAGATCCCCCTCATTCTTCTAAACTCTAGCGAATATAAGCCTAATTGACCCAACCTCTCCTCACACATCATTCCTGCCATCCCAGGTATCAGTCTGGTGAATCTTTGCTGCACTCTCTCCATGGCAAGGACATCCTTCCTCAGATAAGGCGACCAAAACTGCACACAATACTCAAGGTGTGATCTCACCAAGGCCCTGTACAACTGCAGCAAGATTCTTTGCTCCTGTACACAAATCCTCTCGCTATGAAGGCCAACATACCATTTGCCTTTTTAACCGCCTGCTGCACCTGCATGCTTACCTTCAGCGACTGGTGCACAAGGACACCCAGGTCTCGTTGCACTTCCCCTTTTCCCAATCTATTGCTGTTCAGATAATAATCTGTCTTCCTGTTTTTGCCACCGAAATGGATAACCTTGTAGGAGTCTATGTACTCCTAGCAAAAAATACTGAACTCGGAGAGGTTCAACAGAAAAGGTTTAATTGTTGAGGCTACTTGTTGAACACAAAATGGAGCCAGAGCCTACACCAAGTCCGACTGTCTTTCATCAGTCCACAGCTTCGACTGCTCCTCCCCCGCTCTGGGCTTAACTATGTTGCAGATCGAGTTTCTTAAAGGTGTGATCCTTCTTAAAGGCATGACGCCTGATTTATAGTCTACGGACCGAAAAGCGGATTGTGTCCTTTCTGTGATCGGTATGCCACACAGCTCCCCTCAGAATCCGCTAGTTGTGAGTGTACGAACTGGCATGGCGGCTTGATGGCACGGCCGGAACGGCTCTTGGCGGTTGGTGTCGGGAGCGGGGCGGTCGGACGCGTCGGGCTCTTAGGCGGTGGGGGTTGGCCCACTTGAACGGGTTCATCGGGCTCTAGGTGCGCCAGCTTGAGCTGGTCGACCGACACCTTGTCAGTTCTGCCGCCCACTTCGAGGAGGAAGAACTTGTACCCAGTCTGGAGTACCTTGTAGGGTCCATCATATGGGGGCCTTAGAGGCCCTCGGTGGGCGTCATGGCGCACGAAAACAAATTTGGCCATGTGCAGGCTAAGTGGTACGCGGGTTGCTGATTCGCCGTGCCGGCCGGTGGGTACCGGAGCGAACTGTTGTGCTCGGTTGGCGAAAGCGCGGCGTTGCTGGTCAGCCGACCAGGGGGTCGTGGCAGTGGGCAGGAACTCACCGGGTATGCGCAGCAGCTGGCCGTACACGAGTTCCGTCGCCGAGGCTTGCAGGTCTTCCTTGACCGCGGAGCATAGGCCAAGTAGCACCCACGGGAGGCGGTCGATCCAAGCCTCGTCCTCGAGGCTGGCGCAGAGGGACGCCTTCATGGACCTGTGGAATCGCTCGCACAGTCCGTTGGCTTGGGGGTGGTAAGCCGTGGTGCGGTGAACGGCCACCCCGAGGTTTCGGGCGATGGCGGCCCACAGATTAGAGGTGAACTGTGGGCCTCTATCCGACGTCATGTCGGAGGGGACGCCGAACCGAGCGACCCAGATACCGATGAACGCCCTCGTGATGTTGCCGGTGGTGGTGGACGTCAGAGGAATGGCCTCGGGCCAGCGGGTGGTACGGTCCACGATTGTCAGCAGGTGCGTGTGACCTTGTGATGGCGGCAGGGGGCCGACGAGGTCGATGTGGATGTGGTCAAACCTTCTTTCTGGCACGGTGAACTCCTCGAGTGGGGCTTTGACGTGCTGGTGGATTATGGCACGCTGGCAAGCTATGCAGGATCTGGACCAGACGTGCACATCTTTGCGCAGGCCGCGCCAGACAAATTGGTTGGCCACCAGTCTAATGGACGCGCTGGTGCCTGGTTGACCACGGGTCCGCAGATTTCGCCATCGCGAATGTCAGGGGTTTGTGGTCGACAAACGCGGTGAAGTGGCGGCCCTCCAGAAGAAATCTAAAATGGCGGACTGCCAGGTACAGTGCGAGGAGCTCGCGGTCAAAGGCGCTGTATTTGGCCTCCGGGGGGCGCAGTTGGTGGCTGAAAAAGGCTAGCGGTTGCCAGGCCCCGTTGACCCACTGTTTGTACACGGCGCCGACCGCGTGGTTGGAGGCGTCCATGGTGAGGGCCACCCTGGAGTTCGGCTGCGGGTGAGCGAGCATGGTGGCGTCGGCGAGCGCCTTTTTGGTCGAGTCGAAAGCGGTCAACATGTCCGCCGACCACTCGATCGCCATTCTGTCTTTCTTACCCCGGAGGGCTTCGTATAGGGGCTGCATGAGGGAGGCCGCTCCGGGAATGAAGCGGTTGTAAAAGTTGATCATCCCCAAGAACTCCTGGAGGCCTTTGATGGTGGTAGGCCGGGGGAACTGCTGGACGGCTTGCACCTTGGCGGGCAGGGGAATGGCTCCGTCCTGCGTGATGTGGTGGCTGAGGAATTCGATCCTGCTGAGGCCGAATTGGCACTTGGCTGGGCTGATGATGAGCCCGTGCTCACTGAGCCGCTGGAACAGGGTGCGGAGGTGCTCGATGTGTTCCTGCTTGGAGGAACTAGCTACCAGGATGTCATCCAGGTAGACAAAGAGGAACTTCAGGTCCTGGAGGACCGAGTCCATGAGCCGCTGGAAGGTCTGGGCCGTGTTTTTGAGGCCGAAGGGCATTTGGAGGAACTCGAATAGCCCAAAAGGGGTGATTATGGCCGTCTTGGGAACGTCCGTGGGGTGGACTGGCACCTGATGGTAACCGCGCACCAGGTCGACTTTGGAGAAGACTGAGCAGCCGGCCAGTCTAGCCGAGAAGTCTTGAATGTGCGGTATGGGGTACCGATCCGGCGTGGTGGCGTCGTTTAGGCGCCGGTAATCCCCGCAGGGGCGCCATCCCCCGTCGGGTTTGGTGACGATATGGAGTGGGGAGGCCCAGGGGCTGTTGGAGCGGCGGATGATGCCGAGCTGTTCCATTGTGGTGAACTCGGCCTGCTCGATCTCCAGCTTGGCCGGGTCCAGCCTGCGGGCGTGGGCATACACCGGTGGGCCTGTGGTGGGGATGAAGTGTTCTACCCCGTGCTTAGCAACTTTCGTGGAGAAGGTCGGGTTGGTGAGGGCTGGGAACTCAGCCAGGAGTGCTGAGTAGTCGTCCGTTGAGCTGGCGCGGCACTGCCACGCCATTTCGGTGGGTTGGGGGGGGCCATGGCGCCCGGGATAGGTGACATGGTGTTCATGTCCACGAGGCGGCGCTGAGGCATGTCGACCAACAGGCCGTGGGCGCACAGGAAATCCGCAACGAGGAGTGGGGAGAGCACCTTGGCGGTGATAAACTCCCAGTGGTAGCGGCGGCCTGCGAGGTCGATGGTGACGGTGCGGGTGCCGTACATCTGGATGTCGGTGCCGTTGGCGGCAGCCAGCGCAGGGCCGCGGCTGCCTCGTTGGATCTCGAGGGCGGACGTGGGGATGATGCTGCGCTGCGCGCCCGTGTCGCATAGGAAACGGCGTCCGGAGGCGCTGTCCGTAATGTACAGCAGCGCGCCTGCTTGCCCCACGGCCATCGTGTAGGCCGGCGTGGGGGCGGTTGGAAACGTGCAGGGATGGCTGCAGCGGCGTGCCTGTGTGCCGAACCGGGTATGGAAGTAGCAGTAGCCCTGGGTCGGAGGGCTTGGGGGACGTGGGGGCCTGGGGGGCCTCGTGGCCGAGCTGTGTGGCCGCGCGATCGAGGGTGGAGCGCGCGCCGACGCTGCGGAGGCCAGGTCGGGGGTGGCGGCGTGGTTGGAGCCGGTGAACAGGAGCTTATCGGCTTCATCGGCCAGGGCCTCGAGGTCTGTGAGGCTGGACGCCACGATCGCTGGGCGGATGCTGGGAGGTAGTTGGCGAATAAAGAGCGTGCGGGAGAGGGAGCCGGGCGGTTTCTCGTCGGTCAGAGCAAGCATGTGTAAGAGCAAGTCTGACGGCGTGGAGTCACCGAGGCCCGAGAGGTCGAGGAGGTGGCAGTTGTGCAAAAATTGGGAGGCTGTGAATTTTTTAAGGAGCGTGGCCTTGAGATGTGCGTACTTGCCTTCCTCCGGAGGGTTTTGTAGTGTTGTCCAGACTTTCGTGATTGTGGAGCTGCCCAGGGAGGCGAGGAGGTAGTCGTACATCGTTGCGTCAGCGGTGATGCCACGGAGCCGGAATTGCGATTCGGCTTGAAGGAACCAGGCGGTGGCAAGGTTCTCCCAGAACTCCGGCAGCTTCACAGAAACTGCGTTTGTGTCAGCCATGGTTACACTTAGGAGTCGTCCTGAGCATCGGGGTCACCAATGTAGGAGTCTACGTACTCCTAGCAAAAAATACTGAACTCGGAGAGGTTCAACAGAAAAGGTTTAATTGTTGAGGCTGCATGTTGAACACAAAATGGAGTCAGAGCCTACACCAAGTCCGACTGCCTTTCATCAGTCCACAGCTTCGACTGCTCCTCCCCCGCTCTGGGCTTAACTATGTTGCAGATCGAGTTTCTTAAAGGTGTGATCCTTCTTAAAGGCATGACGCCTGATTTATAGTCTACGGACCGAAAGCGGATTGTGTCCTTTCTGTGATCGGTATGCCACAACCTCGCATTTATCCACATTGGGCAGATGCATGGCAAATGCAGTATAATCACCCAACCTGTCCAAATCATACTGGAGTTTCTCTGCATCCTCCTCACAGCACACACGCCCACCCAGCTTTGTGCCATCTGCAAACTTGGAGATATTACATCTAGTTCCCTCGTCTAGATCATTTATATATATTGTGAATAGCTGGGGTCCTAGCACCGATCCCTGTGGTATTCCACTAGTCACTGCCTGCCACTCGGAAAAAGACCCGTTTATTCCAAATCTTTGCTTCCTGTCTGCCAACCAGTTCTCTATCCAAGACAGTACCTTACCTCCAATCCCATGTGCTTTAACTTTACACGCTAATCTCTTATGCGGGACCTTATCGAAAGCCTCCTGAAAGTCCAAATACACTACATCCACTGGTTCTCCCTTATCTATTCTACCAGTTACATCCTCAAAAAATTCCAGTAGATTAGTCAAGCATGATTTATCTTTTGTAAACCCATGTTGACTTTGTCTGATCCTGTCGCTGTTTTCCAAGTGCGCTGCTATTACATCTTTTATAATGGAGTCTAGCATTTTCCCCACTACCGATGTCAGGCTTACCAGTCTATAATTCCCCGTTTTCTCTCTACCACCCTTCTTAAATAGTGGGGTTACACTAGCTATCCTCCAATCCATGGGAACTGTTCCAGAGTCTATAGAATTTTGGAAGATGACCAGCAATGCATTTACTATTTCTAGGGCCACTTCCTTAAGTACCCTAGGATATAGATTGTCAGGCCCTGGAATTTATCGGCCTTCAATCCCGTCAATTTCCCTAACACCATTTCTCTACAAATACTGATTTTATTCAATTCCTCCCTCTCATTAGACCCTATGTTCCCCAACGTCTCTGGGAGGTTATTTGTGTCCTCCTTTGTGAAGACAGATCCTGAGAGAGACGAGCATGTATTGCTTCCATTATGCCACTGCTTGGGGCTGGAGTTCAGCACTTCCATTGATGTATAGGAGACTGCAGAAGATGAGCGACTCCTTCAAAGCCACTATCAATTCCATTCACTAATCTCTCCATTATGGAATGCAGTGTCTGCATTGCAGCTGTTTGAGCTTTCACCAAAGCTGCAAATCTTGCGAACATGGACTCCTGTTGTGAGTGCCCAGCTGCAACATCCCTGGTGATGGCCACACTTTCCCAGGTAGACTGCAGAGTGCTGATGGAGTACGAGGTGACACCACAGAGGCTAGATGTGGACTCCTCCACAGTCTCAGCCATAATGCTGAAACTCCTTGGCAGACATTCCAATACCTTATATAACTGCTTGTGTGAGGCCAGCAGTTTTCTTCTCATGGCTGAGCCCATTAAGTCCTCATTTCTGTCTTCAGCAGAGCTGGGAGATGACCTCACCCTCCAGCGAGCTTTCTCCTAGACTGTCCCTGCCATCACTACCTGCTGCTTCCCATTAGTGCTGGGTGTTTCACCATGTGCGGACCCCTCTAACTCTCTATCTACCCCACACTGCCAATGTTTGAGCTGCTGCCTGGGAGGGGTGGAGCATGTAACGCTGCATCCTCAATGGATATTGTTCTCCTCTGAGGTGTCTTTTTGTGCAGGAACCTCTTGCTGTTGAGAAGGATCTATAAGGAAGCGGAAAGAATGAGAGATCGAAGCTGGACATTAGCAGGTGATAGTCTTGAATATACATTTCCTTGAGTAATAAAAGCGCCACTAGAAAAGTGGTACAACCATGGCTAACTAGAGAAGTTAAGCATAGTATTAGATTAAAAAAGAGGCTTACAATGTTGCCAGAAAGAGTAGTAAGCCTGAGGATTTGGAGGGTTTTAAAAATCAGCAAAGGATGACCAAGAAAGTGGTAAAAAGAGGGAGAAAATAGAATATGAGAGTAAACGAGCAAAAAATATGAAAATAGATTGGAAGAGCTTTTACAAGTATGTAAAAAGGAAAAGATTAGCGAAAGTAAACATCAGTCCCATAGACTATTGACTTCTTTGTGGGTTCAATGACGAGACATTTATGAAAGAGAATGACTTTTAATCTAAAGCTTGTTCAACTTTTTATACAGCTTTTACAGGAGACACGATGCTTGTGATGCATCTAGAATGAAACTGAACCAAACCAAACTGCTTGTCTCTCACATGACCTCTGCTGGTCAGGCATAAGTAATCAATACATGCAAACATGCTATTAAGGCATCATAATCGAACAGGCAAATAACATCACTATTTGCTGATAACATTACATCTCCCTTTCTTAAAACAAAAGTATTTTACTTTTAACTAACAACATGTTTTCTTTGTATTAATCTGCATTTTAACTGTAACACTTAATTAACTTACATTATCATTATCATGATCAAGGTTTTTTAACCTTGCTTTGTGTGTTCACATGAAATATGTCAATACACTAGAACTTGAAGAAAGAATAAGATAACATTACTTCCTTCTATAACAATAGTCCTTAAATTTGCTCAATGAGTCTCTCAGGAGGCTTCACGTGTCTTGAGGACTTTCTGATTGATTGTCTTTGAATCTGAGTTGTTGCCTCAAACGATTGGTTCTCAGCTGTGTGATCAGGTTGTTCAACAGTATCAGTCTCTTGACCTGCTGTGGCTGGTCCCATGAGAAGATCTCGACGATTTCCTCTCAGAACAGCATCCTCATCTGTCTGAATGGTATATGATCTTGGTTGAACTTCACTCAGGACAGTTCCCTTCTGAGTCCATGTGTTTGTTTTGTCTTTGAACCTTACTTGGTCACCAGTGTGGAGTTCAGGTAGGTTTTGTGTTCCTCTGTCATAGTAGTACTTTTCCTTTTACATAGATACATAGATACATAGAAGATAGGAGCAGGAGTAGGCCATTCGGCCCTTCGTGCCTGCTCCGCCATTTAATGAGATCATGGCTGATCCTTTAATTCAGTATCCCGTCCCCGCCTTCTCTCCGTAACCCTTAACCCCTTTTGCCCGTAGAAATATATCTAATTCCCTCTTAAATATATTTAATGAGCTGGCGTACACTGCCCTCTGTGGCAATGAGTTCCACAGGTTCACCACTCTCTGAGTGAAGAAATTCCCCCTCATCTCTGTCCTAAATGGTTTAGCCCTTATCCTTAAATTATGTCCTCTAGTTCTGTTCTCACCCGCCAAGGGAAACATTCCTTCTGCATCCAGTCTGTCTAGACCTGTCAGAATTTTATACACTTCTATGAGGTCCCCTCTCAATCTTCTAA
This sequence comes from Somniosus microcephalus, assembly GCF_052327205.1. Taxonomy (NCBI): domain Eukaryota; kingdom Metazoa; phylum Chordata; class Chondrichthyes; order Squaliformes; family Somniosidae; genus Somniosus; species Somniosus microcephalus. The sequence goes on along the minus strand of NC_140994.1, from coordinate 94,611,060 downwards.
ACTCCAGTGTGTACATCCCTAAACTACATAGTCTCTCCTCATAGGTCATTCCCGCCATTCCTGGTATCAGCCTGGTGAATCGCCGCTGCACCCCCTCCATGGCAAGAACATCCTTCCTCAGATGAGGCGACCAAAACTGTACACAGTACTCGAGGTGTGGTCTCACCAGTGCCCTGTACAGCTGCAGCAAGGTATCCCTGTTCCTGTATTCTAACCCTTTTGCTATGAAGGCCAGCATACCGTTTGCCTTCTTGACCGCCTGTTGCACCTGCATGCTCGCCTTCAGTGACTGGTGTACAAGAACACCCAGGTCTCTCTGTACTTCCCCCTCTCCCAATCTATTGCCATTTAAATAATAATTTGCCCTCCCGTTCCTGCACCCAAGGTGGATAACTTCGCACTTGTCCACATTATAGTGCATCTGCCATTTATCCGCCCAATCGCCCAGTCTGTCCAAATCGCTCTGGAGCTTCCTGGTCTCTTCCTCTGAGCCCACCCCACCTCCTAGTTTAGTGTCGTCTGCAAATTTGGAAATGCTGCATCCGACTCCCTGATCCAGGTCATTAATGTAAATTGTGAACAGCTGGGGGCCCAGGACAGATCCCTGTGGTACCCCACTTGTTACTGCCTGCCATTCAGAAAATGAGCCGTTTATTCCAACTCTCTGTTTTCTATCTGACAGCCAGTTCCCTATCCACGCCAAAACTTTCCCCTTTATCCCATGAGCCTCAATTTTCCATGCTAATCTTTTATGTGGGACCTTATCGAAGGCCTTTTGGAAGTCCAGGTACACCACATCTACTGGCTCTCCCCCATCTATTCTACCAGTTACTCCCTCAAAAAATTCCAATAGATTAGTCAAGCACGATTTACCCTTTGTAAATCCATGTTGACTCTGTCCTATCCTGTCCCCATTTGCTAAGTGCTCCGCTATTTCATCCTTAATGATGGACTCCAGCATTTTGCCCACAACTGATGTAAGGCTTACAGGTCTGTAATTACCTGCTTTTTCCCTACCCCCCTTTTTGAATAGTGGGGTAACGTTAGCTACCCTCCAATCCATCGGCACTGTTCCCGAGTCTAATGAATTCTGAAAAATCATCCTTAGTGCATCCGCTATCTCTAGGGCCACCTCCTTCAGTACCCTAGGATGCATGTTATCAGGCCCTGGGGATTTGTCCACCTTCAATCCCTTTAGCTTCCTTAACACCATATCCTTAGAGATATTGATTTGCGTCAGTTCCTCCTTTGCCAATGTCCCTATTTTTCCCGATATCCCAGGGAGGTTTTTTGTGTCTTCCTTCGTAAAGACTGACCCAAAGTATGCATTTAGTTGATCTGCCATTTCCTTATTTCCCATTATATATTCCCCCGTATCTGACTGCAATGGACCAACTTTGGTTTTCACCAGTCTTTTCCTTTTGATATATTTATAAAAGCTTTTGGAGTTAGTTTTTATATTTTCCGCCAGCTTGTTTTCGTAAGCTATTTTGCCCCTCTTGATCATGCCCTTTGCCCTCCTTTGCTCTATCTTAAACTGTTCCCAATCTTCCGCTCTGGCGCTTTTTTTGGCTATTTTATACGCCCTATCTTTGGATTTTATGCTGTCTCTAATTTCCCCTGTTATCCACGGTTGAGTCACCTTTTTAGATTTCCTTTTATGCCAGATTGGTATAAACAATTTTTGCAATTTTGTCATTCTATCTTTAAATGTTTGCCATTGTTTATCTACCTCCAGTCCTCTCAGGAACGTTGTCCAATCAGACCTACTCAGTTCCCGTCTCATGGCATCATAATTCCCCTTGTTTAAATTCAGGACCTTAGTCTCTGAGTCAATTTCTTCGCTCTCCATTTCGAGTGAGAAATCGATCATGTTATGATCGCTCTGACCCAAGGGTCCCCGTACAACAAGATTACTGATTAGTCCCTTCTCATTGCACAGTACCCAGTCCAATATAGCCTGTTCCCGAGTTGGTTCCTCGACATATTGATCCAGATAACCATCCCTTAAACACTCAAGGAATTCCTCCTCCTCATTATTTTTACTGATTAGGCTAGTCCAATCTATATGTAAGTTAAAGTCACCTATGATGACAGCTGTGCTCTTATTGCACGCTTCTCTAATTTCCCTCGTGATGCCCTCCCTAACCTCTATTTTACTATTTGGAGGCCTATATACCACTCCTATTAATGTTTTTCGCCCCTCGCTATTTCTTAGCTCCACCCATATAGATTCTGTATTAACTGAGTTAATATCCTTCCTTTCAATTGCATTTATCCCCTCTTTTACTAGCAATGCTACCCCTCCTCCATTTCTTTTTTGTCGATCCTTCCTAAATACTGAATACCCCTGTATGTTAAGCTCCCAGCCCTGCTCACCCTGCAACCATGTTTCCGTAATCCCAATTAGATCATAATTATTAACCTCTATTTCCACAGCTAATTCATCTACCTTGTTCCTGATGCTTCTCGCATTAAGGTATAAAACCCTCAGGCTTTTTTTATGCTCACATTTTTTATGAATTAGTTTGGCCCTTTGTTTTTTGTTCCTCACCCTTTTACCATTTATTTCTGTCTGCCTTTCACTTTCCTCTATTTCACTACATAGGTTTCTAGCCCCCTGCCATACTAGTTTAAATGCTCCCGAACTGCTTTATCAAAAATTACCCCGAGAACATCAGTTCCATCTCTGCACAGGTGTAGACCGTCCCTTTTCTTTCTGTTGCTCTTTGAACTTCCTCACATTCTCCCCCTCTTTCATTTTCAAGAGGTTCTCCAGGATGGGTAGGTTTGACCTTAGCCGACGTCCCATCAGGAGTTGGGCTGGTGACATACCACACTCGAGCGGCGTTGTGCGGTATACAAGCATGCTTTGTTGAAGTCAGTTCCACTGTCTTTTGCCTTGTACATCAGTCTTTTCACTGTCTGGACCGATTTTTCCACTAGACCATTGGACTGTGGAAAGTGAGGACTTGACGTTGTGTGGACAAAGTCCCACTCTTTGGCAAAGTGTCGGAAACTTGCATTGTAAAACTGGGGTCCGTTGTCTGTGAAGACCTCGCTTGCCACGCCATGTCTGGAGAATATGGCTTTCATGCATGTTATCACAGCATCTGCAGTGGTGGTGTACAGTCTACAAACCTCTGGGTACAGGGAGTAATAGTCTGTGACTACAAGATAGTCCTTCCCTTGACATACGAATAGGTCAGTGCCTACCTTCTGGTAAGGTCTGTCTGGCACTGGGTGTGGCTTTAGTGGTTCTACCGGATTGCTTGCTCAATATTTCAGGCATATTGTGCAGTTTGACACCTCATTTGTCACATCTTGGTTGATTCGTGGCCAGTACATCACCTCTCGTGCTCTTTTCTTACACTTTTCGATTCCCAGATGTCCTCCATGGATCTTTTTTAACATCTCTTTTCTCAGACTCTTTGGGATAACTATTTTACTTCCTTTGTAGATGATGTCTTCGACCACTGATAGTTCCGCCCTGCAGTTCCAGTACTCTGCCATGTCAGGTGAGCAGTATTTCTTCATGTTGGGCCATCCATCCAAGATGCTTTTCCTCAGTCATCTCATTGTTTCATCTTTGTTTGTCTCAGTCTTTATGAGCTCCATTTTTGCATCTGCTATGGGCAGTGCATTTGTGATCATGTCCACGTAGGCGTTCACTTTTTCAGCCATTGTGGTGTTTGCGGGCTCACTTGGGTCAACAGCTCTGGACAACGTGTCTGCTGTATACATCAGCTTACCCGGTGTGTACGCAACATTCAGTGTATAGCGTTGCAGCCTGATCATCATTCTTTGTATTCTAAGCGGACAGCTATTTAGTGGCTTTTGGAACAATGCAATCAAGGGCTTATGGTCAGTCTCTACACTGATTGCTTGTCCTGCCACAAACTGGTGAAATCTTTCACAGGCGTATGTGATGCTGAGCAGCTCCTTTTCTATTTGAGCATATCGCGTCTCTGCGTCTGCCATTGAGCGCGATGCATATGCAATAGGTTGCCAGTAGTCATATTGTTGCAGAAGAACGGCACCGAGCCCACTCTGTGATGCATCTAATGATATCTTGATGGGTCTCGCTGGGTCATAAAACCTCAGAACTGGTTCCTCTGTGAGCAGTTTCTTTAGATCGCTCCATGACTTCTCATGCTCATGATTCTATTCCCATTCTATGTTCTTTTCAGTTAGTCTTCTCAGTGGCGCCATCTTTTCTGAGAGGTTGGATATGAATTTACCCATGTAGTTGATCATTCCATTAAACCTCTGCACGTCCTTTTTGCATTCTGGCCTTGGCATATTCTCAATGGCGGACACCTTTCTGGGATCTGGTCTGATGCCCTCACTGCTAAGGATATCTCCCACGAATGTCAGTTCTGTCACCCTGAGCTGGTATTTCTCTCTATTCAGCTTCAGGTTTGTTTTCCTTGTTGCTTCCAGCACTTTTTTCAGTCTCTCGTCATGCTCAGTTCTCATGGTTCCCCATACTATGATGTCATCCATTGATGTATCAACTCCCTCCAGGTGCTCATAGATCATATGGATTGTTTTGTGATACACTTCAGGAGCTGAGGCAATGCCACATGGTAACCTTAGGAATCTGTATCTGCCAAATGGACTGTTGAACGTGCACAGTCTTGAACTTGCTTCGTCCAGCTTCATCTGCCAAAATCCTGATGATGCATCTAACTTGCTGAAATATTTTGCATTTGCAAACTGTGCCATGATTTCCTCACGTGTAGGAAGCTTGAAGTGCTCTCTCTTTATTGCTCTGTTTAGATCTCTTGGATCCAGGCAAATTCTGAGCTTTCCATTCTTTTTGTCCACAATGACGAGGGAACTCACCCACTCAGTTGGCTCATCTATCTTCTGAATCACGTTCAGGCTTTCCATCCTGTCCAACTCTGCCTTCAGTTGCTTTTGAAGAGCAAACGGAACTTTTCTTCATGGATGTATGACCGGTGTCATACTTTTATCTACTCTGATCATGTGTTCTCCTGGAATGCAGCCTAGACCCTTAAATAGGTCTTTGTACTCTTTCATGAGTTCATCATAGACTGTCTCTCCTTCGCTTTCCACAACGAGGACTCTCTTTACCAGGTTCAGTCTCTCACAGGCTTTTAAGCCTAGTATGGCTTGCACCTCCTTTGGCACCACGATTAATGCTAGCGTGTGCTCTCTGTCCTTGTGTGTTACTTTGACAATGCATCTTCCTTTCACTGGTATATCAGTACCTGAGTATCCTGTCACTTTCACTTTGATTCCATGTATCTTTGGTCTGGATCTAATTTTCTTAAAATCAGTCTCTGATATCACATTAACTTGTGCTCCGGTATCCAATTTAAATGGAATGTGTATGTCATTCACTTTTAGTGTCAACATCCAGTCTCTTTCTTCTTTTTTGTTTTCAGACACAACATCTACATAGAACTCCTCTATGTCGCTTTCATCTACTGCATGGACCTTGCTTTGTTGCACTTGGTTCTTGCAGCAATGGGCATAATGGTTGTTTTTGTTGCAACTATTGCATGTTTTACCATATGCTGGACACTTTTTTGGTGGATGCTGTGTACCGCATCAACTACATGTCTTTCGATTATCCCTTTCATTTTCGTTCGCTGGCCACGCCTCTTTTTTCACATTGGCGCTCTTTTTGTTAAACGGTTTATGTCCGTTCATTCTCACTGCATCCACGTTGCAGCTATTGTCACTGAACAGCTCCTTTGCCTGCGACTTCACAGTCTCTGTAGCCCTACACAGTGCTATGGCTTTTCCCAGGTCTAGATCTTGCTCTCTTAGCAGTCTTTCCCTCAGACCATTATCTGGAATACCACACACCAGTCTGTCTTTTATCAGCGAGTCTGTCAGTCCCCCAAATTCACACAATTTGCTTCTGTTTCTCAGTTGAGTCACATACTGATCAATAGTCTCACCCGTTTTCTGTACACATGTGAAAAATCTGTGCCTCTCAAACGTCACTTTACGTTTAGGTATGCAGTAGTCCTCAAACTGTTCCATTATTTTATCTAGCTTCATTTTGTCTCCATTAGCAGCGAATGTGAAGTTATTATACACCTCCAGCACTTCATCACCCACGACATGTAAGAACACTGACGATTTCTTATTATCACTTTTCTCGTCAGCTCCGATTGCCGCTAAATACAACTCTACACGTTGTTTGAATCTCCTCCAATTTTCAGCCACATTGCCTGTCAACTGAAGCGTCGCCGGTGGGAGTAAACCTTCCATTTTTTCACTTCGTTAGCTCTTCTCCAATGGTAAGCAACGATGTTCTCTTTTGGCTTGCTAATTTGTGGAGAGCTGATTTAACTTCAGATTTTTTCTCTTCATCTCTTTCAGCCACTTCTGACACCATGTATTGATTTCTTCGTGGGTTCAATGACGAGACATTTATGAAAGAGAATGACTTTTAATCTAAAGCTTGTTCAACTCTTTTATACAGCTTTTACAGGAGACACGATGCTTGTGATGCATCTAGAACGAAACTGAAACCAAACCAAACTGCTTGTATCTCACATGACCTCTGCTGGTTAGGCATAAGTAATCAATACATGCAAACATGCTATTAAGGCATCATAACCGAACAGGCAAATAACATCACTATTTGCTGATATCATTACAGCGGAGATAGGAGAAATTATAAAGGGGAAATAAGGAAATGGCAGAGACGTTAAACAAATATTTTGTGTCTCTTCAAGTAGAAGTCATAAAGAACATACCAGAAATTGTGGGAAACCAAGGGTCTAATGAGAGTGAGGAACTTAAAATAATTAATATTACTAAAGAAAAAGTACTGGAGATATTAATGCACTGAAAGCTGACAAATCCCCTGGACCTGATGGCCTAACTCGTACGGTTCTAAAAGAGGTGGTTGCAGAGATAGAGGATGCATTGGCGTTGATCTTCCAGAATTTCCTAGATTCTAGAATGGTTCTAGCGGATTGGAGGTAGCAAATGTAACTCTGCTGTTCAAGAAAGGAGGGAGAGAGAAAACAGGGAACTATAGACCAGTTAGCCTGGCATCAGTAGTAGGGAAAATGCTAGAATCTATTATTAAGGACATGGTTACAGGGCACTTGGAAAATCACAATATGATTAGGCAGGGTCAACATGGTTTTATGAAAGGGAAATCATGTTTAATAAATCTATTAAATTTTTTGAGGGCATAACTAGCAGGGTAGATAAGGGGGAGCCAGTTGATCTAGTATATTTGGATTTCCAGAAGGCACTCGATAAGGTGGCACACAATAGGTTGTTAAACAACATTCGGGCTCATGGAAATGGGGGCAATATATTAGCATGGATTGACGATTGGTTAATGAACAGAAAACAAAGAGTAGGAATAAACAGGTCATTTTCGGGATGACAGGGTATAACTAGTGCACTGCCACAAGGATCAGTACTTGGGCCACGGCTATTTACAGTCTATATCAATGACTTAGATGAGGGGCCCGAGTGTAATATATCCAAGTTTGCTGATGATACAAAGCTAGGTGGGAAAGTAAGCTGGGAGGAGGGCGTAAAGAGGCTGCAAAGGGATATAGACCGGTTAAGTGATTGGTCAAGATGGTGGCAGATGCAGTATAATGTGGGGAAATGTGAAATTATCCACTTTGGTAAGAAGAACAAAAAAGCTGAATATTTTTTAAAGGTAAATGTTGGGCTTTAGAGGGATTTGGGTGTCCTTGTACATGAATCAGAGAAAGTTAACATGCCGGTATAGAAAGCAAATGGTATGTTAGCCTTTATTGTAAGGGGGTTGGAGTATAAGAGTAAGGAAGCCTTGCTGCAATTATGTAGGGCTTTGGTGATACCACACCTGGAGTACTGTATATAGTTTTGGTCTCCTTACCTAAGGAAGGATATACTTGCTTTAGAGGGGGTGCAATAAAGGTTCCTGGGATGAGAGGATTATCCTGTGAGGAGAGATTTAGTAGAAAGGACCTATATTCTTTTGAGTTTAGAAGAATGAGAGGTGATCTCATTGAAACGTATAGAATTCTTAGAGGGCTTGATAGGGTAGATGCTTGAGAGGCTGTTTCCCCTGGCTGGAGAGTCTAGAACTCGGGGTCATAGTCTCAGGATAAGGGGTCGGCCATTTAGGACTGAGATGAGGAGAGATTTCTTCATTCAGAGGGTTGTGAATCTTTGGAATTCTCTACTCAGGAGGGCTGTGGATGCTCAGTTATTGAGCATATTCAGGATTGAGATCGATAGATTTTGGGGCACTAAGGGAATCAAGCGATATGGGGATAGGGCAGGAAAGTGGAGTTGAGGTCGAAGTTCAGCCATGATCTTGTTGAATAGTGGAGAAGGCTTGAAGGGCCGTAAGGCCTACTCCTGCTCCTATTTCTTACGTTTCTATGTTCCTAAAATGTAGGTTGAAGTTTTTAAGCTTGCTGCATATTTGCTAAGCTAAACAAAGTGATATCTATATGTATAAACCGATTGGTCCGTCTGTCTTTCTGTCTTTCTGTCTGTTTGTCTGTCTGTCTCTCTGTCTGTCCGGCTATACAATCAAAAGTTATAGAGTGTACCTACACACATGTTATATCAAAAGAAAGCTTATCATTAGGGGAGTCTAATAGGTGTATTTACTTTTTGGTCAGACAAAAATTGTTCAGACAGTATACAAAAAAGTTTCAAAAAACGGCAACATTCCGCTCATTAGCGTTGAGTGACATGATGGTTGACCAATCGTACAGGGGATTAACCTGATGGTTGACCAATTGGTGCGTCACAGGGGGCATTTCATTGCGTGTGTGGGCGGGCCTAATCCTTCTGAGCTGAGGTGAGTGGCCGCCATCTTGATTCCTAACTATTCCTTTAATTTTTCCCACTTTCTGCGTGTTTATTTTCAAACATAGATTTCCAGCAAAAAAAAAGTTGCTTTTAAAACACAATTAAATTGTTTTTAAATAAAGTTAATTAATTTGTAAATATTTTCTCTAACCTCATTAATTTTCCTACCTTTCACCCTTTTTTTCCCCTCTTGACTCGCTACCTCCGCCAGGCGCCGCAACCTTCCAGGGTTACCCCGCCTGCAGGCCTCGAAGCCTCGGCCTCTCCTCCCCAGCCACGCCCGAGCTAGGCACCTCCCTTCCCGCTCAACAAGTGGCCCGCGATCGCCGCCATCTTTGTAAAGGCTGGCGGGGTGGGACTGAGCCAAGCGTAGCCACCACCGCCATCTTTGTAAAGGTTGGCGTGGTGGTACAGAGCTCCGCAGAGCCATCTCCGGCGCTGGGCTCGGGTGCTTTGTGGCTTGCGGCCGAACGGCGGCTGCGGAGCTTGGGCTGCCCGGGGCGCTGGGCTCGGCTGGGCCATGTCAGTGCGGGTGCCCGAGGTCCCGGGGCCTAGCCTTCTCCAACCGCCGGCAGCGCAACTCTCAACACTGGCAGAGGGGAGAGGGTCTGCTGGCTCCCCCCTCGCTTTCCCCCTCCTTCCCCCACACCCCCTTCCCCCCAAAACCCCTTCGCACCCCCCTTTCCCCCCCTCCCACACACCCCCTTCCCCCTCAACCCCCCCTTCCCCCCCACACCCCCTTCCCACTCCCCTCCCACACACCCCCTTCCCCCCTTCCCCCTTCCCTTCCCCCCTTTCCCCCCTTCCCTCCCCCTCCCCCCTTCCCTTACCCCTTTCCCTTCCCCTTCCCTTCCCCCCTTTCCCTTCCCCACCCCTTTCCCTTCCCCCCTTTCCCTTCCCCCTTTCCCTTCCCCCACCCCTTCCCCCCCACCCCTTTCCCCCCACCCGATTCCCTCACCCCTTTCCCCTTTCTCTCCTTCCCTCTCTCTCTCCTTCCCTCTGTCTCTCTCTCCCTCTCTCTCTCTGTCTCTCTCTCCCTCTCTCTCTCTCATTCCCTCTCTCTCTCCTTCACTCTCTGTCTCTCTCTCTCCTTCCCTCTCTCTCTCCTTCCCTCTCTCTCTCTCTCCTTCCCTCTCCCTCTCTCTCTCCTTCCCTCTCTCTCTCTCTCTCTCCTTCACCCCTCTCTCTCTCCTTCCCCCCCTCTCTCTCTCCTTCCCCCCCTCTCTCTGTCTGGCACAGGGTTCTTGAGTTCCCTCGGCACCGCCGGGCACTCCAGCTAGTAAGTAATATATAGACACCCTGCTAAGGTAGGGTACCAGCCTCTCCTTCCCCAATACTCATAACTCAAGCCTAGGGCCTCGGCCAGTGATGTCTAGGTCTTCTTGCTCTGCCAATGTGAGGGCGATGATGTTGGGGATTCCTCCCCCTGTCGTGATCCACTCCCTGGTATTATCCACAGTCCTCTCCTGCAGAAAGGGAGGGTGAGAGTTAATGGGGGTGAAATTGGTCAATGTCAGTAGCGCAGTGAAACGGCAGTCCTTTTTACAATGCATCCAATTTTCCTTTCCTTTGAAGTCAGATCAGGTATGGTGTAAAATGGGCTGCCAATTTGCTATCAGTCTGTTTAGCAGTTTCGTGCCCAGTGAGTGGCTGTTGAGAAGGTAAGTGGAGATATGTGGGGCTTGTGCATATAGTGGATGAGTTGAGAGGTTTTTAAGAAGCAAGATGGAATGAGGAAGTGGAGGTGGTGAATGTAAAGGAATGTATGTGGCATGTAAAGTGAGGAAGGAGTGGTGGGAGTAGTTGGTGACTGTGCATGTGGTAGTTTGTGAGAACTATTCCCTACCCGCCACATCATTCACCATACAATCACAAGACCATACTAAAACACCTCTCTTTCTTATTCTTTATTTCATGAGGAGGAGTTCATTGGGCTCCTACCTGCCCCACATCCACCTCAAGTTAAAGGCAAGGCTGATATCCATGAGATTGACACTATTGATGAATCACCAGCCAAGTCTCGCTCACTAATGGAATCTGGAGCAGTAGACCCATCACTGGGGGAATGGGATTCTTCACACCTCATGAGGCACAGGTCATTTTACCTCCCAGGATTCATTTAAATTTAATGGATGGGCTGCCCTTTGGATCACGTGCAGAATCGGGCAGCATGCCCACATGACCCGTGCAATTTTTGGCGTGATTCACGATACCTTTGGCAAAACAGATTAGTCAAAGGGCTGCCCCGTGATGCTTCCCTTGAAATCCTAGTCAAGGAAATGAGGACTAGGAGGAAATAGCTCTTCCCTAAAACCCGCAAGGGAATCCCAAGGCCAGGATGAAGCAGGCCTAGACAGAGGGGACTGACAAGGTCCGTGCCCCCAGCATTAGCCCAGAACCTGGCTTCAATGTTCAATGACCTCACAAGAGCAGCAAGGGTGAGTAGAGCTCTACATCTCTCCAACTCGCAAAAGCATTTCACAACATTCATCCCATCCCTTCCCTTACCATACTTGAAATGGGAACAGTAGCTTAGTGAAAAAACAACAGAAAATGCTGGAAAAACTCAGCAGGCCAGGCAACATCCGTGGAGAGAAAATAGAGTCAACGTTTCGGGTAAACCTTTTGTCAAGTTTTGCTATCGCAGCAGCATAGTGGTTATGTTACTGGACTAGTAATCCAGAAGCTGGTGCTGGGTGGTCCGTCTGGTTGCATTATTATTGGCCCATATTTTCCGACCCCCACTTGTGCGTACGAGGTATGTCCGTGCCCATCCAGAGGCCTGAACTAATGATCATTGAACGTGAGTTCAAATCCCACCATAGCAGCTGGGGAATTTAAATTAAGTTAACTAAATTAATCTGGAATAAAAAGCTAGTAAAAATAATGGTGACCATAAAACTACCAGATTGTCCTAAAAACCCATCTAGTTCATAATGTCCTTTAGGGAAAGAAATCTGCCATCCTTACCTGGTCTGGCCTATATGTGAGTCCAGACCCACAGCAATGTGGTTGACTCTTAACTGCCCTCTGAAATGGCCTAGCAAGCCACTCAGTTGTAACAAACTGCTACGAAAAATAATGGCCCTAAATTTCCAATTGGAGGCTTCCTGCAGGCGGATGTCTCCGATCAGCAAAAACTCTGCGAACCTACCTGCTGGTCCCGGAGATATGGAGGCTTCCGATCCTGGGCCTCTCTTCTTGGAAATACGCAGAGGCCCACGTATTGCAGGTTTGCAAGTGCCCCTGGGATCACGTGAACCAGCTCAACCAATCGAAGAAGGGAATTCCCCTTATGTATGGGACTGTCAAAAGTATGAACGGGGATGACTACAAAAATGCACCAACACACTGAAATAAATAAAGAAAAACCAGTGCTTATATAAAATTAATTTAAATGGTATTTAATATGGTTATGTTAAAGAAAAATTTAATTTTTTGAATTTTTTAAATATGTTTTAACGGGGCTTAATATAAATCTACCTTATTGGACAGGGTTTTTAATTTATAAGTTGTAATGATATCAGCAAATAGAGATGGTATTTGCCTGTTTGATTATGATGCCTTATCAGCATGTTTGCATGTATTGATTGCTTGTGCTTGACCAGCAGAGGGCATGTGACCGAGACAAGCAAGGCAGTTTGGTTTAGTTTCAGTTTCGTTCTAGATGCATCACTAGCATGATGTCTCCTGTAAATGCTGTATAAAGAGTTGAACAGACTTTAGATTAAAAGACATTCTCTTTCATAAATGTCTCGTCATTGAACCCACAAAGAAATCGATACATGGTGTCAGAAGTGATTGAAAGAGATGAAGAGAAAAAATCTGAACTTAAATCAGCTCTGAAAAATTAGCAAGCCAAAAGAGAACATCGTTGCTTACCATTGGAGAATAGCTAACGAAGTGGAAAAATGGAAGGTTTACTCCAACCGGCGACGCTTCATTTGACAGGTAATGTGGCTGAAAATTGGAGGAGATTCAAACAACGTTTAGAGTTGTATTTAGCGGCAGTCGGAGCTGACGAGAAAAGTGATAATAAGAAATCGTCAGTGTTCTTACATGTCGTGGGTGATGAAGCGCTGGAGGTGTATAATAACTTCACATTCGCTGGTGTTGGAGACAAAATGAAGTTGGATAAAATAATGGAACAGTTTGAGGCCTACTGCATACCTAAACGTAACGTGACATTTGAGAGGCACAGATTTTTCACATGTGTACAGAAAACGGGTGAGACTATTGATCAGTATGTGACTGAACCAAGAAACTGAAGCAAAACATGTGAATTTGGGGGACTGACAGACTCGCTGATAAAAGACAGACTGGTGTGTGGTATTCCAGATAATGGTCTAAGGGAAAGACTGCTAAGAGAGCAAGATCTAGACCTGGGAAAAGCCATAGCACTGTGTAGGGCTACAGAGACTGTGAAGTTGCAGGCAAAGGAGCTGTTCAGTGACAATAGCTGCAACGTGGATGCAGTGAGAATGAACGGACATAAACCGTTTAACAAAAAGAGCGCCAATGTGAAAAAAGAGGCGTGGCCAGCGAACGAAAATGAAAGGGATAATCGAAAGACATGTAGTCGATGCAGTACACAGCATCCACCAAGAAAGTGTCCAGCATATGGTAAAACATGCAATAGTTGCAACAAGAACAACCATTATGCCCGTTGCTGTAAGAACCAAGCGCAACAAAGCAAGGTCCATGCAGTAGATGAAAGCGAGATAGAGGAGTTCTATGTAGATGTTGTGTCTGAAAACAAAAAAGAAGAAAGGGACTGGATGTTGACACTAAAAGTGAATGACATACACATTCCATTTAAATTGGATACTGGAGCACAAGTTAATGTGATATCAGAGACTGATTTTAAGAAAATTAGACCCAGACCAAAGATACATGGAATAAAAGTGAAAGTGACAGGATACTCAGGTACTGATATACCAGTGAAAGGAAGATGCATTGTCAAAGTGACACACAAGAACAGAGAGCACACGCTAGCATTAATCGTGGTGCCAAAGGATGTGCAAGCCATACTAGGTTTAAAAGCCTGTGAGAGACTGAACCTGGTAAAGAGAGTCCTCGTTGTGGAAAGCGAAGGAGAGACAGTCTATGATGAACTGAATGTTGCGTACACACCGGGTAAGCTGATGTATACAGCAGGCACGTTGTCCAGAGCTGTTGACCCAGGAGAGCCCGCAAACACAGTGAAAAAACTGAAGTACAAGGCAAAAGACAGTGGAACTGACTTCTACCAGAGCATGCTTGTATGCCGCACAACGCCGCTCGAGTGTGGTAAGTCACCAGCCCAACTCCTGATGGGACGTCGGCTAAGGTCAAACCTATCCATCCCGGAGAACCTCCTGAAAACAAAAGAGGGGGAGAAAGAAAAGCAAAAGTACTACTATGACAGAGGAACACAAAACCTACCTGAACTCCACACTGGTGACCAAGTAAGGTTCAAAGACAAAACAAACACATGGACTCAGAAGGGAACTGTCCTGAGTGAAGTTCAACCAAGATCATACACCATTCAGACAGATGAGGGTGCTGTTCTGAGAAGAAATCGTCGAGATCTTCTCATGGGACCAGCCACAGCAGGTCAAGAGACTGATACTGTTGAACAACCTGATCACACAGCTGAGAACACATCATCTGAGGCAACAACTCAGATTCAAGGACAATCAATCAGAAAATCCTCAAGACACGTGAAGCCTCCTGAGAGACTCATTGAGCAAATTTAAGGACTATTGTTATAGAAGGGAGTAATGTTATCTTATTCTTTCTTCAAGTTCTAGTATATTGACATATTTCATGTGAACACACAAAGCAAGGTTAAAAAACCTTGATCATGATAATGATAATGTAAGTTCATTAAGTGTTACAGTTAAAGTGCAGATTAATACAAAGAAAACATGTTTTAGTTAAAAGTAAAGCACTTTTGTTTTAAGAAAAGGAGATGTAATGATATCAGCAAATAGAGATGGTATTTGCCTGTTTGATTACGATGCCTTATCAGCATGTTTGCATGTATTGATTGCTTGTGCCTGACCAGCAGAGGGCATGTGACCGAGACAAGCAAGGCAGTTTGGTTTAGTTTTAGTTTCGTTCTAGATGCATCACTAGCATCGTGTCTCCTGTAAAGCTGTATAAAGAGTTGAACAGACTTTAGATTAAAAGACATTCTCTTTCATAAATGTCTCGTCATTGAACCCACAAAGAAATCAATACATAAGTGAGTGATAAAATTTTATTTTTCTATTTTTTTAAACTCTTAGGCATAAGAATTCTATGGCCTTTCAGTGGGCGTAAGTTGAGCAAATAGCGCAACTCTCCACCCGCAGAGGCACTTTTCTTGGACATGCGTTGGATCTGTCAAGATCTTGACAGATCACAAGTTCCGGGTTTCAGCGCATAAGCTTTGCATGCCTAAACCCAGAACTTGCGCGGTCATTATGGGCGCGTACACACCTCGTACGCACAAGTGGGGGTCGGAAAATTTGGGCCAATAATAATGCAACCAGACGGACCACCAGCACCAGCTTCGGACATAACAACGGCACACCCAGCCCTGTCAACACTGCAAAGTTCTCCTCACTAACATTGGGGGACTTGTGTCAAAATTGGGAGAGCTGTCCCACAGACTAGTCAAGCAACAGCTTGACATAGTCATGCTCACAGAATCATACATTTCAGCCAATGTCCCAGACTCCTCCATCACCATCCCTGTCCTGTCCCACTGGCAGGACAGACACACCAGAGGTGGCGGCACAGTGGTATACAGTCGGGAGGGAGTGGCCCTGGGAGTCCTCAACATTGACTCTGGATCCCATGACTGTTGTGTCTGTGTATAATAAGACACAGACTGCAGGAGAAACGGTACAACAGGTGTTTACTGAATGAGGGTTACTCTAGAACTAAGTGTACAGATCACTACTCAGGGTTTATATACAGGTGTGGTCACTGCCGGTACTACAGTATACAGGAGCTGTAAAAAGTAGTTCTCTCCCTTAAAGGTACATACATTACAATTCCTCCCCTTTTAGATTAACAGTACCATAACACTCATTTAACAATTAAATATCAAACTAATTACAATTAACACTTTTAACATGCAACATTAGCTGAAAATAGTCTATTTATAAATTCAGTCTTTGGGGAGGCTTCCTGATTCTTTCTGGATAACGCCTTTCCCGAGTGTCTCGCTCTTGGTGCGGAGGCGAATCTAGCACCCTGTCATCAGTTGATACATCAGCTTCCAATGCTATTGTTTCTGAGGTAGATGCGACGTGTACGTCGGGTTCCTCACCAGGTACGTATGGCCGAGACATGGGGTTGACTCGTTCCTGTGACTCTAGGATCTGGTCAGCATGGCATCTCACAATGTTCTCCCCAACATCCACTGTGTACATCAGTGGCCCCTGCCCTGAGCATATCGTTCCTGGTTGCCATTTCTCTGTTCGGTAGTCGCGGGCCAAGACTGGTTGCCCTACACTGAAGCTCCTTGTCGGCTTCTCATTGATGTGCTGGAATTGCTTACTCTCAACATCTCTTCGTACATTTGGTCTGAGCAAATCCAGACGAGATCTCAACCTTCGGTTAAAGAACATCATGGCCGGGGCCTGGTTGGTGATTGCATGTGTCGCATTTCTGTAGGCTAACAGGAAATTGTCCACCTTATGCTGCCGTGGAATGTCATCATCGCACATGGCCTTTACTGCTTTTTTAAAGGTTTGTACGAACCTCTCAGCCAATCCATTTGTGGCTGGATGATACGGGGCGGATGTGTAATGCCTTACCCCATTCCTTTTCATAAATCTTCGAAACTCTTCGGACACAAACTGTGGTCCGTTATCAGAGCAAATCTGCTCTGGCAAGCCGTTCCTGGCAAAAATGGTCCGTAGGACTGCAATAGCTTTCTCCGTGGTGGTGGAGGACATTTTGATCACCTCAGGCCATTTCGAGTGCGCATCCACGGCTATTAAAAACATTGAGTCCATGAATGGACCAGCAAAATCAATATGCACCCGTTGCCATGGAGATGAGGGCCACTCCATGGGTGTAGAGGGGCATGTGGTTGTGCATTTTAGACCTTCTGGCATCCTGAGCAGCTCTTTTCAGGTCCTCGATTTGCCGATCGATCCCCAGCCACCACACATAAGCCCTAGCAAGGCTTTTCATTTTCACCCCTCCCAGATGACCTTCGTGAAGCTCATTGAGCACTCTATCCCTTGACTTGGGTGTAACTACCACTCGGGATCCACACATCAAGGTCCCCTGGCATACTTACAGCTGTTCTCTTCTGGATGAGAATGCTGGCAACAGTGAGTCGCCATGTGCTGGCCATCCCTTCACCGTCAAATCACATACCCGAGACAGTGTCGGGTCATTTCGGGTCTCTTTCTCTATACCAGCGTTAGTTACTGGCAAGCATTCAATTATAGTCGAATGAAATATTTCGACAGGATCCACTGCTGGTGCTTCCTCCGCAGTAGGCAGTCACAGGGGTGATAGCCCATTAGCGTTTCCATGCTGTTTCGTGCCCTTATACTCGATTTCATATTGGTGAGCCCCTAGAAAAAGGGACCATCTTTGTAGCCGTTGCGCAGTCATCACCGGAACGCCCTTCTTTGGATTAAAGGTGGAGACAAGTGGTTGGTGGTCAGTCAGCAAGGTGAACTTCTGCCCATGCAGATAGTCATTGAACTTTTTCACTCCCCACACTAGGCTGAGGGCCTCCCTGTCAATCTGGGCGTAGTTACGCTCGGCTGAGGTTAGTGACCGAGACGCAAAGGCGACTGGCCTCTCTGAGCCGTCCGGGAATTTGTGCGACAGCACCGCTCCAATGCCATAGGGTGATGCATCACACGCCAATCGAATTGGTAGTGCTGGGTTGAAATGAGCCAACACCTCTTTTGATGTGATCAATGCTTTGCTCTTCTGGAAAGCTCGTTTACATTCGTCACTCCACTTCCATGGTACCCCCGTTTGCAGTAGGGTGTTCAGTGGGTGTAGTACTGCAGACAAATTCGGCAAGAACTTATGGTAGTAGTTCACCAGCCCGAGGAAGGACCTCAGTTGTGACACATTTTCCGGTGCTGGAGCCTTGACTACTGCCTCAATCTTTTCAGGGGACTTATGTAACCCCTCTTTATCAATAACGTGGCCACAATACGAGATCTGCTTCTGGAAAAACTCGCATTTGTGGCGATTAGCTCAGAGCCCATATTCCTTCAATCTAGTGAGCACCTGCTCCAGGTTGGCGAGGTGATCACTGTCATTTTCGCCCGTGACCAGGATGGCGTCCAAATAACACTGGGTCCCTGGAATCCCTTGCAGGACTTGTTCCATTGCCCCTTGCCAAATAGCCGGAGCTGATGCTACCCCGAACACCAGCCGGTTGTATTGGTAGAGACCTTTATGAGTGTTGATCATGAGGTACTGTTTCGAGGCTTCTTCTACCTCCATTTGCAGGTACGCCTGGGCCAGTTCAATCTTAGTGAAGCGTTTCCCTCCAGATAGCGAGGTGAAAGTATCTTCAATCCGCGGAAGCGGATATTGTACAGTGTGATGGACTGGGTTCACTGTCACCTTTAAGTCCCCACAGATGCGAACCTTCTTTGGTTCCCCAGGCATATTACTCAATGACCTCTTCATTACAGGAACGATGGGTGTAGCCCACTCACTCCAGTCCACTTTGGACAGTACTCCTGAACGTTGCAAACCTTCCAGCTCTGCTTCGACGGCTGGGCAGATCGCATAAGGTACCGGTCTGGCCTTAAAAACCTTTGGTCTTGCATTTTCCTCTATTTTGATCATCGCTGTTATGCCTTTTAGTTTTCCGAGTCCCTGCTGGAACACTTCTTGTGCATCAGTTAGCATTTTTGACAGTCGTCCAGGTGTGACAGCGTCATCCTTTTTGGCATCTACAGTCAGTGCTTGTGTGGAATGCCAATCTAGCTGTATCTTCCGGATCCATTCACGTCCTAGTAGTGGTGGTCCTCCATCTGGCAATACATATAGGTCCATTTCTGGTGTTTCCTTGCCGTTATATATAACGTTCACCCTTATTTTTCCTTTGGGGTAGACTTTTTGCCCCGTGTACGTCTTCAAGACAATCTTTGTATCTCTCAAGGGTATATGTGAGAATAGCCGCTTGTAGTCCCTTCGGTTTATGGCTGTTAGGACTGATCCTGTGTCCAATTCCATTTTCACTTGGACTCCTGCTATCTTGAGCGTGACCCAGATAGTTTGGTGATCCTCCATTTTGATCACATTGGGGCAGTAATTCCTCCCCAAACACATGAGTACGGAAGGGGTACTCACGCGTCTGGCCGGAGGAAATGCCGGTTTTCAGCATGCACAGCGCATGCGCTGAAAACCGGCATTTCCTCTCCTCCAACCCAAGAGGTGAAGAGGCTAGCACGTGCGCTGTAGGGGGCAGCACGTGCATCTTGGATTTCCTCTGTTTTGGGGGATTTGCGCATGTCTAAAGGCCTCTGGTCTTTACGCTTGTAAAAAGCACACGTAAGTATTTATTTTTACAGGTAAGTGGTGTTTTAGTGTAAATTAGAATTTTTTTCCACAGGTTTATTATTTTAAAGAATCTACAATAAGGTAAGTTTAGTTTTAGACCCTTTTTATTAAAAAAAAAAAATTTTCAAAAAAAAAAATTATTGTTTAAATTATTTTTTTTAACTTATTTATACTTAATTTAATGATTGGGAAGTTATTTAAATTTTTATTTAAAGTTTAAATAGTGTTTTGGGCCCCCGTAGTTTTCATGAGTTTGACAGTTCTTACTCTCAAACTCATGAATGAACATTCCCCTCCCCTGATTGGTTGTACAGTGCTCACCTGATCCCAGCCGGCACATCGCACTAACTACACCGCTGGATCAGGTAAGCACTGCGCGCTGACATCTGAACCGGGCCTGTGACAGGAAATGCAAGCAGGCCCGGGCTTCAGATGTCAGCACGCAGGGTGAGTGCAGATCGGGGGCTTGCACGTGCGGCAAGCCCCCGACACCAAGTTCTGGGCCATTATGTAGTTTCAGACAACCCAGCTCCTTGCTTCCAGAGTCTGTATCACTTTTCTGTTCGTCTGAACTACTCTCCGTCACCTTATGTACCTTCTTGTACTTCTCCTGTGGAGATTTCTTGCTGCTGGTTTTCTTTCCCGACCTGCAGACTCTTGCTATGTGTCCTACTTTTCCACACTGTCTGCACACTTTGTCCTTGAACCAGCAATCATTATGGTCGTGTGTTGTTCTGCCGCAGCGATAGCACTTCACTGTTCCGTATGACATTTCATTTGTGCCATATTCTTGCGGTCTCCGTTGTATCTCTGCAGCGCCCCGTGCTGCTGCTTCGTGTGATACTGCAATGCTGAAAGCCTTGTCCAGCGTAAGATCCTTTTCTGATAGAAGCCGTTTCTGCGTTCCTTCACTTTGAAACCCACACACAAACTTGTCCCTTAAAGTATCTGCTAGTCCTGTTCCAAACTGGCAGTGTTTCAATAGCTTGCGCAGTTCCGTTAAATACTCAGCGTTACTTTCATCTTTATGCTGGTTCATTTTGTGAAACTTAAATCTTTCTGCTATCAGCAGCGGTGTGGGGTTTAAGTGGTCCTGTAGGATTGACACTATGTTTTCAAAATCCTTTTCTACTGGCTTCTCGGGGGTTACTAGGTTTCGTAGTAAGCCATACGTTTTTGCACCCATTGAATTCAACAATACCAGCGCTTTCTTGCCATCTGCCACTTCATTTGCCTTGCAGTATACTTCTATGTGTTCGACATATGTCGTCCAATCTTCGACTTCATTGTCGAACGCTGTGATACTGCCACTCTTCGGCATTTTTGGGTGTGGTTAAACTGGCTTAAAATGGCGTCTCCCGCGCTTTCCTTTCTTCCCCGCTGCGACTTAAAATGGCGTCTCCCGCGCTGCTGCCAACGCCGCTCTCGGCGGTCGTCGTGGCAAATGGCGACGCACTGTGGGTTTCGTGCACTGCTCCTGCGCTGCTGCCAGTGCCGCTCTCTGCGGTCCTCATGGCAATGGCAGCGCCTCGCATTTTCCTGCGCGCCTCTCTCACCCGTTGACGCTGCTCGGCCCTTGAACACCAGCTGCGCTCTGCTCTCTCTCCCCCGTTGACGCTGCTCGGCCCTTGAACACTGGCTGCACTCTGCTCTCTCTCGTCTCTCTCACCGTTGACGCCGCTCGGTCCTGAACACCGGCTGCGCCCTGTGCGCTCTGCCCTCTCTCTCTCCCCCGTCGATGCTGCTCGGCCTTTTTCTGTGCCGCTCGGTCGGCTCTAGCCGCCGCTGTCCGGGAAGGGTCTGCACAGTACCTGTTACCAGCCCGTTTCGCTGCACCACCGTGACTAGAAAACCAAGCCTGGCTCTCGACAGCCTCCCCTGCGATGCTCAAATCTCCGCTGGATGACTGGGCGGTTGCCCGTGGTCAGCGCCCGTGCTTCTGGACTCGACCTCCTTCCACTGTTCTCCAGGAGCGAATCCCTGGGAGGTGATGCAGAGTTGCAGGTAGGTTCGAATCTGCTCGTTGCCAATGTTGTGTCTGTGTATAATAAGACACAGACTGCAGGAGAAACGGTACAACAGGTGTTTACTGAATGAGGGTTACTCTAGAACTAAGTGTACAGATCACTATTCAGGGTTTATATACAGGTGTGGTCACTGCCGGTACTACAATATACAGGAGCTGTAAAAAGTATTTCTCTCCCTTAAAGGTACATACATTACAATAACGTCCCATGGCTTTAGATCAAGCATGGGCAAGGAAACCTCCTGCTGATTATCACCTACTGCCCTCCCTCAGCTGATTAATCAGTACTACTCCATTTTGGAAGAAACACAGGGTAGCAAGGGCACAGAAAGTACTCTGGGTGGGGGACTTCAATGTCCATCACCAAGAGTGGCTCGGTATCATCACTACTAACCAAGCTGGCAGAATCCTGAAGGACATAGCTGCCAGTCTGGGTCTGCAGCAGGCAGTGAGAGAACCAACACGAGAGAAAAACCTACTTGACGTCGTCCTCACCAATCTACCTGTCGCAGATGCACCTGTCCATGACAGCATTGGTAGCAGTGACCACCGCTCAGTCATTGTGGAGACGAAGTCCTGTCTTCACACTGAGGACACCCTCCATCGTGTTGTGTGGCACTGCCACTGTGCTAAATGGGATAGATTCAGAACAGATCTAGCAGCTCAAAGCTGGGCATCTACAAGACGCTGTGGGCCATCAGCAACAGCAGAATTGTATTCCACCACAATCTGCAACCTCATAGCTCAGCATATCCCTCACTCTACCATCACCATCAAGCCAGGGGACCAACCCTGGTTCAATGAACAGTGCAGAAGAGCATGCCAGGAGCAGCACCAGGCGTTCTTAAAAATGAGATGCCAACCTACGGAAACTGCAACACAGGACTACATGCATGCTAAACAGCGGAAGCAGCATGCTATAGGCAGGGCTCAGCGATCCCATAATCAACGGATCAGGTCAAAGCTCTGCAGTCCAGCCACATCCAGTTGTGAATGGTGGTGGACAATTAAACAACTAATGGGAGGAGGAGTCTCCATGAATATCCCCATCCTCGATGGTGGAGCCCAGCACGTGAGTGCAAAAGACAAGGCTGAAGCGTTTGCAACCATCTTCCACCAGAAGTGCCAAGTGGATGATTCATATCGGCCTCCTCCTGAGGTCCCCACCATCACAGAAGCCAGTCTTCAGCCAATTCGATTCACTCCACCTGATATCAAGAAATGGCTGAGCGCACTGGATACAGCAAAGGCTATCGGCCCCGACAACATCCCGGCTGTCGTGCTGAAGACTTGTGTTCCAGAACTAGCCATGCCTCGAGCCAAGCTGTTCCAGTACAGCTGGAACACTGGTATCTACCTGACAATGTGGTAAACTGCCCAGGTATGTCCTAACCACAAAAAATAAGACAAATCCAATCCAGCCAATTACCGCCCCATCAGTCTACTCTCAGTCACCAGCAAAGTGGTGGAAGGTGTCATCGACAGTGCTATCAAGCGGCACTTACTCACCAAAAACCTGCTCACTGATGCCCAATTTGGGTTCTGCCAGGACCACTTAGCTCCAGAAGTCATTGCAGCCTTGGACCAAACATGGACAAAAGAGTTGAATTCCAGAGGTGAGGTGAGAGTGACTGCCCTTGACATCAAGGCAGCATTTGACCGAGTGTGGCATCAAGGAGCCCTAGTAAAATTGAAGTCAATGGGAGTCAGGGGAAAAATTCTCCACTGGCAGGAGTCATATCTAACACAAAGGAAGATGGTTATGGTTGTTGGAGGTCAATCTCAGCCCCAGGACATCACTGTAAGAGTTCCTCAGGGCAGTGTCCTAGGCCCAACCATCTTCAGCTGCTTCATAAATGCCCTTCCCTCCATCATAAGATCAGAAGTGGGGATGTTTGCTGATGATTGCATAGTGTTCAGTTGCATTCGCAACTCCTTAGGTAATGAAGCAGTCCATGCCCACATGCAGCTAGACCTGGACAACATTCAGGCTTGGACTGATAAGTGGCAAGTAACATTCGCGCCACACAAGTGCCAGGCAATGACTATCTCCAACAAGCGACAGTCTAACCACTGCCCCTTGACATTCAACGGCATTACCATCGCTGAATTCCCCACCATCCTGGGGGTCACCATTGGCCAGAAACTTAACTGGACCAGCCACATAAATAATGAGGCCACAAGAGCAGGTCAGAGCCTGGGTATTCTGTGGCAAGTGTCTCAACTCCTGACTCGCCAAAGCCTTTCCACCATCTACAAGGCACAAGTCAGGAGTGTGATGGAAAACTCTCCACTTGCCTGGATGAGTGCAGCTCCAACAACACTCAAGAAGCTTGACTCCATCCAGGACAAAGCAGCCCACTTGATTGGCACCCCATCCACCACCTTAAACGTTCACTCCTTCCACCACTGGCGCACCGTGGCTGTAGTGTGTACCATCTATAAGATGCAATGCAGCAACTCGCCAAGGCTTCTTCGGCAGCACCTCCCAAACCCACGACCTCTTCCACCTAGAAGGACAAGGGCAGCAGGTGCATGGGAACACCATCACCTGCACGTTTCCCTCCAAGTTATACACCATCCTGACTTGGAAATATATCGCCGTTCCTTTATCGTCGCTGGGTCAAAATCCTGGAACTCCCTAACAGCTCTATGGGAATACCTTCACCACACGGACTGCAGCGGTTCAAGAAGGTGGCACACCACCACCTTCTGAAGGGCAATTAGGGATGGGCAATAAATGCTGGCCTTGCCAACAATGCCCACATCCCAGGAACGAATAAAAATAAACTATTCCCTACCTCCACATCATTCACCAGTCATAAGGCCATACGAGAACACCTATCTTTCTTAATCCAAACACACTCACCTCTTCCTTTTCTCTCCACACCACACACTAACACCATTCTCTTCTCACTGCTCCAGATAATGTTGTAATCCAGGTGCCTAGCCAGTAGGTTGTTCCTCGATAGACAAAGAGTGGCATGGCTACCAATGCTCTGTGCTAGCAGACTAAAAGATTTTCGCTTGCTTACCCTCAGCAGTACTCATGTGCACATTTGGGGATCCCGAAGCCTTAGCTCTTGTCAACCTGGAGTAAGATCCGTGGACTTGGTAACTATGGTGAGAAAATCCATTTTGTGCCAACAAATATTCTACCCATATAGATTTCTGAGTCATTTGGGTCGGAGACTCATTTGCACGATGGTGGGTTTTCATGTTTGTCAGACAGCCTTCTTACCATGAAAAAACTGTATGCTGGTCAGTGGCAATGTACAACAGTCCAATACTGGGAGATGGAATCCATTGTCTCATGGAATTCATGCTCATGAAGTATTATCCCATAACATTGGTGACCCCCCTGGGAACAGAATTATAAAGTAACTCAGCAGCTGTACCTTCACTCCTTCCTGATTCAGCCCTTTCCACACCCATGAAGCCCCTTCAAACTCACTAATACCCTCCGAAGTGTGTGTGCCTGGCTGGCATAGATGAGTGACACATAGCGCTGTGGTGATGGTTCTCCAGTACCACATTTTTCATCTTGAGTTTGTGGCCTTTCTGTTAAAAAAATGACAAAAGATGAGTATTGCTACACATTTCACAATCTGATGAAAGTGAAACTTGTCATAGCGTTATCACTGCACAAACCAAGGGTGTTGTCATCTCCATGAGCTTCATCGTCCCCCACAGGCCCTCCTTGTTGCAGTTAAGGGATTTTACCTGCTGTGTTCTAGTCCCATTCTTAGCATGGTGGCACCTGTCAAACTCATGTTTTTCTGCGAAGGAAAGAACCTTTACTTAAGATTAAGTTTTGCATAGAAAAAGAAAGGTCACACAGCAATGTACATATTGGTCAGTCTAGTGAAATACCTTGCTAGACAAAGATGGAAAAGCAGAGTATTTTTGTTTAATCAGTTTTATATGCTGTACAATCTTTTCAGCTGCTAATAAGCTTGCCTGCCTTTTATCTCTTGCTATAATACTTATGAACAATCCTCTGGTCAATTTTGGGTTTTTACTCTAGATATTTTTTCAGATACAATTGGCTCGATTTTGGCTCCCGGGCAAAAACACGTCATAGCGAGTTGCCGTCCTGTCTAGGGAGCAGGGAGGCTCGGTCAATTGTAACAGCCGGGCTCCATGCCCCAAACCTGTAATGACCTTGCCGGGGACATTTCAGTGAGTCCCTGGCTGTGGTCTGAACCCACCAATTTTGACTCCCGCCCGTCCGCCAGCTGTGACGTCATCCCTGCCTGCTTTGTGTGGTTGTTAGTTTGGGGGCATGTAAATAAGGCATGGGAGATTTTAACTCCTGTGCCTGAAGCCCTTCGGGACTGGACAGTTCACGCCTGCTTTGGCCCTTGCACCCCTGAGTTAAAATTGGCTCCATCGTTACTGTGGCCGTGATTTTCTTCTTGGAGGCGGGTTGGCATTGGGAACGGTATTCGGCGGGTTCCAGTCTCGCTGCCAGCTCCAGCCGGCCTGCTGACACAATTTTTCATTAATTAGGCTAGTTAAGCCTGCCGTGTGGGTTATGTATTGATTTGTATGTAGGTTCAATGATGATACATTCATGAAAGAGAATGTCTTTTAATCTAAAGTTTGTTCAGTAATTTAACTGCATCACAGGGGCACCATCTTTGAGATTCATCTAAAGTGAAACTAAAACTAAACTGCTTGTCTCTCACATGGTCAGGCATAAGTAATCAATCAGGCAAACATACTGGTAAGGCATCATAATCAAACAGGCAAATACCATCACTATTTGCTGATATCACTACATCTCCCTTTCTTAAAACAAAAGTATTTTACTTTTAACTAACAACATGTTTTCTTTGTATTAATCTGCATTTTAACTGTAACACTTAATGAACTTACATTATCATTATCATTATCAAGGTTTTTTAACCTTGCTTTGTGTGTTCACATGAAATATGTAAATACACTAGAACTTGAAGAAAGAATAAGATAACATTACTTCCTTCTATAACAATAGTCCTTAAATTTGCTCAATGAGTCGCTCAGGAGGCTTCACGTGTCTTGAGGATTTTCTGATTGATTGTCCTTGAATCTGAGTTGTTGCCTCAGATGATGGTTTCTCAGCTGTGTGATCAGGTTGTTCAACAGTATCAGTCTTTTGACCTGCTGAGTGATCAGGTTGTTCAACAGTATCAGTCTTTTGACTTGCTGTGGCTGGTCCCATGAGAAGATCTCGATGATTTCTTCGCAGAACAGCACCCTCATCTGTCTGAATGGTGTATGATCTTGGTTGAACTTCACTCAGGACAGTTCCCTTCTGAGACCATATGTTTGTTTTGTCTTTGAACCTTACTTGGTCACCAGTGTGGAGTTCAGGTAGGTTTTGTGTTCCTCTGTCATAGTAGTACTTTTGCTTTTCTTTCTGTTGTTCTTTGAACTTCCTCACTTTCTCCCCCTCTTTTGTTTTCAGGAGGTTCTCCGGGACGGGTAGGTTTGACCTTAGCTGACGTCCCATAAGGAGTTGGGCTAGTGACTTACCACACTCGAGCGGCGTTGTGCGGTATACAAGCATGCTCTGGTAGAAGTCAGTTCCACTGTCTTTTGCCTTGTACATCAGTCTTTTCACTGTCTGGACCGATTTTTCCACTAGTCCATTGGACTGAGGAAAGTGAGGACTTGACGTTGTGTGGACAAAGTCCCACTCTTTGGCAAAGTGTCGGAAACTTGCATTGTAAAACTGGGGTCCGTTGTCTGTGAAGACCTCGCTTGCCACGCCATGTCTGGAGAATATGGCTTTCATACATGTTATCACAGCATCTGCAGTGGTGGTGTACAGTCTACACACCTCTGGATACAGGGAGTAATAGTCTGTGACTACAAGATAGTCCTTCCCTTGACATACGAATAGGTCAGCGCCTACCTTCTGGTAAGGTCTGTCTGGCGCTGGGTGTGGCTTTAGTGGTTCTACCGGATTGCTTGCTCGATATTTCAGGCATATTGTGCAGTTTGACACCTCATTTGTCACATCTTGGTTGATTCGTGGCCAGTACATCACCTCTCGTGCTCTTTTCTTACACTTTTCGATTCCCAGATGTCCTCCATGGATCCTTTTTAGCATCTCTTTTCTCAGACTCTTTGGGATAACTATTTTACTTCCTTTGTAGATGATGTCTTCGACCACTGATAGTTCCGCTCTGCAGTTCCAGTACTCTGCTATGTCAGGTGAGCAGTCTTGCTTCATTTTGGGCCATCCATCCAAGATGCTTTTCCTCAGTCGTCTCATTGTTTCGTCTTTGTTTGTCTCAGTCTTTATGAGCTCCATTTTTGCATCTGCTATGGGCAGTGCACTTGTGATCATGTCCACATAGGCGTTCACTTTTTCATCCATTTTGGTGTTTGCGGGCTCACTTGGGTCAACAGCTCTGGACAACGTGTCTGCTGTATACATCAGCTTACCCGGTGTGTATGCAACATTCAGTGTATAGCGTTGCAGCCTGATCATCGTTCTATGTATTCTAAGCGGACAGCTATTTAGTGGCTTTTGGAACAATGCAATCAAGGGCTTATGGTCAGTCTCTACACTGATTGCTTGTCCTGCCACAAACTGGTGAAATCTTTCACAGGCGTATGTGATGCTGAGCAGCTCCTTTTCTATTTGAGCATATCGCGTCTCCGCGTCTGTCATTGAGCGCGATGCATATGCAATAGGTTGCCAGTAGTCATATTTTTGCAGAAGAACGGCACCGAGCCCACTCTGTGATGCATCTGATGATATCTTGATGGGTCTCGCTGGGTCATAAAACCTCAGAACTGGTTCCTCTGTGAGCAGTTTCTTTAGATTGCTCCATGACTTCTCATGCTCATGATTCCATTCCCATACTATGTTCTTTTCAGTTAGTCTTCTCAGTGGCGCCATCTTTTCTGAGAGGTTGGATATGAATTTACCCACGTAGTTGATCATTCCATTAAACCTCTGCACATCCTTTTTGCATTGTGGCTTTGGCATATTCTCAATGGCGGACACCTTTCTGTTATTTTCACTTTTATTCCATGTATCTTTGGTCTGGGTCTAATTTTCTTAAAATCAGTCTCTGATATCACATTAACTTGTGCTCCAGTATCCAATTTAAATGGAATGTGTATGTCATTCACTTTTAGTGTCAACATCCAGTCTCTTTTTTCTTTTTTGTTTTCAGACACAACATTTACATAGAACTCCTCTATCTCGCTTTCATCTACTGCATGGACCTTGCTTTGTTGCGCTTGGTTCTTACAGCAACGGGCATAATGGTTGTTTTTGTTGCAACTATTGCATGTTTTACCATATGCTGGACACTTTCTTGGTGTATGCTGTGTACCGCATCGACTACATGACTTTCGATTGTCCCTTTCACTTTTGTTCGCTGGCCACGCCTCTTTTTTCACATTGACGCTCTTTTTGTTAAACGGTTTGTGTCCGTTCTTACTCACTGCATCCACGTTGCAGCTACTGTCACTGAACAGCTCCTTTGCCTGTGACTTCACAGTCTCTGTAGCCCTACACAGTGCTATGGCTTTTCCCAGGTCTAGATCTTGCTCTCTTAGCAGTCTTTCCCTTAGACCATTATCTGGAATTCCACACACCAGTCTGTCTTTTATCAGCGAGTCTGTCAGTCCCCCAAATTCACATGTTTTGCTTCGGTTTCTCAGTTCAGTCACATACTGATCAATAGTCTCTCCCGTTTTCTGTACACATGTGAAAAATCTGTGCCTCTCAAACGTCATGTTACGTTTAGGTATGCAGTAGGCCTCAAACTGTTCCATTATTTTATCTAGCTTCATTTTGTCTCCATCAGCAGCGAATGTGAAGTTATTATACACCTCCAGCGCTTCATCACCCACGACATGTAAGAACACTGACGCTTTCATTTTATCACTTTTCTCGTCAGCTCCGATTGCTGATAAATACAACTCCAAACGTTGTTTGAACCTTCTCCAATTTTCAGCCACATTACCTGTCAACTGAAGCTTCACCAGTGGGTGTAATCCTTCCATTTTTTCACTTCGTTAGCTATTCTCCACTGGTAAGTAACGATGTTCTCTTTTGGCTTGCTAATATGTGGAGAGCTGATTTAACTTCAGATTTTTCCTCTTCTTCTCTTTCAATCACTTCTGACACCTTGTATCGATTTGTATGTGGGTTCAATGACGATACATTCATGAAAGAGAATGTCTTTTAATCTAAAGTTTGTACAGTAATTTAACTGCATCACAGGAGACACCATCTTTGAGATTCATCTAAAGCGAAACTAAAACTAAACTGCTTGTCTCTCACATGCCCTCTGCTGGTCAGGCATAAGTAATCAATCAGGCAAAGATGCTGGTAAGGCATCATAACCAAACAGGCAAATACCATCACTATTTGCTGATATCATTACAGGTTACCCGCCCTAATCACAAGGTGTGGGTTTGTTCAGCTGACATGCTGACGTGTTTGCAGCCAGTGCATTTAAGGAGGCCATTTCACCATTAGATCTCAGGTCGTTTCTGGTGCTTTTGACTGCTGCTTTTTACCATGATGCCTGCAGAGAAACAAAAGGCAGCTCCCCGCTTCAACGAAGACACCCTCCATGTTCTTGTGGAGGGAGTCAGAGGACGTCGGGAGGTCCTATACCTAGCTGATTGAAGAAGGAAACCTCCTCAGCCGACAAAGGCAGCCTGGTTGGGAATAGCTGAGGAGGTCAGTGCCAGGTCCATGTACAGATAGATGCACCTGGGTCCAATGGAGGAAAAGGTTCAATGATCTCCTGCGCTTTGGAAAAGTGAGTATAAAAGCACTCTTACCTTAATTTTGCTGTGCCTGTCATCACATCCCCATCACTCTGCATTGTTAACCCTACTCCTGCACATCTTAACTCAACCCAACATTCCTTGCACCATCCCCCATCCCTCTCTCCCCATCTAACTATGCACCCCTCACACACATCCTCAAGGTTATGCACTGACAACAACTAACAACTCAAAAGGAGGGAACTCCGTAATGGGAACCCACTCCTTCACAGTCTCCTTCTAAACATCTATCCTATCCATTCTTTACACGCATTCCATCACTCCCACTGAAACTCTATTTCTTTCCCTCATTGCAGGAAAAGAGAGGCCACAATAAGAGGGAGAGAACAGGAGGAGGACCACCATCCTTATCACAGCTGAGCAACGCTGAGGAGGCCGCTGTGGATATTGTGGGATCGGTGGAACAGCTCGAAGTGGGGGACGGAGAGATGGGCTCAGTTGAACAACCTGGTGACAGAATGCTTCTCCATCCATCTTATTTGGCTTTCATGAGTGACACATATGGCATCTGATGTCAATAGAAATTGAATGTTCATCATGTGCACAATGAGATGTGTCTGCAATCTACAGATCACATGTCTAACTCATGTCTTTACTCTCCCACAGGACCAGCAAGAGCCCCGTTCCCTACTGTCCAGGAGGATGAGCAGGAGGACTCCTCAGAGGATGCTGCATCCTCTGAGGGAGCAGCATCAGCAGCAATGAGTGCACCCAGCACCAGCACAGAGACGCACACCTCAGTGGGTCATTTGCGTGATAGAGTAGTGTTGTTACTTGGTGTATCACAACGCACAAGTGAGCAAGTGCAGATGGTGGAGACAGTGACAGCAGTGGAGAGTCCTAATCGGAGGCCGCAGGGCGCTCCTAGCTCTGCTCAGCTGTATATTGACGCTGAGCCTCGGGGGCCATCCAGAAAGAGAGCAGTGCTGGAGTCTCAGGAACAAGTGCAGGAGGCTGTGACTGGGTTTGCAACCACGGTGACTGCGAGTGTGCAGAGAATGGAGGAGTCCATCTCAAACATGAGCAATGCCGTGGTGCACGCAATGGCGAATGTAGGTCCCGCCATGGAAAGGATAGCAACCTCCATAGAGGACATAAATCGCCAGACTCAAATGAACATGGTGACTCTTCTAAATAGATGGTCAGCTATGGAGGATAGATGAGCATCTATCATGGAGAGGAACCAGAGGTACATGGACGTTCCCGTTATGAGGACTGTCAGTACAGAGACGGGTCCTCATGGCCCCACTGATGTGCAGCAAGGTGCTCTCCAGCTACTTGCTAGCAGAGAAGTGTGGGTGGCCCATGAGAGAGATGATGGTGGGAGGCAACATGCAAATGGGGGCTCCTCTCCAAGTGCTCCAACTCCCATCCCTTTGCCAGCCGCTCAGTCAGAGTCCCAGATGACTGCCGGAGCAGTGATGGCCGAGTCTGCCCCTGTGCAGCTGCAGGAGAAGCAGACTTTGGCAGGGCCTTCAAAGGCTCCAAAACCCAGAGGAAGATCGCCAAAGGCATCTAAGCAGGCGCAGCAGGGAAGTGAGCAGGCTGTCTCTACATCTGCTGAGCCACAGGGGTAGCACAACGTAGAAGCACGCGTAAGAGAAAGCTGACACATAAATGATGACAAGGGTACTCACTTGGGTGTTCTGATAGAATTCAATGTTAAATTTCTGTTCTTTTATTATTTTGGAATAAATTAATCTTGTATGAACGTTTGACATCGTTGCCATTTGTGTGCTCACAATTTGAGGTGGCAGTGAAGGGGGAGGGCGCTTTTTATGTCCAGCAATGCAGGTGACAGTGGATATAGAGTTAAAAACAGACACTTACAGCCTCAAGACAGGCTCCCAAATCGTGAAATCAGCAACCTCTGACATTTGAAATTGAGCAGATTTGAGAGTACAGCTTTTAGACTGCAGTTGCAGCTGTGAAGTTTCCAGCTCGTTGGTCTTCCCGACACACTTACCTGGCGTGATCTCTGAACGTTATGAAACCCGAATAAAATGCTGGAAAATTGCAGAAGGCTCTCAAAATAGCAGTGAACAAGCACTTAACAAGGAGTTAAGTGCCTTAAATCCCTTACCCGCCAACCCGCCGTCAATCATTGCGACTTTAACACCTGACCCGCCTCTGAACCCGCCCTCTGGGCATTGGCAAAATCACGGCCGTTGTTTCAGATTATTGGTTATATCAAATACCTTCACACAATCTTCCTCGATTTAGAACAGTAGAATCAACACTTCACTATATATTGGCTTAGGCTATAAACTGTCAAAAATTCATAAAACAGCAAATACTGTAGATCAATGAACAGTAGCAATGACACACGGTAGATTTACAGTAGTTACAGGCTCAACTATGTTTTCCCCTTCAAGTAATTATCCAATTCCCTTTTGAAAGTTACTAGTGAATCTGCTTCTACCATCCTTTCCTAAAAAAATCTCCTCATCTCCCCTCTGGTTCCTTTGTCAGTTACCTTAAATCTGTGGGGGTGAAATTCCCCTAGAGGGCCATTTGGGGTGCTAAGTAAAAAATGTTTGGAAAGTTAGCGCCAGATTTTTTTTTGCCGGCCGCCCAACGTGCCTTTAAGTTGCGCCCCGCGAGTTGCCAACCTCACTGTTCGCAACCTCTTCAGCAGTCGGTAACATCGCCCGCCGCTGCTGCGGGGGGCGATTACGAATTTTTCTTTCGAGGCGCTACCGGGGTGCTGCGCCCGGAGATGACGTCATGATCTCCTGGGCGCAGAAGATCGGGTGCCAGCACCGCTGCTAACCTCCGCGGAATTTCGCAGGAGGCGCAGTTATCGCCTCGGGGGGGGTGGGGGTGGCGCAAAGCCATTCATGCCCCATTAGCGCCTCCCACTGGAGGCACAAACGAGGGGAATTTTACCCCCGTGTCCTCTGATCACTGACCCTCCTGCCAGTGGAAACAGTTTCTCACTATTTACTCTATCAATATTCCTCATAATTTTGAACACCTCTTATTAACCGTCTGTGCTCAAAGGATTACAATCACAGTTTCTCTAGCCTCTCCACATAACTGAAGTACAGGAAACTTTGGTTTATCCGGAGGTTGTATGTCCGGAAACCTCAATCAAACGGCAGAAATCAGCAGCTGTTTTGTTAGTTTTTTTTTCTTTTTTTTTCTTCTCCTAGCATTTTTTTAAACAGTCAGTCTCTGGAAAGCCTCTCTGAAGCTGTTGCTAAGCTACAGAGACGCTTCCAAGGTACGGGCCGACTGTTTACAAGCTGTTGCTGAGCAACAGTGTCTGTTGTCAGATACGGAGATGAAAACCTCCGTATCCTTCAACATTAGCGCTGGTCTGTCCGGAAGTTTTCATAGATCGGCATCACGCCGGTCCCATCGGTGCCGGATATCGCAAAGTTTCCTGTACCTCATCCCTGGTACCATTCTGGTAAATCTCCTCTGCACCCTCTCCAAGGCCTTGACATCCTTTCTAAAGTATGGTGCCCACAATTGGACACAATACTCCAGCTAAGGCCTAAATAGTGATTTATAAAGGTTTAGCATAACTTCCTTGCTTTTGTACTCAATGCCTCCATTTATAAAGCCAAGGGTCCTGTATGCTTTTTTAATAGCCTTATCAACTTGCCCTGCCACCTTCAAAAATTTGTGTACATAAACCCACAGGTCTCTGTTCCTGCACCCCCTATAAAATTGTACATTTAGTTTAAATTGTCTCTCATCATTCTTTCTTCCAAAATGCATCACTTCACACTTCTATCCATTAAATTTCAGCTGGCATGTGTCTGCCCATTTCACTAGTCTGTCTATGTCCTTCTGAAGTCTGCTACTATCATCCTCACTGTTTACTACATTTTCGAGTTTTGTGTCATCTGCAAACTTTGAAATGATGCCCTTTATACCCAAATCCAGGTCATTAATATATATCTAAATAAAAGAGCAGTGGTCCCAACACCGACCCCTGGGGGGCACCATTGTATACTTTCCTTCAATCTGAAAAGTAACTACCACTACTCTCTACTTTCTGTTCCTTAGCTGATTTCGTATCTACGCTGCCACTGCCACTTCCCCTTTAATCCCATGGCCTTCCATTTTGCTAACAATTCTATTATGTGGCACTTTATCAAACGCCTTTTGAAAGTCCATATATATAACATTAACTGCACTACCCTCATCAACCCTCTCCGCTACTTCTTCACTTGCAGATCATAAATCCATGCTGGCTGTCATTTATTACCCCATGTTTTTCCAAGTGCCAATTAATTTTGTCCTGAATTATTGGCCAGAATTTTCCCCTAAAAAAAGGGTGGGATTCCTGATCTGATCCCGCCTCCAACCCACCCACTTCCAGTTTTCCCAGAGGCGGGACAGGGGTCGGGCAGCCAACCCGCTCCCAGTGGGTGATACATCAATTTAAATATTATAATGAGGCTGGAAGCCTCTATTTTCCCCTCCATTTTAAATTTAACTGCCTGGGGAGGGGTTTCACACAATTCGTGAAACCCAGCAGTTAAAACATAGCGGGAACTGCTGCATCCAGGTAACTACCTCCTGGTTTCCAGGGACCCGACCCCCACAAGGCCTCCGATCACCAGCATAAGGCCTCCCCCCACACCCCCCGCTCCCCCCAAGCCCCAGGCCTCCCCCATCCCCCGCCAACCCCAGGTCTCCCCCTACCCACCGATGATGATGAGGCCATCCCTGATCCTCCGGTGGCCGGCCCCGATCCTCCGCCTCCCACCCACCCCCGATCGTTGACCCCCCCAACCCCCGCAATCGCGGAACCCCCTCCTCTTGATCACTGAACTCCCTCCCCCCAATCGTTGACCCCATCTCCGGCGACGCTGACCCCTGGACTGGTGATCTCAGACCCCCCTCCGGCGATTCCGAACCCCGGACAGGTGACGCCTCTCAAGCTGGCTGGCTGCGGGTGGGAATCCGAGGCCTGAGACTCAAATTAGGCCCTGCCGGTAAAATCAGCAGGGCGAGCGGGAAACCCGGCCTCCCGCCTACCTGGAGAAAATCGCGGCCAATGTCTCTAAAATCTTCGCCACCACCGATGTTAGGCTGACTGGCTTGTCGTTATCGGATTTATCCCTCGCCCCTTTTTTGAACATTTGCATTTGCATTTGCAACCCTCCAGTTATCTGGCACCACTCCCATACCCATGTAAGATTGAAAGATTGTGGCCAGAGCTTCGCTACTTCCACCCTTACTTCCCTCAGCAACCTAGGATGCATCCCATCTGGACCAGATGACTTTTCTACTTTGAGCGCTACCAACTTTTTAAGTACCTCCTCATTATCTTTATCCTATCTCTCTACTAACTCCAACTTTACTGTGACATTGGCAGCATCTTCTTATTTTGTGAAGACAGATGCAAAGTACTCATTTAGTAATTCAGCCATACCCTCTGCCTCCACAAGAAGACCTTTTTGATCCCTAATTGGCCCCAAAATTCCTTTGATTGTTCTTTCCCTATTTATATGTTTATAAAAGGCTTCAGTGACAGACAGATTATTATCTGAACTGCAATAGATTGGGAAAAGGGGAAGTGCAATGAGACCTGGGTATCCTTGTGCACCAGTCGCTGAAGGTAAGCATGCAGGTGCAGCAGGCGGTTAAGAAGGCAAATGGTATGTTGACCTTCACAACGAGAGGATTCGAGTACAGGAGCAAGGATGTCTTGCTGCAGTTATACAGGGCCTTGGCGAGACCACACCTTGAGTATTGTGTGCAGTTTTGGTCGCCTTATCTGAGGAAGGATGTTCTTGC
This sequence comes from Somniosus microcephalus, assembly GCF_052327205.1. Taxonomy (NCBI): domain Eukaryota; kingdom Metazoa; phylum Chordata; class Chondrichthyes; order Squaliformes; family Somniosidae; genus Somniosus; species Somniosus microcephalus. The sequence goes on along the minus strand of NC_140994.1, from coordinate 94,575,107 downwards.
CATGGAGGGAGTGCAGCGAAGATTCACCAGGCTGATACCTGGGATGGCAGGAATGACGTATGAAGAGAGATTGGGTCGATTAGGCTTATATTCGCTAGAGTTTAGAAGAATGAGAGGGGATCTCATTGAAACTTATAAAATTCTAACAGGACTGGACACACTAGATACAGGAAGGCGGGGGAGTCCAGAACCAGGGGAGATAGTCTAAGGATAAGGGGTAAGCCATTTAGGACTGAGATGAGGAAGAATTTCTTCACCCAGAGAGTGGTGAACCTGTGGAATTCTCTACCACAGAAGGCTGTTGAGGCCAATTCATTAAATATATTCAAGAAGGAGTTAGATATATTTCTTAAGGCTAAAGGGATCAAGGGATATGGGGAGAAAGCAGGGACAGGGTACTGAATTTGGATTAACAACAGGAAATGCTGGAAAAACTCAGCAGGCCAGGCAACATCCGTGGAGAGAAAATAGAGTCAATGTTTCGGGTCAAACCCTTTGTCAAGATTGGAAAGGCACAAGAAATGAAATAGATTGAAAGGCCAGGCTGGGAGAGAACAAAAGAGAAGTGAAGAGACATTAAGAGGTATTCAAAATGAGACGAGATGGTGATAGGACCAGTGGAGACAGAAGACAGCTCTAGATTAGGTGTGAAATGTGCTGGCAGAATGAGAGACAGCTGCCATGTAAGAACATAAGAACATAAGAAATAGGAGCAGGAGTAGGCCCATCGGCCCCTCGAGCCTGCTCCGCCATTCAATAAGATCATGGCTGATCTGATCCTAACCGCCAATCCACTATCACAGAACCATCTCCTGAATCTAACAGAATTAGACACACGAAATAGGAGCAGGATCAGGCTACACGGCCCCTGGGCCCGCTCCGCTACCCACAGGGCCATGACCGATCCGAACCTAGACTCATGTCCAAATTCCTGCCCGCTCCCCATAACCCTTAATTCCCTTTACTTCTAGGAAACTGTCTATTTCTGTTTTAAATTTATGTAATGATGTAGCTTCTACAGCTTTTTGGGGCAGCATATTCCATGGACCTACCACCCTCTGAGTGAAGTAGTTCCTCCTCATCTCAGTTTTGAAAGAGCAGCCCCTTATTCTAAGACTATGCCCCCTAGTTCTAGTTTCACCCATCATCGGGAACATCCTCCCGGCATCCACCCGATCCAACCCCTTCACAATCTTATATGTTTCAATAAGATCGCCTCTCATTCTTCTGAACTCCAATGAGTAGAGTCCCAATCTACTCAACCTCTCCTCATATGTCCATCCCCTCATCCCCGGGATTAACCGAGTGAACCTTCTTTGTACTGACTCGAGAGCAAGTATGTCCTTTCTTAAGTATGGACACCAAAACTGTATGCAGTATTCCAGGTGCGGTCTCACCAATACCTTGTACAACTGAAGCAATACCTCCCTATTTTTATATTCTATCCCCCTAGCAATGAAAGCCAACATTCCATTGGCCTTCTTAATCACTTGCTGCACCTGCATACTAATCTTTTGAGTTTCGTGCACCAGGACCCCCAGATCCCTTTGTACTTCAGTACTTTCCAGTTTCTTGCCATTAAGATAATAACTTGCTCTACGATTTTTCCTGCCAAAGCGCATAACCTCACACTTTCCAGTATTGTATTCCATCTGCCAAATCTCTGCCCACCTACTTAGCCTGTCTATTTCCGCTTGCAGGTTTTTTATGTCCTCCTCACTCACTACTTTCCCTCCCATCTTAGTATCATCTGCAAACTTTGATATGTTACACTCGGTCCCCTCCTCCAAATCGTTAATATAGATTGTAAAGTGTTGGGGACCCAGCACTGACCCCTGCGGAACACCACTAGTTACTGATTGCCAGTCTGAGAAGGAACCATTTATCCCAACTCTCTGCCTTCTGTTAGATAGCCAATCCTCTATCCATGCCAGAATATTACCCCCAATCCTGTGATTTTTTATCTTAAGCAATAATCTTTTGTCAAATGCCTTTTGGAAGTCTAAATACACTACGTCGACTGGTTCCCCTTTATCCACCCTATATGTTACTTCCTCAAAGAACTCCAGCAAATTTGTCAAACATGACTTCCCCTTCATAAAACCATGCTGACTTTGTCCTATTAAATTATGATTGTCCAAATGCCCTGTTACTGTCTCCTTAATAATGGACTACAAAATTTTACCTACCACAGATGTTAGGCTAACCGATCTATAGTTTCCAGCCTTCTGTCTACTGCCCTTTTTAAATAAGGGTGTTACATTAGCAGTTTTCCAGTCTGCCGGGACCTTTGCCGAGTCCAGGGAGTTTTGGAAAATTATTACCAATGCATCCACAATCCCTACCGCCACTTCCCTCAAGACCCTAGGATGAAAGCCATCAGGTCCAGGTGATTTATCCGCCTTGAGTCCCATTATTTTACCGAGTACCACTTCCTTAGTGATTTTGATCGTGTTTAGCTCCTCCCCCCCTTTAGCCCCCTGTTTGTCCAGTGTTGGGATATTCTTAGTGTCTTCTACTGTAAAGACTGATATAAAATATTCATTCAGTGTTTTTGCCATCTCCATATTTCCCACCATTAATTTCCCGGTCTCATCCTCTAAGGGACCAACATTTACTTTAGCCACCCTTTTTCTTTTTATATAATTATAAAAACTCTTACTATCTGTTTTTATATTTTTTGCTAATTTACTTTCATAATCTATCTTCCCTTTCTTAATCAATCTTTCTGTTATTTTTTGCTGTCTTTTAAAGTTTTCCCAATCCTCTGTCCTCCCACTAGATTTGGCTACCTTATATGCCGTTGTTTTTAGTCGAATACTATCCTTAATTTCTTTACTTAACCACGGATGGCTGTCTTTTCTTTTACACCCTTTTCTTCTCAGTGGAATATATTTTTTTTGGAAGTTGTAAAATAACTCCTTAAATGTACACCACTGATCATGTATCGTCTTACCCTTTAATCTATTTTCCCAATCCACTCTACTCAATTCTGCTCTCATACCTTCATAGTCTCCTTTATTCAAGCTTAGCACGCTTGTTTGAGATCCATCCTTCTCACCCTCTAATTGAATATGGAATTCAACCATGTTATGGTCACTCATTCCAAGGGGATCCTTTACTAGGACATTTTTAATTAATCCTGTCTCGTTACACAGGACCAGATCTAAGGTTGCTTGCCCCCTGGTCGGTTCAGTTACATACTGCTCAAGAAACCCATCCCTAATACACTCAATGAACTCATCCTCAAGGCAGCCCTGCCCAATTTGATTTGTCCAATTAATATGATAGTTAAAATCCCCCATAATTATAGATGTTCCCTTATTACAAGCCTCAACTATTTCCTGATTGATACTCCGTCCAACAGAGTTGCCACTGTTCGGAGGCCTATAGACTACGCCCACTAGTGTTTTTTCCCCCTTATTATTCCTTACCTCCACCCAAACTGTTTCATTATCCTGATCATTTGAACCAATATCATTTCTCTGTATTACAGTGATTCCTTCCTTTATTAACATAGCCACCCCACCTCCCCTTCCTTCCTGCCTGTCCTTCCTGATCGTTAAATAACCTGGTATGTTTAATTCCCAGGCATTGTCACCCTGCAGCCATGTTTCTGTAATGGCCACAAGATCATACCCATATATAGTTATTTGTGCCATTACCTCGTCTATTTTGTTACGAATGCTACGTGCATTCAGATAGAGAACTTTCAAATATGTTTTGTGACACTTAGTTCCTGCTTTTGCCCTTTTTATTACTTTACCTTTTACTCCATACCTTCTGCCCCTTCCTGACATGCTCTGGTTTTTAATTTCCCCACTGCTACCCAAGTCTATGACCTTCTCTGTTGTCATTTTTATTATTTGCTATCTAGGAACCTCCCCCCCACTAGTTAGTTTAAAGCCCTCTCTACAGCCCTAGTTATATGATCCGCCAGGACTCTAGTCCCAGCACTGGCCAACTGAAGCCCGTCCCAACGGAACAGCTCCCTCCTGCCCCAGTACTGGTGCCAGTGTCCCAGGAAGCAAAACCCATTTCTCTCACACCAGTCTTTGAGCCACGCATTTAACTCTCTAATTTTATTTGTCCTAGCCAAATTCGCTCGTGGCTCAGGTAATAATCCAGAGATTATTACCCTTGTGGTTCTGCTTTTTAATTTGGCCCCTAGCTGCTCAAACTCCCTCAGCAGAACCTCCTTCCTTGTCCTATCTATGTCGTTGGTACCAACATGGACCACGACAACTGGATCCTCCCCCTCCCACTCCAAGTTTCTCTCCAGTCCAGAGGAGATGTCCTTAACCCTGGCACTGGGCAGGCAACACAGCCTTCGGGACTCTCGCTCTCGGCTGCAAAGAACTCTATCTATCCCCCTAACGATACTATCCCCTACCACTACAACATTTCTTTTAACTCCCCCCACTAGAATGGCCCCCCGCTCCACGGTGCTGTGGCCAGGTTACTCATCCTCCCCGCAGTCCCTGTTCCCATCCTCACAGGGAGCAAGAGCCTCGAACCTGTTGGACAAGTGCAAGGGCTGCGGCTCCTCCAACACTACCTCCTGGATCCCCGTACCTGCCTCACTTTTAGTCACACCATCCTGACCCTGGCCACGGACTACATCTGAATTAATTAATCTAATTGGTGTGAATACCTCCTGAAACACAGAGTCCAGGTAACTGTCCCCCTCCCTGATGTGTCTCAGTGTTTGAAGTTCGGACTCCAGCTCTTCAAGACGGAGCCGGAATTCCTCGAGCAGCCAACACTTACTGCAAATGTGATCACCGTGAGCATCAATGGTGTCCACCAGCTCCCACATATTGCAGCAGCAACACATCACCTGATCTCCCTTTCTATGTAATTAATTAAATTTATTAATATTATTCTTAAATACCCTCTGCCCCGATTCTAGATGGTGAATATCACACCTTAGAAACTATAAACCAAAGAGATTTAAGCTTAAAAAGGGAGAAATACTTACCAACCAATACCAAGAGTACCTATCCCCCTGACTATACTGTCCCCTACCACAACTACATTCCCTTTCACTCCCCCCACTTGAATGGCCTCCTGCACCATGGTGACATGGTCAGCTTGCTCATCCATCCAGCAGACTTTTCCCTCATCCACATAGGCAGCAAGAACCCCATACCTGTTGGACAAGGGCAAAGGCTGAGGCTCCTCCAGCACTCCACCTGGGGTCCCCTTACCTGCCTGAGTTGCAGTCACACCCTCCTGCCCTGACCACTAACCAGACCTGTACCACTACCTAACCTAAGGGGTGTGACTGCCTCCTGGATCAAAGTGTCCAGGTAATGGGGGTATGGTCCTTAATGAATACATTGCGGCTGTGTTCACAAAAGAGAGAGATGATGCAGACATTGCAATCAGGGAGGAGTGTGAAATATTAGATGAAATAAACATTGTGAGAGAGGAAGTATTAAGGGGTTTAGCATCTTTGAAAGTGGATAAATCCCCAGGTCCAGATGAAATGTGCCCCAGACTTTTAAGAGAAGTAGGAGAGGAAATAGCAGAGGCTCTGACCATCATTTTGCAATCCTCTCTGGCTACAGGTGTGGTGCCAGAGGACTGGAGGACTGCTAACATTGTACCTGTGGCAGAACCACTGAATGACTCTGGATAACTATATAATTCTCTTTAACAATGTTCTAACACCAGCCTAAACCTGTACCATTGTGTTAGGCATTACTGTGTTTTGTATATAGAGTTTGCATGTACAGGGCGTGGCCCCTTGAAGAGCGCGGGAAAACGCGGACAAACGCGATGACGTCACGTCGCAAACCACGGGGCTGCCCAGGCAGTCCTTGTGGCATCTCCGTTGAGTAAAGACCTGTTTAGTTGTTCTCTTGTGTCGATCTCCGTTATTCGTTGGAATTCGTTAATTCCTACATTGGTGACCCCGTTTTTGTGAACGTTTTCACATAAGAAGAGCACAGCATGGAAGCAAACGCCATTTTGCTAAAGCTACCGCAGTTCTGGGAGCAGCAAGCGCCTTTGTGGTTTATTCAGGTCGAGGCCCAGTTCGCCCTGAGGAACATCGATACGGATCAGACCAAGTACCTTTATGTGGTCTCCGCACTCGACAGCTCTACCGCATCTCGGATCGTCAGCCTCCTCGAAAACCCCCCAACGGAGCGCAAGTATGAAACCCTCAAAGCGCGGTTACTGCAGGTTTTCGGGCTCACAAAATCGGAGCGCGCCCGTCGATTACTTGCTATGCCCGGGCTCGGGGACTCCAAGCCTTCAGAGTTGATGAGCCAAATGCTCACACTCCTGGGCTCAGAACGGGAATGTTTCCTATTGCGCGAGATTTTCCTCAGCCAACTGCCTGAACAGGTACAAGCTGCCCTGGCCAGATCTGAAATTGAAGACTGCGCAACACTCGCTGCGGAGGCTGATAAAATTTTCGCTGTAACTCGGCAGGACTGTGCCGCCACGAGGCACCCATCCCCCGCAGACGCTGCCGCAGCTCGTCAGCCTGCTGGGCTGTGTTTCTACCACGCGCAGTTCGGCGCGAAGGCGAAGCGTTGCCGCCCTCCCTGCAGTTTTCCCCAAAAAAACAAACAACAACTGACACGGCGACCACCGAGGAACGGGTCCAACGGGCACCCCGCGGCCGTGATGGCGATCGGCAACGCGGGAAAATTGCTGTTCATCACTGATACTCTCTCCGGTCGTCGTTTTCTGTGCGACACCGGGGCACAGTGCAGCATTTTACCCGCGTCCGCCCTTGATGTGCAGACGGGGAATCATGGCCCCACCCTTGAAGCGGCCAATGGCGGAACAATTCGGACCTTCGGCAGACGGCGAGTGGAGGTGTGTCTCGGGGGGCAACGTTTTCACTGGGAGTTTGTTACGGCCAGAGTTTCCCAGCCCCTCCTCGGCGCGGATTGCCTGTGCGCCAACAGCCTCCTGGTCGACGTTAGGAACCGGCGGCTGATCAACGCAGCAACTTTTAATTCTCTTCCGTGTTACCGCAGTAACACTACGTCTCGCACCGTCTGCTGTGCGTTCCCGACTCCTGATGAGTTTGCTCGCCTGCTCGGCGAATTCCCCGACCTGACAAGACCCACGTTCTCCTCAATGGCCACGAAACATGGTGTGGAACACCACATCACCACCAACGGCCCCCCGGTCTACGCGCGGGCCCGGCGCCTGGAACCTGGCAAGCTGGCGGTCGCAAAGGCGGAGTTTGCAAGCATGGAACAGTTAGGGATTATTTGCCGGTCGAATAGTCCCTGTTCTTCACCCCTCCATATCGTCCCGAAGCATGGCGGCCATGCGGCGACTATCGACGCCTCAACGACGCCACCACTCCTGATCGGTACCCGATCCCCCACATCCAGGATTTCTCTGCCCATTTGGCAGGGAACACCGTGTTCTCAAAAGTCGACCTCGTCCGGGGCTACCACCAGGTCCCAGTTCATCCACAAGACGTCCAGAAGACCGCAGTCATCACCCCATTCGGCCTCTTCAAGTTTTTATGAATGCCGATTGGTTTAAAGAACGCCGCCCAGGCTTTCCAACGCCTGATGGACTCCGTGCTGCGGGACCTCAAGTTCCTCTTTGTCTACCTGGATGACATTCTAATTGCCAGTCCTACTAAGGAAGAACATACCTGTCACCTGCACACCCTTTTTCGACGCCTCAGCCAACACGGCCTGATTATCAACCCGGCCAAGTGTCAGTTTGGCCTGCACCAAATTGACTTCCTGGGGCATCGCATCACCTCAGAGGGAGCGGTTCCTCTACCTTCGAAAGTAGAGGCGGTGACATCCTTTCCACACCCGCAGAACATAAAGGCCCTGCAGGAATTCCTAGGCATGGTAAACTTTTACCACCGGTTCGTGCCTAAGGCGGCACTACTCATGCAGCCCCTGTACGAGACCCTCAAGGGCAAGACTGGCAAGAACCCGGTAGACTGGATGGATGACATGGCCCGAGCATTCGCCGACACCAAAAGCACCTTAGCCAACGCGACTATGCTGGCGCACCCGCTGCCAAGAGCCACCATCGCCCTCACCATCGACGCGTCGGACTACGCAGTCGGTGCCGTGCAACAGCAGTGGGTGAACGGGACGTGGCAGCCTTTGGCATTCTTCAGCCGTCAACTATGGCAGAACGAGAGAGCATACAGAACGTTCGACCGGGAGTTGCTCGCCCTTTTTCTGGCCACCTGCCATTTTCGGTTCCTACTGGAAGGACGTCCTTTCACCGCCTTTGTGGACCATAAGCCGCTAACCTTTGCAATGTCCAAGACCGCCGAACCGTGGTCAGCCCGACAGCAGCGTCAACTGACCTACATATCCGATTTCACCACGGATATACAGCACGTGGCCGGTAAGGACAACCTGGTGGCAGACTGCCTCTCCTGCGCGATCGTCAATACGGTTCATTTGGGCATTGACTATGCCCTCATGGCAGCAGACCAAGCCTCAGACCCAGAAGTCCAAGCTTACAGAACGGCCATCACTGGCCTCCAGTTGGCCGACGTCAAGTTCCATTTGGCAGGTACCACGCTGTTGTGTGACGTCTCCGTACAGGATCCTCACCCTGTCGTGCCGATTATCTGGCGCCGCAAAGTGTTCAACGCCATACATGGGTTGTCACACCCAGTAATGAAGGCCTCTCAGAAACTGATGTCAGCGAAATTTGTATGGCATGGCATGCATAAAGATGTCCGCGACTGGGCCAACACCTGCGTGGTCTGCCAAAAGGCCAAGGTACAGTGCCACATCAAAGCTCCGTTGGCCACCTTCACAGTTCCGGAGCGACGTTTTGACCATGTCAACGTGGACCTGTTAGGACCACTCCCACCCTCCCATGGTTTTTCACACATCCTGGCCATGGTTGACCACACCACCAGATGGCCGGAGGCGGTCCCCCTGTCATCCACTACTTCAGCGGACGTGGCCAGGGCATTCATTTCCTCCTGGATCGCCCGTTTCGGAGTGCCCGCAGATATTTCATCAGACAGGGGACCGCAGTTTTCCTCCGAACTCTGGAATGCAGTGGCCCAAGGACTCTGTGTCAAATTACACCGCACCACAGCCTACCACCTACAGGCGAATGGTCTCTGCAAACGCTTCCACCGGTCAATGAAAGCCGCCCTAAGGGCCAGCCTTCAGGACGCTGGATGGGCAGACAAGCTACCATGGGTCCTGTTGGGCCTTCGCACAACCCCCAAAGAAGACCTTCACTCTTCATCAGCGGAGCTTGTGTATGGTCAGCTGCTGCGAGTCCCAGGGGACTTCCTACCAACATCGACGGAGCCATGGTCTGCGTCTGCCCAGCTTGCTAGTCACCAAGAGGTGGCCAGATGTTTCGCACCGGTGCCCACTTCTCACCACGGGCTGCAGAGGTCACACGTTCCCACGGAGCTTCACAAGGCTGAATACATTTTTATTCACCATGACACACATAGGGATCCGCTCAAGGCCCCATATACCAATCCCTTCCACGTGTTGGAAGCAGGGGACAAAACCTTCACGGTAGATGTCGGTGGTAAACCGGACCACATTTCGGTTGACCGCTTAAAGCCAGCACAGTTAGACCTCGACCGCCCCATCGAGACAGCACAACCGCCGATACGGGGTCGGCCACCCATCGTCGTTCCAGCAGACCGAGTGCGACTGCCCGCCAGACCGCCAGCCGACCAGCAGCCTCCGCCTCGAGAGTACAGGAGTCGTTCTGACAGGCTCGTCAGACCCGCTCACCATTTGACTTTGTCCGTTAAAGCGAATTCTGGGGGGGCGCATGTGGCAGAACCACTGAATGACTCTGGCTAACTGTATATAATTCTCTATAATGATGTTCTAACACCAGCCTAAACCTGTACCATTGTGTTAGGCATTACTGTGTTTTGTATATAGAGTTTGCATGTACGGGGCGTGGCCCCTTTAAGAGCGCGGGCAAATGCGATGACGTCACATCGCAAACCACGGGGCTGCCCAGGCAGTCCTTGTGGCATCTCCGTTGAGTAAAGACCTGTTTAGTTGTTCTCTTGTGTCGATCTCCATTATTCATTGGAATTCGTTAATTCCTACATACCGTTGTTTAAAAAGGGAGAAAGGGATAGACCGAATAGTTACAGGCTAGTCAGCCTAACCTCGGTGGTGGGAAAATTATTGGAAAAAATTCTGAGGGACAGGATAAATCTTCATTTAGAAAGACATGGATTAATCAAGGACAGTCAGCATGGATTTGTTAAGGGCAGCTCGTGTCTGACTAACTTGATTGAATATTTTGAGGAGGTAACAAGGAGGGTCGATGAGGGCTGTGCATTTGATGTAGTCTATATGGAGTTTAGCAAAGCTAGTGGCAAGTTGGATCCAAAATTGGCTCAGAAGTAGGAAGCAAAGGGTTATGGTCGATGGGTGTTTTTGTGACTGGAAGGCTGTTTCCAGTGGGGTTCCGCAGTGCTCAGTAATAGGTTCCTTGCTTTTTGTGATATATAGCAATGATTTAGACTTGAATGTAGGGGGCATGATTAAGAAGTTTGTAGATGATACAAAAATTGGCCGTGCGGTGGATAATGAAGAAGAAAGCTGCAGACTGCAGGAAGATATCAATGGACTGATGCTTGAACTGTATAAAATGCTAGTTAGGCCTCAGCTGGAGTACTGTGTGCAGTTCTGGTCACCATATTACAGGAAAGATGTGATTGCACTAGACAAGGCACAGAGGAGATTTACCAGGATGTTGCCTGGACTGGAGAATTTTAGCAATGAGGAAAGATTGGAGAGGCTGGGGTTGTTTTCTTTGGAACAGAGGAGGCTGAGGGGAGACCTAATTGAGGTGTATAAAATTCTGAGGGGCCGAGATAGAGTGTATAGGAAGGAACTATTTCCCTTAGCAGAAGGGTCAATAACCAAGGGGCATAGATTTAAAGTAATTGGTCGGAAGTTTAGAGGGGATTGGTAGAGAAATGTTTTCACCCGGAGGGTGGTGGGGGTCTGGAACTCACTGCCTGAAAGGGTGGTAATTACTTGGATATGCACTTGAAGTGCCATAACCTACAAGGCTACGGACCAAGTGCTGGAAAGTGGGATTAGGGTGGATAACTCTTTGTTGGCCAGCACGGACAAGATGGGCCAAATGGCCTCCTTCTGCGCTGTAAATTTCTATGATTCTATGATTTTGTGTAACTCTCCCCATCCCTGATGCCCCGCAATGTCTGCACCTCAGACTACAGCTCAAAAACTCTGAGCTGAATTTCCTCAAGATACAGACACTTACTTCAAACGTGATTGTCCAGGATCACAATGCTCTCCACAAACTCCCACATGCGGCAGTTGCGGCACACCTGCACTACCATCCCTATATGACCTTGTTTTATTTAATTAAATTTAATTAAATTTGTAATTTGGTAACTTAGTTTCCAGTGTAGTTTCTTGACTGCTTACTTGATCTAGATTAAGTTATGGGTACTGAAATTAAATATCTACCTGTAACATAAAGCACTACAAGTAGTGTAGGCAAAAAGCAGCAACTCCTTCCCCCTCTTCTCCAAATTCCCACTCTTTCCAAATTCCCAAATAAAACACTCTGGCCGAGAAATTCAGTTGTTTGCGCCAGCCGCTAGCGCCTTAGGAGGAGGAGAAGTGGGGCGCTAAGCGGCTAGCGCCCGGGCGCGGCACGATCTGCACCTCTCGCGAACTTCAGTTAAGATTTAGTGGCGGCGCAAAACCTTTGCGCGCGCTCAGCTGCGCGCACAGATCCTGACGTCATTTCACGGTGCAACGCCCTTTGTGTGCCCCGAACTGGAAATTCAGTGGCACCGGCCTATTGTGCGCCTGGTGCCCCTAGTGACTGGTAGACGGGAGTGGTTCCCAGTCGCTGCGGGGTGCGGGGGGCGCTAATTAAAGGGGACTCCTCCTGCAGTTTAAATGGCAGCCATTTTGCACCACTCCTTCTTTGTGAGAGATGGATACTTGGAGAGAGACAAAGGTAGAGAGCTTTCTGGTTTGGCTCAACACCCACACAGGTACTTGTGGCTTCAGGCCACGGCTTTGCACTTGTCTTTAACTTCAGTGTCATAGCATTGATTGGAAACATATAATGGGGGCTGCAATGGGTGGAAACGTTGAGCTTCTCCATTGCATTCAAAGGGCTCAGAGATGCCGTGAGAGAGTGCCAGTCATGGCCAGATGGAGAAGGGCCAACAGGCGTCGGCAAAGGAGGCCTTACCCACCCAGGGTATACCGCCAGCAGTTCTCATATCTGAACATGTTTGAGGAGCAGTGTGTTCGGAGGCTGCGATTCAGAAGGGCGGTGGTCACTGAGATCTGCCACCTGCTTCGCGGAGATCTGCAGCCACAGCTGAGGAGCAGGACGTCTCTGTCAGTGGCAGTGAAAGTGACGGTGGCTCTCAACTTCTATGCCACCGGCTCCTTCCAATCCGCTACTGGGGACATTTCCAACATCTCCCAGTTTGCGGTACATTGCTGCATCCGCCAGGTGACCAATGCCCTTTTCAGAAGGAGACGTCAGTTCATCTCCTTCCCCATGACCGTTGACAAGCAGCAAGAGCGTGCAATGGGCTTTGCAGCATTAGCGGGCTTCCCCATGGTGCAGGGCGCCATTGACTGCACGCATGTGGCTTTGCGGGCACCTCTAGAGAATGCCGAGGATTACCGCAACCGGAAGGGCTACCATTCGCTCAACGTGCAGTTGGTGTGTGACCACAGGCAGCTCATCCTAGCTGTCAATGCCCACTTTCCAGGCAGCAGCCACGATGCCTTCATCCTGCGCCAGACTTCTGTGGCAGACATGTTCGAGGCCCAGCCTCACCCACGAGGATGGCTTCTCGGGGACAAAGGCAATCCTTTGTGCACCTGGCTGATGACGCTGCTCCATGCGCCCAGCACCCCTGCTGAAGAGGGATACAATGACAGCCATCAAGCAACCAGGAACATCATTGAGCAAACAATCGGCGTGCTGAAGCAACAGTTCCGCTGTCTGGATTGTTCCGGGGGAGCCCTACAGTACTCGCCTGAGCGAGTCTCCCATTTCGTTGTTGTGTGCTGCATGCTGCACAACCTGGCTATCCGCAGGACTCAGCCATTGCCAGCAGACATTGGAGGACCACCAGAGGAGGAGGAGGAGGACCAGCACAGGAGGGAGGCAGAAAATGCAAGGGCCGCCCGTCGGCGGCTTATTGCAAGTCGGATCTAGGCCCCCTCTCAGGGAATGGCTTGTGCCAATGGCAGAAGATGAATGTAGCCACTCCACAAGCCCTCAGCCGAGTAGGGCAACCAGGACTTCCAAAAGAAAGCATGGACAGAGCGAGTTAAGAATTTTTTTTACTGTGATACCTCTGTGCCCTTCCCACATGACAAACTAATGGAGAGAAACCCCCCCCAAAAACACAAATACACCAGTCTCGGCCTTTATAAGTAAAACAAATACACCAGTCTCGGCCTTTATATATGAAACAAATACACCAGTCTCGGCCTTTAAATATGAAACAAATACACCAGTCTCGGCCTTTATATATGAAACAAATATACCAGTCTCGGCCTTTAAATATGAAACAAATACACCAGTCTCGGCCTTTAAATATGAAACAAATACACCAGTCTCGGCCTTTATATATGAAACAAATACACCAGTCTCGGCCTTTATATATGAAACAAATATACCAGTCTCGGCCTTTAAATATGAAACAAATACACCAGTCTCGGCCTTTATATATAAAACAAAACATTTGACCACACCTTCTACTTTTTCCCCTGCGAGGGTGATCCGTTTCGCTTCCGTGACTGGCCCCTACCTGCCCTGCAGCTCCTCCTCAATGGGACCCCAGTGGCTGCAGCAAGGCTGGGGGAAGGCTGCTGAGGGTCAGATGGTGAGACGGCAGATGCCCTTGGGGGTCGGCCTGGACCAGCTCTGGGCCTGGAGGAGCCGGCTGCTGACTGCTCCAACTCTGCTTGGGCGGCAGCAGTCTGTCCAACAGCTGGTGGCAGCTGCAATGGAGGAGTGACAGTGTTGGCTGCAGGAATGCTGCCAACCTGACAGATCACAGGCACTCCCTGGTCGGCTGATACATTGGCACGCGCACGGGCCAGCACTGCAGCATGCGCAGCAATCTTCTGAGGCACAGACTGCTGGGCTGCTGCGGCACGGCGAGTGCCCCGGCGATGCCTGGCCGATCCAGCGAGTGTGGCAGCAGTTAGTGCCCGTGTGGCCCTGGTCTGTGTCTGCATGACAGCAGCCAGTGAATGCATGGCACGACTGAGCACTTGGCTAGAAGCCGCCTGTGAAGCAGCGAAGTCCTGCTGACTCCTAGCCTGTGCTGCCGCGATGTCCTGCAGACTCCTGGCCTGTGCTGCACTGAATTGTTGCAGACTCCTGGCCTGTGCTGCCCCGAATTCCTGCACACTCCTTGCCAGTGACTCTATGGAGTCAGGCATCCTTGCCACTGCAGCCATGAGCTCAGTGTGCCTGCGCTCAGCTTGGGCGCCCATTTCCGCTAGGAGCCGCACCTCCTCTGCGCTCACGGTAGCAGGACTGGAGGCCGCACTCACCCTCCGGAGAGAAGGCCGCTGAGCTTCCCCACCCCTCCCGCGTTGCTGCAGCCCGCTGGTCCCCGGAGCTTCACTATCCTCCGACCCTTCTCCCCTGCTCCCCTCCAGGGAAGACGTGTTACCATCATGGCCATGGGCTGCCTCGGCTGAGGGTGTCCCTGATGAGCTGGCTTCCTCTTCCTCCTCCTCTATGTCTGACTCGGACACAGTGCCAGCTTGAGGGGCCGCCTCCTCACCTGGCGAGTCACCATCTGTAAGCAGGGAGGCACAAGAGTTGCTTTAGAGTGAGGACAGGGCGGCAGCGAAGGAGGCATGAGTGCTGCTGTGCATAGCATTGGTTCGATAGTGGCAAAGGATGCTGGTGTGAGGCGCAAGTGGAAAGGGAGAGGTCAAAAAGGTGATGACCTTACCATTGGTGCCCAGAACAGGGTCAGCATCTCCAGTGGCAACGGGGCCACTCAGCCGGCCTGCCATGATCCGCTCCAGTCGCAGCTCCAGGTCGCTCAGCTGTTTCAGGTCAGGACGGCCTCCCCCGGTCTGTCGCTGCTGTCTTCTGTTATGCGCCAGCTTGGCCTGCAAGAGAAAGGACAGCCTCTAAGTACAGTGTCAAGCCCTGATCTTGCTCGCACTGCCTCCCATGGTCAAATAGCCCTGACAGTGTTAAGCCCTGATCTTGCCCGCACTGCCTCCCATGGTCAAATAGCCCTGACAGTGTCAAGCCCTGATCTTGCCCGCACTGCCTCCCATGGTCGAATAGCCCTGACAGTGTCTAAAGTTCTGAATGCGCAAGTGCTTTTCATGACAGTCCCATAGCTGCTGGATGAGGGCTGGCCATTAGGGCTTTCAGGCCCCTTTGGCCATAAAGTGAGGTGCACATGCAGGGATGAGGAGGATACTGGAAAGGGTACTCACCCTGACAACCCGAGTGAGGTCGTTGAATTTTTTTCCGGCACTGGGTTGGTGTCCTGCCAACCACGTTGTTGGACGTGACCCTGTTTGCCACATCCCTCCATGCTTTCCGATATTTGGCTGGGAGCGGCCTCCTGCCACCCTCAGGGAAGAGGATATGGCGCCTGCGGTCCACTGCGCCAACCAGCAGCCTCAGGTTACCCTCGCCGAAGCGCTGCGCTCTCTCCCTGGCCTTCTCCATTCTCCTGGGCGTGGAGCTGTTCCAGAAGCAGTGTTGAGCCCTTGCCTTAGGGCTGCAGTGTGCAGGGCGTGGCTGCCAAACAATTCCACCCTCCCCCTTTAAGTGCTGACCGGCACCTGACTGTCTGCCCTCAATGAGCAACTCGCCGCACCTGCGCTGCGCCCGCCCTCGGTGTTAGCACCCCGGATCGCCGGCTTAGCGCCTAATGATAGTCGTGCATCGCCTGCTTTAGTGCAGCAGCAACCTCTTGGGGCGATGCAACTGAATATCGGTGAAGGTGGCGCTAAGTTGTGCCGTGCGCAAAAGTTAGCGAACGCCATGCTGTAGCGCCCTAAACGTGGCTATACTGAATTTCTAGGCCTCTGTTTAAGTACACTCCTTTTTAATCCCTCTCTGTGCAGACCGTTCTGTGCTCTGCAGACCTGTTTACTCTTATAGAATAGAATTATAGAATAGAATAGTACAGCACAGAAGGAGGCCATTCGGCCCATCAGGTCTGCGCTCGCTCTTTTGAAGAGCAATCCAGTTAGTCCCGCTCCCCTGCTTTTTCCCCATATCCCTGCAATTTTTTCTCCTTCAAATATTTATCCAAATCCCTTTTGAAGGCTACTATTGAATCTGTATCCACCACCTTATCAGGCAATGCAAATCCTAAACACTCATTGTGTGAAAAAGTTCTTCCTCGTGTCGCCTCTGTTTTTTTTGCCAATCACCATAAATCTGTGCCCTCTCGTTATTGACCCTTCATCCTACTCTTATACTCTAGGAGTATCACCCAATTTACAAGTATTGGCTCGACTCCCCTGCTCCTGGTGATTTGCACCTATTCGAGACAAACACTTACAGCTGACTGACAGTTAACTGCCACTGGCAGGCAGCTTCTATTAACTACAGTTTTTAAAGTTCTAGGTTAAAATCAAAATGTTAAACTAAATTTCACTTTTTACATCTATTACTTACCCAATACTTACCAGAAATTCCCACTCTTTCCAAATTCCCAATAAAGCACTCTATTTAAGTACACTCTGTTTTAATCCCACTCTGTGCAGACCGCACACTTCGAAAGGTCACACAAATGTGTCCAAGAACGCAAAGTGTTGAAAATAAAGGTTTCAATGTTTAACACCACATTAACAGAAACTTTACATGGACATTGCCCAAAACACCCAAGTGCCTACCCTTGTGTGTTGTTAGTTGGTGTTTGTTTAATTTCTCTGCCATTTCCTTATCCTCTATTATAATTTCTCCTGTCTCAGCCCGTAAGGGACCTACATTTACTTTTGCTAATCTTTCCCTTTTTACATACCTATAGAAGATTGTACGGTCTGTTTTTATGTCTCTTGCTAGTTTACTCTCATATTCTATTTTCCCTTTCTTTATCAATTTCTTGGTCCTCCTTTGCTGAATTCTAAAATCATCCCAATCCTCAGGCTTAATACGCTTTTTGGCAACATTATAAGCCTCTTCCTTTGATCTAGTACTATCTTTAACTTCTCTTGTTAGCCATGGTTGGACTACCTTTCCTGTGGGGTTTTTGTGCCTTAAAGAAATTTATATTTGTTGTAAATTATGTATTAATTCTTTAAATGCTAGCCATTGCTTGTCTACAATCATACCTTTTAGTGTAGTTTCCCAATCTACCTTAGCCAACTCGCCCCTCATGTTTAGATTTAAGACCCTAGTTTCGGATTTAACTAAACCACTTACAAACTCAATATAAAATTCTATCATATTATGGTCACTCTTCCCTAAAGGCCCCTTTACTACAAGGGTATTAATTAACCCGTTCTCATTGCACAATACTAGATCTAAAATAGCCTATTCCCTAGTTGGTTCCTCAACATACTGATCTAACAAACTATCTTGCATACATTCAAGTTGTACTGGATCTTGTTGAGCTTCTTGAGTGTTGTTGGAGCTGCACTCATCCAAGCAAGTGGAGAGTATTCCATTACACTCCTTACTTGTGCCTTATAGATGGTGGAAAGGTTTTGGGGAGTCAGATGGTGAGACACTCGCCACAGAATACCTAGCCTCTGACTTACTCTTGCTGCCACAGTATTTATGTGGCTGGTCCACTTAAGATTCTGGTCAATGGTGACCCCCAGGATATTGATGGTGGGGGATTCGGTGATGGTCATGCCATTGAATGTCATGGGGCAGTTGCTAGACACTCGCTTGTTGGATACCGTCATTGCCTGGCACTTGTGTGGCACGAATGTTACCTGCCACTTATCAGCTACCAAGCCTGAATGTCGTCCAGGTCTTGTTGCCTGCGGGCATAGACTGCTTCATTATCTGAGGAGTTACGAATGGCACTGAACACAGTGCAGTCATCAGTGAACATCCCCATTTTCAACCTTATGATGGAGGAAAGGTCATTGATGAAGCAGCTGAAGATGGTTGGGCCTAGGACACTGTCCTGAGGAACTCCTGCAGCGATGTCCTGGGGCTGTGATGATAGACCACCAAACACCACAACCATCTTCCTTTGTGCTAGGTATGACTCCAGCCAGTGGAGAGTTTTCCCGCCCGATTCCCATTGACTTCAGTTTTACTAGGGCTCCTTGATGTCAAAGTCAGTCACTCTCACCTCACCTCTGGAATTCAGCTCCTTTGTCCATATTTGGACCAAGGCTGTAATGAGGTCTGGAGCTGAGTGGTCCTGGTGAATCTCAAACTGAGCATCACTGAGCAGGTTATTAGTGAGTAAGTGCCACTTGATTGAGAGTAGACTGATGGGGTGGTAATTGGCCGGATTGGATTTGTCCTGCTTTTTGTGGACAGGACATGTACCTGGGCAGCTTTCCACATTGTCGAATAGATGCCAGTGTTGTAGCTGTACTGGAAATGCTTGGCTAGAGGCGCGGCTAGTTCTGGAGCACAAGTCTTCAGCACGATAGCCAGGATGTTGTCGGGGCCCATAGCCTTTGCTGTATCCAGTGCACTCAGCCATTTCTTGATATCAGGTGGACTGAATTGAATCGGCTGAAGAATGGCTTCTGTGATGGTGGGGCCCTCAGGAGGAGGCCGATATGCATCATCCACTCGGCACTTCTGGCTGAACATGGTTTGAAGTTTGCTGATGGCTGAAGTTTGCTGATGATACAAAGCTGGGTGGGAATGTAAGTTGTGAGGAGGATGCAAGGAGGCATCAAGGGAATATAGGCTGGCTAAGTGAGCAGGCAAGAACATGGAAAATGGAATATAATGTGGAGAAATGTGAAGTTATCCACTTTGGTAGGTAAAATAGAAAAGCAGAGCATTTTTTAAATGGTGAGAGATTGGGAAATGTTGGTGTTCGGAGGGACCTGGGTGTCCTTGCACATGAATCACTGAAAGTTAACATGCAGGTACAGCAAGCAATTAGGAAAGCAAATGGTATGTTGGCGTTTATTACAAGAGGATTTGAGTATAAGAGTAAAGACATCTTACTGCAATTATATAGGGTCCTGGTAAGACCATACCTGGAGTATTGTGTACAGTTTTGGTCTCCTTACCTAAGGAAGGATATACTTGCCATAGAGGGAGTGCAACGAAGGTTCACCAGACTGGGATGGAGGGATTGTCCTATGAGGAGAGATTGAGTAGAGTAGGCCAAAATTCTCTACAGCTTAGAAGAATGAGAGGTGATCTCATTGAAACAGGGCTTGACAGGGTAGATGCAGGGAGGATGTTTCCCCTGGCTGGGGAGTCTAGAACCAGGGGTCACAGTCTCAGAATAAGGGGTCAACCATTTAGGACTGAGATGAGAAGAAATGTCTTCACTCAGAGGGTGATGAATCTTTGGAATTCTCTACCCCAGAGGGCTGTGGAGGCTCAGTCGTTGAGTATATTCAAGACAGAGATCGATAGGTTTTTGAATATTAAGGGAAACAAGGGATATGGGGATAGTGCAGGAAAGTGGAGACGAGGTAGAAGATCAGCCATGATCTTATTGAATGGTGGAGCAGGCTCAAAGGGCCAAATGGCCTACTCCTGCTTCTATTTCTTATGTTCTTTTGTCTCCATCCCGGCGTCTGAAATGATTTTCCCCTGATTGGGTTTGTTAAGCCCTCCCAACGCATTTGCCGGCCAATTAGAGGAAGCGGGTCTGGTGACATCATTTGATGACACGTCATCAGCCGGTTTCCTTAAAGGGACCATAGCCACCTTATTTTTGACGTTTGTGCTGTCAGTGTTCTTCAGCACTGAGGTGCTGCAAACACTGACAAGCACTGCAAAGAGGTGCAAGGCTGAACCCAAGCTGTCCCATGACTCCCTCCATATGCTTATGGAGGTAGTCACAGCACAGAGGGAGGTCCTCTTCCCTTCCCATGGGCGGAAAAGACATCCCCAGGACACCAACACAGCCAGGTTGCACATTACAGAGGAGGGCACGAGCAGAGATGTGGTCAGGAGGACCTGGGTGCAGTGCCGCAAACATTTCAATGATCTCAGTAGATCACGAAACATTAGTACAAAGCCACACTCAACCTCATCCTACTATGCCTCTCATCACATCCCCATCAATCTGCATTCCCTACCCTACTCCTACACATCCTTACTCACACTAACTTACCTTGTACCTTCACCCATCCCTGTCTATCTACATTATCATATCCCCATTTCACTAGCCACCCCACACACTCACCCTCAACCTCGTGCAATAATACCAACTAACAACACTCAAGAGTAGGTACTTGGGTGTTTTATGCAATGTTCATAAAATCATAGAATCATAGAAAGTTACAGCACGGAAGGAGCCATTTTGGCCCATCGTGTCCGCACCGACCAACAAAAAGCTATCCACCCTAATCTCACTTCCCAGCTCTTGGTCCGTAGCCCTGCAGGATAGAGCATCCCAAATGCACATCCAAGTACTTTTTAAATGTGGTTAGGGTTCCTGCCTCTATCACCCTTTCAGGCAGTGAGTTCCAGACCCCCACAACCCTCTGGGCGAAGAAATTTCCCCTCAAATCCCCTTTAAACCTTCCACCAATTACTTTAAATCTGTGCCCCCTGGTTTTTGACCCCTCTGCTATGGGAAATAGGTCATTTCTATCCACTTTATCTGTGTCCCTCATAATTTTATACACCTCAATAAAGTTTCCCCTCAGCCTCCTCTGTTCCAAGGAAAACAGACCCAGCCTATCCAGTCTTTCCTCGTAGCTAAGATTCTCTACTCCCGGCAACATCCTTGTAAATCTCCTCTGTACCCTCACTAGTGCAATCACATCTTTCCTGTAATGTGGTGACCAGAACTGGATGCAGTACACCAGCTGAGGCCTAACTAGTGTTTTATACAGTTGTAGCATAAGCTCCCTGCTCTTGTATTATATGTATGCCTTCTTAACCACCTTATCTACCTGGCCTGCTACCTTCAGGCATCTGTGGACATGCACGCCAAGGTCCCTTTGTTCCTCTACACTACTCAGTGTCCTACCATTTAATGTGTATTCCCTTTCCTTGTTAGCCCTCCCCAAATGCATTACCTCACACTTCTCCAGATTGAATTCCATTTGCCACTGTTCTGCCCACCTGACCAATTTATTGATATCTTCCTGCAGTCTACAGCGTCCTTCTTCCGTATCAACCACACAGCCGGTTTTAGTATTATCTGCAAACTTCTTAATCATACTCCCTATATTCAAGTCTAGATCATTGATATATACCACAAAAAGCAAGGGACCTAGTACTGAGCCCTATGGAACCCCACTGGAAACATCCTTCCAATCACAAAAACACCCATCAACCATTACCCTCTGCTTCCTGTCTCCGAGCCAGTTTTGAATCCAACTTGATACTTTGCCCTGGATCCCATGGGCTTTTAACTTGGTGAGCAGTCTGCCATGTGGAACCTTATCAAAAGCCTTGCTAAAGTCCATATGCACTACCCTCATCTACCCTCCTTGTTACCTCCTCACAAAATTCAATTAGGTTTATCAGACACGACCTTCCCTTAATAAATCCATGCTGACTATCCGTGTCTTTCTAAATGAAGATTTATCCTGTCCAGAATTCATTCCAATAATTTGCTCACTGGCCTGTAATTACTCAGTCTATCCTTTTCTCCTTTTTTAAACAAGGGTACCACATTAGCACCTGAAGCCAGAGAGGATTGAAAAATGATGGTCAGGGCCTCTGCTATTTCCTCTTTTGCTTCGCTTAACAGCCTGGGACACATTTCATCTGGGCCTGGGGATTTATCCACTTTTAAAGCTGCTAAACCCCTTAATATTTCCTCTCTCACTATGTTTATTTCATCTAGTATTTCACACTCCTCCCCCTGATAGCAATGTCTGCTTCGCCCCTCTCCTTTGTGAAAACGGACGCAAAGTTTTCATTAAGAATCCTACCGATGCCTCCCGCCTCCACACACAGATTACCCTCCTGATCTCTAACAGGCCCTACCCTTTCTTTAATTATCCTCTTACTCTTAATATATTTATAAAACATCTTTGGGTTTTCCGTGATTTTACTTGCCAAGAATTTTTCATGCTCTCTCTTTGCTTTCCTAATATCCTTTTTAATTGTACCTCTGCACTTTCTGTACTCCTCTAAAGATTCTGGAGCATTTAGCCCTCGGTATCTGTCATACGCCTCCCTTTTTTTCTTTATCCTACCCTGTATGTCCCTAGGCATCCAGGGGGTTCTAGATTTATTAGTCCCACCTTTTTTCTTAAAGGGCACATATTTGGTCTGAACCTTCCGGATCTCCTCCTTGAATGCCTCCCAATGCTCTGACACTGATTTACCTTCAAGTAGTTGTTTCCAGCCCACTATGGTTAAACCCCCTCTGAGCTTAGCAAAATTTGCTGTTCCCCAATTTAGAATTCTTATTCCTGGTCCATCCTTGTTCTTTTCCATAACTACCTGTACCTTAAATCTAACAGAATTATGGTCACTAGCACCAAAATGCCCCCCCTACCTGCCCAGCTTCATTCCCTAAAACTGTCCAGAACTGCCCCCTCCCTTGTTGGGTTTGCTACATACTGGCTAAAAAAGTTCTCCTGGATGCATTTTAGGAATTCCGCACCTTCTATACCCTTCACACTAATTTTATCCCAGTTAATATTGGGGTAGTTGAAACCCCCTACTATTACTGCCCTATAGTTTTTGCTTTTCTCAGATATTTGTCCACATATTTGTTCTTCTATCTCCCTCTCACTGTTTGGGGGTCTGTAGTACACTCCCAGCAGTGTGATCGCCCCTTTTTTGTTTTGCAATTTGACCCACATGGCCTCGTTTGATGATCCCTCCAACATATCATCCCTTCTCACAGCTGTAATAGTTTCTTTAATCAATACTGCGACTCCCCTCCCTTTTTACCTCCCTCTCTATCCCATCTGGAAATCCTGTAACCAGGAATGTTGAGCTGCCATACCTGCCCCTTTTTCAGCCGCGTCTCTGTAATAGCTATTATATCATAGTCCCAAGTATCTACCTGTGCCCTCAGTTCATTTGCCTTGTTCGCTATACTTCTTGCATTGAAATATATACCATTTAGTACAGGCAAACCTCCTTGTTGACTACTATCTAGCCCTTGATTCCTCTGTCCTTCCTATTTACTTTCTACATTTTTGTTTCCCAATTCCAGTTTTTCTTCCCTCCCTATTGACTCTATACTTAGATTCCCATCCCCAACAGCACAAGCAAACCCTCCCGCGAGGATATTGGTGCCATTCCTGTTGAGGTGCAACCCATCTGGCTTGTAGAAGTCCCACCTCCCCCAGAAACGGTTCCAATTCCTCAGGAATCTAAAGCCCTCCCTCCTACACCATCTCTCCAGCCACGCATTCATCTGCTCTATCTTACTATTTCTGTACTCACTAGCACATGGCACTGGTAGTAATCTGGACATTACTACCTTTGAGGTCCTGCTTTTTAACCTCTTTCCTAGCTCCCTAAACTCTGTCTGCAAGACCTCATCCCTCTTCCTACCTATGTCGTTGGTACCGATATGAACCACGACCTCTGGCTGTTCACCCTCCCCCCTCAGAATGCCCTGCAGCCATTCAGTGACATCCTTGACCCTGAAACCAGGGAGGCAACATACCTTCCTGGAGTCACATCTGCGGCCACAGAAACGCTTGTCTGCTCCCCTAACTATTGAATCCCCTATCACTATTGCTCTCCCTCTCCTCTCCCCCGCCCCCCACCCCCCCACGCCTGTGCAGCTGAACCTCCCATGGTGCTGTGAACTTGGCTCTGGCTACACTCCCCAGAGGAACCATCGCCCTCATCAGTACTCAGCACTGAATACTGGTTCGTGAGCAAGATGGGCTCAGGGGACTCCTGCACTACCTGCCTGGTCCTCCTCTTCTGTCGGACGGTCACCCATTCCCTCTCTGCCTTCACACCCTTAAGCTGCAGGGTGACCACCTCCCGAAACATGCTATCCAAGTAGCTCTCAGTCTCGCGGATGCGCAGCAATGACTGCAGCCGCCGCTCAAGCTCCGTAACCTGGTGCTCGAGCTGCTGTAGCTGGCGACACTTCCCACACATGTGGTTGTCCAGACCACAGGAGGCGTCCAGGACTTCCCACATGTCACTGGATGTGCATTCCACGGGTGTGAGCTGCCCTGCCATGCCTCTAATTAGCAGACTATTTACTAACCTAGCTGGAATAAACTTAAAAACTTTAAGAAAGCCAAGTAAATACACTTACCAGATACTCACTAATCAGCTCCCTCTTTTTGGACATTTAGTTTTTAATCCCGGCTCTTAATTTAAACCAATGCCCAAGATAAAGAGAGAAATACTGACCAACCAATCACTTCCCTGCTTTCCTGTGATGTCACTCCTTGTTTTTGTTGTCAGGTCCGCTGCCTCCGCTCTCGGGCCTCGCTCTGCCGCGCTCTTTATATCCTCAGACTCCGCTCTTGCTCCCTCTCAGGTCCACTGCCTCCGCATGTAAAGTTCCTGTTAACTATGAGTTCAAATCCCACGGCAGCTGGGGAATTTAATCTCGTTTAATTAATTAAATCTGGAGTAAAAAGCTAGAATCAGTAATGGTGACTATGTAACTACAGACTGAAAGCGGCTTACCACCACTTTCTCAAGGGCAATTAGGGATGGGCAATAATGCCCAGTGTTGTGTATGTAATATGTGTGCTACTTTGAACCTATGGACAGGACTGCACTACTTGTAGGGCGTAGTGATACGCAGTACCACTCCTGGCCATAGGGGTATAAATAGTACTGTGGGTACTGATCTCCCCTCAGTTCCCGCCTGTGGGCATGAAGTAAAGACCTACGTATAGTCCCTACCTCCAACCAGTAAAGACCTGTTTCATTGTTACTGATTAAGTCTGAGTATTAATTACTTGAACAACTCACAGATTTAACACTGGCGACGAGTCTGATTCGGACCCTGCGGCAGTCACTCCACGGCAGCTTCGTCCACAGCCAGGACGTTGCAGAGAGGTTTCCACCCTCTCCACCCCACTGGAAGACATCCTGACCTCGGAGCCTCCATCGGCGACCGTCAGCTTCTTCTCCAGCTTGGTGGTGGGTAAGCCGTTGTCTGAGCCGGGCAGCGACGCGACAGGCAGTCGACCGCGTTGGCCGCACGAACGGGGCTGGGGGAGCTGGAGGAATAGGGCGCAAGAGCCGCTTCGAGCGGGAGGCGTTTCAACAGAGCGATCGCATCTCCTGATAAGAGCCGAGAGCCGCTTCGCGATCCAGCGATCGCATCCGCTGATAAGGGCCGCACTCGGGCGATCGCGGCGAAGATAAGGGCCGCACTCGGGGGGCTGAAGGGAGACGGCGTCGGGGGACGGGTGAAGACCGCCAAGCGCGGGAAAACCGCCATTTTGTGGGCGGAGGACGACGGCAAGAGCGGGAAGCCGCCATCTTTGATAACAAGTAAAGAAAAGAAAATCTGAGAAATTGCAAATCTACAATGCCTAAACACGGGAATATTAGCACCTTTGATAGTGACCTCGAAGATTGGGCCATATATGTTGAAAGAGTAAAAAAATTATTGTAAGGCCAATAAAATTCGTGACCAAGATAAAGCTCTAACATTATTAAATTTAATGGGTGCGAAGACATACGGGCAATTGAAACACCTGTTATCACCAGATGAACCGGCGGATAAGACGTTCGATGAGATTGTTACTGTCCTGAAAGATCATCTAAACCCCACGCCGCTGATGCTAGCGGAACGATTTAAATTTTACGACAGAAGGCAGCTACAGCATGAAAGCAATGCTGAATATTTGCTGGAATTGCGTAAATTAGCGAAATATTGCCAGTTTGGAACGGGACTGACAGATGCACTACGAGACAAATTTGTGTGTGGTTTATTTAAACAGGATACACAAAAGCGACTGCTCGAGGAGAATGAGCTGACGCTTGAGAAGGCGGTCACTATGGCAGCAGCACACGAAGCCGCAGCGAGAAGCACGGCAGTAATGCAGCTACGGTCACCGGAGCTCAGTGCACACAAATTGGGTGTGAGTTCTGGCAAATGTTATCGTTGTGGAAAGACAACGCATGATCAGAACCAGTGTTGGTTTAAAAACCAAGAATGTAGAACTTGTGGTAGGCTTGGACATATAGCTAGAGTATGCAGGTCAGGGAAGAAGACCAGCAACAAGAAGTCACCGCAAGGAAAATACGCAAAGG
Organism: Somniosus microcephalus; assembly: GCF_052327205.1. NCBI lineage: Eukaryota > Metazoa > Chordata > Chondrichthyes > Squaliformes > Somniosidae > Somniosus > Somniosus microcephalus. The sequence continues at coordinate 94,548,794 of NC_140994.1, read as the reverse complement.
TACACAAGGTGACCGAACAGGAGTCTGATTCAGACGCTAGCAGTAATGAACTGGCTAGCTTAAGCTGTAATGAACTGGCTAGCTTAAGAGTACTCAACGCTGGTAAGGGTGCAGACCTCCAGACAATTTGGGTCACTCTTCAGATAGAAGGAGTCCAAGTAAAACTGGAATTGGACACTGGATCGGCATTGACGGTCATAAATAAGAAAGATTACGGAAAGTTATTCCAACATATTCCCCTACAGGATACGGGGATTATATTGAAAACATACACGGGGCAAAGAGTGTACCCCATCGGGAAAATAGAGGTTGCAGTGGTCCACAAGGGCGAAGACAGTCAAATAATGGACTTATATGTGATATCTGAAGGAGGTCCTCCACTACTAGGACGGGAGTGGATTAGGAAAATGAATATGGACTGGCATTTCCTACAAACAATAACGAGTGAGAACTCGGTGAAGATAGTCGGCCCAGACTCTGGAACGGATGATGGTAAGCCCAACTCAGGTGCAAAAGACAAAGTTTCAGCACAGAATTCCACTGAGCAACAACAACATAGTTTAACTGTGGATTCTGAGTCTGGCAAGTCTACTGATGTGCCCATTTCTGAGGGACACCGGGCTCGAACTCAACTCCATTTCAAACTACAACAGCAATTAGAACAAATGCTTCGCCGTTTTGAGCAAGAGTTGAATGCAACGAAAGAGTTCTTTGATATAGAGTTGGAGAATCTGGAAAGACAACAGAAGCAGCTGATGGAGAATATGGAGCAGGAGCACACAAAACGTCTGATGTCAGAGGAGTTAACGGTCAGCCAACTCCTGCATATGCTGAAGGACAGGACTCTGAAATGGGAAAAACTTGAACACGAACTTCAATATTCAAACGAAAGGGGTTCGGAGCTCTCAAAGGTTATTGGAAGAGCTGAGGTGGCAACACAGACTGAGATGACTGCAACAGAGCAGCCCTTGGATGCCAAAAGTACGCTGACTCACGTCAACGTAGAACAACAGACCGCTGAAACAGCTGCTCCGGTAGAGGGATTGAATAGTCCGATCAATCAATCTCCAAAAGAAGTTGAAGTAGTAAAATCTCAAATGAGGTCATTAGTAAATGACTTGCTGAAAGCCCAGAAAAAGCTGGATGAAGAGGTACGCATGAAGAAGTCTCTTCAGGAAAGATGTCTGGACTTGGAACAAAAGCTGGCTAACGCCCAGCTGGGTATGGAGGAAATAGAAGACCCTCTCGCTGGCCTAGATCAGGACGACACCGAATATTACTATGTCCTGTCCTGCCCAACTTGTAACTTCGACTCCCACCATACAGAAATCATGGAGGAGCACCGAAAGTCTACGGAACATCGGGAGAAGGTGGCTCTACTACGGAAAAAGGAGGAAGAGAAGGAGGAACTGCGCATGCAGCTGGCAGCTGACAGTGGAGCCCAGAGAGTCTCCAAGAAGCAGAAAAGGAAAAGTCGAAACAGAAGATGACCCATCTGAACCATTATTACCTCTACCAGATCACACACGTGGTCCCTCCGAACGGAGCCAATTCAGTTCGGAAGTTCAAACTGTTAAATCCATGGAAGGACTATTGAATGAGTCACTCCAGCAACGTGAACCGACTACACCACAGAGATTGAATCTGTGAACTGTTTTCCGCAGAGACTGAATCTGTGATCTGTTTTGACATGAAGTTATCTATGTATCTATGTTATTCTGTTATGTAAACCTGAAGTTATATATGTATATATGTTATTACGTTATGTTAAATGGGGAGATGACTGTAAAGCTAGGAAGGGAGGAATGTTGTGTATGTAATATGTGTGCTACTTTGAACCTATGGACAGGACTGCACTACTTGTAGGGCGTAGTGATACGCAGTACCACTCCTGGCCATAGGGGTATAAATAGTACTGTGGGTACTGATCTCCCCTCAGTTCCCGCCTGTGGGCATGAAGTAAAGACCTACGTATAGTCCCTACCTCCAACCAGTAAAGACCTGTTTTATTGTTACTGATTAAGTCTGAGTATTAATTACTTGAGCAACTCACAGATTTAACACCCAGTGACGCCCACATCCTGTAAATGAATAAATTAAATGAAACATTGAAACCCTTATTTTCAACACTTTGCATTCTTGGACAGATTTATGTGCACCTTTGGAAGTGGCTTCGTGAGTAGCAGTAAATAGTGAGACATAACGGTACCCCGCCACCCCCCCGCCCCCCCCCCGTCAATGGTGATGAGTGTGAAAGGAATGGCTTGGGCATTGTAGGGATGCTTTATCGTGTTGGTTTGGGATGGTGCCAACCTGGCGCAACGTGTTGCAGCCAGGGTGTACAGCATCAAGTGAAGTAAATCTGGCCATGGTGAGGCCATCCCTGGCCTGCCAGGCAGCATTGTGCTCGGGTGCTGATGCCCTGTGTCCTGTGCAGCATCAGTTAATTGCAGAGAAGGTTAGTGCTGCTGTTGTGCCTGGTGATGCTGGTGTTGGGGCTGATCGTGGTGGGATTCTGAGGACCAAGGTGAGAGAGTTTGAAGGGCACCCATGCTGATGGAATAGATGGTAGGTGAACTAGAGATGACAGAAGCAATCTGTCAATAGTGGAAGAGGTAATAAGGTCAGAATGGATGTAGAATTGTGTAAAGACTTGCAGCATTCTGAATCTGTAGTGGAAATGCAGTTTAGAGAAGCTAGTGGTTAAAGGAACATTTCTCAGTCAACTGGGAGCTTTGACTTGATATTTGAAGCTGTCAACTCATCAGCTGATTCAATGGCCACTGACCTCCCGCCTCAGTTTCATAGACACGGTTTAGGCACAGCGGGAAACCGGTGGGCGACCTGTCAAATTCAAAAAGCTGAGAAATAACCATTGTTAAGTGGTTGTAAACAAGCCACTAATGATTTTAATTGTCTTCCCCGCCACTGCGTGTCGGGTCTGCTCAGTGTTGACAGACCCGACATTCGGTAAAGGCGCGTGGCGGCGGGTTGACAGTGGAGTCCCGACCCGCTGGGGAAAAAAAACACTTTCCCACCTGACCCGCCACAGATCATGCCCGCTGACCCCCTGCAAAATCCAGCCCCACATTTCTGTTGATAACCATGTTGTAATTTTACAAGGGGATGTTTTATTTTTGTTGTAAGTCAAATGTGACCACACTAAGGGATTGTGGTCAGAATACACTGCAAATGTAGTCCCATAACTACATAATTTTAGCTTCTGAAGTGGCCGAATGTTGCTTAGGCATTCTTTTTCAATTTCTGAATAAGCTATTTCCCATGGCAGTAGCTTACAACTCAAGTAGATGACTGGGCATTCCTCCCCATAGTTATTTAGCTTACTCAGTGTAACACTGATGCCCCTATCCAATGCATTGCCATGGACTATTAAAGAAACCAGCTGAAGATCCAAAATGTTGATGAAATCCACAAAAATGTCTTGGAAAAATAGAGCGTACAATGTGCAGGAGGTACTTACACAACCTAATGCACAATGCTGTTAATTCTGATTCAAGGAACTTAGAAACGGGGGGAAATAGTTATCTGAATAAAAACATCTGGATATAAGCTTGAAAGGGAAAAAAAGAAAAAAACTGCTATATGGCTACTTGCATACCACCTATTATACTGTTGTTATTTACATAGCAGTCTCAAATAATGGAGGCCACATACAAAATGTCGATTATGTCAGTGATGTTTTATTGGCTATGCCGTATGATTCTCGCTGAAGTACAGACAGCAGATTATCTTCAAGACAAGTTAGCTCAACAGAGACATTTTAAATTTGTTGATGTGCTATGGAAAATAATCCTACAAAAAGAGAGGCGTCATTGTTAAGTTAAATAAAGAAGGGAATTTTGAGGAGTGTAAAGTATCTGACATACACTAGAATGGAGATACTGAGGGAAAGTGTTCACGTTTAATCATCCTGATCTGCAGTGAGTTTGTTTTCTTACTACAAATAGGCATTAATAAAATGCTTAAGGAAAAAACCCTGTAATTACCCTTAAGTAGTGGTCCAAAAAAAGCACCCTGGTTAAGATTTTTAAAAATTGAAATCATTATAAGCTTGTTGTCAGACACTTTTCCCCTACTTTTCAAATTTCCTTGCATGGTCACGGGATTCACGCAGCTCAGGAACGATGTCTGTCAACCTAAGATGGGAGCTGAGTGGCCATTGTGCCAACTGATTACATGACTGCATCAAATGTATTATAAAAGCTCTGACCTCACAGCTGATCACTTTCCTCAGGCAGAAGCTGTTGCTGACTAGGTTGCCAGCACAGATTTAACTTTCTGCAGGCTGCAAGTGTTTCCAGCAAAGTCTCCATCCAAAGCCTCATTGGAAGAATCTCTCTCACCATTGACAGATTGCTTCAGTCAACTCTACTTGACCTGCCATCTATTCCATCAGCATGGGTGCCATTTATACTGTCTCATTTGGTTCTCAGAATCTGACCACAATGAGCCCCAACATCAGCAGCACCAGGCACACCACCAACACCAACAACAACACCACCAAGTTTCTCTGCAACCATCTGATGCTGCACAGGGCAGAGGGCATCAGCACCCGAGCACATTGCTGTACGGGAGGCCAGGGATGACCTCATCATGGCCAGATTTACTTAACTTTACGCTGTACACCCATATGGCTTCCACATGCTGCGCCATGTTGGCACCACCCCACAGCAATACCATAAATGATCTACAATGACCAAGCCATTCACCATTGGTGGAGGTACCGTTATGTCTCACTATTCACTGTAACTGACTGCCACTTCCAAAGGTGCACACAAATTTCTCCAAGACCAGGAAGTGATGAAAATAAAGATTTTTATGGTTGAGATCACATTAACGGAAACTTGACATTAACATTGAATAAAACACCCAAGTGGCTACCCTTGTGAATCTACTTGTGTGTCATCTTTCTCTTATGCCTGCTTCTCTGAGGTGCTACCCCTGTGGCTTCAACAGAGGTAGAGGCAGCCTGCTCACTTCCATGCTGCGACTGCGAAGACACTCTTGGCGGATGACCTCTGGGTTCTGGAGCCTCTGATGGCCCCGCCAAAGTCTGTTCCTCCTGCGACTGTACTGGGGCAGACTCGGCCATCACTGTCCGAGGAGGATTTGGGGCTCTGACTGAGGGGGTGGCAATGGGGGAGAGTGTAAGCGCTTTGAGAGGAGCCCACACTTCCATGTCCCCTCTCACCATCATCCCTCTTAAGGGCCACCCGCACTTCCCTGCTAGCAAAGAACTGGAGATCACCTTGCTGCACATCAGTGGGGCCATGATGATCCATGTCTATGCTGACATCCCTCCTAGAGAAGAGGTCTATGAGCTTCTGCCATCTATTCTCCAAATAGACCATGTGCTCCTGTGAGTGGCGCATTAGCTGCTCCATGTAGGTGGCCATCCTATCCATGGAGGAGCCTACAGTCACCATCACCTGCGACACAGTGGTGCTCATGTTGGAGATGGACTCCTCCATTCTCTGAACATTTGCAGGCATTTTAGTCGCAAAACCTGTCAGAGCTCCCTGCACTTGTTCCTGCACCTCCAGGATCATCCTCTTTCTGGAATGCCCCTGAGGCTCAGCCCTGCATGCAGCTGAGCAGTGCTAGGAGTGTCCTGCACCCTCCGGCGAGGACTCTCAACTGCTGTCCCTGTCTCCGCCATCTGCTTTTGCTCACTTGTGAGTTGTGAGGCACCAGGTGACAACACTATTCTATGTCGAGTGGGACCCACCCAGGAGTGTGTATCTGCGCTGGTGCTGGGTGCGCTTACATCTGGTGATGGTGTGCTCTCAGAGGCTGGAGGCTCCTCTGAGGAGTCGTCTTCCTCTTCCTCCGGGATGGGGGGGGGTGCTCTTGATGGACCTGTGGGAGAGTAAAGAGATGAGTTAGATATGTCATATGAAGAATGGGTACAGATACCATTGTGCACATGATGACCATTCAATGGCTGCTGACATCAATCCCCATATGAGAGACTGAGGTATGCCATGTAGCTGTATGATATGTAATTCTGTCACCAGGTTGCTGAGATGTCCCCCTCTCTCCATCTCCCACCTCCAGCTGCTCGGCGACTCCAGATATTTCTAAAGCAGCCTCCTCTGCTGTTGTAAGGTTTGCAAATGATGGAGGGCCACCGCCAGTTCTCTCTCTCTCCCTCTTATTTTGGGCTGTCTTTCCTGCAAGGAGGGAAAGAAGAGATAGTTGAGTGACCTTTAGAGGGAGACAATGAAGGAGTGGGGTGCCAAAGCCAAGTGGCCTCCTTGTGTGTTGTTAGTTGGTATGATTGCACTAGGATGAGGGTGAGTGTGAGGGGTGGTTAGTCAAATGGAGATATGATGATGTAGATAGAGAGAGGGGGATGGGTGGACGTGCAAGGTATGTTGATGTGAGTAAGGATGTGCAGGATTAGGGTTGGGAAGGCAGAGTGATGGGGATGTGATGAGAGGCACAGCAGGATGAAGTTGAGTGTGGCTTTGCACTCACGTTTCCTGATCTAATGAGATAATTGAAACATTTGTGGCACTGCACCCAGGTCCTCCTGACCACATCTCTGCTGTTGACCACATCTCTGCTGTTGACCTCCTCTGCAATCTCAAACCAGGCTGTTTCGGTCTCATGGGGAGGTCTCTTCCGCCCATTGGAAGGGAAGAGAACCTCCCTGCATGCTTTGACCCCCTCCACAAGCATATGGAGGGAGTCATCAGAGAACCTGGGTGCAGCCCTCTGCCTCTGTGCAGTCATTTCCAAGTGTTTGCAGCACTCCAATGCTGTAGTACATTGACTGTACTATTTTAGATTAACCTTCAAATGTAATGTGGCCATGGCCCCTTTAAATATCCTGGCTGAAAATGCGTCATGGATGATGTCAGCAGACCCGCACCATTTAATTGGGCCGGGTATCGCGCAGGGCGGGCTTAATAGTCCCTATTGACGTAAAGTCGTTTTGTGCAGCGGGATGGAGCCACGATCTGCTATGGTCACTGCCTGCACCGGACCTGCCCAGGCAGGAAAAATTCTGGCCTTAGAATCAGATAAATGTATTAAATTTACTAAGATTAAAATGGAGACTTTTTAAAACATATTTCTGATGGCGATATCTGTGATTGTTTCTCTTGCAAACAGTGCAGATATGAAGTATTGCATTGCTATAGCAGTATATCTTTGACAGTGAGAGCAAGTACTTGAGAGCAAGCACTTGTCTTCAGACCAGAAATGATTGTAAAGTTTATGGTGAAGGTTGCTTGTCAGCCCACCTACCCAGACAGAGCACTGTGCAGAAGTGAGGAGATCTACCAGGGAAGGAACTTGTACCATATCATAACACACACACACAAATATACACACACACAAAATACACAAATAACATTGTTGACAATAACCATGTCCTCAACCAAAATCATGATGTACTCCTGGCTGGAGAAGTGTTTGTGGAAATGTGAATTCCATCCAGGGAGAAAACTGGAGACAAAGTAAATCTTTAAAGAGCTAGTGAAATTAATCTGAAAGACTGTGGCGGATCGCCACCTAAACGGGCGCAATCCACTTTTCCATCCGTGGACAATAAATCGGGCACCTTGCCTTTAAGAAGCATGCTGCCTTTAAGGCATGACAAAGGAGCGGGCATCGCCCTCAGTGTGTACACAAAAGCGCGGGCGTCGCCCTCATTCTGGTTTCGGTTTTAGCAGAGAGAAGAGCTGGGGCAGCCATTTCTCAAGAGAATGTAATAAAAAGCCATGTGTTCCTCAGATCGGTTCGGCCTCCATTCGTGTTCCGCGGCAGCCTCAACATTGGTGACCCCGATGCTCAGAACGTATTCCGAGCACTGCAATGGTGGACACAAACGCAGTTTCCGTGAAACTGCCGGAGTTTTGGGAAAACCAGCCCGAAGCCTGGTTCCTCCAAGCTGAGTCTCGATTCCGGCTGCGACACATCACCACAGATGGGACGAAGTATGACTACCTTGTCGCATCACTCGGTAGCTCCACAGTCACGAAGGTCTGGATAGCGCTGCAGAACTCACCAGAGGGGGGCAAGTATGCACATCTTAAGGCCGCGCTCCTTAAACAATTTACAACCTCGACATACCAGCGAAACTGCCGCCTCCTCGACCTTCCAGGCCTCGGTGACGCCTCACCGTCAGACCTCCTCTCCCACATGCTCTCACTCACCGACGAGAGCCCACCCGGGTCCCTCTTCTGCACGCTGTTCATCCGCCAGCTACCTCCCAGCATCCGCCCAGCGATCGTGGCGTCCGGCCTCACGGACCTAGAAGCCCTGGCCGACAAGGCCGACAAGCTGCTGTCCGCTCACTCCAGCCGCGACGTCGCTCCAGACCTGGCAGCCACAGCCTGGGCGCGCCCCTCACCGGCCACCACACGGCCACAAGGCCCAGCCACGGGGCCCGCGGTGCCTTCACGCCCCACAAACGCAGGCTACTGTTACTACCACGCACGGTTCGGCGCCAGGGCACAACGGTGCATACCTCCCTACTCCTTCAAGTCCACCCCCGTACCAGCCCCCGCGATGGTGGTGGGCCACGCAGGCGTCACGAATGACAAAACCGGCCACCGGTTCCTGTGCGACACTGGAGCTCAGCACAGCATCATCCCGGCCTCCGCCCTCGACATCCAAAAGGGCGAACGAGGACAGGCGCTGGCTGCCGCTAACGGCTCAGACATCCGGACGTACAGCACACGCACAGTCACCCTCGACCTCGCTGGTCGCCGCTACCGATGGGAGTTCATCACTGCCAAGGTACTCTCCCCTCTCATCGGCGCAGATTTCCTGTGCGCCCACGGCCTACTGGTAGACATCCCTCAACACCGCCTCGTGGACATGAACACCATGTCCCCCATCCTGGGCGCCATGGCCCCCCGTCATCCCGCCGACATGGCGTCACAGTGCCACGCCCGGGCCACGGATGACTACTCGGCACTCCTGGCCGAATTCCCGGCCCTCACCAACCTGACCTTCTCTGCGGAGGTCGCCAAACATGGGGTGGAACACTTCATCCCCACCACAGGCCCCCCAGTGTACGCCCACGCCCGCAGGCTGGACCCGGCCAAACTGGAGATCGCGCGGACCGAGTTTGCCACTATGGAACAGCTCGGCACCATCCGCCGCTCCAACAGTCCATGGGCCTCCCCACTCCACATCGCCCCCAAACCAGGCGGGGGTTGGTGCCCCTGCGGGGATTACCGCCGCCTCAACGACGCCACCACCCCTGATCGGTACCCCGTGCCGCACATTCAGGACTTCTCAGCTAGACTGGCCGGCCGCTCAGTCTTTTCCAAAGTTGACCTGGTGCGCGGCTACCACCAAGTCCCCGTCCACCCCGCGGACGTCCCCAAGACGGCCGTAATCACCCACTTCGGGCTTTTCGAGTTCCTGCGGATGCCCTTCGGCCTCAAAAACGCGGCCCAGGCATTCCAACGGCTCATGGACTCGGTCCTTCGGGCCCTGACGTTCCTGTTCGTCTACCTGGATGACATCCTGGTAGCCAGTTCCTCCAAGCAGGAACACCTCGAACACCTTTGCATCCTGTTCGGGCGCCTCAGCGACCACGGGCTCATCCTCAGCCCGGCCAAGTGCCAGTTTGGCCTGGACAAGATCGACTTCCTCAGCCACCACATCACCCATGATGGGGCCATTCCCCTGCCCACCAAGGTGCAGGCCGTCCAGCAATTTCCCTGCCCCACAACCATCAAAGGACTCCAGGAGTTCCTCGGGATGGTGAATTTCTACAACCGCTTCATCCCCAAAGCGGCGTCCCTCATGAGGCCCCTGTATGAAGCCCTCCGGGGCAGGAGCGGCAAGATGGCGGTCGAATGGATGGCAGACGTATCAGCCGCCTTCAACTCCACCAAGACCGCGCTCGCCGACGCCACCCTGCTCGCGCACCCACGGCCCAATGCCAGAGTAGCGCTCACCACGGACGCCTCCGACCACACGGTCGGCGCCGTGTACGAGCAGTGGGTCGACGGCGCCTGGCAACCACTTGCCTTCTTCAGCTGCCAACTACGCCCCCCGGAGGTCAAGTACAGCACCTTCGACCGCGAGCTTCTCGCGCTGTACCTGGCGGTCCGCCATTTTCGGTTTTTGCTGGAGGGCCACCCCTTCACTGCGTTTGTCGACCACAAACCCCTGACATTCACAATGGCAAAGACAACCGACCCCTGGTCCACCAGGCAGCAGCGCCAGCTCGCGGCAGTGTCCGAGTCCACCACGGACATCCAACACGTCTCCGGCCGAGACAATGTGGTAGCCGACTGCCTCTCCCGCCCCGCCATCCACGCCGCACACCTGGCAGTTGACTACGCTCAACTCGCAGCAGACCAGCTCACGGACCCTGATCTGCTCTCCGCACCTACCAACCTACCATGGCTACGCCTGGCCGATGTCACCTGCGGCCCGACCGCAGTCATGGTCAAGTGCGACATATCCCTATCTCAACCTCGGCCCGTCGTCCCAGCGTCCTGGCGCCGCCGGGTATTCGAGATTCTCCACAACCTCTCCCACCCCAGCGCCCGCGCAGCCATCAAATTGGTAGCCAACCGCTTTGTCTGGCGCGGCCTTCGCAAGGATGTGCGTACTTGGGCCAACTCCTGCCTAGCCTGCCAATGGGCCAAGGAGCAGCAACACACGAAAGCACCCCTCGAGGAGTTCACCGTCCCTTCACGTAGATTCAACCACATCCACGTGGACATCGTCGGGCCCCTGCCGCCGTCGCAAGGCCACACGCACTAGCTGACGATCGTCGACCGCACCACGCGCTGGCCCGAGGCAATTCCACTGACCTCTACCACCACCGCCGACATCACCAGAGCCTTCGTCAGCACCTGGGTCGCACGGTTCGGCGTCCCCTCCGACATGACGTCAGACAGAGGTCCGCAATTTACCTCTGAACTCTGGACCGCCATCGCACGCAATCTCGGGGTGACCATTCACCGCACCACAGCGTACCACCCCCAAGCCAACGGACTGTGTGAGCAGTTCCACAGATCCTTGAAGGCATCTCTTCGAGCCAGCCTCCAGGACGGCGCCTGGACCGACCGACTCCCGTGGGTCCTCCTCGGCCTGCGCTCCGCGGTTAAAGAAGACCTCCACGCATCGGCAGCAGAGCTCGTGTACGGCCAGCCGCTGCGCATACCCGGCGAGTTCCTGCCCACCGCCACGATACCCTGGTCAGCCGACCAGCAACGCCACGACTTCGCCTCACCGGCGCTACAGTTCGCCCCGGTGCCCATTGCCCGGCACGGCGAATCCATCTCACACGTCCCGCTAAGCCTGCACCAGGCACGGTTCGTTTTCGTCCGGCACGACGCCCACCGCGGACCCCTTCAACCCCCGTACGACGGGCCCTACAAAGTGCTACAGGCTGGGGACAAATTTTTCGCCCTACAAGTGGGCGACAGGACTGAAAAAGTGTTGGTTGACCGACTCAAGCCAACACACTCAGAGCCCGGTGAGCAGGTCCCAGTAGCTCATCCACCGCCACGCAGCCGACCTGCCCTCAAGCCAGTACACCCGGCTGCTCCACGCCCGGCCATTCCACGTCCACCGGCGTCCTACAAGAGCCGCTCCGGCCGGCCCATCAGACCGCCGCACCATCTCGTCCACACCTCCTAAGCGGATTCTGGGGGGAGCTGTGTGGCGGATCGCCACCTAAAGGGGCGCAATCCACTTTTCCGTCCGTGGACAATAAATCGGGCACCTTGCCTTTAAGAAGCATGCTGCCTTTAAGGCATGACAAAGGAGCGGGCGTCGCCCTCAGTGTGTACACAAAAGCGCGGCGTCGCCCTCATTCTGGTTTCGGTTTTAGCAGAGAGAAGAGCTGGGGCAGCCATCTCTCAAGAGAATGTAATAAAAAGCCATGTGTTCCTCAGATCGGTTCGGCCTCCATTCGTGTTCCGCGGCAGCCTCAACAAGACGATGCTTGTTCTCATTCTCACCCTGCTCCTATTAGCTACTGCAACAGACTCGTTCATTTTGAAATCAGAAATAGGGCTTATCACTTCATTAATCTAAGTGTGCTGTTGATCTATAATATTTAAACAAGCAATTACAGGCTTTTTCTAAATGTACGTTATATCTACTGTAAGATGCAAAATGTTAAGCGTTTTCCCAACTCTAATTTTCATTACCACTAGAAAAATTAGCAGTGCTCAGGTGGGGAAGTGCATTAATGTATTCTAAATTCAATGCTTACTTAATCAGATATGATTTATTATTGATGAATTAATTATACCTGATTGTGCAGTTTTGGTAGCTAAATGGGGCTTTAAAAGGGGTTATTTTATTAATCATCACTGCACTAATTGCAGACACTTACAGAAGGTTCACTGATTAAATATGCAAGTACACACAAAAGAAGCTGTACTGCTGAGAAATGAATTTTAAAGGCTGCAAGTCACAGTCTCAAATTAAGTTTAGGACATTTATTGAATCACAAAGTTTCTGAGAATAAACTACAATACCTAAAGACCAACTAAACATAAATGGTGGAAACATAGGCTGTTTTATATGTCGCTAACTGTTGTTTTAGGTGCCATAAAAGACTAGTTATTTATAATAATGAATAGCTCCAGTCTTTAATAATAGAATTATTTTATATATGGTAATTTCAATGGTCCCATGATCCTATTAAGGAACAGTACTCAATGAGAATGCAGGTAGAAGAATCAGCACTAGCTCCAAACTGTGCCCCATTCAAGCACAATCCCCCCACCCCACCCTCCCCCACTGGAGTTGTGAGATACTAAGTAACCCTATTGAACTATATATTTTAGAAATATATTTGAAAGGTGCTCTGCCCATTGAACTGGATCCAGTGAAACACCTTTCGATTAAGCACTTTACAGTCTTCTGGACTCAACATAGAGTTCAAAAATTTCAGACCATAACCTCTGCCCCTATCTTTTTTTCCATTTTTTTCTCCTCCCTCTCACATGGCAGCTATCTTTCATTCTGCCATCGCCATTTACACTTCATCTAGCATCATCTTTTGTTTCTTAACTTGTCCCATTACTATCTCCTTTTGCCTTGCACCATCATCCCTTTTGTCTCTTAATCTCTCCTGCCTTCCATCCTATCACAAACCTTCCCATTTGTTCTTTCCTCCCCTCCCCCTTTCCCTGCCCCTACACTTGCTTAAAAACCTGTTCAATCTCCAGCTTTTTCCAGTTCTGACAAAGGGTCATTGACCTGAAACGTTAACTCTGTTCCTCTTTTCACAGATGCTGCCTGGCCTGCTGAGTATTTCCAGCATTTTCTGTTATTATTACAGGTTTGTGGGGTTAGCCGTTATAGCAAATTTATGTTTGGATGTGTAATGTAATGAAAGGCCAAAAGTGGGAGTAAATTTCTCTACTGTCTGCCTTTTTTCCATGCCAATGTATTAGTTAAAAACAGAAGTTTACAGCACAGAACAAGGGCACTCATGCCATCGTGTCTGTGCCAGCTGTTTGGTAAAGTAATCCAAACTAATCTACTGTTCCATTCTCTCCACATAACCATGTATCTTACACTGTTTCAGATATTTATTTAATATTCCCACAAAGGTTGCGATGTTCTCTGCCTCAAACAATCCCTGTAGCAAGGCACTCCATGCTCCAACAGCCTTCTGTGTAAAGACATTTCTCCTAAACTCTCCTTACTCTCTTTAGTGATAATTTTAAATTGTTGACCCTTTGTCACTGACTGTAACCAGAGACAAATGTCTTTCCCTACTCACTCTATCAAAACTCTTCATAGTTTGAAAAACTAATATGAAATTTGCTCTTAGCCTTTTCTGCTTCTGTGGAAATTGGCTTAGTATCTCAAAACTCTCCTCATAACTATAATTTCCCATCCCTGACATCATTTTGGTGAATCTACGCTGTGGCTTTAATGTCCTTTCTATAATGGGGAGTCCAAAACTGCACACAAACTCTAACTGTGGGTAAACCAGTGTTTTGTATAGATTCATCATTGCTTCTTTACTTTTGTGCTCTATGTCCTTATTTATAAAACCCAAAATGCTGTTAGCCTTTACTTGTGGTTTTATTTCCCTGTATTCGCACTTTCAGGGAATTATGTATTTGAAAGGTCTCCTAGGTCTCTGTTCACAAATTTTGACTTCTTAATGCTGAAAAACTAAATATACTATTTTAGCTGCATCATTATACAACGATTTTTGTTTGCTTACTGATTTATATGTATTTTTATTATGAGGGATCATTTTAAAAATTGACAGACACCCAATCAGATGTAGATTTTTCCAAAAGTCAAACTCTATGAATAATGTGGAAATTGGAATACAAAAATTAAAACAAACAGAAAAATTAACACCTGCTCTGCAAAATCTCTTTCCTGCAGGTAGGAACTCAAGAGAGTTTCCAGATGGTTCTGTGTTCCCAAAGCCGACCCTGCAGGCAGTTCATCAATCTTCCACTGATTGATTCTCTGCAGAGCTCACCTTCATCCACTACTATCACATTCACAAACCTACACAAGCACAATTATACAGCCCATTGCTATGGCTTGCAAAACCTTGGTAAACATATGACATCTTTCAAATGCATTGCATCCATCAATATATTTGCGTGCTACTGATTATTCACAGTGTCCTTAATATTACATAGGAACTAAATATAAAGAAAAGAAAGGCTTGCATTTATATAGCGCCTTTCATGACCACTGGACATCTCAAAATGCTTTACAGCCAATGAAGTAATTTTGAAGTGTAGTCACTGTTGTAATGTGGGGAACATGGCAGCCAATTTGCGCAGAGCAAGATCCCACAAACAGCAATGTGACAATGACCAGATAATCTGTTTCTGTTATGTTGGTTGAGGGATAAGTATTGGCCAGGACGCCAGGGATAACTCCACTGCTCTTCTTCGAAATTGTGCCATGGGATCTTTTATATCCACCTGAGAGAGCAGACGGGCCTCGGTTTAACATCTCATCTGAAAGACGGCGCCTCCAACAGTGCAGCACTCCCTCAGCACTGCACTGAAGTGTCAGCCTAGCTTTACATGTTCAAGTCCCTGGAGTGGCATTATGAACCCACAACCTTCCGACTCAGAGGTGAGTGCTACCCACTGAGCCACATGAATTATACATTCATTTAATTTTGAAAGGTTATGTTGTTTCAGGCTGCCATCACCAGATTCATTATTGATTTTAAATATTTCTTCCCATTTAATAACGAAGAGAGCCAAATATCACTATGGTTTGATGAATGTGCTCCATCATTTAACAGAAATTTGGATTTGATACAAATTCTGCAGGAAAAATTTAGGGGGAAAAAGTTGGTTGGTTTGCGCCTCCCGTTAGCATCTTAAGAGGGCGTTAATGGGGCGCAAAGCAACTAGCGCCCGTGCGCGGCGATGTTTGCACCGCTCACGAAATTAACTAGACATTTTGCGGCGGCGCTAAACACTACCACCACGATCTCCTGCGCCGGCAGCTCGTGACATCAGTTGAGAGTGCAACGCCCCGGTAGTGCCCCAGACCAGATATTGAGTGGCGTCCCCTGTCTTACCGCCTGCCGCTAGCAACGACAGGCTGAGGGGAGCGTTTTGCAGTCGGGAAGGGACTGGGAGAGCGCTATTTAAAGGCGACCGCTTCCTGCCTTTTTTTTCGGCAAAACTTTTGCACCACGCATTCTGAGTGAGAGAGAGAGACTGCAGGAGATATTCAAAGCTGCGTTGAGGAGTTTTGGGTACTGAGCAGCACGTTGCAGGTTCTTTCTGATTTGATCTTCCTTGCATCGATTTAGAAGAGAATATGGGGACTGCACTCTGAGCTCTTTCCCTGGGCCTCTCCATTGTTCTTTCTAACAGATTTGATGTACAGGTCTCTCCAGGCCTAGATTCAAGGCTGTAATGAGCAGGATGTGGATGGAGAGCAAGATCGACACTCCCCTTTAAGAACTGGCCGGCGCCAGTGTGTCTGTGTTCCATTGCTGACTGACATCACATGAGCTTCGCCAGCGCTCTGAGGCAGCGCCTCGCTCCTCGGCCTTAGCGCCTTAAGACAGGCGTGTAGCATCTGATTTAGCGCTCTAATCACCTCCAGGGGCGATAAAAGCCAAGCTTGCAGTCAGAGGCGATAATTAGCGCCAGCCGCTAATCTTTGCGCCCAGCCGATAATTGCACCCCAAATGGGGCGATACTGAATTTCTCCCCCTGAACTCTTCAAATGTTTGATCTGACCCACAACATGTGATCTTTTACTGTTCAGTGGCATCTTTGTCCCTTGTTAATATCTTTCATTGTGGATGAACAGCAGCAGTATTAACCCTTTCATTGGCAACTTTACACATGCTAGACTATTTAATGATTTCTGAAGTGTGTTCCCTGTTTCAGTGTGGAGTCTGCTTTCTTAGTGAATAGTTGTGCAGTTCATACAAAATCTATACTTCCTTTTGTAAGTGCTAATGACTTCCACTCTTAACACTTCCAAATTTTGTGCTTTGCCACGAGTGCTAATCGATTACAAAAAGGTACTGGATAATTACTTAAAAAGAGCATAAAACGGTATGGCAGAACGCAGGAAAATTGGATTAGTCTGGGCAGAAAACAAGAAAATTTGATCGTGTAAAATCTGTGCTCAAGAGGGGCCTAAGGCCAGCGCGGATAAGAAGGATTGAATTGTCTCCTTCTATACCAAAAATATCGATGCTTCTACGATTTCTTGTTCAAATAAATCAATCTATTTAATGCCGGATCACTAATAGTAGAAACTGGCTTGTGTGACTTGCACTTTGCACCTTTCCCTCTTTGGCCTGTCAAAAACGGTCTTTCATCAGCAATGAGAGAAGCATTTTTAAATATGTTTTTTCTGTTTTGTTTTCATTTTGTTCTGGTTTTGCCTTACTCCTGTGAGTAAGCCAGTAAGGTAAATAAAAATGTTTGGTTGAATCCTATTCAGTTGATCAGACTTTAGGGGCTGTTGTGCTTTATAACTGTATACTTTATTCAGATTCCTCCTAGGTAGTACACCTAACAATTAAAAAAAAAAAATTGTTTATGGGATGTGGCCGTCGCTGGCAATGCCAGCATTTATTGCCCATCCCTAATTGCCCTTGAGAAGATGGTGCTGAGCGCCTTCTTGAATCACTGCAGTCCGTGTGGTGAAGATACACCCACAGTGCTGTTAGGTAGGGAGTTCCAGGATTTTGACCCAGCGACGATGAAGGATCGGCGGTTTACTTCCAAGTCTTGGAGGGGAACTTGGAGGTGGTGGTGTTCCCATGCGCCTGCTGCCCTTGTCCTTCTAGGTGGAAGAGGTCGCGGGTTTGGGAGATGCTGCCAAAGAAGCCTTGGCGAGTTGCTGCAGTGCATCTTGTAGATGGTACACACTACAGCCACGGTACGCCGGTGGTGGAGGGAGTGAATGTTTAAGGTAGTGGATGGGGTGCCAATCAAGTGGGCTGCTTTGTCCTGGATGGTGTTGAGCTTCTTGAGTGTTGTTGGAGCTGCACTCATCCAGGCAAGTGGAGAGTATTCCTTCACACTCCTTACTTGTGCCTTGTAGATGGTGGAAAGGCTTTGGGGAGTCAGGAGGTGAGTCACTCACCGCAGAATACCTAGCCTCTGGCCTGCTCTTGTTGCCACAGTATTTATGTGGCTGGTCCAGTTAAGTTTCTGGTCAATGGTGACCCCCCAGGATGTTGATGGTGGAGTATTCGGCAATGCCATTGAATGTCAAGGGGTGGTGGTTAGACTCTCGCTTGTTGGAGATAGTCATTGCCTGGCACTTGTGTGGCACGAATGTTACCTGCCACTTATCAGCCCAAGCTTGAATGTCGTCCAGGTCTTGTTGCATGCGGGCATGGACTGCTTCATTATCTGAGGAGTTGTGAATGGCACTGAACACTGTGCAGTCATCAGCGAACATCCCCATTTCTGACCTTATGTTGGAGGGAAGCAGCTGAAGATGGTTGGACCTAGGACACTGCCCTGAGGAACTCCTGCAGCGATGTCCTGGGGCTGTGATGATTGACCTTCAACCACCACAACCATCTTTCTTTGTGCTGGGTATGACTTGAGCCAGTGGAGAGTTTTCCCCCTGATTCCCATTGACTACAGCTTTACTAGGGCTCCTTGATGCCACACTCAGTCAAATGCTGCCTTGATGTCAAGCGCAGTCACTCTCACCTCACCTCTGGAATTCAGCTCCTTAGTCCATGTTTGGACCAAGGCTGTAATAAGGTCGGGAGCTGAGTGGTGTTGGCGGAACCAAAACTGGGCATCAGTGAGCAGGTTATTGAGGAATTATTTCAGAAATTTGTTGTTTTTTCAGTTTATATGTGGATTGCTTTATGATTCGCTGTTTTGGTCAATTTTACCGATAGAAAGTGCAGACTTCCAATATAATTTCTCATATGTGAGGATGTTTTGCTTTATGTGAGTGATGAATAAATGCATTAGGGTTACACTAGGCAGCTTCAAAGTTTGTCTGAATCTCCCTCTCCTTTTTTGCATATATGACTAAGCCATTCTCACTTTTTCTCTTCATGTTCATCATGATGGTCATTTGCTGTACCTGCTGTTTTGCTGACGTATTAATGACCTGCTCAGATCCATTCAGATCACGACTCTCCTAGGATCTGATGGTAACAACTACTCTGAAATGCTATCAGACTCTGACCAACACTCTAGGTGGAACATGTTAAGAATCATAAGATATACGTTAATCGCAGAGGAAATCAGGCATTACAGGTAAATTGAGGGAAGCCACCATTTGTAGCATTATCAATTACATTTCTCTGAATGCTAGTGATGAAATTAACTAATGAACAAACAGAGTCCCCCTAGTGGGTGAAATTGGGTATCGCCCCGTTTGGGGTGCTAACTTTTGAAATTTTGAAAATTTTGCGTCAGGCGCTAAGGATTCTGAACTTCTACTAAATTGGGTATTAGTGCCCCAGGAAGGAAGTGGGGCGCTAAATCAAGCACTAATGACCTCAGTGGGGTGCTACAGGGGCGCTACCAGCAGAGTGCTAATGAATTTCAGGTGCATTGCATTCAGCAATGATCCTTCACACTAGTTCCTTCTAACTCTTAAAGGGGATGTTGCATCATTGTCCAGATGCTTATTTTCAGTATTGCTGGCTTTGATGCAACCTGCGAGCAAGTGAATCCCCTGATGGCTATGGCTGTTCCCACTCCCAGGCAGAGAGCTCCTCAGTTCACAGACGTGGCATTGGAGGCATTGGTGGCTGGAGTGGAGTGAAGGAGGGCAATGCTGTTCCCAGCCACTGGAAGGAGACCATTGCCTCAGGTGTTCAGGGCAATGTGGAGGGAAGTGGCCCAGGAGGTCTCGGCCAGTAGTGTGGTGGAACGCAGCCTGACACAGTGCCGCAAGAAATTCAATGACTTCAAGTCGGGTGGTCACGGTGAGTATATGCTTCAACAGCTCCTACATACCAACATCTGAACCTCAGTCTGTGCACACTGCACAAACAACCACACCACCACCAATCACCGACCAAACATCTTCACCTACTCAAACTCACATCCACATCTCACGCCTTGCCTACAATCACAGGTATTCAACGACGGCAGGCATATCTCCCAAACACATAGCTGGACTCTGACTCACACACATTTGTTTCTCTTGCAGGCCAAGATGGCCCACAATAGGAGGGAGCTGCAGAGAACAGGCAGGGGTGATGCATAGCTTCAGCAGCTCTCAGACCTGGAGGAGTGAGTGCTGCGACTCATTGGGCAGCAGGTGGTGGGTGCCGTGGCCATCAGCGACGTCGACTCCATTGGGGGCAAAAACAGTGTCTTCAGCCCCTCTCCTTCTCTCATCCCACTTCCCCCTCACACCACAAACCTTTCTCACTTTCCACCTCCTGAAAATGTCTGCATTGTTTGCTCCATTCCTGCCCCCCTGTCCTCAACTTAATGCGAGTCTTGTGCCTTTATGCTTTCAGATAATCAGCAACCAGATGACCAGCCTGTCCCCGAGACTTCCACTGAGAGTGAGGAAGGAGAAGAGGAGGAGGAGTAAAGCACCGCGTCACTGCATCTCTCATCCGCAAACACCACCTCAGATACTGGCACTACGCGAACTTTAGAGGCAAGTTTTGTAGAGGGGTCTGCACTGGGTGGGACAAGCGGGCTGCAGCAAGGTCAGGGGGGAAGGGTAGCTCGGGAGCCAGCCCCCTGGAGGGCGAGTTCGCGCGCGAGTTCTGCTGCACAGGACTCAGATGAGGACCTCGATGGGGAGGCATTTACAAGAAGGCTGATGGCCACGCACACTGAGATGATAGGTGCAATGGCAAGGGTGCCCAAGAGCCTCTTGGCAATGGAAAGGAGCGTGAAGGAGTCCACCTCCAACATTGCACAGAGTTCTGCGCACACCATGGAGCCCATCATTTCCACTGTGCTGAGGATAGTGGACTCCCAGAGAGACCGTGCGGAACCAGACCTCATGATGCATGTCGTGGGCGATGTGACAGCTTCCATTGCAGCACAGGCAGAAGCGACGCAACGTCTTAGTGCTGTAATGCAGTCAACGGTTGCTTCCATCAAGTCTCAGACTGCTCTCATGCAGTCTCAGCTTGATGCCACAAAAGCTCTGACTGCTGCCATCATCGCTGAGTCCACCACAGTCCACTGGGGATCTCATGTTGTCGCAGCAGGCCAGCAACCTGTGCTCCAGCAGATTGGTAGGGATGCTGAGGTGCTGCCCCGGGGGAGTGGGAGTGGGTCAGTGGAGCAGGAACCTGCTGTCCTCTCTCAGGATGACAGCATTCCTGATCCCACCACTGCCACTCTGCTATTGCACTTGTCGCTACCTGTCATCCAGCCAGCCCAGACTGCCGCCGCCCAGCCTGAGGCGATGCAATGTACAGCTGGGCCTTCCAGACCCAGAGCTGGTCGAGGGCATCCTGCAAGGCCATCTGTAGTCTCTGGCACTGACACTCAGCAGCCTTCCACCAGCCCTGTTTCAGCCACTGGGGAGACACTACGTAGGAACACTAGATTAGGAAAGGGGACTGTAAAGAGGGGAGGCAAGGGTGTGCACAAGGGTGATTAGTCAATATTGTTGTTGTGTATATGTGGTTAATGGTTTTTGATAAATTTATTACTGGAATGTTGCAGATTTGGTGCTGTGTCTCATTTCAGTTCTGAGGTGTGGCATGGATTCACAAAGTGATGGAATGATGGCAACGTGCTCAGCAACCGGAAAGAGGACTCGAAGTCACTGGAAACAAAGTCTGATGAGGCGATCACAGACCGACCTTGCCGAGTGAGTGGCTGCCTCCTCCGTCGCTGCCGTTCGTCCTCCTGCTCCTCTTCTTCCTCCTCCTCCTCCTCATGAGGTGGTGAAGTTATGCCTGGTGGCAATTGCTGCGCCCTCATAATGGCCAAGTTGTGCAGCATGCAGCAGACGACGACAAAAAGTGACACCCACTCAGCCAAGTACCGGAGGGCACCTCCCAAGTGGTCAAGGCAGCAGAACCGTTGCTTGAGCACTCCGATGGTCTGCTCAATGGTGCAATGGTGTTCCTGGTGGCAGCATGGCTCTCATTATATGAGTGCTGGGCATGAGTGTTGGGGTTGCGGAGGAGAGTCATGAGCCAGGTGGAGAGCGGATAGCCCTTGTCTCCCAGCAGCCAGCCACAAGCTTGATGTGGTGGCTGGAACAGATCTGGCACACCACTCTGGCGCAAGATGAAGGCATCGTGGCTGCTGCCAGGATAGCGGACATTGACAGTCAGGATTCGCCATGTGTGGTCGCACACCAACTGCAGATTAAGTGAGTGGTAGCCTTTGCGGTTACAGAATACCTCAGGATTGTTATGAGGTGCCCGCAAAGAGACGTGGGTGCAGTCAATGGCGCCATGCACCATGGGGAAGCCCGCTATCCTGGTAAAGCCAGATGCACACTCGCGCTGCTTCTCTTTGGTCCTGGGGAAGGAAATGTAGTCCCTTCTCCTTTTGTACAGAGCATCTGTAACCTGACGGATGGAGCAATGGACGGCAAACTGGAAGATGTTGGAGATGTCACCTGTCGCACACTGGAATGATCCGCTGGCATAGAAATTGAAGGCAACAGTGACCTTGACTGCCACTGAAAGAGCCGTGGTGGTCTTGATCTCAGGCTTGAATTCTGGCTGCAGGAGGTGGCAGAGTTCTGTGACCACATCCTTGCTGAAGCGGAGCCTTCTAACACACTCGTCCTCAGTGAAATTCATGTAGGAGAACAGCTGCAGAAATACCCTGGGTGGGTAAGGGCTCCTGTTGAGAGCCCTGTTGGCCCTCCTACCTCTGGCTACATTTTGCACTCTTTCTCTCTGCCACAGTTGCCTCTGATATTGACACTGGAGGACGAGGTCCAGTGCCAGTACAACCCCCATGAAAGGATACAAATATTACACTTTCAAATCTCCCCTCAATGAAATTCAATAATCTTTATGTGGCAGAACACTCGTTCAAACATAGAAACATAGAAGATAGGAGCAGGAGTAAGCCATTCGGCCCTTCGAGCCTGCTCCGCCATTCAATGAGATCATGGCTGATCATCCAATTTCAGCACCCTGTCCTGCCTTCTCCCAATATTCCTTGATCCCTTTAGCCTCAAGAAATATATCCAACTCTTTCTTGAATATATTTAATGAACTGTTCTCCACCGCCCTCTGTGGCAGAGAATTCCACTGGTTCACCACTCTCTGGGTGAAGAAATTCCTCCTCATTTCAGTCCTAAATGGCTTACCCCTTATCCTTAGCCTATGACCCCTGGTTCTAGACTCCCCAGCCATCAGAAACATCCTTCCTGCATCTAGTCTGTCCAGACCTGACAGAATTTTATAGGTTTCACAGAATCACAGAATCACAGAAACCCCACAGTGCAGATAGAGGCCATTTTGGCCCATCGAGCCTGCACCGACACATATCCCACCCGATCCCCGTAACCCCTACACCAACACATATTCCACCCTATCCCTGTAACCCCACGTATTTAATCCCCCTAACACTAAGGGTCAATTTATCATAGCCAATCAACCTAACCTGCACATCTTTGGACTGTGGGAGGAAACCGGAGCACCCGGAGTAAACCCACGCAAACACGAGGAGAATGTGCAAATTCCACACAGACAGTCGCCCGAGGCCGGATTCGAACCCGGGTCTCTGGCGCTGTGAGGCAACAGTGCTAACCACTATGCCACTGTGCTGCCCATAAAACGGATCGTTTGGGATCATGTCCACGTTGCCGTCAGGATTCGAACATGCACGGGGATGCCTAATCAATTTCTAGTCCATCGCCTTAACCACTCGGCCACGACTACCCCTCTCAATCTTCTAAACTCCAGTGAGTATAAGCCCAATCGACACAATCTCTCCTCATATGTCATTCCTGCCATCCCAGGTATCAGCCTGGTGAATCTTCGCTGCACTCCCTCCATGGCAAGAATGTCCTTCCTCAGGTAAGGTGACCAAAACTGCACACAATACTCAAGGTGCGGTCTCACCAAGGCCCTGTACAACTGTAGCAAGACATCCTTGTTCCTGTACTCGAACCCTCTTGCTACAAAGGCCAACATACCATTTGCCTTCTTAACTGCCTGCTGCACCTGCATGCTTACCTTCAGCGACTGGTGCACAATAACACCCAGGTCTCTTTGCACTTCCCCTTCTCTCAATCTATTGCCATTCAAATAATAATCTGCCTTCCTGTTTTTGCCACCAAAGTGGTTAACCTCACATTTATCCACATTATAGTGCATTTGCCATGTTTCTGCCCAATCACCCAACCTGTCCAAATCGTACTGGAGTTTCACGACATCCTCCTCACAGCTTACCCTCCCACCCAGCTTTGTGTCATCTGCAAATTTGGAGATATTACATCCAATTCCCTCCTCCAGATCATTAAATATATTGTGAACAGCTGGGGTCCTAGGACCGGTCCTTGTGGTACCCCACTAGTCACTGCCTGCCACTCGGAAAATGACCCGTTTATTCCAACTCTTTGCTTTCTGTCCGCCAACCAGTTCTCTATCCAAGTCAATACCTTGCCCCCAATCCCATGTGCCTTAATTTTGCACGCTAATCTCTTATGTGGGACCTTATCGAAAGCCTTCTGAAAGTCCAAATACACCACATCCACTGGTTCTCCCCTATCTATTTTACCAGTTACATCCTCAAAAAACTCCAGTAGATTAGTTAAGCACGATTTGCCTTTTGTAAATCCATGTTGACTTTGTCCGATCCTGTCACTGCTTTCCAAGTGCTCTGCTATTACATCTTTTATAATAGACTCTAGCATTTCCCCCACTACCGATGTCAGGCTTACCGGTCTATAATTCCCCGCTTTTTCTCTACCACCTATTTTGAATAGTGGGGTAACATTAGCTACCCTCCAATCCATGGGTACCGTTCCAGTGTCTATCGAGTTCTGGAAGATGATCAGTAATGCATCTACTATCTCTAGGGCCACTTCCTTAAGTACCCTGGGATGTAGACCATCAGGCCCTGGGGATTTATCGGCCTTCAGTCCCATCAATTTTCCTAACACCATTTTCCTACAAAAACTG
The DNA here is from genome assembly GCF_052327205.1 of Somniosus microcephalus. Classification (NCBI taxonomy): domain Eukaryota; kingdom Metazoa; phylum Chordata; class Chondrichthyes; order Squaliformes; family Somniosidae; genus Somniosus; species Somniosus microcephalus. Next base: position 94,524,238 of record NC_140994.1, on the reverse strand, counting down.
ATTTCTTTCAGTTCCTCGCTTTCATCAGACCCTATGTTCCCCGGCATCTCTGGGAGGTTATTTGTGTCCTCCTTTGTGAAGACAGAACCAAAGTATGCATTTAGTTGGTCTGCCATTTCCTTGTTTCCCATTATAAATTCCCCTGATTCTGACTGTAAGGGACCTACGCTTGACTTCACCAATCTTTTTCTCTTCACATATCTATAAAAGCTTTTACAGTCAGTTTTTATATTCCCTGCAAGCTTACTCTCATATTCCATTTTCCCTTTCTTAATTAATCCCTTTGTCCTCCTTTGTTGACTCCTAAACTGCTCCCAATCCTCAGGATTATTGCTTTTTCTAGCCAATTTACATGTCCTCTCCTTGGATCTTATGCTATCCCTAATTTCCCTTGTTAGCCACGGTTGAGTCACCTTTTTTGTTTTATTTTTAAGCCAAACTGGGATGAACAAATTCTGTAGCTCATCCATTCGGTCATTGAATGTTTGCCATTGCCTATCCACCGTCAACCCTTTGAGTGCCATTCCCCAATCAATCCTACCCAACTCGCTCCTCAGACCATCGTAGCTCCTTTATTTAAATTGAGGACCCTTGTCTCTGAGTCAACTACTTCATTCCCCATCTTAATGAAGAATTCGATCATATTATGATCGCTCCGACCCAAGGGGCCTCGTACAACAAGATTGCTAATTAATCCTTTCTCATTACATAATACCCAGTCTAAGATGGCCTGATCTCTGGTTGGTTCCTCGACATATTGGTCCAGGAAATCATCCCGTAAACACTCCAGGAATTCCTCCTCCACAGTATTGTTACTAATTTGGTTGGCCCAATCTATATGTAGATTAATGTCACCCATGATGACTGCTGTGCCCTTATTGCACGCTTCTTTAATTTCCATTTTAATGCCATCCCCAACCTCCGCCTTACTGTTTGGAGGTCTATATACCACTCCCACTAATGTTTTTTTCCCCTTAGTATTTCTCAATTCTACCCATACAGATTCCACATCATCAGAGCTAATATCCTTCATTACAATTTTATTAATCCCTTCTTTAACCAGTAATGCTACCCCACATCCCTTTCCTTTTTGCCTATCTTTCCTGAATATCGAATACCCCTGGATGTTGGGTTCCCAGTCTTGGCCATCCTTGAGCCATGTTTCCGTAATCCCAACCAAATCATATTCGTTTACCTCTATTTGCGCAGCCAATTCATCCACCTTATTACAAATGCTCCTCGCATTAAGACACAAAGCCTTCAGGCTTGTTTTTTTAACGCTCTTAGACCTATTAGAATTATTATTTACTGTGGCCACGTTTGATTTAAACCGTTGATTTCTCTGTCTGCCACTTTTGTTTTTCTGCTTCCTATCTTTTGCTTTTATCCCTGTTTTCCTTTCCTCTGTCTCCTTGCTCAGGTTCCCAACCCCCTGCCATTTTAGTTTAAACCCCCCCGAACAGTGCTAGCAAACCTCCCCGCAAGGATATTTGTCCCGCTCTGGTTCAGGTGCAACCCATCCGACTTGTACAAGTCCCACCTTCCCCAGAAGCAGGCCCAGTGCTCCAGGAAACTAAAGCCCTCCCTCCTGCACCAACTCTTTAGCCACGCATTCATTTGCTCTATCCTCCTATTTCTATACTCACTAGCACGTGGCACCGGGAGTAATCCAGAGATTACTACCTTTGAGGTCCTACTCTTTAATCTGCTACCTAGCTCCCTAAATTCTTGCTGCAGGACCTCATCCCTCTTCCTACCTATGTCGTTGATCCCAATGTGAACCACGACCTCTGCCTGTTCACCCTCCCCCTTCAGAATGCCCTGCAGCCGTTCAGTGACATCCTTGACCTTGGCACCAGGGAGGCAACAAACCATCCTGGAGTCACGTCTACGGCCACAGAAACGCCTATCTGTTCCCCTTACAATAGAATCCCCTACCACTATTGCTCTCCCACTCTTTTTCCTCCCTTCCTGAGCAGCAGAAGCACCTCTGGTGCCAGGAAGATGGCTGCTGCTGCCTTCCTCTGGTAAGTCATCCCCCTCAACAGTATGCAAATTGCACAAATCGGTCAAAAAGCCTCTTTGCCTTTGTGAAATTAACAACGCAGCATTGTTGGCCGATGAAAACTACACTGGAAGTGGACGCCTTTAAATAGCGCTCCTCCAGGGGACATCCGACTGAAAGCCGCCTCCTCCATCTGTCGTTGTTAATGGCAAGTGCACAAGCAGGGGGCGAGAGGGAATTTTTCATCAGGGGCGCAACCGGGGTGCTGCACACAGCAATGGTGTTACAATCTCCGGGCGCAGGAGATCAGGGCACAATGTCTTACTGCCACCGCAAAAACTCCCGCTGAATTTAGCAGGAGGCATTGACATCATCGTGCCCGGTCACAAACTCATTTGAGTCCCGGTAGCGCCCCCGGAGGCGCTAACGGGAGGTGCAAAGGAGCCCAATTTCTAGCCCCTAGTCTCTCCTTATAGCTGTCCCACCTGTGGTGTCATCTTAGTGAATCTTTTCTGCACCCTCTCCATGGCCTTGACATGCTTCCTAAAGTAAGGAAGTAAAATTGGACAATGGCCTAGAACCACCTCAAAGTGAATTATGTTAGTAATTGCACCATTAAAAAAAAATTGCACCTGCCATTGGCCAGCAGACATATTTACAGGAGGGCTTTCTTGGTCTGCTCATTTGCATTGGGGGTAATATATTAGCCTGGATAAAGGATTGGTTACAGGACAGAAAACAGAGAGTAGGAATAAATGGGTCATTTTCAGGTTGGCAGGTTGTTACTAGTGGGGTGCTGCAAGGATCACTGCTGGGGCCTCAGCTATTTGCAATCTATATTAATGACTTAGATGAAGGGACAGAGTGTAATGTATCCAAGACCATACAAAGCTAGGTGGGAAAGTAAGCTGTGAGGAAGGCACAAAGAGTCTGCAAAGGGATATAGACAGGTTAAGTGAGTGGGCAAGAAGGTGGCAGATGGAGTATAATGTGGGGAAATGAGCAGTCATTCATTTTGGTACGAAGAATAGAAAAACAGAATATTTTTTACATGGTGAGAAACTATTATATGTAGGTGTTCAGAGGGATTTGGGTATCCTTGTACACGATACACAGAAAGTTAACATGTAGGTACTGCAAGCAATTAGGAAGGCAAATGATATATTTTGCTGCAATTGTACAGAGCTTCGTTGAGACCACACCTGGAGTACTGCGTACAGATTTGGTCTCTGTACCTAAGGAAGGATATACTTGCCGTAAATGCGGTGCAACAAAGGTTCACTAGATTGATTCCTAGGATGAGAGGATTGTCCTATGAGGAGATTGTGTAGAATGGACCTATACTCTTTGGAGTTTAGAAGAATGAGAGTTGATCTCATTGAAACATATAAGATTCTGAGGGGGAGTGACAGGGTAGATGCTGAGAAGCTGTTTCCCCTGGCTGAAGAATCTAGAACTGGGGCATAGTCTAAGGATAAGGGGTTGGCCATTTAGGAGAGATGAGGAGAAATTTCTTCACTCAGGGTGTGAATCTTTGGAAATCTCTATCCCAGAGGGCTGTGGATTCTCAGTCGTTGAGCATAGTCAAGGCTGAGATCGATAGATTTTTGACCTCTGAGGGAATCAAGGGATATGGGATAAAAACAGATAATGCTGGAAACACTCAGCAGGTCACGCAGCATCTGTGGAGAGAGAAACAGAGTTAACGGTTCAGGTCGATGTCTCCGCGCCTGCCTCAACTATCTGCTGCTGAAACCCTCGCCCACGCTTTTGTTATTTCCAAACTCAACGATTCCAATGCTCTCCTGGCCCGCCTCTCATCTTCCACCCTCCATAAACTTGAGCTCATCCAAAACTTTGCTGCCCATATCCTAACTCGCACCAAGTCCCGTTCACCCATCATTCCTGTACTTGCTGATCTACATTGGCTCCCAATCCACCAAAGCTTTGAATTTAAAATTCTCATCCTCGATATCAAATTGAGCTTGCCTCGCCCTCTCTATCTCTGTAAACTCCTAGAGCCCTACAACCTGCAAAGAATTCTGAGGTCCTCCAATTCTGGCCTCTGGTGCATCCCCTAATTCTTCGTTCCACTATTGGCGACGTGCCTTCCTCCATCCAGGCCCTAAGTTCTGGAATTCCCTCCCTAAACCTCTCCACCTCTCGATCTCTCTCTCCTCCTTTATGATGTTCCCTAAAACTTACCTTTTTAACCAAGGTTTTAGTCACCTGTTCTAATATCTGCCTATTTCAGTGTCAACTGTGGCTCAGTGGGTAGCACACTCACCTCTGAATCAGAAGGTTGTGGGTTCAAGTCCCACTCCAGAGACTTGAGCACATAAAGCTAGGCTGACATTCCAATGCAGTGCTGAGGGAGTGCTGCACTGTCGGATGGTGCCGTCTTTCGGATGAGGTGTTAAACTGAGGCCCGTATGCTCCCTCAGGTAGACGTAGAAGATCCCATGGCATTATTTCAAAGAAGAGCAGGGGAGTTATCATAGAAACATAGAAAATAGGAGCAGGAGTAGGCCATTCAGCCCCTCGAGCCTGTTCTGCCATTTAATGAGATCATGGCTGATCATCCAAATTCAGTACCCTGTCCCTGCTTTCTCCCCATATCCCTTTAGCCTTAAGAAATATATCTAACTCCTTCTTGAATATATTTAATGATATTGGCCTCAATGGCCTTCTGTGGTAGAGAATTCCACAGGTTCACCACTCTCTGGGTGAAGAAATTCCTCCTCATCTCAGTGCTAAATGGCTTACCCCTTATCCTTAGACTGTGACCCCTGGTTCTGGACTCCCCCGCCATAGGGAACATCCTTCCTGCATCTAGTCTGTCTAATCCTGTTAGAATTTTGTAAGTTTCAATGAGGTCCCCTCTCATTCTTCTAAACTCTAGCGCATACAAGCCCAATCGACCCAATCTCTCTTCATACGTCATTCCTGCTATCCCAGTTATCAGTCTGGTGAATCTTCGCTGCACTCCCTCCATGGCAAGAACATCCTTCCTCAGATAAGGCGAACAAAACTGCACACAATACTCAAGGTGTGGTCTCACCAAGGCCTTGTACAACTGCAGCAAGACATACTTGCTCCTGTACTCGAATTCTCTCGCTATGAAGGCCAACATACCATTTGCCTTCTTAACCACCTGCTGCACCTGCATGCTTACCTTCAGCGACTGGCGCACAAGGACTCCCAGGACTCGTTTTTCCCAATCTATTGCCGTTCAGATAATAATCTGCCTTCCTGTTTTTGCCACCAAAGTGGATAACCTCACATTTATCCACATTATGTGAATAACTGGGGTCCTAGCACCGATCCCTGCGGTACCCCACTAGTCACTGCCTGCCACTCGGAAAAAGACCCGTTTATTCCAACTCTTTGCTTTTTGTCTGCCAACCAGTTCTCTATCCAAGTCAGTACCTTACCCCCAATCCCATGTGCTTTAATTTTGCACACTAATCTCTTATGCGGAACCTTATCGAAAGCCTTCTGAAAGTCCAAATACACCACATCCACTGGTTCTCCCTTATCTATTCTACCAGTTACATCCTCAAAAAATTCCAGTAGATTAGTCAAGCATGATTTACCTTTTGTAAATCCATGTTGACTTTGTCCGAGCCTGTCACTGTTTTCCACGTGCTCTGCTATTACATCTTTTATAATGGACTCTAGCATTTTCCCCACTACCGATGTCAGGCTTACCGGTCTATAATTCTTCGTTTTCTCTCTACCACCTTTTTTGAATAGTGAGGTTACATTAGCTACCCTGCAATCCATGGGAACTGTTCCAGAGTCTATAGAATTTTGGAAGATGACCAGCAATGCATCTACTATTTCTAGGGCCGCTTCCTTAAGTACCCTAGGATGTAGATTATCAGGCCCTGGGGATTTATCGGCCTTCAATTCCGTCAATTTCCCTAACACCATTTCCCTACAAATACTGATTTCATTCAGTTCCTCCCTCTCATTAGACCGTATGTTCCCTGACATCTCTGGGAGGTTATTTGTGTCCTCCTTTGTGAAGACAGAAACAAAGTATGCATTTAATTGGTCAGCCATTTCTTTGTTGCCCATTATAAATTCCCCTGCAAGGGACCTACGCTTGACTTCACCAATCTTTTTCTCTTCACATATCTATAGAAACTTTTACAGTCAGTTTTTATGTTCCCTGCAAGCTTACTCTTATACTGTATTTTCCCCCTCTTAATTAATCCCTTGTCCTGCTTTGCTGAAGCCTAAACTGCTCCCAATCCTCAGGTTTGCTGCTTTTTCTGGCCAATTTATATGTCCTCTCCTTGGATCTTATGATAGCCCTAATTTCCCTTGTTAGCCACGGTTGAGTCACCTTTTTGTTTTATTTTTATGCCAAACAGGAATGAACAATTTCTGTAGTTCATCCATGTGATTTTTAAATGTTTGCCACTGCCTATCCACCGTCAACCCTTTAAATAATATTCCCCAATCCATCCTAGCCAACTCATGCCTCATACCATCGTAGTTTCCTTGATTTAAATTCAGGACCCTAGTCTCTGAGTCAAATACTTCACTCTCCATCTTAATGAAGAATTCTATCATATTATGATCACTCCGCCCCAAGGGGCCTCGCACAACAAGATTGCTAATTAATCCTTTTTCATTACATAATACCCAGTCCAAGATGGCCTGATCTCTAGTATGATAGCAAAATACTGCAGATGTTGGAAATCCAAAATAACAACAGAAAATGCTGGAAAAACTCAGCAGGTCAGGCAACATCCGTGGAGAGAAACTTGAGTTGACGTTTCGGGTCGAACCCTTCTTCAACACTGGAAAGAAAAGAAAATAGATCGAAGGCAGGGCTGCGATCGGACAAAAGAAGTGAAAGAAACAAAAGAGCTAGACGAGATGGTAATAGGCTGAGGTTAGATGTAAAGTGTACTGGCAGGGCAAGAGATAGCTGCCAGGTGTGAGAGAGAAACAAAAGGAAAGCGGGGGGGGGGGGGGGAAAGGAGTGGAACAATTACAAGAAAAAATGTGTAATAGGGGCCGAGGTTATGATCTAAAATTGTTGAACTCGATATTGAGTCCGGAAGGCTGCAGAGTGCCTAACCGGAAGATGAGGTGCTGTTCCTCGAGTTTACGTTGAGCTTCCGTGGAACAATACAAGAGGCCAAGGACGGTGAGGTCCGAGTGGGAATGTAGCGGTGAATTAAGATGACAGGTGACCAGAAGCTTGGGGTCACCCTTACGGACTGAACGGAGATGTTCCGCAAAGCGGTCACCCAATCTGCGTTTGGTCTCCCCAATGTAGAGGAGACCGCATCGTGAGCAGCGAATACAGTATACTAGATTGCGAGAAGTACAAGTAAATCGCTGTTTCACCTGGAAGGTGTGTTTGGGGCCCTGGACAGTGGGAAGGGGGAGGTATAGGGGCAGGTGTTACATCTCCTCCGCTTGCACGGGAAGGTGCCAGGCGAAGGGGAAGGGCTGTTTGGGGTGATAGAGGAGTGGACTAGGGTGTCTCGGAGGGAGCGGACCTTACGGAATGCTGAAAGGGGAGGGGAGGGGAAGATACGTTTGGTGGTGGGATCACTTTGGAGGTAGCGGAAATGCCGGAGGATGATCCGTTGAATGTGGAGGCTGGTGGGGTGAAAGGTGAGGACAAGGGGAACCCTATTGTGGATCCGGGAGGGAGGGGCAGGGGTGAGGGCAGAAGTGCGGGAGATAGAACTGACACGGTCGAGGGCAGTGTCAACCACGGTAGAGGGGAATCCTCGGTTGCGGAAAAAGGAAGACATGTCTGAAGCACTGGTGTGGAAGGTGGCATCGTCGGAGCAGATACGGCGGAGACGGAGAAACTACGAGAATGGAATAGAGTCCTTACAGGAAGCGGGGTGGGAGGAAGTGTAGTGCAGGTAGCTGTGGGAGTCAGTGGGCTTGTAGTGAATATTGGTCGATAACCTATTCCCAGAGATGGAGACGGAGAAGTCGAGGAAGGGAAGGGAAGAATCAAAGATGGACCATGTGAAGGTGAGGGAAGGGTGGAAATTGGAGGCGGCACCGATACAGTCATCAATGTATCGGAAAAAGAGGTGCGGGAGGGGACCCGAGTAGGACTGGAACAAAGATTGTTCCACATAGCCCACGAAAAGGCCGGCATAGCCAGGACCCATGCGGGTACCCATAGCAACACCTTTGATTTGGAGGAAATGAGTGGAGTTAAAGGAGAAGTTGTTCAATGTGAGAACAAGTTATTCTCTACCGTGGTTGACACTACCCTCGACCGTGTCAGTTCTATCTCCCGCACTTCTGCCCTCACCCCTGCCCCTCCCTCCCGGAACCACGATAGGGTTCCCCTTGTCCTCACCTTTCACCCCACCAGCCTCCACATTCATCGGATCATCCTCCAGCATTTCCGCTACCTCCAAAGTGATCCCACCACCAAACGTATCTTCTCCTCCCCTCCCCTTTCAGCATTCTGTAGGGACCGCTCCCTCCGAGACACCCCAGTCCACTCATCTATCACCCCAAACAGCCCTTCCCCTTCGCCTGGCACCTTCCCGTGCAAGCGGAGGAAATGTAACACTTGCCCCTATACCTCCCCCCTTCCCACTGTCCAGGGCCCCAAACACCCCTTCCAGGTGAAACAGCGATTTACTTGTACTTCTCGCAATCTAGTATACTGTATTCGCTGCTCATGATGCGGTCTCCTCTACATTGGGGAGACCAAACGCAGATTGGGTGACCGCTTTGCGGAAAACCTCCGTTCAGACCGAAAGGGTGACCCCGAGCTTCCGGTCGCCTGTCATTTTAATTCACCGCTACATTCCCACTCGGACCTCACCGTCCTTGGCCTCTTGTATTGTTCCATGGAAGCTCAACGTAAACGCGAGGAACAGCACCTCATCTTCCGATTAGGCACTCTGCAGTCTTCCGGACTCAATATCGAGTTCAACAATTTTAGATCATAACCTTGGGCCCTATTACACATGTTTTCTTGTAATTTTTCCACTCCTTTTCCCCCCCCCTTTCCTTTTGTTTCTCTCTCACACCTGGCAGCTATCTCTTGCCCTGCCAGTACACTTTACACCTAATCTCAGCCTATTACCATCTCGTCTAGCTCTTTTGTTTCTTTCACTTCTTTTGTCCAATCGCAGCTCTGCCTTCGATCTATTTTCTTTTCTTTCCAGTTTTGAAGAAGGGTTCGACCCGAAACGCCAAATCAAATTTCTGTCCACGGATGTTGCCTGACCTGCTGAGTTTTTCCAGCATTTTCTGTTGTTATTTAGGGCTGATCTCTAGTTGGTTCCTCGACATATCGGTTCAGGAAACCATCCCGTATACACTCTAGGAATTCCTCCTCCACAGTATTGTTACTAATTTGGTTAGCCCAATCTATATGTAGATTAAAGTCACCCATGATAACTGCAGTGCCCTTATTGCATGCATCTCTAATTTCCCATTTAATGCCATCCCCAACCTCAGCATTACTGTTTGGGGGTCTGTATACAACTCCCAATAACGTTTTCTGCCCCATGGAATTTCTTAGCTCTACCCATACAGATTCCACATAATCAGAGCTAATATCCTTCCTTACTATTGTGTTAATCTCCTCTTTAACCAGCAATGCTACTCCACCTCCTTTTCCTTTTTGCCTGTCTTTCCTGAATATTGAATAACCCTGGATGTTGAATACCCAGCCTTGGTCACCCTGGAGCCATTTCTCCATAATCCCAATTACATCATATCCGTTTACATCTATTTGCACTGTGAATTCATCCACCTTATTACGAATGCTCCTCGCATTAAGACACAAAGCGTTCAGGCTTGATTTTTTAACACTCTTAGACCTTTTATAATTATTATTTACTGTGGCCATGTTTGATTTACACCCTTGATTTCCCTGACTGCCACTTTTGCTTTTCTCCTTCCTGTCTTTTGCTTCTATCCTTGCTTCCCTTTCCTCTGTCTCCCTGCACAGGTTCCCAACCCCTGCCATTTTTGTTTAAACCCTCCCCAACAGCACTAGCAAACACTCCCCCTAGGACATCATTCCCGGTCCTGCCCAGGTGCAAACCGTCCAGTTTGTACTGGTCCCACCTCCCCCAGGACCGGTTCCAATGTCCCAGGAATTTGAATCCCTTCCCCTTACACCATTCCTCTAGCCACATATTCATCTGAAATATCCTTCTATTTCTACTCTGACTAGCACGTGGCATTGGTAGCAATCCTGAGATTACCAACTTTGAGGTCCTATTTTTTAATTTACCTCCTAACTCCCTACATTCAGCTTTTAGGACCACATCCCATTTTTTACCTATATCGTTGGTACCTATATGCATCACGACAACTGGCTGTTCACCCTCCCCCTTCAGAATGCCCTGCAGCCACTCCGAGACATCCTTGACCCTTGCACCAGGGAGGCAACATATCATCCTGGAGTCTCGTTTGCGGCTGCAGAAACGTCTATCTATTCCCCTTACAATAGAATCCCCTATCACTATAGCTCTCTCGCTCGTTTTCCTCCCGTCCTGTGCAGCAGAACCACCCATGGTGCCAGGAAGTTGGCTGCTGCTGCCTTCCCCTGATAAGCCATCTCCCTCAACAATATCCAAAGCGGTATATCTGTTTGAGAGGGTGATTCCCACATGGGACCCCTGCACTACCTGCCTGCGCCTACTACTCTGCCTGGCGGTCACCCATTCCCTTCCTGCCTGTGGAGCCTTTACCTGCGGTGTGACCAACTGATTAAATGTGATATCCATGACGTCCTCAGCATCGCAAATCCCCGGTTCCCTAGCCAATATTTGTCCCTCAACCAACATCACTAAAAACAAATTATCCGCTCATTATCACATTGCTGTTAGTGGGAGCTTGCTGTGTGCAAATTGGCTGCTGCGTTTCCCACATTACCACAGTGACTCCACTTCAAAAGTACTTCATTGACTGTAAAGCGCTTTGAGACGTCCGGTGGTCGTGAAAGGCGCTATATAAATGCAAGTCTTTATTTGGCTTGGTGTCAATTTTTGCCTGATTACGCACCTGGGGACGTTTAAAGGCGATATACAAATGCAAGTTTTTGTTGTTCAGAACACAAATTGTTCATGCACTGTACACGCATACACTAAGCATACACTGAACACCCCATGCATTAATTGCATATACATTGTACATGCACTGTACATACACGCGGAACGCACACTACGCGCACTCTCCAAACATTTGAATCAACTTCTAGTAAGTTTAAAAGTCATGTAGGAGGTCCAAAAAAATTCCCTAATCATGTTTAACTTAGTTTGAAACTGAACTAGAGTTATAGTCCATCTGATGTTAAACCCAAGCCACCCGAGACTGCCTCTACAAGGCATCTATCACACTGCATTGGAGTCTGATCAATCTTATTTCTGGAATTATCCTGCTGCTTCAGCATTGTTGAGGAGCAGAAATCACTTTGCAAGGTCTCAAAAATTGCAACATAAATGCACTTAAAATATGCTGTATTTAACTTCCTAATATTAAAAGCATGATTGAAATTTGACTTATTTTACAGCCTCATTCTTTAGCTAGTAAACCCAAATAAACAGGTATTGTATTATGACACAATAACAACCCCAATCTGTTGACCTGTTAGTGAATTGACTCATCACTACAGTTTCCATTCAATCTGAAAGGAAATACATACTGCAATTTCTAATTCTGAGGTAATTTTTTTTAGAAAAACCTGCCAAATGGTTAATAACAAGCGATGTCAACATCAGTATCCATCATTCACTTTGCAAACAATTAAGGCATGTAGCGAAGCAGCCCTCCAGATACACAGCTAGAAGCTGTCACATATGGAAGGGGAGAAGCCAGTCGCTTGTACTTCCATCATTACTTTTTAACCCCTACCAGATCCATCATGAGCAGCTTAAATAGGGGTTAATGGAATAACTCAGGGATTGCTTGACTGCCTCTGTGGAGTCACTTAAATGGCTCAGACAAATCAAGAATTCCATCGCCACTTGTTCCACTGTGTCTGTCATTAGGGCTCAAAAGTATTTAATTAGTCCTAAGTCAAATGTAGTGGTACTAATTTCTGTTGGGCTGGCTTCACTTCTGACGCTTGACGCCACTCACTCTGCAAGCACAGTCTGGTCCATTCTGAGCTGCAGCATATGGAGAATTTAGAAATCTCAGGCAAAAATGCAACAAGTGAATAGTAGTGACTCGTAAACCCTATAATCAAAGAGACATAATGATCATTTGCGTAGTAGCCAGAATAAACACTAACTGAGAGGTTGTGTGATTGACAGCTAGATCAAGGAAGGTCATACAAGCACTCAGACCAAGTAGCATCTGGCAAAATGCACCAATCTGAAATCAATGAAACTCTGCTGATGAACATAATTTTATGCTTCCTTGCACCAGACAACAACTCTTTCAGTCAAACAAAGTGGACATCTTTATCCCTCCCCCACATTTTGTAGCTATCCAAATCGGAAATAAAGTTAATTAAACATTTGCTCTTAAACGTTTTAGCCACTGAATCAAATTTGTGATTCTCTTTATACCTGTAGCTATGTATCTGCAGAAATAAAAAATATGGGAAAACTCGTATACCATCCCAAGACAAGTCAATTCTTCATTATGCAAATTCTTAGCAAGTTCAGATTTGTATTCCCATCATAAATCCTGCTGTAATTAGTCCTTTTGTACAGAAGTCTTAATTCTTGGTAACTTCTTGTCGATCCTGATACTGTAAAATAAACATACAATTGGGAAAGCTATTTGCAAAAGCATTTTAATATTATGTGCATTATTAATAAAGCATATATGAAGCCTGTTTAAATACAGTTGAATTCTGTCAAGTGTGTAAAATGATTCTTTCAACAAAAGTTTATTTCCCCTCCCCCTACTCCCCCCACCACCTCTTCAATGGAATCTCTGAATAATCCATTACAAACTTCTGCATCAAAGGGCAAATTTTATGAATATGCTATACCGTGGAGGGCGCACCCATGATTTTGTAATATGTGCTCCTTGGTCGAGTCTTCATGCCAAGTGGACCCTCAGATCTACTATTCTAACAGCTCTCATCAAGACTGACCCAGGCACAAACTGTAAGTCATCAAACATTAATGAACAGTAAAAATGAAATAATCTGAACAATAAACAATGACATTGTCAATTACCTTCCAGCTCAGCAAAACTGAAGGGGTAAATGTAGCTCAAAGTCAGGAAATGCAGAAATAAGTGAAAGATCAGAGATCTGTCTTGTTTCGAATTGTAAGGGGTAGATTTTTAGGCTTCCCGCCCAGCGGAAATGGGGCAGTACTGATGGAGTACTACACTGTCGGAGGTGCCGTCGAATGGGACATTAAACCGAGGCCCCATCAGGTAGGTGTAAAAGATCCATGGCACTATTTCGAAGAAGAACAGGGGAGTTCTGGCCAATATTTATCCCTCAACCAACATCACTAAAACAGATGATCTGGTTATTATTATGTTGCTGTTTGTGGGATCTTGCTATGTGAAAATTGGTTGCTTTGTTTCCTATATCACAACAGTGACTACATTTCAAAAGTAATTCATTGGCTGTAAAATGCTTTGGGACTTCCTGAGGTTGTGAAAGGCACTGTATAAATACAAGTCTTTATTTTTTTCTTTCTTCTTTCAGTCAGCTGAAAATGCTATGGCAGCCATTTTAAAATTCCAAGGACCCCACCCCGCTGCTGGAAGTTCTGTTGGGAGAGACTTCTGACCACCAGTCTGCTGCGCCCTGACCCTGTCCCAAATCCTGAGAAAATGGTCTTTAGTGACTTAACTGGAATGTCCGCCTCAACGGGTATCTTGGAGCAGCACTTTGCTATAACATGTAAAGGATGCTAGTAGTTCAGCTGAAGAAGGCCAGAGGTATATAATATATTCCAGAATTGAAAGTTGCCACTTTCCCAGGGTGATTGATTGCCACTAGGAAAGTGGGATTTGAAGCAGCTATGGGCAATACCTCTGCCAGGATCTGACTCTGGCATAACAACACAAAATGCTGGAAAAACTCAGCAGGTCAGGCAACATCCGTGGAGAGAAATTTGAGTTGACGTTTCGGGTCGAACCCTTCTTCAAAACTGGAAAGAAAAGAAAATAGATCGAAGGCAGGGCTGCGATCGGACAAAAGAAGTGAAAGAAACAAAAGTGCTAGACGAGATGGTAATAGGCTGAGATTAGGTGTAAAGTGTACTGGCAGGGCAAGAGATAGCTGCCAGGTGTGAGAGAGAAACCAAAGGAAAGGGGGGGGGCAGAAAGGAGTGGAAAAATTACAAGAGAAAATGTGTAATAGGGGCCGAGGTTATGATCTGAAATTGTTGAACTCGATATTGAGTCCGGAAGGCTGCAGAGTGCCTAACCGGAAGATGAGGTGCTGTTCCTCGAGTTTACGTTGAGCTTCCGTGGAACAATACAAGAGGCCAATGACGGTGAGGTCCGAGTGGGAATGGAGCGGTGAATTAAAATGACAGGCGACCGGAAGCTCGGGGTCACCCTTACGGACTGAACGGAGGTGTTCTGCAAAGCGGTCACCCAATCTGCGTTTGGTCTCCCTCACCGTCCTTGGCCTCTTGTATTGTTCCACGGAAGCTCAACGTAAACTCGAGGAACAGCACCTCATCTTCCGGTTAGGCACTCTGCAGCCTTCCGGACTCAATATCGAGTTCAACAATTTCAGATCATAACCTCGGCCCCTATTACACATTTTCTCTTGTAATTTTTCCACTCCTTTCCCCACCCCCCTTTCCTTTTGTTTCTCTCTCACACCTGGCAGCTATCTCTTGCCCTGCCAGTACACTTTACACCTAATCTCAGCCTATTACCATCTCGTCTAGCTCTTTTGTTTCTTTCACTTCTTTTGTCCGATCGCAGCCCTGCCTTCGATCTATTTTCTTTTCTTTCCAGTTTTGAAAAAGGGTTCGACCCGAAACGTCAACTCAAATTTCTCTCCACGGATGTTGCCTGACCTGCTGAGTTTTTCCAGCATTTTCTGTTGTTATTTCGGATTTCCAACATCTGCAGTATTTTGCTTTCTGACTCTGGCATGCACGTTACACTTGCAGCATGCAGACATACTTAACACTGAGGGAAATAAAGGCAGAATTGTTGGTTTTTTGATGCAAGAAAGGCCCAGTCCCCCGTTGCCGAAACAATTTGGCAACTTAAAGAAAAGGGACAGTGACCCAGCAGAATGAAGTCCTACCCCAAATTTTGACTCGACGGCTATACTGCTGCATTCCCTCTCCAGTCCCAGGAATTTTGAGCCTATTTGTGACTGTAACAGTGTGACTCACTGCAATAGCTGAGGCTTGTGCCTGTTCAGGGCACGATCAAAGGCGGGTCAGGTGGGAAATTTGAAATAAGTTGGAGCGGGTCGGAAACCCGCCGTCATCCCACCCCGTCGGACATGTTTGCTGGTGCGATAGCGACCCAAATGGCAGAGGTGGTGACCTAATTCAAATCATTATAACCTTGTCAAACCCTTAAACGCCTTTTTTAGCCTACCTTTCAAATTTCCCTGGCTGACCACAGGATTTATGCAGCTCGGGAACCACATCTGTCAGCCTGAGGCAGGAGTTGAGTGGCCATTAATCCAGCTGATTAGTTGACAGCATGGAATGTACTATAGAAGCTACCACCTCACAGCTAATCACTTTCCTCAGGCAGAAGCTGTTGCTGACTGCATTTCCAGCACAGATTCAGCTTTCTGCAGGCTGCAAGTGTTTCCAGCAAAGTCACCATCCAGTCTCACCTCATTGATAGAACCATTGGTAGATTGCTTCTCTCATCTCTACTTGACCTGCCATCTATTCCATCAGCATGGGTGCCGTTTATACTGTCTCAACATGACTGAGCAGCAGTGCCAAAGGAGGCTCAGGCTATCGCGCCACGTCATCGTAGTCACTTGCACATTGCTTGAGCAAGACTTGCAACCCAGAGGAGCTCAGCTTTGCCACTCTGGTTGGCTTCCCATGAGTGCAGGGCATCATTGACTGCACACATGTGGCCATCAGGGCACCCTATCATAACCCAGGAGTCTTTGTCAACCGCAAGGGCTTCCACTCCCTCAACGTGCAGCTCATCTGCAACCATAGGAAGATCATCATGCATGTGTGTGGCATATTCCCTGCCAGCAGCCATGACTCTTTCGTCCTTCGCCAGTCCACCCTCCCTCAGCTCTTCCCTCCTCCAAGCTAGCTGCTTGGAGACAAGGGCTATCCACTGAAGACATGGCTCATGACAGTCTTGAGAAGTACTGAGGCCTAGGAGACATATACTGAAAGCCACATTTCCACCAGATGTGTCATAGAGCAGACAATAGGCATGCTCAAAAGGTGCTTCAGATGCCTTGACAGATCTGGAGGAGCCCTTCAGTACGCACCAGCCAGAGTCTCCAGAATCATCGTGGTCTGCTGCACCCTGCACAACATAGTGCAGCAGCGAGGATTAGCGCTGCATGAGGAGCAAGGCACTGAGCGCACAGCCTCTTCAGAGCAGGAGCAGCAGGAAGAGGAGGAGGAGAGTCAGCTGGAAGACGACGAGGAGCAAGAGCTGCAGGAACCTGCGGCCCAAATCCCACCAGCACCCACATTGCTGCCCGGGAGGCCAGGGATGGCCTCATCATGGCCAGATTTACTTAACCTTATGCAGTCCATCCATATGGCTGCCACATGCTGCGCCAGGTTGGCACCACCTCACAGCAACACCATAACTGATCCCTACAATGACCAAGCCTTTCCTTTCACACTGACCACCATTGCTGGAGGTACCGTTATGTCTCACTATTCAGTGCAACTCATTAAGCCAATTCCAAAGGTGCACACAAATTTGTCTAAGTGGGGAAAATAAAGATTTTTATGATTGACATCACAATTAACAGAAACTTGACATTAATATTGAATAAAACACTCAAGTGGCTACCCTTGTGAATCTACTTGTGTGTCATCTTTCTCTTACACGTGCTTCTCTGAGGTGCTATCCCTGTGGCTTCAGCAGAGGTAGAGGCAGCCTGCTCACTTCCCTGCTGCGACTACTTAGACACTCTTGGCAGACGTCCTCTGGATTTTGGAGCCTGTGATGGCCCCGCCAAAGTCTGCTCCTCCTGCGACTGTGCAGGGGCAGACTCGGTCATTGCAATCCTAGGAGGCATCTGGGGCTCTGATTGAGAAGGTGGCAACAGGGGAGAAATGTAAGGACTTTGAGAGGAGCCCACATGTCCATGTCCCCTCTCACCATCAACTCTCTCATGGGCTACCAGCACTTCCCTGTTAGCAAGGAGTTGGAGAGCACCTTGCTGCACATCAGTGGGGCCATGAGAACACATGTCTACGCTGACATCCCGCCAAGACAGGAGGTCTATGGCATCTGTCATCTATTCCCCATAGATAGCCATCTATTTTTCATAGATAACCGTCAATTCTCCATAGAGACCATGTGCTCCTGCGAGTGGCGCATTAGCTGCTCCATGCAGGTGGCCATCCAATCCATGGAAGAGCCTACAGTTGCCATCGCCTGCGACACAGTGGTGCTCATGTTGGAGATGGACTCCCCCATTCTCTGAACATTTGCAGACATCGCGGTCGCAAAACCTGTCAGAGCCCCTTGCACTTCTTCCTGCACCTCCAGGATCGCCCTGTTTCTGGATGGCCACCAGGGCTCAGTGTCTGCATACAGCTGAGCAGAGCTCCGGCGAGGACTCTCCTCTGCTGTACCTGGCTCCACCATCTGCTCTTGCTCACTTGTGGCTTGTGACAGACCAGGTGACAACACTGCTCCATCTCACATGGGACCCACCGAGGTGTGCATCCCTGCGCTGGTCCTGGGTGCGCTTATGTCTGGTGACGCTGCACCCTCAGAGGCTGGATACTCCTCTGAGGAGTCATCCACCTCTTCCTCCTGGACAATGGGAGATGCTCTTGATGGAGCTGTGGGAGAGTAAAGAGACAAATTAGTTATGCTAACACCAAGAGTGGCTCGGTAGCACCACTACTGACCGAGCTGGCTGAGTCCTGAATGACATAACTGCCAGTCTGGGCCTGCAACAGGTGGTGAGAGAACCAACACGAGGGAAAAACCTACTTGACCTCGTCCTCACCAATCTACCTGTCGCAGATTCATCTGTCCATGACAGTATTGGTAGCAGAGTCATTGTGGAGACAAAGCCCCGTCTTCACACTGAGGACACCCTCCATCGTGTTGTGTGGCACTACCATTGTGCGAAATGGGATATATTCAGAACAGATCTAGCAGCTCAAAACTGTGCATCCATAAGGTCCTGTGGACCATCAGTGCAGCAGAATTGTATTCCACCACAATCTGTAACCTCATGGCCCGGCATATCCCTCACTCTACCATTACCATCAAGCCAGGGGACCAACCCTGGTTCAATAAGGAGCAGCAGCAAGCATATGAGGTGCAAACCTGGGGAAGCTGCAACACAGGACTACATGCATGCTAAAAAGCGGAAGTACAATGCTATAAACAGGGCTAAGCGATCCCACAATCAATGGATCAGATCAAAGCTCTGCAGTCCTGCCACATCCAGTCGTGAATGGTGGTGGATCGTTAAACAACTAACGGGAGGTGGAGGCTCCATGAATATCCCCATCCTCAATGATGGTGGAGCTCAGCACGTGAGTGCAAAAGACAAGGTTGAAGCATTTGCAGCCATCTTCAGCCAGAAGTGCCAAGCAGATGATCCATATCGGCCTACTCCTGAGGTCCCCACCATCACAGAAGCCAGTCTTCAGGAAATTCGATTCACTCCATGTGATATCAAGAAATAGCTGAGCGCACTGGATACAGCAAAGGCTATGGGCACCGACAACATGACGGCTATCGTGCTGAAGACTTATGCTCCAGAACTAGCCACTAGCCAAGCTGTTCCAGTACAGCTACAACACTGGCATCTATCTGACAATATGGAAAACTGCCCAGGTATGTCCTGTCTACAAAATGCAGGACAAATCCAATCCGGCCAATTACCGCCCCATCAGTCTACCCTCAATCATCAGCAAAGTGATGGAAGGTGTCATCGACAGTGCTGTCAAGCGACACTTACTCACCAATAACCTGCTCACTGATGCCCAATTTGGGTTCCACCAAGAGTACTCATCTCCCGACCTCATTACAGCCTTGGTCCAAACATGGACAAAGGAACTGAATTCCAGAGGTGAGGTGAGAGTGACTGCCCTTGACATCAAGGCAGCATTTGACCGAGTGTGGCATCAAGGAGCCCTAGTAAAACTGAGGTCAATGGGAATTGGGGGGAAAACTCTCCATTGGCTGGAGTCACATCTAGCACAAAGGAAGATGGTTGTGGTGGATGAAGGTCAATCATCACAACCCCAGGACATCGCTGCAGGAGTTCCTCAGGGCAGTGTCCTGGGCCCAACCATCTTCAGCTGCTTTATTAATGACCTACCCTCGAACATACGGTCAGAAATGGGGATGTTCGCTGATGACTGCTCAGTGTTCAGTGCCATTCACAACTCCTCAGATAATGAAGCAGTCCATGCCTGCATGCAACAAGACCTGGATGACATTCAGGCTTGGACTGATAAGTGGCGGGTAACATTCGTGCCACAATGACTATCTCCAACAGGCGAGAGTCTAACCACCGTCCCTTGACATTCAATGGCATTACCATCGCCAAATTCCCCACCATCAACATCCTGGGGGTCACCATTGACCAGAAACTTAACTGGACTAGCCACATAAATACTGTGGCTACAAGAGCAGGTCAGAGGCTAGGTATTCTGTGGTGAGTGCCTCACCTCCTGACTCCCCAAAGCCTTTCCACCATCTACAAGGCACAAGTAAGGAATGTGATAGAATATTCTCCACTTGCCTGGATGAGTGCAACTCCAACAACACTCAAGAAGCTCAACCCCATCCAGGACAAAGCAGCCCACTTGATTGGCACCCCAAATACCACCTTATACATTCACTCGCTCCACCACCGGCGTATTGTGGCTGCAGTGTGTACCATCGACAAGATGCACTGCAGCAACTCACCAAGGCTTCTTCGGAAGCACCTCCCAAACCTGCGACCTCTTCCACCTAGAAGGACAAGGACATCATGGGAACACCACCACCTCCAAGTTCCCCTCCAAGTCACACACCATCCTGACTTAGAAGTATATCGCCGATCCTTCATCGTTGCTGGGTCAAAATCCTGGAACTCCCTACCTAACAGCACTGTGGGAGTACTTTCACCACACGGTCTATAGCAGTTTAAGAAGGCGGCTCACCACCACCTTTTCAAGCACAATTAGGGATGGACAATAAATGCTGGCCTTGCCAGCATCACCCACATCCCATAAATGAATTAAAAAAATGTGAAGAATGGGTGCAGATACCATTCTGCACATGATGACCATTCAGTGGCTGCTGACATCAGTTCCCATATGAGTGACTGATGTATGCCATGTAGCTGTAATTCTGTCACCAGGTTGCTGAGATGTCCCCCTCCATCTCCCACCTCCAGTTGCACAGCCACTCCCGATACTTCTAACGCAGCCTCCTCTGCTGCTGTGAGGGTGGCAAATGAAGGAGGGCCCACCGCCAGTTCTTTCCCTCTTTCTCTTATTGTGGGCTCTCTTTTCCTGCAAGGAGGGAAAGAAGAGAATGTTCCATGAGAGTAATGGAATGAGTGTAAGGAAT
Source organism: Somniosus microcephalus (assembly GCF_052327205.1). NCBI lineage: Eukaryota > Metazoa > Chordata > Chondrichthyes > Squaliformes > Somniosidae > Somniosus > Somniosus microcephalus. The sequence continues at coordinate 94,503,555 of NC_140994.1, read as the reverse complement.
GGATGGGTTACATCTTTGGAGGGAGACTGATGGAGTGGGGTAGCAATGCCAAATGGCCACCTTGTTTGTTGTTAGTTGGTATGATTGCATTAGGATAAGGGTGAGTGTGAGGGTTGGCTAGCAAGATGGGGATGTGATAATGTAGAAAGAGAGAGATGGATGGGTGGACGTGCAAGCTATGTTAGTGTGAGTAAGAATGTACAGGAGTAGGGTTGGGAAGGCAGAGTGATGGGAATGTGATGAGTGGCACAGCAGGATGAAGTTGAGCATGCTTTGTACTCACCTTTCCTGATATAATGAGATAATTGAAACATTTCCAGCACTTCACCCAGGGCCTCGTGAACACAGCCCCACTGTTCACCTCCTCTGCAATTTGGAACCAGGCTCTTTTGTCTCCTGGGGAGGTCACTTCCACCCATTGGAAGGGAAGAGGACCTCCTGCGTACTCTAAGCCCCTCCTCAAGCATATGGAGGGAGTCATTGGAGAGCCTGGGTGCAGCCCTCTGCCTCTGTGCAGTCATGTCTCCAAGTGTTTGGAGCAATCAAAACCTCCAGTGTAGTAACTGCACACTCCCAGATGAAACTTCAAATACAATGTGGCCATGGTTCCTTTAAATATCCTGGCTGAAAACACGTCATTGATGTCGTCATCAGAGCTGCACCATTTAATAGGGCTGAGTAACATGCAGGGCGGGCTTAATAGGCCACATCAGCGCAAAGTTGATTTCTGCAGCGGGATCTAAGCAAGAACGGGGTCGCGACCCGCCACGCCGACTGCCCGCATCTGACCCACCCAGGTAAATAAAATTCCGGCCTTCTGTTGGGTTGTTACTTTTTGTAATCTGGTAAGGGAAGACACAGTCTTATGCCCAGAGGGAAGGACATGATCCAGACCCCCTGCAAGGAGGTGGCCTAGGCAGTGAGTGCCACCTCTAGCAACCCTAAAAGGCTACTCAATGCTGGAAATGTTAACTGATCTCTCTAGAGCAGCCAAGGTATCAGGAGACAGTCATACCTTGCAGCAATGCACAGTGATAAGCATCTCTCCCAATTGCAGACACTTTGCCGTCACTGTGTTTAACAACATTTACAACGTACCAGCTACGTGCAAGGGGTACCACAATACCCTGAACATCTCTTTTCTTCTCTCCTCTTGCAAGTGTTCCTTTGCTCACAGCTGAGCACATAGGGAAATAGTGGAAAACTCACATGATTTCACTGCCAGCAGCTGTTCTCACCCCCATTAAGAAAATCTTTCTATAACCTGGGTACATTCCATATGATGGCATGCAGAGTGGCTTCTCTTTTTTTCTTCTTAAAGGTGAAAAGGCTTACAACAAGACAAGGAAACAGAAAAATAGGAGAAGGTGTAGGCCATTCGGCCCTTCGAGCCTGCTCCGCCATTCAATATGATCATGGCTGATCCTCTATCTTAATACCATATTCCTGCTCTCTCCCGATGCACCTTGATGCCCCTTGTGCCTAGAAATCTATCTATCTCCTTCTTAAACATATTCAGTGACTTGGCCTCCACAGCCTCCTGTGGTAGAGAATTCCACAGGTTCACCACCCTCTGAGTGAAGAAATTTCTCCTCATCTCAGTCCTAAATGTCCTACCCCGTACCCTGAGACTATGACCCCTCGTTCTAGACCTCCCAGCCAGGGGAAACATCCTCCCTGCATCCAGTCTGTCTAGCCCTGTCAGAATTTTGTACGTTTCAATGAGATCCCCTCTCTTTTCTTCTAAACTCTAGTGAATACAGGCCTAGTCGACCCAATCTCTCCTCATATGACAGTCCTGCCATCCCAGGAATCAGTCTGGTGAACCCTCGCTGCACTCCCTCTATGGCAAGTATATTCTTTCTTAGGTAAGGAGACCAAGACTGCACACAGTACTCCAGGTGTGGTCTCACCAAGGCCCTGTATAACTGTCGTAAGACATCCTTGCTCCTGTACTCAAATCCTCTTGCAGTGAAGGCTAACATACCATTTGCCTTCCTAGCTGCTTGCTGCACCTGGATGTTTGCTTTCAGTGACTGGTGTACAAGGACACCCAGGTCCCTTTGTACATCAACATTTCCCAATCTGTCACCATTTAAATAATGCCCTGCCTTTCTGTTTTTCCTACCGAAGTGGGTAACTTCACATTTATCCACGTTATACTGCATCTGCCATGTATTTGCCCACTCACTCAACTTGCCGAAATCACCTTCAAGCCTCTTTGCATCCTCCTCACAACTCACAATCCCACCTAGTTTCGTGTCGTCAGCAAACTTGGAAATATTACATTTGGTTCCCTCATCCAAATCATTGATATATATTGTGAATAGCTGGGGCCCAAGCACTGATCCCTGCGTTACCCCACTAGTCACTGCCTGCCACTGTGAAAAAGACCCATTTATTCCTACTCTCTGTTTCCTGTCTGTTAACCAATTTTCAATCCATGCCAGTATATTACCCCCAATCCCATGTGCTTTAATTTTGCACACTAACCTCTTATGTGGGACTTTATCAAAGGCCTTCCTGAAAATCCAAATACACCATTTCCACTGGTTCTCCCTTTTCTATTCTACCAGTTACATCCTCAAAATACTCCAGTAGGTTTGTCAAACATGATTTCCCTTTCATAAATCCATGTTGACTTTGTCTAATCCCGTTGATATTTTCTAAGTGTCCTGTTATCCCATCCTTTATAATAGATCTAGCATTTTCCCTACTACTGATGTTAGGCTAACCGGTCTGTAGTTCCCTGTTTTCTCTCTCCCTCCTTTTTAAAAAAGTGGTGTTACATTTGCCACCCTCCTATCTGCAGGAACTGTTCCATAATCTATAGAATTTTGGAAGATGACAATCAATGCATCCATTATTTCCATGGCTACCTCTTTTAGTACTCTGGGATGCAGATTATCAGGCCCTGGAGATTTATCGACTTTCATTCGCATTAATTTCTCCAGCCCTATTTTTTTACTAATACTAATTTCCTTTAATTCCTCCTTCTCATTAGACCCTTGATTCCCTAGCATTTTTGGGAAGTTATCCGTGAAGACAGAACCAAAGTATTTGTTTAATTGCTTTGCCATTTCCTTGTTCCCCATTATAAATTCTCCCATTTCTGACTGTAAGGGACCTACATTTGTCTTCACTAATCTTTTTCTTTTTACATACTTGTAGAAGCTTTTACAGTCCGCTTTTATGTTCCTTGCAAGTTTACTCACCTTTTTTGCTGAACTCTAAACTGCTCCCAATCTTCAGGCTTGCTACTTTTTCTGGCAACTTTATATGACTCCTCTTTGGATCTAATACTATCCTTAATTTCTTTTGTTAGCCATGGTTGGGCCGCTTTTTCTTTTGTGTTTTTGTGCCAGAAAGGAATGTATAACTGTTGCAATTCATGCATTCATTCCTTAAATGTTAGCCATTGTCTATCTACCGTCATGCCTTTTAATGAAGCTCCCTAATCTATCATAGCCAGCTCACTCCTCATACCTTCGTAGTTTCCTTTGTTTAGCTTTAGTACCCTAGTTTTGGATTGGACTTCTTCACTTTTCATCTTAATGAAGAATTCTATCATGTTATGGTCACTCTTCCCTAAAGGATCCCGCACAACAAGATTATTAATTAACTCCTTCTCATTGCACAATACCCAATCTAGGATAGCCTATTCCCCAGTTGGTTCCTCAACGTACTGGTCTAAAAAAACATCTTGTACACACTCCAGGAATTCATCCTCCACAGTATTATTGCTAATTTGGTTTGGCCAGTCTATATATAGATTAAAGTCACCCATGATTACTGTAGTATCCTTGTTACATGCATCTCTAATTTCCTGTTTGATGCCATCCCCTACATTACCAATACTGTTTGGTGGCCTATAGACAACTCCCACCAATGTTATTTGCCCCTTGGTGCTTCTTAGTTCCACCCATACTGATTCTACATCTTGATTTTCTGAGCCAATATCCTTTCTCACTATTGCTCTGATTTCATCCTTTACCAACAACGCCACCCCACCTCCTTTTCCTTTTTGCCTGTTCTTCCTAAATATAGAATATCCTTGGACATTCAGCTCCCAGCATTGGTCACCCTGCAGCCATGTCTCCGTAATCGCAATTATATTGTATCCGTTTACATCTATTTGCACTGTTAAATCGTCTACCTTATTCGTCTGTATAGAGCTTTTGGAGACAATTTTCTTGCAATTAACTTGTGAGATTTTTGACCATGAAGGATTTTAAAGTGCTTTTAGTTACTAATGATGGGGGTCCTTCTAGGAATCCCACTCTGGGAGGATTATATGCCGCACTGAAGCAAAAATGTTGCCATGCCCCCCTTCCAAAACTACTGAACAATCAGGTTAAAATAAGATAAGTCATAATAAGGAAATTAATGTTTGGCACTATTATTGCAGCTGCAGATGCTTATTATCAACAATTACACCAGTATTGAGAAATAAATAGTGCGATATGAACATGGTGGCTCATATGGAAGGAGACAGGGCTAAAAATTGGAGTAGGCCTGAAAACGGGCGCAGGGATCATGACGTGCGATCTGCCCACGCCCATTGAAAGTATTGCAGGCAGCACGCGACATTCATGCTGCCTGCTAATTAACATGATTAATGCATTCAGCCCAGTGCTGAGAGCACTGCTGAGTGGCTGAGTACTCAGCAGGGGGCCCAAGTTTATAGGAGGTGAGTTCTATTTAAAGCTAGCTCCAGTTTTAAACAGTCTGCACTTACTAAAAGGGAGGTGCATTCTGAATTCAGCACCTCATTGTAGAATCATAGAAATTTACAGCACAAAGAGGCCATTTAGCCCATCGTGTCTGTGCCAGCTGAAAAAGAGCTATCCAGCCTAATCTCATTTTCCAGCTCTTGGTCCATAGCCCAGTGGGTTATGGCACTTCAAGTGCATATCCAAGTACTTATTAAATGTGATGAGGGTTTCTGCCTCTATCACCCTTTCAGGCAGTGAGTTCCAGACCCCCACCACCCTCTGGGTGAAACAAGTTCTCCTTAACTCCCCTCTAACCCTTCTACCAATTACTTTAAATCTATGCCGCCTCGATTATTGACCTCTCTGCTAAGGGAAATAGGTCCTTCCTATCCACTCTATCTAGGCCCCTCATAATTTTATACACCTCTTAGCCTCCTCTGTTCCAAAGAAAACAACCCCAGCCTATCCAATCATTCCTCATAGCTAAAATTCTCCGGTATTGGCAACATCCTTGTAAATCTCCTCTGTACCCTGTCTAGTGCAATCACATCTTTCTTGTAATATGGTGACCAAAACTTTATGCAGTACTCTAACTGTGCCTTAATTAGTGTTTTATACATTTCCAGCATAACCTCCCTGTTCTTATATTCTATGCCTCAGCTAATAAAGGAAAGTATCCCATATGCCTTCATAACCACCTTATCTACTTGTTCTGCTACCTTCAGGGATCTGTGGACATGTACTCCAAGGTCCCTCTGTTCCTCTACACTTCTCAGTATCCTACCATTTATTGTGTGTTCCCTTGCCTTGTTAGCCCTGCCCAAATGCATTATCTCACACTTCTCTGGATTGAATTCCATTTGCCACAATTCTGCCCAATAGTCCATTAACATCTTCCTACAGTCTACAGCTTTCTTCCTCACTATCAACCACATGGCCAATTTTTGTATCATCTGCAAACTTCTTAATCATGCCCCCTACATAGAAGTCTAAATCATTGATATATACTACAAAAAGCAAGGGACCTAGTACTGAGCCCTGAAGAAGCCCACTGGAAACACCAGTCACAAAAACACCCGTCAACAATTACCCTTTGCTATCTGCCACTAACCCCAATTTTGGATCCAACTTGCTACTTTCCCTTGGATCTCATGGGCTTTTATTTTCTAACCAGTTTGCCATGTGGGACCTTGTCAAAAGCCTTGCTAAAATCCATGTAGACTACATCAAATGTGCTACCCTCATCGATCCTCTTCGTCACTTCCTCAAAAAATTCCATCAAATTAGTCAGACATGACCTTCCCTTAATTAATCTATGCCTTTCAAAATGACGATTTATACTGTCCCTCAGAATTTTTTCCAATACTTTGCCCACCCTCCAGGTTAGGCTGACTAGCCTGTAATTACTCAGTATATCCTTTTCTCTCATTTTAAACAAAGTTATAACGTTTGCAGTCCTCAATCACCACACCTGTAGCCAGAGAGGATTGGAAAATGATGGTCAGAGCCTCCACTATTTCCTCCCTTGCTTCTCTTAACAGCCTGGGATACATTTCACCCAGGCCTGGTGACTTATCGCCTTTCAAAGATGCTAAACCCCTTAATATTTCCTCTCTCACTATATTTATCTCATCTAATATTTCACACTCCTCCTCCTTAACTATAATGTCTACATTGTCCCTCTCTTTTGTGAAGACAGACGCAAAGTATTCATTAAGAATCATACCCATGTCTTCTGCCTCAACACAAAGGTTACCTTTTTGGTCTCTAATAGGCCCTATTCTTTCTTTAGTTATCCTCTTGCTCTTTATGTATTTATAAAACATTGTTGGATTTTCCTTGATTTTACTTACCAATATTTTTTGTGCCCTCTCTTTGCTTTCCTAATTTCTTTTTTAGTTTCACCCCTCTACTTTCTATACTCCTCTGGGCTTTCTGCAATATTTAGCTCTTGGTATCTGACATAAGCTTCCTTTTTTTTGCCTTATCCTACCCTGTATACCCCTTGACATTCAGGGGGCTCTAGATTTGAGAGTCCCACCCTTTTTCTTTGTGGGAATGTATTTTCTCCCTCACTATCTCCTCCTTTAATACCTCCCACTGCTCTGACATTGATTTACCCTCAGGTAGCTGTTTCCAGTCCACTTTTGCTAAATCACATCTCAGCTTAGTAAAATTGGCCTTTCCCCAATTGAAAACTTTTACTCCTGGTCTATCTTTGTCCTTTTCCATAACTACACTAAATCTAACTAAATTATGATCACTACCACCAAAATACTCTGCCACTGATACCCCTTTGACCTGCCCAGCTTCATTTCCTGTAACCAAGTCCAGAACTGACCCCTCTCTTGTTGGGCTTACTACGTACTGACTAAAAAAGTTCTGCTGAATATATTTTAAGAATTCTGCACTGTCTATACCTTTTACTGTACACTGATTCTATCCTGGTTAATATTAGGGTAGTTGAAATCCCCTACTATTACTGCCCTATTGTTTTTGCACGTCTCAGAAATTTGCCTACATATTTCCTCTTCTATCTCCCTCTGACTATTTGGGTGTCTATAGTACACTCCCAGCAGTGTGATTTCCCCTTTTTTATTCTTCAGTTCAACCCATATAGCCTCATTTAATGATTCTTCTAACATATCATCCCTCCTTAAATCTGTAATTGTTTTTTTAACCAATATTGCGACATCCCCTCCTTTTTTATCTCCCTCTCTATCTCGCCTGAAAACCCTGTAACCAGGAATGATGAGCTGCCATTCCTGCCCGTCTATCAGCCATATTTCAGTAATAGCTATGATATCATACTTCCACATGTCTATCTGTGCCCTTAGCTCATCTGCCTTATTCACTAGTTTCCTTGCCGTGAAGTATATACCATTAAGCACTGCCAAACCACTTTGTTGTCTGTTTTCTAGCCATTGTTTCCTCTGCCTTCCAAACACACTTACTAATTTTCTACCTTCCATTTCCAGCTTTGTTTTTCTCCCTTCTGAATCTATGCTCAGGTTCCCATCTCCCTGCCAAGCTAGTTTAAACTCTCCCAAACAGCACTTGCAACCTCCCCTGAGAGGATATTGGTCCCATCCCTGTTGAGGCGCAACCTGTCTGGCTTGGACAGGTCCCACCTCCCCCAGAACTGGTCCCAATACCTCAGGAATCTAAAGCCCTCTCTCCTGCACCATCTTTCCAGCCATGCATTGATCTGCTCTATCCTCCTATTTCTGTACTCACTAGCGAGTGGCACCGGGAGTCTCTTAAGCTGCGGGGTGACCACCTCCTGAAACATGCTATCCATGTAGCACTCTGCCTCGCGGATGCCAGCCGCTGTTAAAGCTCTGAAACCCGGAGCTCGAGCTCCTCCAGCTGACGACACTTCCTGCACATGTGGTTGTCCAGGACACCAAAAGCATCCTGAATTTCCCACATGGCACAGGATGTGCATTTGACAGGACTGAGCTGCCCTGCCATGCTTCTATTTATTAGACTACTAACTAAACTTCTTAGTTTAACCCACTGCCCTAACTTAGAGAAAAACAAGACAAAATTATTTACTCAAGCTTAACAAGAACCACTGAGATACTAAAAGCAAAGAACCTAAATATAAGGGGGACAAAGGGATTAATTAAGAGGGGGAAGATAGATTATGAGAGTAAGCTTGCAGGGAACATAAAAACTGACTGTAAAAGCTTCTATTGATATGTGAAGAGAAAAAGATTGGTGAAGTCAAGCGTAGGTCCCTTGCAGTCAGAATCAGGGGAATTTATAATGGGGAACAAAGAAATGGCAGACCAATTAAATACATACTTTGGTTCTGTCTTCACAAAGGAGGACACAAATAACCTCCCAGAGATGTCAGAGAACATAGGGTCTAATGAGAGGGAGGAATTGAATGAAATCAGTATTTGTAGGGAAATGGTGTTAGGGAAATTGATGGGATTGAAGGCCGATAAATCCCCAGGGCCTGATGGTCTGCATCCTAGGGTACTTAAGGAAGTGGCCCTAGAAATAGTAGATGCATTGCTGGTCATCTTCCAAAATTCTATAGACTCTGGAACAGTTCCCATGGATTGGAGGATAACTAATGTAACCTCACTGTTTAAAAAAGGTGGTACAGAGAAAATGGGGAATTATAGACCGGTAAGTCTGACATTGGTAGTGGAGAAAATGCTAGAGTCCATTATAAAAGATGTAATAGCAGAGCACTTGGAAAACAGTGACAGGATTGGACAAAGTCAACATGGATTTACAAAAGGTAAATCATGCTTGACTATTCTACTGGAATTTTTTGAGGATGTAACTGGTAGAATAGATAAGGGAGAACCAGTGAATGTAGTGTATTTGGGCTTTCAGAAGGCTTTTGATAAGGCCCTGCATAAGAGATTAGCATGCAAAGTTAAAGCACATGGGATTTGGGGTAAGGTACTGTCTTGGATAGAGAACTGGTTGGCAGACAGGATGCAAAGAGTTGGAATAAACGGGTCTTTTTCCGAGTGGCAGGCAGTGATTAGTGGGGTACTGAAGGGATCGGTGCTAGGACCCCAGCTATTTACAATATATTTAAATGATCTAGACGAGGGAACTAAATGTAATATGTCCAAGCTTGTAGACGACACAAAGCTGGGTGGGTGTGTGTGTTGTGAGGAGGATGCAGAGAAACTTCAGTATGATTTGGATAGGTTGGGTTATTATACTGCATTTGCCATGCATCTGCCCAATGTAGATAAATGCGAGGTTATCCATTTCGGTGGCAAAAACAGGAAGACAGATTATTATCTGAACAGCAATAGATTGGGAAAAGGGGAAGTGCAACGAGACCTGGGTGTCCTTGTGCACCAGTCGCTAAAGGTAAGCATGCAGATGCAGCAGGTGGTTAAGAAGACAAATGGTATGTTGGCCTTCATAGCGAGAGGATACAAGTACAGGAGCAAGGATGTCTTGCTGCAGTTGTACAGGGCCTTGGTGAGACCACACCTTGAGTATTGTGTGCAGTTTTGGTCACCTTATCTGAGAAAGGATGTTCTTGCCATGGAGGGAGTGCAGCAAAGATTCACCAGACTAATACCTGGGATGGCAGAAATGACGTATGAGGAGAGATTGGGTCGATTAGTCTTATATTCGCTAGAGTTTAGAAGAATGAGAGGGGATCTCATTGAAACTTATAACATTCTGACAGGACTGGTCAGACTAGATGCAGGAAGGATGTTTCCGATGGTCGGGGAGTCCAGAACCAGGGGTCACAGTCTAAGGATAAGGGGTAAGCCATTTAGGACTGAGATGAGGAGGAATTTCTTCACCCAGAGAGTGGTGAACCTGTGGAATTCTCTACCACACAAGGCAGTTGAGGCCAATTCATTAAATATATTCAAGGAGGAGTTAGATATATTTCTTAAGGCTAAAGGGATCAAGGGATATGGGGAGAAAGCAGGGACAGGGTACTGAATTTGGATGATCAGCCATGATCTCATTAAATGGCGGAACAGGCTCGCGGTGCCGAATGGCCTACTCCTGCTCCTATCTCCTATGTTTCTAGATACTTAACTGAGAGTCCTCGGGTTCTGTGGTTCCACTCCTCCTTTTGAGTTGGACATGAGAAACCGCCTTCCTCCTCTCCACTGAATTATTACTATCATCAAATACTTCCACTCTGCTTGGGATGCACTCCGATTACGATTCACCCAGCTCTGTCTCCAAGCTCTGTGGCGAAGCTTGTTGTTAGGCTACTTGTTATCAAGGCAACTGTCAGGCAGTTATGGCTCAACAGGGCAAGGAAAGGGCATCTTGGTTCTCAGACGCAGCACTGGAGGTCTTAGTGCAGAGGGTTGAACGGACGAGACGGGTCCTCTACCCGCAAGGGGCCAGGAGGCCCTCCAGACTCACTGTAAGAAGACAGTGAGAGCAAATAGCTGAAGTGACCAGTGACAGCAGTTTTGCCCTGAGGAACTGGATTTAATGCTGAAAGATGTTTAATGACCTCACATGAGTGGTCAAGGTCAGTGAATGCATTTTCAAATGCCATATCCCACCAACTGCATTACTAGCCTCACATACTGCTCAATGCACCACACCCCCATCACTCACCTACCAACAATCTCTATCACTCACGACTCATACCTCACAATCACAGCTTCACCTCACTCTCGTACACTTACCAATGCTACAAGCGTCACACCCACATCTCACATCTCACACCTTGCACACATTGCCAGTTATCACCCAAACACATTGCACCACAGTCACTGACACACTTCCCTTTCTCTTGCAGGCCAAGGTGACGCATAACAGCAGACAGGAGCCGTTAACTGGCGGGGGACAGGCACGGCTGCATAACCTGACCCAGCTGGAGGAGACTCTGCTCGGCGTTATTGGAGCGGCCGACACTGAGGCTGTGGTGATCGGCAAGACTGAAACCATTGATGATGACATTATGTTCATACCTAATCCTCCTTCTCACATCCCACTTCCCCCTCATCCCACAATCTCTTTGCACTTACACGCTGCTGATGGTATTAGCATGCATATCTTGCTTTCCCCTCCTCCACTCACTACAACCCTACCCTTGTGTCTTTCTTCTTTCAGATACCCAAGTGTTAAGTATGTGTATTGTATTGAACAATTAACACAAAGACTTAAACGTATAACTCAAACAGGTCTTTACTGGTTGGAGGTAGGGACTATACGTAGGTCTTTACTTCATGCCCACAGGCGGGAACTGAGGGGAGATCAGTACCCACAGTACTATTTATACCCCTATGGCCAGGAGTGGTACTGCGTATCACTACGCCCTACAAGTAGTGCAGTCCTGTCCATAGGTTCAAAGTAGCACACATATTACATACACAACATTCCTCCCTTCCTAGCTTTACAGTCATCTCCCCATTTAACATAACGTAATAACATATATACATATATAACTTCAGGTTTACATAACAGAATAACATAGATACATAGATAACTTCATGTCAAAACAGATCACAGATTCAGTCTCTGCGGAAAACAGTTCACAGATTCAATCTCTGTGGTGTAGTCGGTTCACGTTGCTGGAGTGACTCATTCAATAGTCCTTCCATGGATTTAACAGTTTGAACTTCCGAACTGAATTGGCTCCGTTCGGAGGGACCACGTGTGTGATCTGATAGAGGTAATAATGGTTCAGATGGGTCATCTTCTGTTTCGACTTTTCCTTTTCTGCTTCTTGGAGACTCTCTGGGCTCCACTGTCAGCTGCCAGCTGCATGCGCAGTTCCTCCTTCTCTTCCTCCTTTTTCCGTAGTAGAGCCACCTTCTCCCGATGTTCCGTAGACTTTCGGTGCTCCTCCATGATTTCTGTATGGTGGGAGTCGAAGTTACAAGTTGGGCAGGACAGGACATAGTAATATTCGGTGTCGTCCTGATCTAGGCCAGCGAGAGGGTCTTCTATTTCCTCCATACCCAGCTGGGCGTTAGCCAGCTTTTGTTCCAAGTCCAGACATCTTTCCTGAAGAGACTTCTTCATGCGTACCTCTTCATCCAGCTTTTTCTGGGCTTTCAGCAAGTCGTTTACTAATGACCTCATTTGAGATTTTACTACTTCAACTTCTTTTGGAGATTGATTGATCGGACTATTCAATCCCTCTACCGGAGCAGCTGTTTCAGCGGTCTGTTGTTCTACGTTGACGTGAGTCAGCGTACTTTTGGCATCCAAGGGCTGCTCTGTTGCAGTCATCTCAGTCTGTGTTGCCACCTCAGCTCTTCCAATAACCTTTGAGAGCTCCGAACCCCTTTCGTTTGAATATTGAAGTTCGTGTTCAAGTTTTTCCCATTTCAGAGTCCTGTCCTTCAGCATATGCAGGAGTTGGCTGACCGTTAACTCCTCTGACATCAGACGTTTTGTGTGCTCCTGCTCCATTTTCTCCATCAGCTGCTTCTGTTGTCTTTCCAGATTCTCCAACTCTATATCAAAGAACTCTTTCGTTGCATTCAACGCTTGCTCAAAACGGCGAAGCATTTGTTCTAATTGCTGTTGTAGTTTGAAATGGAGTTGAGTTCGAGCCCGGTGTCCCTCAGAAATGGGCACATCAGTAGACTTGCCAGACTCAGAATCCACAGTTAAACTATATTGTTGTTGCTCAGTGGAATTCTGTGCTGAAACTTTGTCTTTTGCACCTGAGTTGGGCTTACCATCATCCGTTCCAGAGTCTGGGCCGACTATCTTCACCGAGTTCTCACTCGTTATTGTTTGTAGGAAATGCCAGTCCATATTCATTTTCCTAATCCACTCCCGTCCTAGTAGTGGAGAACCTCCTTCAGATATCACATATAAGTCCATTATTTGACTGTCTTCGCCCTTGTGGACCACTGCAACCTCTATTTTCCCGATGGGGTACACTCTTTGCCCCGTGTATGTTTTCAATATAATCCCCGTATCCTGTAGGGGAATATGTTGGAATAACTTTCCGTAATCTTTCTTATTTATGACTGTCAATGCCGATCCAGTGTCCAATTCCAGTTTTACTTGGACTCCTTCTATCTGAAGAGTGACCCAAATTGTCTGGAGGTCTGCACCCTTACCAGCGTTGGGTACTCTTAAGCTAGCCAGTTCATTACAGCTTAAGCTAGCCAGTTCATTACTGCTAGCGTCTGAATCGGACTCCTGTTCGGTCACCTTGTGTACCTTTGCGTATTTTCCTTGCGGTGACTTCTTGTTGCTGGTCTTCTTCCCTGACCTGCATACTCTAGCTATATGTCCAAGCCTACCACAAGTTCTACATTCTTGGTTTTTAAACCAACACTGGTTCTGATCATGCGTTGTCTTTCCACAACGATAACATTTGCCAGAACTCACACCCAATTTGTGTGCACTGAGCTCCGGTGACCGTAGCTGCATTACTGCCGTGCCTCTCGCTGCGGCTTCGTGTGCTGCTGCCATAGTGACCGCCTTCTCAAGCGTCAGCTCATTCTCCTCGAGCAGTCGCTTTTGTGTATCCTGTTTAAATAAACCACACACAAATTTGTCTCGTAGTGCATCTGTCAGTCCCGTTCCAAACTGGCAATATTTCGCTAATTTACGCAATTCCAGCAAATATTCAGCATTGCTTTCATGCTGTAGCTGCCTTCTGTCGTAAAATTTAAATCGTTCCGCTAGCATCAGCGGCGTGGGGTTTAGATGATCTTTCAGGACAGTAACAATCTCATCGAACGTCTTATCTGCCGGTTCATCTGGTGATAACAGGTGTTTCAATTGCCCGTATGTCTTCGCACCCATTAAATTTAATAATGTTAGAGCTTTATCTTGGTCATGAATTTTATTGGCCTTACAATAATATTTTACTCTTTCAACATATATGGCCCAATCTTCGAGGTCACTATCAAAGGTGTTAATATTCCCGTGTTTAGGCATTGTAGATTTGCAATTTCTCAGATTTTATTTTGTTTACTTGTTATCAAAGATGGCGGCTTCCCGCTCTTGCCGTCGTCCTCCGCCCACAAAATGGCGGTTTTCCCACACTTGGCGGTCTTCACCCGTCCCCCGACGCCGTCTCCCTTCAGCCCCCGAGTGCGGCCCTTATCTTCGCCGCGATCGCCCGAGTGCGGCCCTTATCAGTGGATGCGATCGCTGGATCGCGAAGTGGCGCCCGACCGAAGCGGCTCTTGCTCGCTCCCTCCCGGGCTCTGGCTTACCCGCTCGCGCGTTTCACCGCGGCTCTTATCAGGGATTGCGATCGCCCTTATCTTCTCCAACTTCCCCAGCCCTGTCTTTGCAGCCAACGCTGCACGGCTTACCCCACCACCTAGGTTGAACAAGGAAACTGCAGAAAGACTTCTGTCAGTCGCTGGAAGCTGTCAGGATGGCTGCTGCACTCCAGTGCTCAGTCGCTGATGGAGGCTTCAGAGTCCTAAAGCCTGTCGCTTCTAGTGGGGTGATGATGTTTGAAACCTCTCTTCAACTGCCGCAGGGTAAGAACCTGACTCGTCGCCAGTGTTAAGTATGTGTATTGTATTGAACAATTAACACAAAGACTTAAACGTATAACTCAAACAGGTCTTTACTGGTTGGAGGTAGGGACTATACGTAGGTCTTTACTTCATGCCCACAGGCGGGAACTGAGGGGAGATCAGTACCCACAGTACTATTTATACCCCTATGGCCAGGAGTGGTACTGCGTATCACTACGCCCTACAAGTAGTGCAGTCCTGTCCATAGGTTCAAAGTAGCACACATATTACATACACAACACCAAGAACTCCAAACTTCCCAGCCAGTGCAGGAAGAGCAAGAGGAGAGTGATGGAGAAGAAGAGACACCATCATTCGATCTCACACTCGCAGGCACCAGCTCAGAAAATGACACTGCGCGTACTTTAGAGGGTAGTATAGAGGCGGGATCTGCACATGGTGAGTCACCGGACATGAGTGGCCTGCAGCCAGGCCGGGGGAAAGGGTAACGCAGGTGCCAGCTCCCCGGAGGGCGAGGTCGCACACGAGTTCTGCTGCAGGGGACTCAGATGAGGAATTTGATGGGGCGGCCTTCAGAAGAAGAGTGATGGGCATTCACACAGAAATACTTGGTGCACTGGTAGGCCTGCCAGACAGCCTGTTGTCACTGTCAAGGAGCATGGAGGAGTCCAGCTCCAACCTTGCTCAGGGTTTTACTCAGAGATTGGAACCCATGATTTTCAGAATGGAAGGCCATTAGAGCACTTGTGGACCCAACCATGACGCAGCGTCTGATGGGCAATGTTGCAGCTTCCATTGCGGCACAAGCAGAAGTGACCCAACATCTGAGTGCTGCAGTGGAAGCTCAGACTTCTGACATGCAAGCTCAGCTTGCTGCCACATAAGCTCGGACTGCTTGCATGCAGTCTCAGCTTGCTGCCATCGTGGCTGTGTTTACAAGTGTGGAAAGGGGCTTGCAGGGTGTCACTGCAGTCCAGCAATCTGCCTTCCAACAGATTACCAGGATTGCTGAAGCGCCACCCCAGGGGAGTGTCAGTGGCTTCATAGAGCATGAAACTGCTGTCCTCTATCAGGATGGCAGCATTCGTACCACCACCACCGCCACTCCGCCAGTGCCCTTGCTGTTGCCTGTCAGCCAGCCAGCCCAGACAGCTGCTACCCATGCCAAGGTGGTGCAGTATACAGCTGGGCCTTCTAGGCCCAGAGCTACTCGAGGTCATCCTGCAAGGCCATCTGCAGTCTCCCCCACTGAAAGTCAGCAAGCTTCTGTTATGTATTGTGTGTTCTCCTCCCACCTGTGGTGGCGCTGTCACAGGAGATAAATGGTTGGGTGTTCTCTGTTAAGTTTAGCTCTCTTTGTTCGGAACTTGCCAGAACTTCCTTTCCTTCCAATAAAGGACTTCATGTTTGAATCTCTGAGGTCTGAGTCTTAAATTGTGACCAGGTAGAAAGGTACCAACACAACAAGTGGCAACGAGGAGCGGACGAATCTGCGTACGTTACGGGTGCAGTGAGTAAACAGAAAATTTAATTTGAAACGTGAGATGGCTACTATATTAGGAAACATCGGTGATTTTGATGAAAATGTGGAGCAATGGAGCGCTTATACAGAACGTTTTGACTATTTTGTATTGGTGAATGCGGTGGCAAATGAAAAGATCGTGCCTACCTTTTTGAGTGTAATCGGGCCGAAGACATTCAATTTACTTCGCAGCCTCGTGCAACCAGATAAGCCAGGAACTAAAACATATAAGCAACTGGTGGAAATTTTTGGAGCACATTTTTCACCAAAACCTCTGGTTATTGCTGAGAGATTTAGATTTCATAAACGGAATCAAGAGGAGGGGGAATCAGTGACGATGTTTATTGCTGCTTTAAAAAGGTTGTCGGAACACTGCCAGTTCAAGGAGGTGCTGAATGACACCATTAGAGACAGACTTGTGTGTGGTCTGCAAATGCAGCCACACAGAAGCGCCTTCTTACTAAGGACAACCTTACTCTTGAAAAGGCCATTGAAGTTAGTGTCTCCATGGAGATGGCGGAAAAGGAGGCTCACCAGTTGAGTTCAACAGGGAGAGTTCACAAGGTGTCGTCTGAGCCTAAAGGTGTGCGGAACGGCACATGTTACCGTTGTGGGAAAACGGGCCATCACACTAATGACTGCTGGTTTACGGAGCTGGAATGCCGAAATTGTGGCAAAAAGGGTCACATTCAACGCGCCTGTAGAGGTAAAAAAAAGAACAGACAGAGCTGGGAAGCATGGAAGCAAAATGTCTGTATTTGGACAAGAGAGGAAAAAGAGTGTTCATTCAGTGCAGTATGATGGAACAAGCAAAACAGAGGGGAGCGACACCTCTGAGGAGGAAGAGGTGCACATACTGACGGTTGCAGGTGATTCAAATGGCTACTGTGTGTCACCACTGGTGGAGGGACAATCAGTGCGGATGGAGGTGGACACAGGCACGGCAGTGTCCCTTGTTTCAGACACTCTACAACAAAATGCTGAAGCATCTTACCCTTCAGCCAACAAACATTGTGCTAAAGACGTATACCGGCGAACCTGTGGCCATGAGAGGCGTCATTGAGGTGACAGTTAAATTGAATGGACAGACTGCAAAACTGCCACTAAATGTGGTAAAGGGAAGTTACCCATCGCTACTGGGATGTGCGTGGCTAGAGAAAATCACGCTGGACTGGCCTGCAGTCCGCATGATGTCAAAAGGGGAGTCAGGTCTGACTGCAGTGTTAAACAAACATGCAGAACTCTTCAATGGGGAACTTGGGAGCATGATAAAGATCAGCGTAAGACTGGACATTAAAGCTGACAGCAAGCTGAAGTTTCACAAAGCCCGACCTATACCCTATGCAATTAGGCCAAAAGTTGAGGCTAACTTGGAGGCCTTAGTCGAGAATGGAGTCCTGGAGCCTGTGAGCGTGAGCAAATGGGCCACACCCATTGTTCCTGTCCTGAAAAAGGATGGATCTGTTCGAATCTGCGGGGATTTTAAGGTGACTATTAACCCGGTGCTGTCTGCGGAGCAGTACTCTCTTCCCCTTATTGATGATCTTTTTACGGGCCTGGCCGGAGGGCAATAGTTCAGCAAAAGAGACTTATGCCAGGCTTATCTACAAATGCATGTTGATGACAAATCAAAGGAGCTGCTGACAATTGTGACACACAAGGGGCTATACAGGTACTGACGCCTTCCATTTGGAATTATGTCGGCCCCTGCTCTATTCCATAGGGCAATGGATCAGATTTTGAGTGGACTGCCAGGAGTCCAGTGCTACCTGGACGACATCCTTGTCACTGGGACAAATGAGGAGGATCATCTTCTGAACTTGGATGCGACACTACAACGACTGAAAGAGTACGGACTCAGAGTTCGTAAAGACAAATGTGAATTCTTTCCGTCTTCAGTTGAGTACCTGGGGCATGTGATTGACGTTACTGGCCTGCATAAGGCGCCGTCAAAGGTCAAGGCGATCGTGGAGGCCCCAGCACCCCAGAATGTGAGCCAGTTACGTTCATTTCTGGGGCTACTTAACTACTATGGGAAGTTTATTCCAGACTTAGCAACATTGCTGAAGCCATTACATCAGTTGCTATGTCAAGGCAAAACATGGAAATGGACTGAACTGTGCAACGAAGCTTTCGCCCAAGCAAAGAAAGCATTGCTGAAATCGGAGGTCCTGACACACTTCGACCCAAAGCTACCCGTGCAGCTAGCATGTGATGCATCACCATATGGTGTGGGAGCAGTCATATCCCACATCATGCCTTCGGGTGAAGAGAAACCTATCGCCTTCGCATCACGCACCTTGAACAAGGCCGAGAGTAACTATGCGCAGATCGAGCGCGAGGCCTTGGGAATCGTTTTTGGAATTCGAAAATTTCATCAGTACCTGTTTGGGAGAAGGTTCACACTCCTGACGGACCACCGTCCATTGACTTCAATCTTCGGGCCCCACACCGGAATTTCATCTCTTGCTGCAAGCAGGATGCAAAGGTAGGCTTTACTGTTGTCAGGACACACATACGACATCAAATATCGCAAATCAGACTTGCACGGCAACGCAGACGGTCTCTCAAGGCTTCCCTTGCCTGTCACTCCCCCAGAGCCTCGTCAGATAGACATCTTCTACTTTAGACAAGTGGAGGAAGCACCTGTCACTGCAGTTCAGGTGCGAAGGTACACCCGCAACGATCCAGTCCTGTCTGAGGTAATGGATGATGTCATTCGAGGGAGAGCTATAGGAGATTCTCCTAGTTTGAAACCTTACGTTTCAAAAAGAAATGAGCTCTCCGTCCAGGCAGGTTGTCTTCTTTGGGGACGCCGTGTCATCATTCTGCCACCTCTGAGGGAACCTATACTGCAACAACTTCATACAGGCCACAGTGGGATGGTTCGGATGAAGGAAATGGCAAAATGCTACTTCTGGTGGCCAGGTCTCGATGGGAATAATGAGGAGAAAGCCAAAACATGTTCCCCATGCCAAAGGGTCCGGAATGTTCCACAGCTGGCAAACCTACACCCCTGGGATTGGCCTGCAGAAGTGTGGCAGCGAGGACATGTGGACTTCGCCGGTCCTTTCGAAGAGAAGATGTTTATGGTGGTTGTAGACGCTCGTAGCAAGTGGCCGGAGGTCGCTGTGATGAGGTCTACCACGGCAGAGAAAACAATTGAGAAACTTGGTGAGATGTTCAGCCGTTATGGCTCACCGGAACAACTTGTAAGTGACAACGGTCCACAATTTGTATCACAGGAGTTTGCAACCTTCCTGCATGTGAATGGTGTCCAACACATCAGGTCTGCTCCCTATCATCCCTCTACTAACGGCCAGGCAGAAATGTTTGTGCAAACTTTGAAGCACGCCTTGAAGCCATCGCAAGGTCAGGGCTCAATCCACCAACGTCTGAACAGTTTCCTGTTGTCCCACAGGAACGAGCCGCATGCCACAACCAAAACTTCCCCCGCTTCGCTCATGATGAAGAAGCAGTTGCGGACAAGTTTTGACTTACTCAAACCTCCAAGGGCAGAGCAGGTTGTCCATCGTCAACAACAAGCTCAAGTTGAAAAGAGAGAGGAAAGAGCCAAGGAGAGACGGTTTCATCCGGGAGAGCACGTCCTAGCTCGAAACTACAACACTGGACCGAAATGGGTTCCTGCTACGGTGATCGCGCAGATGGGCCCTGTGTCTTACACGGTTGAGACTGCTGAGGACGTCGTCTGGAGAAGACACACAGATCAACTGTTGCTAGGAGCAGAGACAGCCACAGAGGCTCCAACGGCTGGTTGGCCTGACCTGTTTCCGGATGATACCGCAAACCAGCATCCTTTGCCACATTGCTCTTCTCCAACACAGGAAGTCAAAGAGACTGTTCCACCTGTGCGAACTCCTGACTTTCGACTGACACAGGCACCTTCTCCATCCAGGCCTGTGTCAATGCCTACTGCTGTGGAAGCCAGCGATGACCGCCGGTATCCTGTCAGAGAGCGGCGGCCTCCAAGACGCTTGGATCTGTAGGCTTAGTGACTTACCCACAAGACTGGGGCAGAATAAACCCCAGGGTAAAGTCAGGGTTTGAGGCAGGCTACCTCTACCCTAGGTTCGTTGAGTGCATTGAAAGTAACTTACCTGTTGAGGAATAATGTGGACGTTCCATTTAAGAGGGGAGGAAATGTTATGTATTTTGTGTTCTCCTCCCACCTGTGGTGGCGCTGTCACAGGAGATAAATGTTTGGGTGTTCTCTGTTAAGTTTAGCTCTCTTTGTTCGGAACTTTCCAGAACTTCCTTTCCTTCCAATAAAGCACTTCATGTTTGAATCTCTGAGTTCTGAGTCCTAAATTGTGTCTAGGTAGAAAGGTACTGACACAACAGCTTCCACCAGCAATGCTACAGCCACTGAGGTAGCACTTCGTAGCAGCACTATGACAGGCAAAGGCACACAGAAGACAGGCACTTACGGAATGCACAAGGATTAGTTGACTTTGTTATGTATTATCGGATTGAATCATTTATAAATTTTGTTTGGAATGTTTGTTTTGTGGTGACTTTCATTTCAGCATTGTGGCCAAGAGGACACTGTGATATTCTGTGACAGAGGGATGGAAAGGTGGGGAAGTGTTGAGCAATGGGGATCTGGGGTTTTGTTTAGGGGAGGCTGAGTCTGATGATGCGCTTGCGGACAACCCGTTCTGAACATCAGTCGTAGGGAAAATGCTAGAATCTATTATTAAGGACGTTGTAACAGGGCACTTAGAAAATAATAATAGGATTGGGCAGAGTCAATACAGATTTATGAAAGGGAAATCATGTTTGACAAATGTGTTAGAGTTTTTTGAGGTTGTAACTAGCAGAATAGAGAAGGGGCAACCAGTGGATGTGGTGTATTTGGATTTTCAGAAGGCATTCGATAAGGTGCCACACAAGAGGTTATTAAACAAAAATAGCACTCATGGGATTGGGTTCATGGGATTGGGGGTAATATATTGGCATGGATTGCGGATTGGTTAACGGACAGAAAACAGACAGTAGGAATAAACGGGTCATTTTCTGGTTGGCAGGCTGTAACTAGTGGAGTACCACAAGGGTCAGTTCTTGGGCCTCAGCTATTCACAATCTACATCAATGATTTGGATTTGGGGACCAAATGTAATATATCCAAGTTTGCTGATCATACAAAGCTGGGTGGGAATGTAAGTTGTGAGGAGGATGCAAGGAGACTTCCAGGGGATATAGACAGGCTAAGTGAGTGGGCAAGAACATGGCAAATGGAATATAATGTGAAGAAATGTGAACTTACCCTCTTTGGTGGGAAAAATAGAAAAGCAAAGTATTTTTTAAATGGTGAGAGATTGGGATATATTGGTGTTCAGAGGGACCTGGGTGTCCTTGTACACGAATTACTGAAAGTTAACATGCAGGTACAGCAAGTAATTAGGAAAGCAAATGGTATGTTGGCCTTTATTACAAGAGGAATTGAGTATAAGAGGAAAGACGTCTTACTGCAATTATATAGGGCCCTGGTGAGGCCACACCTGGAGTATTGTGTACAGTTTTGGTCTCCTTAACTAAGGAAGGATATACTTGCCATTGAGGGAGTGCACCGAAGGTTCACCAAACTGGTTCCTGGGATGGGGGGATTGTCCTATGAGGAGAGATTGAGTAGACTAGGCCTATATTCTCTGGAGTTTAGCAGAATGAGAGGTGATCTCATTGAAGCATGCAAAATTCTTACAAGGCTTGACAGGGTAGATGCAGGGAAGATGGTTACCTTGGCTGGGGAGTCTAGAACCAGGGGTCACAGTTTCAGAATAAGTGGTCGTCCATTTAGGACTGAGATGAGGAGAAATTTCTTCACTCAGAAGGTGGTGAACCTGTGGAATTCTCTACCCCAGAGGAGCTGTGGAGGCTCAGTCGTTGAGTATATTCAAGACAGAGATCGATAGATTTTTGAATATTAAGGGAATCAAGGGATATGGGAATAGTGCAGGAAAGTGGAGATGAGGTAGAAGATCAGCCATGATCTTATTGAATGGTGGAGCAGGCTCAATGGCCAAATGGCCTACTCCTGCTCCTATTTCATAGAAACATAGAAAAATAGGAGCAAGAGTAGGCCAAATGGGCTTTCGTGCCTGCTCCGCCATTCAATATGATCATGATGATCCTCTATCTCAATACCATATTCCCGCTCTCTCCCCATACCCCTTGATGCCTTTTGTGCCTAGAAATCTATCTATCTCCTTCCTAAATATATTCAGTGACTTGGACTCCACAGCCTCCTGTGGTAGTGAATTTCACAGGTTCACCACCCTCTGAGTGAAGAAATTTCTCCTCATCTCAGTCCTAAATGTCCTACCCCGTACCCTGAGACTATGACCCCTCGTTCTAGACCTCCCAGCCAGGGGAAACATCCTCCCTGCATCCAGTCTGTCTAGCCCTGTCAGAATTTTGTACGTTTCAATGAGATCCCCTCTCTTTTCTTCTAAACTCTAGTGAATACAGGCCTAGTTGACCCAATCTCTCCTCATATGACAGTCCTGCCATCCCAGGAATCAGTCTGGTGAACCCTCGCTGCACTCCCTCTATGGCAAGTATATTCTTTCTCAGGTAAGGAGACCAAGACTGCACACAGTACTCCAGGTGTAGTCTCACCAAGGCCCTGTGTAACTGTCGTAAGACATCCTTGCTCCTGTACTCAAATCCTCTTGCAATGAAGGCCAACATACCATTTGCCTTCCTAACTGCTTGCTGCACCTGCACATCACAGAAATCACAGAAACCCCACAGTGCAGATAGACGCCATTTCGGCCCATCGAGCCTGCACCGACACATATCCCACCCGATCCCCATAACCCCTACATCAACACATGTTTGCTTTCAGTGACTGGTGTACAAGGACACCCAGGTCCCTTTGTACATCAACATTTCCCAATCTGTCACCATTTAAATAATACTCTGCCTTTCTGTTTTTCCTACCGAAGTGGATAACTTCACATTTATCCACGTTATACTGCATCTGCCGTGCATTTGCCCACTCACTCAACTTGTCTATATTGCCTTTACGCCTCTTTGCATCCTTCTCACAGCTCACAATCCCACCTAGTTTCGTGTCGTCAGCAAACTTGGAAATATTATATTTGGTTCCCTCATCTGAATCATTGATATATATTGTGAATAGCTGGGGCTGAATGACTGATTCTTGTGGTACCCCACTAGTCACTGCCTGCTACCCTGAAAAATACCCATTTATTCCTACTCACTGTTTTCTGTCTGTTAACCAATCCACTAGTCACTGCCTGCTACCCTGAAAAATACCCATTTATTCCTACTCACTGTTTTCTGTCTGTTAACCAATTTTCAATCCATGCCAGTATATTACCCCCAATCGCATGTGCTTTAATTTTGCACACTAACCTCTTATGTGGGACTTTATCAAAGGCCTTCTGAAAGTCAAAATACACCATTTCCACTGGTTCTCCCTTATCTATTCTGCCAGTTACATCCTCAAACAACTCCAGTAGGTTTGTCAAACATGATTTCCCTTTCATAAATCCATGTTGACTTTGTCTAATCCCGTTGATATTTTCTAAGTGTCCTGTTATCCCATCCTTTATAACAGACTCTAGCATTTTACCTACTACTGATGTTAGGCTAACCGGTCTGTAGTTCCCTGTTTTCTCTCTCCCTCCTTTTTTAAATAGTGGGGTTACATTTGCCACTCTCCAATCTGCAGGAACTGTTCCATAGTCTATAGAAGTTTGGAGGATAACAATCAATGCATCCACTATTTCCATGGCTACCTCTTTTAGTACTCTGGGATGCAGATTATCAGGCCCTGGGGATTTTTCGGCATTCAGTCCCATTAATTTCTCCAGCACTATTTTTTTACTAATACTAATTTCTTTTAATTCCTCCTCCTCACTAGACCCTTGGTTCCCTAGCATTTCTGGGAAGTTATTTGTGTCCTCTTCCATGAAGAGAGAACCAAAGTATTTGTTTAATTGCTCTGCCATTTCCTTGTTCCCCATTATAAATTTTCCCGTTTCTGACTGTAAGGGACTTACATTTGTCTTCACTAATCTTTTTCTTTTTACACACTTGTAGAAGCTTTTACAGTCCACTTTTATGTTCCTTGCAAGTTTACTCTCATACTCTATTTTTCCCCTCTTAATCAATCTCTTGGTCCTTTTTTGCTGAACTCTAAACTGCTCCCAATCCTCAGCCTTGTTACTTTTTCTGGCAACTTTATATGACTCCTCTTTGGATCTAATACTTTCCTTAATTTCTTTTGTTAGCCATGGTTCGGCTGCTTTTCCTTTTGTGTTTTTGCACTAGAAAGGATTTTATAACTGTTGCAGTTCATGCATTCGTTCCTTAAATGTTAGCCATTGCCTATCCACTGTCATGCCTTTTAATGAAGCACCCCAATCTATCATAGCCAACTCACTCCTCATACCTTCGTAGTTTACTTTGTTTAGATTTAGGACCCTAGTTTTGGATTAAACATAGAAACATAGAAGATAGGAGCAGGAGTAGGCCATTCGGCCCCTCGAGCCTGCTCCGCCATTCAATGCGATCATGGCTGATCATCCAAATTCAGTACCCTGTCCCTGCTTTCTCCCCATATCCCTTGATCCCTTTAGCCTTAAGAAATATAACCAACTCCTTCTTGAATATATTTAATGAATTGGCCTCTACTGCCTTCTGTGGTAGAGAATTCCACAGGTTCACCACTCTCTGGGTGAAGAAATTCCTCCTCATTTCTGTCCTAAATGGCTTACCCTTTATCCTTAGACTGTGACCCCTGGTTCTGGACTCCCTGACCATCGGGAACATCCTTCCTGTATCTAGTCTGTCCAATCCTGTCAGAATTTTATAAGTTTCAATGAGATCCCCTCTCATTCTTCTAAACTCCAGCGAGTGTAAGCCCAATCGACCCAATCTCTCCTCATATGTCATTCCTGCCATCCCATGTATCAGCCTGGTGAATCTTCGCTGAACTCCCTCCATGGCAGGAACATCCTTCCTCAGATAAGGCGACCAAAACTGCACACAATACTCAAGATGTGGTCTCACCAAAGCCCTGTACAACTGCAGCAAGACATTCTTGTTCCTGTACTCAAACCCTCTTGCTATGAAGGCCAACATACCATTTGCCTTTATTTTAAATTAATTTGTCCTTCTATATTAAAATGCCGATGATATTCAGGTCCTGATGAATCGAGTGACTCTGTCAGACCTTGACGAGATGTTTGGTTTGAAGGTGGAGGTGGGCGGAAGCGAGGCGGATGCCATGTTTTTTTAAAAGCCGGCCATAATTACTTGTGTTAAAGTGCCAAATTTTGCTGCCACAGAGACATATTCGTCCCTCTTAAGCATTAACATCTATCTACATTATTGGTCTTTCTTATGGCCTTCATGCACTTCCTGCAAGTGTTACATTTATTCCGTGTCATTTTCACCATCACACTTTCCCTGTCACATTTTGTTGTTAACATCCCTATTGTTATAAAACTGCATTACTGTAGTTACTGTGTTAAATCTGTAGTTTATTATTAAAAAGACAAACAAACCTGTATCCTCACTTACCTATGCAGAGCTAAATTCAGGTATTCATGAACAAATTAGGTCACTTTGGGTTTTCAGTTTGATTCTAATCTCTGTAGTTTATTGCTCTTTTGAAATGTATTTTAATTAAAATATGGGCTGAACCTGTAGGTTAAAACCATTTGTTTTCTCACAAAATAGGAGTTGATGAACAAATAACAGCCCAGGATAATGAATTTCCATACATTTCCTTTTTATTCCCCCTGAACATAAATAATCACAAAATACAGTACAATTTAGTGTAGCAGAAAGAAACAAGCCATATTGTGCACAGGGAACTACCACTCAATAACAGCTGTTCTGGTTATGCAGTGGATTAAATTGTTTCTAGTTTGTCTCCATGGGATTCCCTGCAGTAATTACTAGCCATATGAATTATTTATCTTTTACACAAACAGCCATGTATGCAAGTACAGCTCAGCATGTATGACCCAGTTTGATACAAGACCACTTTTTTAGTGCTCTTAAATTTGTCAACACCATGCAGAGAAGTTTTAAGACAATTTGTGGATATTCTGGGAAATGTTTTAGACTAAAAGCATAATTATTGAATTATAAATCACATCTGATCTAATTTTAATGAAAAGTGAAGGGATTGGAGAAGGGGGGCAATTCCTCTTCCAGGAAGTATCCAATCTCAGCCAGGGCTTATGGGTGGAGGGGTATTCAGAAATGTAACAGCACTTCTCTAAAAAGGTGGGAGGTAAAATAGAAGGACAAGTCATCATAACGCTGTTTGTGCCAGCACTGGCAGAAGCTGAGCACCAGGTCCTTTTGCCTACTCTATGGGCTGGGTGTTGTGCTGGAAGAAGGATGAAGAATTGATCTTTTAAAGTGGTCATCAGAAAAGTGGAGTTTATGTATGCAGATATCTTTATTAAACTCATGAGTCCTAAATCCTGATAGTGACATTATACATAGTATCATGGTAGTTATAGCACAGAAGCAACCCCTTCAGCCAATCATGTCTGTAGTGGCACTAGCTTTTCAAATCTAATCCTATTTTCTTGCCCATTCACTGTAACCTATTCTTCCTATCACATACTCATGCAATTCATATATGTCTGGCTTGGCATCCACTTATGATAAAGAATTCCATGTTCTAATAACCCTCTATGTGAAAACATTTCTTCTTTCTCCTTCATTTTTCTAGCGGTAATCCTTAGCCTTGACAATGGACCTGAGTTGTGCTGCATGCATTGGGCATTCTCAGCTCCTCCCATCCAAACATTCCGAGTGTTGATTCCCCCAGTTTGCATTCCCAGTGGGAAAAGGCACTCGAAGGGAGTGCATCTCAGGAAATTGTAGCCATGGAGCCCATGATTTTCAGAGATGCTCTGCCTACAAGTGTTATTGTCTGCTGGGTCATGGAAGCACCCCTCCTGTGTCTTCATGATAGTTTCCGAGGAAACCAGAATGCTAATGTACATACCCAGTATAATCGGGTCAGCAAATCCAAGATTCTGCTCTGCAACTTGACCTGGAAGTGACCCCACCATTCATTCAAGAATATATAGCACTTATACCTTCTAGCCTTAAACCTATGGTATAACATTGCTATCCTTATAAAACAGCTCATCCTTTGATTTATCATAAGGAGTGCCATGGGAAATTCAATAGTAACGTATACAAAAATGATCATATGCAATTCCTGTCCATCACACTTAGGCACCGTGTGCACATATATGTATTCAATCTGTGATACCCAGGACTTTGGGGAAACTTTCCATTAGAAAAAAAGCCAGCACGTTCTCCTGTTGCTCTCTTACCTGGGAACAGTGATGCCATCATTTTCTTGGTAAACAAGGTATCAGTCATCTCTTTTATGCATCAATGCACTGGAGACTGGTTGATGCTACCGATGTCTTCATAGGCCTCTTGGAAAAAGTCTAAGCAAAAAAATTCAAGTCGACTGTACCTTTCAAGTACCTTTAAGTACCTTTAAGAGAGAACTACTTTTACAGCTCCTGTGTACTATAGTACCGGCAGTGACCACACCTGTATATAAGTCTTGAGCATGCCTCTGTACTGTCAGTCTTTAGACTACCCTTCTCCAGTAAACACCTGTTGATTGTTAAGTTACAGCCTCCGTGTAGTTATTGGAAAACATCATACTTTAAGAATCACGGATTCAAAGTGGCGACGAGGTCAATTCGAATCTACCTGCAACTCTGCATTTCCCTTCAAGGATTCGCTCCGGGAGGGCGGTGGAAGAAAGTTGAGGCCAGAAGCACGGGCGTCGACCACAAGCAACCGTCCAGTCATCCGGCAGAGAGTGAACATCGCAGGGGAGGCTGTTGAGAGCCGGGCTTGGTTCCCCAGCCATGACGATCCAGCAACAGACTGGCAACAGGTACAGCGCAGAGCCTTCCCGGACAGCGGTGGCTAGAGCCGACCGACGGCAGAGAAAAAGCCGAGCAGCGTCGACGGGGTAAGAGAGAGGGTGAAGCGCACAGGGCGCAGCTGGGGCTTGAAAACCGAGCGGCGTCGAGGAAAAACAAACAGAGACAGAGGGTAAAGCAGCAGCCGGGTTCAGGACCGAGTGACGGCAACAGGAAAGGCACACAGGAGAACACGCAGAGCACAGCCGGGGCTCAAGGGCTGAACCGCGTCCACGGGGAGAAGAAGGGAGAGCGCGGGAGACGCCATTGAGCTGCGGAGAATAAGGGAGAGCACGGGAGATGCCATTTTAGAAGCCGCAGCGGAGAAGAAGGGCGAGCGAGCGCGGGAAGATAGGAAAGCGCGGGAGACGCCATTTTGTGCCAGCGGAGAAGAAGGGAGAGCGTGGGAGATGCCATTTTAGACAGTTAAATCACACCCAGGGATGCCGAAGAGTAGCAGTATCACTGTGTTCGACGATGAAGTCGAAGATTGGGCGACATATGTGGAATGCATTGAGGTGTACTGCAGGGCGAATGAAGTGCCAGATGCTAGGAAAGCACTGGTTTTGTTAAATTCCATGGGTGCAAAAACTTATGGCTTACAGCGAAACCTAATAACCCCAGAGGAGCCCGTGGATAAGAATTTCGAAAGCTTAGTAGAAATCCTACAGGGCCACTTAAACCCCACACCGCTGCTGATAGCAGAAAGATTTAAGTTCCACAAAAGGAACCAGCATAAAGACGAAAGTAATGCTGAGTACTTAACGGAACTGCGCAAGCTATCGAAACACTGCCAGTTTGGAGTGGGACTAGCAGATACGTTAAGGGACAAGTTTGTGTGTGGGCTTCAAAGTGAAGGAACCCAGAAACGGCTTCTAGCAGAAAAGGATCTTATGCTGGACAAGGCTTTCAGCATGGCAGTATCACACGAAGCAGCCGCACGGGGCGCTGCAGAGATACAACGGAGACCGCAAGAATATGGCACCAATGAAATGTCATATGGAGCAGGGAAGTGTTATCGCTGCGGCAGAACAACACACGACCAGAAGGATTGTTGGTTCAAGGACCAAGTGTGCAGACAGTGTGGAAAAGCAGGACACATAGCAAGAGTCTGCAGGTCAGGGAAGAAAACCAACAGCAAGAAATCTCCACAGGAAAAGTAAAAAAAGGTACATAAGGTGATGGACAGTAGTTCAGATGAACAGAAAAGTGATACAGACTCTGGAAGCAAGGAGCTGGGTTGTCTGAAACTACATAAGGTAACCAAAATGGAGGATCACCAGACTATCTGGGTCACACTCAAGATAGACGGAGTCCAAGTGAAAATGGAATTGGACACAGGATCAGCCCTAACAGTCATAAACCAAAGGGACTACAAGCGGCTATTTTCACATATACCCTTGAAAGCTACAGAGATTGTCTTGAAGACGTACACGGGGCAAAAAGTCTACCCCAAAGGAAAAATAAGGGTGAAAGTGATATACAAAGGCCAGGAAATACCTAAAATGGACCTATATGTATTGCCAGATGGAGGACCACCACTACTAGGACGTGAATGGATCCGGAAGATACAATTAGATTGGCATTCCATACAGGCACGGAAGGTTGAGGCCAAAAAGGATGACGACGTCACACCTGGACGACTGTCAAAAATGCTAACTGACGCACAAGAAGTGTTCCAGGAGGGACTCGGAACACTAAAAGGCATAACAGCAACGATTAAAATGGAGAAAAATGCAAGCCCAAAGTTTTTTCATGCCTTATGCGATCCGACCAGCCGTCGAAGCAGAGCTCGAAGGGTTGGAACGTTCAGGAGTACTTTCCAAAGTAGACTGGAGCGAGTGGGCTACACCCATCATTCCTGTAATGAAGAGGTCGTTGAGTAATACGCCTGGGGAACCAAAGAAGGTTCGCATCTGTGGGGATTTTAAGGTGACAGTGAACCCAGTCCTTCACACGGTACAATATCCGCTTCCACGGATTGATGATATTTTCGCCTCGCTATCTGGAGGTAAACGCTTCACCAAAATTGATCTGGCCCAGGCGTACTTGCAAATGGAGGTAGAAGAAGCCTCGAAACAATACCTCACGATCAACATTCATAAAGGTCTCTACCAATACAACCAGCTGGTGTTCGGGGTAGCATCAGCTCCGGCTATTTGGCAAAGGGCAATGGATCAAGTCCTGCAAGGGATTCCAGGGACCCAGTGTTATTTGGATGACATCCTGGTCACGGGCTAAAATGACAGTGATCACCTCGCCAACCTGGAGCAGGTGCTCACTAGATTGAAGGAATATGGGCTGCGAGCTAATCGCCACAAATGCGAGTTTTTCCAGAAGCAGATCACGTATTGTGGCCACGTTATTGATGAAGAGGGGTTACATAAGTCCCCTGAAAAGATTGAGGCAGTAGTCAAGGCTCCAGCACTGGAAACTGTGTCACAGCTGAGGTCATTCCTCGGGCTGGTGAACTACTACCATAAGTTCTTGCCGAATTTGTCTACAGTCCTACACCCACTGAACACCCTACTGCAAACGGGGGTACCATGGAAGTGGAGTGGCGAATGTAAACGAGCTTTCCAGAAGAGCAAAGCATTGATCACATCAAAAGAGGTGTTGGCTCATTTCAACCCAACACTATCAATTCGGTTGGTGTGTGATGCAGCACCCTATGGCATTGGAGCGGTGCTGTTGCACAAATTCCCGGACGGCTCGGCGAGGCCAGTAGCCTTTGCATCTCGATCACTAACCTCAGCCGAGCGTAACTACACCCAGATTGACAGGCAGGCCCTCAGCCTAGTGTGGGGAGTGAAAAAGTTCAATCACTATCTGCACGGGCAGAAGTTCACCTTGCTGACTGTCCACCAACCACTTGTCTCCATCTTTAATCCAAAGAAGGGCGTTCCGGTGATGACTGCGCAATGGCTACAAAGATGGTCCCTTTTTCTAGGGGCGAACCAATATGAAATCGAGTATAAGGGCACGAAACAGCATGGAAACGCTGATGGGCTATCACGCCTGCCACTGCCTACTGCGGAGGAAGCACCAGAAGTGGACCCTGTCGAAATATTTCATTCGACTATAATTGAACGCTTGCCAGTAACTAACGCTGATATAGAGAAAGAGACCCGAAATGACCCGACACTGTCTCGGGTATATGACTTGACGGTGAAGGGATGGCCAACACATGGCGACTCACTGTTGGCAGCATTCTCATCCAGAAGAGAACAGCTGTCAGTATGCCAGGGGATCTTGATGTGTGGATCCCGAGTGGTAATTCCACCCAAGTTAAGGGAGAGAGTGCTCAATAAGCTTCACGAAGGCCATCTGGGAGGGGTGAAAATGAAAAGCCTTGCTAGGGCTTATGTGTGGTGGCCGGGGATCGATCAGCAAATCGAGGACCTGACAAAGAGCTGCTCAGGATGAGAGAAGGTCCAAAATGCACCACCACATGCCCCTCTACACCCATGGGAGTGGCCCTCATCTCCATGGCAACGGGTGCATATTGATTTTGCTGGTCCATTCATGGACTCAATGTTTTTAAGAGCCATGGATGCGCACTCGAAATGGCCTGAGGTGATCAAAATGTCCTCCACCACCACGGAGAAAACTATTGCAGTCCTACGGACCATATTTGCCAGGAACGGCTTGCCAGAGCAGATTTGCTCTGATAACGGACCACAGTTTGTGTCCGAAGAGTTTCGAAGATTTATGAAAAGGAATGGGGTAAGGCATTACACATCCGCCCCGTATCATCCAGCCACAAATGGATTGGCTGAGAGGTTCTTGCAAACCTTTAAAAAAGCAGTAAACGCCATGTGCGATGACGACATTCCACTGCAGCATAAGGTGGGCAATTTCCTGTTAGCCTACAGAAATGCGACACATGCAGTCACCAACCAGACCCCGGCCATGATGTTCTTTAACCGAAGGTTGCGATCTCGTCTGGATTTGCTCAGACCAAATGTACGAAGAGATGTTGAGAATAAGCAATTCCAGCACATCAATGAGAAGCCGACAAGGAGCTTCAATGTAGGGCAACCAGTCTTGGCCCGCGACTACCGAACAGAGAAATGGCAACCAGGAACGATATGCACACGGCAGGGGCCACTAATGTACACAGTGGATGTTGGGGAGAACATTGTGAGACGCCATGTTGACCAGATCCTAGAGTCACAGGAACGAGTCAACCCCATGTCTCGCGTACCTGGTGATGAACCTGACATACAGGTAGCATCTACCCCAGAAACAGTAGCATCGGAAGCTGATGAACCATCCGACGTCAGGGGGCCAGAATCGCCTCCGCACCAAGAGCAAGACACTCAGGAAAGGCGCTATCCAGAAAGGATCAGGAAGTCTCCCCAAAGACTGAATTTATAAATAGACTATTTTCAGTTAATGTTGCATTTTAAAAGTGTGAATTGTAATTAGTTGATATTTAATTGTTAAATGAATGTTATGGTACTGTTAATCTAAAAGGGGAGGAATTGTAGTGTATGTACCTTTAAGGGGAGAACTACTTTTTACAGCTCCTGTATACTGTAGTACCGGCAGTGACCACACCTGTATATAAACCCTGAGTAGGGATCTGTACAGTTAGTTTTAGAGTAACCCTCATCCAGTAAACACCTGTTGATTGTTCCCTGCAGTCTCTTGTCTAATTATTGAAGGACACACAACATCAAGATACACGGATCTAACACCAATAAATTAGGTTGGTGGGTTACTTGCAAGTCGGAGTCCTCCTCCTACAATGTTGCTTAATGTACCTGTCAACCAACTGTTCCTGCTAATCCTCCTCTCCCTCCAAGTCGTACAATTACAATGGTACCCCGAAGGGAACATCCTTTGTGTAAGAGGAATTGGACCTCCAAGGCATTTCTGGAAATCCCCTGCTCACACACTAAGGCAAAAACTTAGGGTCTGAAACTTTCCATTTTGCTGCCACTTCATAAAATACAATAAGACTTGACCTTGACCTGACATTTTGATGTCACTTCCATTTTAATCACCATTTCACTGGTACATCCAGAAACAAAGATCCCACCACCCATGACATCAGCGTAAATGCACATGGAGTGCTAATGGGATGGAGACCTAGCGTAAAGGGTCTCCGCAGCATAATGCCCCAGAACAGGTACAGGTGACCTGGCGTGAAGTATCTACCTATTTCTCCTCAGCCTAATGCCCCAGAACAGATGCAAATGGGGGTTGGGATGATGAAATGTGACCCCATATTTTATTTGCTAATATTGCCCATGAACAGTGTTACTGGATATCAATTATAATTAGAGCAAATGATTGGATGCAGCAAAAGTTGCCAAAAATCTCAGGGCAGTTACAAGTTAAGTAGCTAAATTTTCAGGCAGTTGCTGGAGATACTTTTCTCCCCATCACAGTCAACTATCCCTTTCATTGGCATTTTAATTGGCAACATATTTAAAATCTTTGTGCTCTGGCTCTCTCAGCCCACTCAACTTTGAAAAAGGGTTTCCAGCTGATGATTATATCAGCTGTCCATGCAGTCGGTGGTGCTCAATTCACTGTTTACAATTGGATTAAATTGCTGATAAGTGGGGTACATGCCAACATTACAAGCAGCTGTTACAGTAAACAGCTGGAGACCTCATTCACTCAGATAGGTTGAGAAAGGAAGAATCTCATCACTTTAAAATGTGCTGTTGTTTTCTTTTAATGAATTCTTAGGCTGTGGGCATCACTAGCAAGACCAGCATTTATTGCCCATCTCTAGTTAGTTGAGAAGGTGGTGATGATGGGCCTTCTAACTGAGTGGCTTGCTCGGCCTCCTCAGAGAACAACTCAGAGTCAACCAAGTTGGCATGGAATTGGAGTCACTTATAGCCGGGTAAGGACATTAGTGACCCAATTGGGTTTTTACGACAATATGACAGCTTCATGGTAACTTTTTTACTGATACTGATCTTCTATTACCAGATTTGTTCAACTGAATGTGGGATTTTAGCTCATGGGGAAATTTTAGCCCCGAAGGATGGGTGGGGGGTGGTTAAAAATAAAAAATTTAAGAAACCCGACCCCAACCCACCTCCAACGTGCCTACTTCTGGTTTAACAGAGGCGGGTTGAGGGCGGGCGAGTAACCTGCATTAAAATATTTTAATGAGACTGTTCTTAAGATTTGATCTATTCCAGATTTAACACGAGCTGGCTGGGTTTCCCGACCACCACCCCCCCTCCCTCCCACAATCGGACCCCCCGATGTCCGACCTCCCGCCCCCACCGCCTCTCCCCTCAGCCTCTCAACCTGGGTGGCTGCAGCTGGGAAATAGATTCAAAACATTTAAAAGAGGTACTGCCCACCTCTGGGAAACCCAGCCGCTAAACCTCCGCTGCTCCCTTCCCACCTCCCCATTATTATTGGGGCCATATTATCTGGATTATTATTCCAGGCATCTAGATTACTAGTCCAGTAACATAACCACTACACTCCACTACTGTACTACATTCGTTTAAATTGAAGTGCCAGAGTATAAAGAAAACTGACAGGCAACTTTGAAGAAATTGCACTAAAACAATTCACGTCCCCAAACTATAAGTCAACATAAACATTTTCATCTTCATCGCAGTTATCAGGCGAAGCGGATCACCCGCCTGTTACAAAGCCTGTCCGATTTTCATTCCATTGATTTGAAGATTAAAATTTACCCCATGGTCCAATTTTAACATTTGGTGAAAAACAGATGGTTGTCGGGCACACTCCGCTTGCTGCCCACATGTTGTTGCTGCCGTGAGACCCAAGCCATTTTGAGGCCTGGGGGGGGTGGCACGCACATGGGCCAGCAGCGGGCCGTAATATCTTTGTAGATGCAGGAGGAACAGTTTTGGGCTGTTTTTTGAGCATCTTCCAGCAGTCCCTTTAAGGACCACTGGTTAGACTGCTCAACACCTGTACAAATTTTCACACTCCAGCATCCCAATCTGAAAATCCCTACCAACATCAGGGATGGGCAATAAATGCTGGCCTTGCCAGCGACGCGCAGATCTCATGAACAAATAAAAAAAAGATGGTGGTGGCCAGAGTACCAGCTTAAATTGGGTGATCAGTGACCCAACGTAATTTTTAAGATGCTAGCACCCCATTTACGTTGATCAACCATGGTTAAAAATAGCCCCAAAGAGTTTCTGTATGTTATAAGGTGAGGGAATAAGCCATATTTTAGAAAGATACACCATAATATGAACAGAATCCTGATATTGTAGGAATGGCTAGATTCCTAACTAAAGGACTGAGGTCGAGTCAGTCTATCAAACAAACAATGTTTAATACTAATCAACAGAGTTTAAAACGAAAACACAGGAGAACTACATTACAGGTCTGTACTCTTTGCTGGCTCCACGAGGACTGGCTAGGGCGGCTCCCCAGCCTGAAGTCATGACGTTATCACGTTTTCCCGCCGCTGGAGGATCACGTGATCAACGTGATGACGTCATCGCGTTTGGTCTCATTCTTAAAGGGCTATGTATATGCAATGATATGAACAAAGATACAGATTCATTCTGCAGCTAATAATTTGTTAAAGATAATTCTGTACATTAGACCAGAGTCCCCCTGGTGGCTCCGCCACATGCGCCCCCCCAGAATTGTCTTTAACAGTAAAAGTCAATCGACTAGGAGGTCTGACAAGCCTGTCAGAGTGACTCCTGTATTCTTGGAGTGGACATTGTTGAACAGCGGGTGGGCTGGCGGATGGAAGCCTTCGGTCTGGCGTGGATGCAGCGGGAGGTCGACCACGTCGTGGTGGCTGTGCGGTCTCTACTGGCCGGTCGATGTCCAGGTGTGCCGGTTTGAGACAGTCAGTGGATAGGTGGTCGGGTTTACCACCGATGTCTACAGAGAAACTCTTGTCGCCTGTCTCCAGTACGCGAAAAGGGCCTGTGTAAGGGGCCTTGATGTTGTGTAGGTACCTTTCTACCTAGACACAATTTAGGACTCAGAACTCAGAGATTCAAACATGAAGTGCTTTATTGGAAGGAAAGGAAGTTCTGGCAAGTTCCGAACAAAGAGAGCTAAACTTAACAGAGAACACCCAACCATTTATCTCCTGTGACAGCGCCACCACAGGTGGGAGGAGAACACACAATAGAACACACAGTACATAACATTTCCTCCCCTCTTAAATGGAAGGTCCACATTATTCCTCAGATAAGCTACTTTCAATGCACTCAACGAACCTAGGGTAGACGTAGGCTGCCTCAAACCCTGACTTTACCCTGGGGTTTATTCTGCCCCAGTCTTGTGGGTAAGTCACTAAGCCTACAGATCCAAGCGTCTTGGAGGCCGCCGCTCTCTGACAGGATACCGGCGGTCATCGCTGGCTTCCACAGCAGTAGACATTGACACAGGCCTGGATGGAGAAGGTGCCTGTGTCAGTCGAAAGTCAGGAGTTTGCACAGGTGGAACAGTCTCTTTGACTTCCTGTGTTGGAGAAGAGCACTGTGGCAAAGGATGCTGGTTTGCGGTATCATCCGGAAACAATTCAAGCCAAACAGCCGTTGGAGCCTCTGTGGCTGTCTCTGCTCCTAGCAACAGTTGATCTGTGTGTCTTCTCCAGATGACGTCCTCAGCAGTCTCAACCATGTAAGACACAGGGCCCGTCTGCGCGATCACCGTAGCAGGAACCCATTTCGGTCCAGTGTTGTAGTTTCGAGCTAGGACGTGCTCTCCAGGGTGAAACCGTCTCTCCTTGGCTCTTTTCTCTCTCTTTTCAACTTGAGCTTGTTGTTGACAATGGACAACCTGTTCTGCCCTTGGAGGTTTGAGTAAGTCAAAACTTGCCCGCAACTGCCTCTTCATCATGAGCGAAGCGGGGGAAGTTTTGGTTGTGGCATGCGGCTCGTTCCTGTAGGACAACAGGAAGCTGTTCAGACATTGGTGGATTGAGCCCTGACCTTGCAATGCCTTCAAGGCGTGCTTCAAAGTTTGCACAAACCTTTCTGCCTGGCCGTTAGTAGAGGGATGATAGGGCGCAGACCTGATGTGTTGGACACCATTCACATGCAGGAAGGTTGCAAACTCCTGTGATACAAATTATGGACCGTTGTCACTTATGAGTTGTTCCGGTGAGCCATAACGGCTGAACATCTCACCAAGTTTCTCAATTGTTTTCTCTGCCGTGGTAGACCTCATCACAGCGACCTCCGGCCACTTGCTACGAGCGTCCACAACAACCATAAACATCTTCTCTTCGAAAGGACCGGCGAAGTCCACATGTACTCGCTGCCACACGTCTGCAGGCCAATCCCAGGGGTGTAGGTTTGCCAGCTGTGGAACATTCCAGACCCTTTGATATGGGGAACATGTTTCGGCTTTCTCCTCAATATTCCCATTGAGACCTGGCCACCAGAAGTAGCTTCTTGCCATTTCCTTCATCCGAACCACCCCACTGTGGCCTGTATGAAATTGTTGCAGTATAGGTTCCCTCAGAGGTGGCGGAATGATGACACGGCGTCCCCAAAGAAGACAACCTGCCTGGACGGAGAGCTCATTTCTTTTTGGAACGTACGGTTTCAAACTAGGAGAATCTCCTATAGCTCTCCCTCGAATGACATCATCCACTACCTCAGACAGGACTGGATCGTTGCGGGTGTACCTTCGCACCTGAACTGCAGTGACAGGTGCTCCCTCCACTTGTCTAAAGTAGAAGATGTCTATCTGACGAGGCTCTGGGGGAGTAACAGGCAAGGGTAGCCTCGAGAGACCGTCTGCGTTGCTGTGCAAGTCTGATTTGCGATATTTGATGTCGTATGTGTGTCCTGACAACAGTAAAGCCCACCTTTGCATCCTGCTTGCAGCGAGAGACGGAATTCTGGTGTGGGGCCCGAAGATTGAAGTCAATGGACGGTGGTCCGTTAGGAGTGTGAACCTTCTCCCAAACAGGTACTGATAAAATTTTCGAATTCCAAAAACGATTCCCAAGGCCTCGCGCTCGATCTGCGCATAGTTACTCTCGGCCTTGTTCAAGGTGCGTGATGTGAAGGCGATAGGTTTCTCTTCACCCGAAGGCATGATGTGGGATATGATTGCTCCCACACCATATGGTGATGCATCACATGCTAGCTGCATGGGTAGCTTTGGGTCGAAGTGTGTCAGGACCTCCGATTTCAGCAATGCTTTCTTTGCTTGGGCGAAAGCTTCGTTGCACAGTTCAGTCCATTTCCATGTTTTGCCTTGACATAGCAACTGATGTAACGGCTTCAGCACTGTTGCTAAGTCTGGAATAAACTTCCCATAGTAGCTAAGTAGCCCCAGAAATGAACGTAACTGGCTCACATTCTGGGGTGCTGGGGCCTCCACGATCGCCTTGACCTTTGATGGCGCCTTATGCAGGCCAGTAGCGTCAATCACATGCCCCAGTTACTCAACTGAAGACTGAAAGAATTCACATTTGTCTTTACGAACTCTGAGTCCGTACTCTTTCAGTCGTTGTAGTGTCGCATCCAAGTTCAGAAGATGATCCTCCTCATTTGTCCCAGTGACAAGGATGTCGTTCAGGTAGCACTGGACTCCTGGCAGTCCACTCAAAATCTGATCAATTGCCCTTTGGAATAGAGCAGGGGCCGATGTAATTCCAAACGGAAGGGGCAGTACCTGTATAGCCCCTTGTGTGTCACAATTGTCAGCAGCTCCTTTGATTTGTCATCGACATGCATTTGTAGATAAGCCTGGCATAAGTCTATTTTGCTGAACTTTTGCCCTCCGGCCAGGCCCGTAAAAAGATAATCAATGAGGGGAAGAGCGTACTGTTCCGCAGACAGCACCGGGTTAATAGGCACTTTAAAATCCCCGCAGATTCGAACAGATCCATCCCTTTTCAGGACAGGAACAATGGGTGTGGCCCATTTGCTCACGCTCACAGGCTCCAGGTCTCCATTCTCAACTAAGGCCTCCAAGTTAGCCTCAACTTTTGGCCTAATTGCATAGGGTACAGGTCGGGCTTTGTGAAAATTCGGCTTGCTGTCAGGTTTAATGTCCAGTCTCATGCTGATCTTTTTCATGCTCCCAAGTTCCCCATTGAAGAGTTCTGCATGTTTGTTTAACACTGCAGTCAGACCTGACTCCCCTTTTGACATCATGCGGACTGCAGGCCAGTCCAGCGTGATTTTCTCTAGCCACGCATGTCGCAGTAGTGATGGGTAATTTCCCTTTAGCACATATGGTGGTAGTTTCGCAGTCTGTCCGTTCAATTTAACTGTCACCTCAATGACGCCTCTCATGGCCACAGGTTCACCGATATACGTCTTTAGCACAATGTTTGTTGGCTGAAGGGTAAGATGCTTTAGCATTTTGTTGTAGACAGTGTCTGAAACAAGGGACACAGCCACGCCTGTGTCCACCTCCATCCGCAATGATTGTCCCTACACCAGTGGTGGCACCCAGTAGCCATTTAAATCACCTGCAACCGTCAGTATGTGCACCTCTTCCTCCTCAGAGGTGTCGCTCCCCTCTGTTTTGCTTGTTCCATCATACTGCACTGAATGAACACTCTTTTTCCTCTCTTGTCCAAATACAGACATTTTGCTTCCATGCTTTCCAGCTCTGTCTGTTCTTTTTTTTACCTCTACAGGCGCGTTGAATGTGACCCTTTTTGCCACAATTTCGGCATTCCAGCTCCGTACACCAGCAGTCATTAGCGTGATGGCCCATTTTCCCACAATGGTAACGTGCCGTTCCGCGCACCTTTAGGCTCAGACGACACCTTGTGAACTCTCCCTGTTGAACTCAACTGGTGAGCCTCCTTTTCCGCCATCTCCATGGAGACACTAACTTCAATGGCCTTTTCAAGAGTAAGGTTGTCCTTAGTAAGAAGGCGCTTCTGTGTGGCTGCATTTGCAGACCACACACAAGTCTGTCTCTAATGGTGTCATTCAGCACCTCCTTGAACTGGCAGTGTTCCGACAACCTTTTTAAAGCAGCAATAAAC
Organism: Somniosus microcephalus; assembly: GCF_052327205.1. Lineage (NCBI taxonomy): Eukaryota > Metazoa > Chordata > Chondrichthyes > Squaliformes > Somniosidae > Somniosus > Somniosus microcephalus. The sequence goes on along the minus strand of NC_140994.1, from coordinate 94,463,446 downwards.
ATCGTCACTGATTCCCCCTCCTCTTGATTCCGTTTATGAAATCTAAATCTCTCAGCAATAACCAGAGGTTTTGGTGAAAAATGTGCTCCAAGAATTTCCACTAGTTGCTTATATGTTTTAGTTCCTGGCTTATCTGGTTGCACGAGGCTGCGAAGTAAATTGAATGTCTTCGGCCCGATTACACTCAAAAAGGTAGGCACGATCTTTTCATTTGCCACCGCATTCACCAATACAAAATAGTCAAAACGCTCTGTATAAGCGCTCCATTGCTCCACATTTTCATCAAAATCACCGATGTTTCCTAATATAGTAGCCATCTCACGTTTCAAATTAAATTTTCTGTTTACTCACTGCACCCGTAACGTACGCAGATTCGTCCGCTCCTCGTTGCCACTTGTTGTGTTGGTACCTTTCTACCTGGACACAATTTAAGACTCAGACCTCAGAGATTCAAACATGAAGTCCTTTATTGGAAGGAAAGGAAGTTCTGGCAAGTTCCGAACAAAGAGAGCTAAACTTAACAGAGAACACCCAACCATTTATCTCCTGTGACAGCGCCACCACAGGTGGGAGGAGAACACACAATAGAACACACAATACATAACACTTGAGTGGATCCCTATGAGCATCATGACGAATGAATACAAATTCAGCATTCTTTAGCTCCGCTGGTACGTGTGAAGATGGAAGGCCGTGATGCGAAGTTGGGATAGGTGCAAAAGCCCTGGCTGTTTTCCGGTGGCTGCTGAGTTGGTCGGCTGCGGACCATGGCTCAGTTGGAAGCAGCAGGAAATCTCCCTGTGCGCGGAGTGGCTGGCCGTACACAAGCTTTGCGGCGGACGATTTCAGGTCCTCTTTGGGGGCCATGCGGAGACCCAACATGACCCACGGAAGCTTATCCACCCATCCGGCGTCTTGGAGGCTGGCCCTCAGTGATGCCTTTAACAATCTGTGGAAACATTCACACAAACCGTTTGCTTGCGGGTGATAGGCCGTGGTGCAGTGAAGCTTGGTGCCGAGACCCTGGGCCACAGCGTTCCAGAGCTCGGAATGTCCGCCGAAACGTGCGACCCACAAGGAGAGGAATGCACTGGCGACATCAGCGGACGTAGTAGATGCCAGAGGAACTGCCTCTGGCCATCTAGTACAGGTAGACTACCCGTTATCCGGACTTCCGAAAACCGAAACCCTCTAAAAACCGAAGGTTTTTTCGGTCAGCGTAAGTCGTGCGCATGACATGACCAGAGTGGCGCACGACTTACAGACCTAGCCGGATAAGGGATAGTGTAGCATTTTTCCGCACTTCTGGAAACCGAAATCGCTCAGCGTAAGTGTACCAGCCTTTATCCGCACATCCGAAACCAGAAAACCTCTGAAAGCCGAAAGTGGAGCAAAGCATGACTTCTGAAAACCGAAATGCGCACGACCACGACCCCCGCCGACCCCCACCCCCGACCCCCCGGCCGAACCCGACCCCCACCGACCCCCGACCCCCCCGCCTTACCCCACCCCCGCCGAACCCCACCCCATTTCGGATAAGAGATAGTGTACCAGCCTTTATCCGCACATCCGAAACCAGAAAACCTCTGAAAGCCGAAAGTGGCGCAAAGCATGACCCGACGCTGCCGATGCTTGACCCACACAGGTGTTATGCTGCTCTGTGTGACATTTGCTGCTCTCTTAGATATTTGCAGCTCTCTTAGATATTTGCAGCTCTCTTAGATATTTGCTGCTCTCTTAGATATTTGTTGGCTTTTAACAATTTGTGAAAATGCTAAAAAGAGCTGCAGATACCCCAATGGGTAACAGTGAGAAGCAGAGAAGGAAGCATCACTCCTTATCGATATCGCAGAAAGTGGAGTTATTGCAGAAGCTTGATCGTGGTGTGTCTGTGCGACATCTTACTGAAGAATATGGTGTGGGAAGTACCACCGTATATGACTTAAAGAAACAGAAAGACAAGTTGTTGAAATTTTACACTGACAGTGATGACCATAAACTAATGAAAATTAGGAAAACATTGCATAGGGCAAAAAATGAAGATCTTGACCGTGTGCTGATTGAGTGGATTCAACAATGCAGAGGTGAACGTGTGCCACTGACTGGTTTGATGGTCATGAAGCAAGCTAGAATATACCATGAAGAACTGAACATTGAAGTTGAGTGTGAATATTCAGAAGGTTGGCTGCATAAATTTAAGAAGCGTCATGGTATAAAATATCTGAAAATCTGTGGTGAAAAAGCTTCTGCTGATCATGAAGCAGCTGAAAATTACATAGATGAGTTTGCAAAAATAATATCGGATGAAAACCTCGGTCCTGAACAAATTTACAATGCTGATGAAACAGCTCTGTTTTGGCGCTACGTTCCTAGAAAAACATTAGCAACGGCTGATGAGAGTGCACCAGCAGGTTTTAAGGATGCTAAGGACAGGTTGACTGTTCTTGGGTGTGCCAATGCTGCAGGCACACACAAGTTAAAGTTGGTAGTGATTGGAAAAAGCCAACATCCGAGATGTTTGAAAGGTGTATGCAATTTACCTGTGCATTATTATGCGAGCAGGAAAGCATGGGTAACCAGAGGAATATTTTCTCACTGGTTCAATAAACACTTCGTACCAGTGACACGAGCTCATTGCAGGCAAGTTGGACTGGAAGAAAACTGCAAAATTTTATTGTTCCTGGACAACTGCTCCGCACATCCCCCTCCTGAACTTCTTGTGAAAAGTTATGTTTTCGGCATTAACTTTCCCCCTAATGTGACATCTTTAATACAGCCTTGTGACCAAGGAATTTTACGCTCCATGAAGAGCAAGTATAAAGACGTTTTTTTGAACTCTATGCTTGATGCAATCAACAGAGGCGAAGGAATCCAAAGCTTCCTGAAAGAATTCAATGTTAAGGATGCCATTTATGCAGTTGCTAATGCTTGGAACGATGTTGACAAACCAACATTAGCAAATGCTTGGCACAGACTTTGGCCTTCAACGATGTTTCATGAAGATGGACCTGCAGATGACGAGTTTGAAGGATTTCCTGTCAGTCAGGAGAAGATGATGATATCAAACCTCCTCACTTACGCCAAAGGTTTATCATCCGAAAGTGTAAATACGTTAGAGGAAGCTGACATCGAAGAAGTGCTGAACATTGACAATGATGCACCTGTTGTGAATTCATTGAGTGATGGGGAAATTGCTGAAATGGTGTTAAATAAAGACAAGCATGAGGACAGTAGTGATGATGATGATGACATTGTGAACACAGGTGAAAAAATCCCCATAGACGATATGGTGACAATGTGTGATCAGTTAATTGCTGGCCTTGAAAAACGTGCATTTATCAGTGAGCAAGAGATTATGCAAGTTTACTCAATTAAAGAGAGACTGCTTAGACAGAAACCAATGTTAATGAGACAGATGACACTGGAAGAAGTCTTTAAAAAGGCCGTCTGTCGTAGTCATGCTTCATCACTTGAGAATCCTGTTCCTGGCCCATCTTCAGATGTCCAACTCCAACCTGATGACAATGATGCCAACACTGATGTACCCTCTTCTCCAAGATCCTCAAGCCAGATGTAATGCTGCTTCATCACTTGAGAATCCTGTTCCTGGCCCATCTTCAGATGTCCAACTCCAACCTGATGACAATGATGACAACACTGATGTACCATCTTCTCCAAGATCCTCAAGCCAGATGTAATGTACCTTTATTGCATATTTATGTACAGGTATTTAGCTCAGTTTGTACCTGTACATGTTTGAAGTTTTACTGAATGTTTTCCTTACAAATAAACTGTACTACAGTATTTATCCCTGTAACTACAGTATTTATAGTCGTTATTTATCCCACCCTTTCGGATAAGGGATAGTGTATCCTTTATCCGCACTCCCGAAAACCGAATTACCTCGGAAAACCGAAGTGTTTTCGGCACCTTCCGAAATCCGAAATTTTCCTAAAACCGAAACACGGCTGGTCCCGAGGTTTTCGGATAAAGGATAGTCTACCTGTAGTACGATCGACCATGGTGAGGATGTGTGTGAACCCCTGCGACGGTGGAAGTGGCCCGACGAGGTCCACATTGACATGGTCGAATCGACATTCTGGTACTGCAAACGTGGCCAATGGAGCCTTAACGTGACGTTGCACCTTAGACGTTTGACAGATGACGCAGGTGTTAGCCCAGTTGCGGATATCCTTACGCATTCCTCTCCAGACGAACTTAGCCGACATTAATTTTTGAGATGCCTTCACGCCAGGATGCGAAAGCCCATGTATGGCGTCGAAAACTTTGCTGCGCCAGGCAACTGGAACGATCGGGCGGGGATCTCCCATGGAGACATCGCAGAGTAACGAGGTGCCTGCAGCGTGGAATTGCACATCGGTCGGTTGGAGGCTAGAGGTCTCGGTGCAATACGCCTGTGTTTCAGGGTCGAATGCTTGATCGGTAGCCATGAGGGCATAATCGATGCCCAGCTGGACCGCCCGTACGGTCGCGCGAGAAAGGCAATCAGCTACCAAGTTGACCTTGCCAGCTACGTGTTGGACGTCTGTCGTGAATTTTGAAATGAAAGTTAGCTGTCGCTGCTGTCGAGCCGACCACGGTTTGGCGGTCTTGGTCATGGCGAATGTCAGTGGTTTGTGATCTACAAACGCAGTGAAGGGACGTCCTTCTAACAAAAAATGGAAATGGTGGATAGCCAGGAACAGCACCAGCAACTCCCCGGTCGAAAGTGCTGTATTTGCGTTCGTTGCGCCGGAGTTGGCGGCTGAAAAATGCCAGTGGTTGCCATGTCCCGTTGACCCACTGTTCCTGCACAGCACCTATGGCATAGTCTGAAGCATCGGTGGTAAGGGCGATGGTGGCACCTGGCAGAGGGTGCGCCAACATAGTTGCATTGGCTAGAGCGGTTTTTGTGTTGTCGAAAGCGTTGTCCATTTCGACCATCTAGGCTATTGTATCCTTTCCGGCCTTGCCTTTGAGGGCCTCATAGAGGGGCTGCATGAGTCGTGCTGCCTTGGGCACAAAGCGGTGGTAGAAATTCACCATGCCCAGGAATTCTTGAAGAGCCTTGGTGGACTGCGGCCTTGGGAATGCCATAATTGCTTCGACCTTTGACTGCAGCGGAATTGCGCCTTCCGAAGTAATGCGGTGGCCCAAGAAGTCAATCTGTTGTAGGCCGAACTGACACTTGGCCGGGTTGATTATGAGGCCATGTTGGCTGAGGCGCTGAAAGAGGGTGCGGAGATGGCAGACGTGTTCCTCTTTTGGTAGAGCTGGCTATCAGGATGTCGTCAAGGTAGACAAATAAAAAGGGAAGATCCCGCAGGACCGAGTCCATTAGTCGTTGAAAAGCCTGTGCGGCGTTCTTGAGCACAAATGGCATCCGTAGAAACTCGAACAGTCCAAAGGGAGTGATGACAGCCATTTTCTGGACGTCCTGCGGGTGAACGGGAACTTGGTGGTAGCCACAGACGAGGTCGACCTTGGAGAAGATTGAGTTTCCCGCCAAATGGGCGGAGAAATCCTGTATATGCGGGATCGGGTACCGATCGGGTGTAGTGGCGCCATTAAGGCATCGGTAGTCTCCGCATGGCCGCCATCCACCGCCGGGCTTCGGGACGATGTGGAGAGGCGAGGACCAGGGACTATTCGACCGGTGAATAATCCCCAGCCGTTCCATCGTGGCAAACTCTGCCTTCGCAGCCGCGAGCTTGCCAGGTTCCAGGCGCCGAGCTCGCGCGTAAACTGGAGAGCCAGTCATAGTAATGTGGTGCTCGACACCATGCTTAGTGGCTGAGGAGGAGAAAGTGGGCTTGGTTAGCTCCGAGAATTCACCTAATAGGCGAGTGAACTCGTCCGGCGAGGACAACGCGCAGAAGACAGTGTGCGACGTTGTGGAACTGCGGAAGCAAGGGATGGAGTGGAAGGTGGCCGCGTTGACCAATCGACGATTTCTTACATCCACCAAGAAGCTGTTGGCACATAAGAAATCCGCGCTGAGGATGGCTTGCGAAACCTTGGCTGTAATAAATTCCCACTGAAACCGTTGCCCGCCGAAGCACACCTGGAACCGTCGTTTGCCAAAGGTACTAATGGCCCCGCCATTAGCTGCCTCGAGGGAGAGGCCGTGCATCCTAGACTGAATATCGAGTGCTGAGGCAGGAAGGATGCTGCACTGCGCCCCGGTGTCGCATAAAAAGTGCCAGCCTGAGAGGGAATCTGTAATGTAGAGGAGCTTCCCGGAATTTCCAATCGCCATCGCGTCCGCGGAACGTCCCTCAGACTCGGTCCTCCTTTTCTGGAGTTGCTGCTGGTGTTGATGTCCGTTTTTTTTAGGCGCGAAACTGCAGGGAGGGCGGCAGCCTCTGGCTTTCGCGCCGAAGCGGGCGTGGTAAAAATACAAGCCGGGGGATGGAGGCATCGGGGCGGCATTCACGGGGGAGGGGTGCCTCGTGGCGGCGCAGTATGGCTGCGTGACCACATAAATCGGACCTGCTTCTGCAACAAGTGCTGCGCAATCTGTGGCTTCTGATCTGGCGAGGGCAGCCTGAACCTGCTCGGGTAGTTGACTCAGGAATAACTCCAGAAAGAGGAAACATTGTGGTTCTGAGCCGAGGAGCATGGGCATCTGGCTCATTAACTCAGATGGCTTGGAATCACCAAGCCCAGGCAAAGCGAGTAGCCGGCGGGCACGCTCCGCCTTCATGAGCCCGAAGACCTGTATTAACCGCGCTTTAAGAGTATTATACTTTTCAATTTCAATTTCAATTTTATTAATCACATAACTAAATACAAGAAGTGAAATCTAGTCAGTGAAATGCTTTTTTCTTGACGAGCCGAGAGCACCAAGCAGCAAGAACACTTAGCTGCCTAGTATGCACGGAGCCCGCAAGGACGGCAGCCGTCTTCATCGGCGCCATCACAAAAAAACACATACACGCATATATACTTTAAATATAAATATAATAATACTTGCTGTCAACCGGGGGGTTTTCGAGCAGGCTGATGATCCGTGATGCCGTGGAGCTGTCGAGTGCGGAGACCATGTAAAGGTAACGGGTCTGATCCGCAACGATGTTTCGGAGATCGAATTGTGCTTCTGCTTGGACGAACCAGGAGGCCGTTGTTCCCAAAACTGTGGGAGCTTCAAAGCCACAGAGTGCGCTTTCATGTTTTGTCGCGCTTCGCTTCTTCCGCAAAAATTGTTCACGAAAATTCGGCGTCACCACTGTAGGAATCGCTAGATTCCTAACTAAAGGACTGAGGTCGACTCAGTGTATCAAACAAACGATGTTTAATACTAATCAACAGAGTTTAAAACAGAAGCACAGGAGAACTACATTACAGGTCTGTACTCTTTGCTGGCTCCACGAGGACTGGCTAGGGCAGCTCCCCATCCTGACGTCATGACATCATCACGTTTTCCCGCCGCTGGAGGATCACGTGATCAACATGATGACGTCACCGCGTTTGGTCTCATTCTTAAAGGGACCGCGCTATGTACATGCAATGATATGAACAAAGATACAGATTCATTCTGTAGCTAATAATTTGTTAAACATAATTATGTACATTAGATCAGAGTCCCCCTGGTGGCTCCGCCACAATATTATTAATACATGATATACTGGGTTTAAAAGTCTGGAAAGCCTTGGAAATACAGGCTGCAAACAGAAAACAGGCTTCTGTGATAAAGATCAGGGCCCCGATTTTCGGCTTGTGTGGGGAATGGTCGGATTTCCACGAATGTGGGGTTTCTGACACACATAAAAAAGTGTCAGCCAGCCCCACGCAATTTTCCCTCAATTGGCCAATTAATTCCCAGCATGTGGGAAGCCTTGCTAATTGTCTAAATCGAGTCAGAAATCCCCACAGTATGATGTCATAATTCGTGGTGCTTTCAAGGTCCATGGCAAGCACTGCATCCTCTGAAGGTTTCCAAATGAACCATACAGGATGGCAAAGGAGCCTACTGCAGCTGTGGACAGTGCCAGACCCCGAGCTGCCTTCAAATTCGAGGCTTCACTGCAGGTATTATTGGATGGGGTTAGGGCCCACAGGGAGGTCCTCTTCCCTAGGTCAGGGAGGAAGAGGCCTCCCACTGAGACCAATGCTGCATGGATGCAGGTGTCAGCAGATGCCAACTCGCTGGGAGTCACCAGAAGAACCTTGGCATTACATCTGTAACTCCTTCCTTTACTCCCCCACAGTACCATCCAGAGCCCCCGTCCTCACTGTGGAGGAGGAAGAGGCTGTGCAGCCAGACTCCTCAGAGGAAGCTCCAACCTCTGAGGGTGCAGCTGTGGAAGTACAGTTTTTCAGTTAGACATTAAAATGGCTTCCTGGGCATAGAATGAAATCCATTTAAACTTTAAAATGGCCAACAGCATGATTCACTAATCATGTTTCAAGGGAACGAGATAATTTAGGAATGCTATATACGTACTCCTTGTTTGTGATAAGCTTAACAAGGAGCCTCATTATACCAAACAAACAGCCAAGGACATGATAAGGTAAACATCGGCCCACAGGCCCAGTTGGTACAGTGAGAGAACAGAGGGAACAGAGAGATCCCATAATAAAGGATTAGTTAAGCTTATCCCAAGGTATTTCCGTTCGTTATTCTAACGCAGCCCGGAATACGTTGTTTCAATAATTCGCAAGGTCTGTGCCTTTGTAATCAGTTATGATTCAATACTATGTCATGTGGCATAGGAAGCCTGTTTTGCTTCTATACTGTATAAATATACTACAACTCCTGTATTACTTTGAAGAGGTCTGATGTAGCCCTTGTCTACACAACTCTTCCCTTGCAAGCAAATAAAGCCTGTCTTTAACGATACTTTGTGTTTAAGAGTCTTACTCGGGAGTCGAGACTTCGACACAGCGCCAGCAGAAGTAAGCGCACCCAGCACCAGCGCAGACACTCACACCTCAGGGGGACCTTCGGGACATAGAGTAGTGTTGTCACCTGATGTTTCAGAGCTGACAAGTGAGCCTCAGCAGATTCTGGAGACAGGGACAGCAGTGGAGAGTCCTCGTTGGAGGGTGCAGGACTCTGCCAGCTCAGCTCAGCTGCGCTGCATCTCGACCCTCTGCCTCTGGGTCCATCCGCAAGAGAAGAGGTGATGGATCTCCATGCACAGATGCAGGAGTCTCTGGCAGGTTTTGTCTCCAGGGTCGCTGCGAGTGTGGAGCGAATGGAGGAGTCCATAGCGACCATGAGCAGAGCCTTTGTGGAGTCATTGGTGCATGAACGCAGCACCATGGAAAGGTTGGCAACCTCCATGGAGGAGATAACTCGCCAGCATACGGAAAACATGGTGAGTGCTCATAAGAGAATGACATCTCTTGAGGAGCGTTGGCCATCTGTTGAACAGAGAAACCAAATCTTCATGGAAGTCCTTCTGAGTAGGACTGCCAGTGCAGAAACGGGTCCCACTGGCCCCCTAAAGCACAGCAAGGTGCTCTCAAGCCACTTCCAAGCACTGGCCCCTTCTGGCTTGTGCAGCTTCAGGTGAGTGAGCAGCAGCCTGGTGCTCCTGGTAATCATCCTGCTGTTCCTGGTTCTGCTGCTGCCACCTCTGCTGTTGGAGATCCTCTAATGCCAGGAAGGGAAGGTGCCAAAGGCCTCCCATGCTTCTAGCAGATGCCTCGGTTGAGGAGGTCCTGCATTAGGGTGGTGAGGGGAGCTTCCCAGGAGTTCACACTGAAGAAGTGTGTGAGGCTCCAACTTTCTGCAGCTGCTCCTAAGGCTTCAAATAGTTCCCCCAAGCCTTGATCAACAAGGTCCCGCAGCCTGCAAATGCTGCCTTTTTAAATCTCTTCAGCCCTCAGCGATCTGCTGCTGCATGCAAGCAAGCCAGCTGTTTTCACGCCAGTTCTCATCGGTGGGGTTCCCCGCAGGCGGGTTTCAGGTGGGGAAAGCCCCAAAGTCACAACGGCACGGGAAAATCATCCTTAACAAGGTGATCATTGGTGATTAGTGCTCCGACGAGCAGTCCCGCCAGCGGCGGGCGGGACTGAAGCGGGGCACGTGGAAACGACGGTCCAAAAGTCGGACGGGACGGGGAATCAGGCGGGGGGGGGTCCCGACCCACTTTTTCCGTGATTTTCGGACCACGGCCGCATGAAAAGCCGTCCGACAGCTGCCCAAAAATCGGGGCCCAGTTGTTTAACAAAGTTGTAAACATACAAGCTTTGAAATGGGAATTGGTTAAATATACTAAAACAATGACCCTATTGAAATGGCAGTTTGGCACTTCCAGAGGGTCTGGGGTTTGCAACCAACACAATCAAAAGACCCAGTTTAAAGTGTTATAAGCTAACACTCAGGGCAACAGGAACAGAATATTAAAATACCATGTGCCTTTGAAAAGATGACATCAAGTAACAGAAACACCTGCAGGTCAAATAGTTTTTATGTTAAACTTGGAAGACAGGAAACACAATTAAATATGCAACCAACTAAGATAGCTAGAAAACAAGCAAACATTCTGGTTAAAGTGGTTTTAATTTACATATAGTAAATATGATACCTGCAGCACACTTTGAAGATATGACTTCAATAGATGCACCAAGCAATTACATTGTTTTTGTATTGAACTTGGAACACCACAGAGTCACAATGTCTGCTAAAAACCAGTTAAGCCAATATTAAGAATTGAATGGAAAATCTTCGATAAGAATGGCATCAAACAGAAACCATTGCTGTCATATTGTTTTATGATGGTTTTTGAAACACCTAAAGGTAGAGACATAATTATGCATGCAATAGTTGAATTGACAGTAAGATAGAAAGCATTCAACAGATGTATCAATAAAGACAATTAGCTTACATCAGCAGAGAACTTCAAAGAATAAACCATTCAGAAAAGGGTATAAAAGATGGACCCTTTCAAAGCGAAAGTCAGAAGTCGCTGAACGGGCCAAGCGTTTCTCAACTTTACAGGCACACACTGTAAGTTTTTAACTTTGAGTCTCGGGTAATCAAGATATTTGATTTTGGTGCATGTTCTGGATTTAGAGATAAGTAAGAAATGTAGAAATGTAACGAAGTAAAGATTTGAGAATAAGGATCTCTGAGAAATAAGAAATGTAAACTATTTGTATTTTGAATTGTTAATGGTGCGACTGACTCAACAGCTGTTAAATGAATGTCGGCTCTTAAATAAAACTATATATTTTTAGAATTGTCTCAAAGAGTATTTCTGTATAAACTCATGAACCCAATTTCTGTACACTCTTTTGTAAGGAGTTGCAGAATTCTGGGGGATATTCCGGACCCTCATAATATCCGGAATGTTACAGTCTAGCCAAACTTATTAAAAGTGCTATCTGGAGGACGGTAACATCTTCAGTCGTTCCTTTCCTTTCGGGAGAGATAGCCTGAACCTTTAGACCCATTTAAGCATCTTATAGAATTTGGCTATCTCCAACTTTAATTGAAAATGAACGTCTGGGGAATACGCCTGATCTGGGGTAGCCTGAACAGGGCTAGGACTTGTAATTACCCCTTCAATAATGCAATGTCATTTTATCAATGATGAATGCCAGAAAAAGTGAAAGGTTTTGCTAAGAACTGGCTTCAACATAGATTGAGGATAAATGGGTATCCTCCTGAGGAAATGAAAGAAGCCATAAAGGGTGCTATTTCTAAGCTTAGCTACATATAGCTCAGGGTTGACTGTCTATCAGGTATCTGAAAACAACAGTATAGTACATGGATGGAAAGAGAATCCCTTCTGTTTCACTGAGCAGATCAATTCTGCTTTTACAAGGACAATAGAACAGCAGTTGCTGAAAGTAATTTAACTAATTCAAGGATTCATAACAAAGATGAAAGCCTAGGTTTTCCAATGGGGTTTATTTTAACTCCATTCCTAATCCATTTTAAATAAATTGGCTAATGCCCTTCTTAAAATACTGCTGATCAGAAAATCTAGGCAGAAACATCATAAACTTCTCAAACTATTTGTTTCACTGAGAAGTTAAGCTGAAGAACACTATCAAGGTTGAAAAATGGTGACATAAATCAGAAAGTAATGATTAGGTGGCCCCAAGCTTAGGGTTTGAAAGCCTTCAGATTGTCGGAGGAAGGAAAGATTGAGCCAGATGAAGAATTCCACAGTTTTGAGATCCTGAGACACAGTAATTTACCTGTGAGGGGTTTGGGCTACTGGTAGGGAGCCTTGTCTGCTAGTCATGTATATTGGGAACATGTGTGAAAGTCAAACAGAAAAATTGAGAGACATGCAGAAGAAGCAGAATGCAGAGGGAAGGAGACTAGTAGCGAGTGATAGAATGTGTAAGGACTGAAGAACAGACAAAGAGTTACAGAAATCAGAATGAGAAAACTGTGTAAGAGTCATACAGAAAGAAAAAGAAAGGAAGACAAACGGAAAGAGGTTAAGAAAGAAGGGGGGGAATTTTAGCCCCAAGGACGGACGGGTTAGTGGCAGGTGGATAGGTTAAAATATCAAATATGGCAAACCCGACCCCAACCTACCTCCAACATGCCCAAGTTTTAATGGAGGTGGGGTTGGATGCAGCCAAGTAACCCGACCTCGAGAAGCAGGAACGTCTTTATAATATGTTAATGAGGGTACCTGGCTCCAATTTTGACTGCGATTTTAATTTAACGCCTCCAGCACGAGATTCCCGGGATTATGGAAACTCAGCAGTAAAATGGAGGTGAGATTGAGCAACAGTTCATAGGGCTGGTTAAAGGGCAGGTGTCCTATGTGAACAAAGGCTTATTGCTCACAGCTGCTCTCTCAGCCTCCGCTGGTAGACGCTTTGCTGAGAGCTCTTGTGGCGACAGACATAGTGGTAAAGTTTGGAGGTGTTCACACAGAGAACATTGCAATGGGTGGTGCCATGGCTGCTTTAGATTGGACCTCGGATGTGGCAGAAAATCGCCATCCATAGCAGCGAAATCATGCTGTGGTGAGAGCTGGAGGTGGACAACAGACAGGTGAGCAACAGAGGGGCTGAGTTTGCAGGAGGCACTACCCACATAACATGGTGTACAGACAGAGCCTCAGCTTCCTTGACCTCTTTAAATAACAGTGCTTCTGGAGGCTCAGATAGTTACGTAAGGTGGTCGCAGACATCTACAGCCTCCTAGAAGAAGACCTGGTGGCCATGCTTTACCAGTCGCTGTGAAAGTCACACTACCCTCAATTTCTTTGCCTCTGGCTCCTCCCAGGGTAGGAGACATATTGAGGGTCTCTCAGTCTGCTGCAAATAAATGCATAAGGCAAGTCACGGATGGGTTGTTAATGAGCGGGCACTCGGATTAAAATGTCTGGCTTGCTTCCCACAAGTACAAGGTGCTATCAATTGCATACACGTGGCAATCTGAGGACCACCAGATCAACCAGGAGTATTCATTAACCACAAGGAAAGGTTCATGCAGGTGTCCGCCAGATTCCCTGGGAGTTGCCATGATGCTTTCTTCCTGCGGCAGTCCAAGATCCCCAACCTCGTCATACTTGCAAGCAAACTTAAAGGGTGGCTGTTAGAAGACAAAGGATACCCCTGTGAGGAACCCTACCAATGAGCCGCAAGAGCGGTATAATGACACCCATATGTCAACCAGATGTGACATCGATCAAGCAATCGGCATGCTCAGGATGCGATTCATATGCCTAGACAGATCTGGTGGCACCCCTCCGTACTCGCCATCCAGAGTCTCTAGGGTGATTGCAGTGTGCTGCATTCTACGTGATATTGTACAGCAGCGAGGATTACAGTTGAAGGAGGAGCAAGGCCCTCATCACCTGATGACAATTCCAATGAAGAGGAGGAAGATGAAGATGCCGCTCACATTGCTGCTCGGGATGCCCAAATAGCTCGAAGGTTCAGTTAGTCAAACACACTGGACCAAAGTAACTATCACTTCCCCCGGTCCTCCAAGTCCTCCAATCACAAAAAGCAGTCCTGTAACCAACCACACACCCATTGCACATTCCTCAATTGGTCCCATCAATTCATGTCTTCACATTCATCACTGAACAACTGAGCAGCCAGAAATACCAAGTGAATGATCCAACTCGGCCTCCTCGTGAGGTCCGCACCATCACAGAGGCCAGTCTTCAGCCAATTCGATTCACTCCATGTGAGATCAAGAAACGGCTGATTGCACCGGAGGCACCAAAGGTTATGGGCCCCAACAACATCCAGGCTGTAGTGCTGAAGACTTGCGCTCCAGAACTAGCCACGCCTCTAGCCAAGTTGTTCCAGTACTAGCCAAGTTGATCCAGTACAGCTACACTGGCATCTACCAGACAAGGTGGAAAATTGCTCAGGTATGTCCTGTCCACAAAAAACAGGACAAATCCAATCCAGCCAATTACCGGCAGAACAGTTTAATCTCAATCATCAGCAAATTGATGGAAGGTGTTAGCGACAGTGCTATCAAGTGGCACTTACTGACCAATAACCTGCTTAGTTTGGGTTCCGCCAGGAGATGATCATTGCCTGGCACTTGTGTGGTGTGGATATTACTTGCCACTTATCAGCCCAAGCGTCAATGTTGTCCAGGTCCTGCTGCATGCGGGCATGGACTGCTTCAATATCTGAGGAGTTGTAAATGGAACTGAACATTGTGCAATCATCAGCGAACATACCCATTTCTGACCCTATAATGGAGGGAAGGTCATTGATGAAGCAACTGAAGATGGTTGGACCTAGACACTGCCCTGAGGAACTCCTGCAGCGATGTCCTTGAGCTAAGATGATTGGCCTCCAGGAACCACAACCTTCTTCCTTTGTGCTCGGTATGACTCTAGCCAATGGAGAGTTTTCCACCTGATTCCCATTGATTTCAATTTTGCTAGGGCTCCTTGATTTCAACCAAGGAGGGAGAATGCTTGTGCAAAGAATTGGCAGAATGAGCTCCAAATGAGAGCATTGATAACTGTGGATAACTGTGGAAGAGAGCTGATGTGCCTCGCTTTCCTTTGCTCTCTTCAGTTCTTCTCCTCCTCTGTCATCAAAAACAAGGGAATCCCCATAAGGAAACCCAGTCCATTCTTTGGTATTCATTACTGTGGGAGGGAGACAAAAATGTGCTGATGTCCAGAGAGTCCATTTTGAGGTGCAGCTCAGTAGCTCAGCAAAGCAAAAAAAAAGATAAGTTTCCAAAATATGCAGGCAAACAAAAGCAATGGGCAAAGGTTTGCATGGGCAGTGAGCTCCTTTAAGTAGATTACTTTCACTGGGTAGATTTGCTCCTGACAAGGCTGTGCCTCTTTTATCTGCTTGTTGGTTACACTGACTGCAGTTATGTCTAAAGCAGAAGTGACTGGTATTCCAATATCTTACACCATCCATCTGATATGCATGTGTGTGCTGCTGAAGGGGAAGGTGGTGGAAATGGCCCTTTCTACCATAAATTTCAGTAGAATGAGAATGTGGTTGAAATAAAGAGTAGATTGCCTTTCAAAAGCTAGGCTTTATTAACCTTAAAAAACCAGCAAGTACATGTTGAGCACCCAGTCTCAACCACTGTAGAAAACTGAATTTAAGATGGCCACCACAGGTCACATGGAATCAACTAACCAATAAGTTTACAGCATATATCTCAAGGCAGGAAAACAGGCAACCAATTACAATGCTTCTTATAAAACAAGAATAATCACCACATTCACCCCTCCTTTTAAAATATACTTCAACCTAGGTAGCCTTTACAGTTTACAATTAGTTATTTATGACTAGAGCAATACATGTATAATGCCTTCAACAATTTTAAAATTTTACTATTAATTTATTAATTATTTTAAAAGTCCATTTTTAATCGGTCGACCAGATATCTTGTTCGTGTCGACCTTCTTAGCCTTGATGGAGTTCCTTGCCCTCCCACACCAGGAGACACAGAAATATCTTCTGCAGGGAGGCTATCAATATCCCGATTATCAACGGTTTCCGGATTGGAAGTCCCATTAGAAGGTAGACTGGGAGGGTCATGAACATCCATCGGGGGCAGACTAAGAGAATTGTAAGTGTCTGCAATAGGATTGGAAATGTTCATAGTATCTGTGATGACATCAACATTATCTGAATTATGGCTATTGTTAATGTCCTCAGGAGAGGGCTGGCCACCACAAGGAGCTAAGTCTTTAACTGAAACCGTACTTTCTTTCCCATCTTGGAATCGAATGTGAGCATATTGGGAATATGCCTCCAATAGCTCCACCTCCTTCACTAAAGGATCATACTTTGACAGTCTAACATGGCGTCGGAGCAGCACAGGTCCCTGCATAGTAAGCCATGAAGGTACCAAATATCCCGTAGTGGATCTCCGCGGATAGTTGAAGAGCCTTTCATGGGGGGTCACATTAGTAGCCGTTGAAAGCAATGATCTAATGGAATGCAGGGCATCAGGCAGTACCATTTCCCACTGTGTATTCTTAAGGTTCCGGGATGTCAAAGCTAACATAACTGCCTTCCAGATCACCCCATTGTATCGTTCGCACTGTCCATTACCCTGGGGATTATATGGGGTACTTCTACTAGTAGAAATTCCCCAACTCTGGAGGTATTCCTTCAACTGGGAAGACATAAAAGAACTTCCCTGATCCGAATGGATATACGCAGGCATCCCAAAGATGACAAAAAGTTGAGTCAGACATTTTATAACTGTAGCAACTGATACATCTGCACAAGGAAAAGCAAAAGGGAACCTTGAAAACTCATCCACAACAGTAAATATATATCGATTCTGAGTCGTTGAAGGAAGAGGCCCCTTAAAATCAACGCTCAGGCGTTCAAAGGGAGAAGTAGCCTTTATAAGATGAGCCCGTTGAGGCTTAAAGAAATTCGGTTTACACCGGGCGCAGACAGAGCATGACGAAGTCATCCGCTTGACGTCTTCAACTGAAAAGGGCAAATTCTTACTGCGTACGAAGTGTATCATCCTCGTAACACCAGGATGGCACAAAGCATTATGAAGATTAATAAGCGTATCTCCGTGAAGCACAGAACAATAAGCCCTCAACAGCGCATCAGCGGCAACATTATCCTTCCCCGGACGATAGACTATATCGAAATGATAGCATGCCAACTCGATCCTCCACCTCATTATTTTATCATTCTTAATCTTTCCGAAATGTTTGACATCAAATGTGAAGGACACAGATTTTTGGTCAGTTACTAACGTAAAATGTCGCCCAGATAAATAATGTCTCCATTTATGCAGTGCTTCTACTATTGCGTACGCCTCTTTCTCTATTGATGAATGTCTCTGCTCACTATTGCTCAGAGTACGTGAGAAAAAGGCCACAGGTCTTCCATTTTGGTTCAGGGTAGCCCCAATTGCAAAATCGGAAGCATCCGTCTCAATCACAAAGGGAACCTGCTCATCAATAGAATGCACAACTGCTCCAAGGATATCCTTTTTAAGATTATCAAAACACATCCTGGCCTCCCATGATAGAGGATATGTTGTAACCCGAATAAGGGGCCGGATCTTCTGCGAGAAGTTTGCAATCCAATTAGAATAATAAGAAAACAGTCCAACAACTCATTGCAAGGCCTTAGAATTAGTAGGGCAAGGTAACTCAATCAGTGGTCGCAGCCGTTCTGGATCTGGTTTAATCTTGTTTCCCAAGATAATATACCCCAGTAAATTTACCTCGGTGGTCAAAAAGATACACTTCTCTTTATTGAAAGTTAAGCCAACTTTTTCCGCAACTTGAAGGAATCTTTCTAGATTAAAATCGTGCTCCACCCTTGATTTGCCACACACCGTGATGTCATCTAAATATGAGAAGGTGTCAGAGAGAGAGTTATCACTTATAAAAGCATCCATTGCCCGTTGAAAACAGGCGACACCGTTAGTAACACCGAATGGTACTCGGCAAAACTGGTACAGCTTTCCGCCAGCTTCAAAGACCGTATATGGTTTGTACCTCTTAGCGATAGGAATCTGATGATGAGCACTTTTTAGGTCAATAGTGCTAAAAACCTTATATTGAGATACTTTATTGATAAGCTCATCAATCTTAGGCAGGGGGTACGCATCTAATTGAGTATACCTGTTAATAGTTTGAGAGTAGTCTATCACCATTCGCTTCTTATGTCTCTCATTAGTGGTGACAACTACCTGTGCCTGCCAGGGTGAAAAACTAGGTTCAATGATTCCTTCCGATAAAAGACGTTGAACTTCAGAATTAATACATTCTTTATCCTGACTGCTATACCTTCTTGACTTGGTAGCAATTGGCTTACAGTCCGGCATCAAATTGGAAAAAAGTGATAATGGAGAAATGAATAAAGAAGTTAATCCACAAATAGACAAATGTGGCTTGGTTCCTCCGAAAGAAAGACTGAGGGACTCATGTAATTGAAGCACATCATGACCAATCAAAATGTCCGCACAGAGATTAGGCAGAACGGATAGGCATATATCAGTATATGTATTACCTAGGAGAATTAATTTCACAAGGCAACAACCAGCTACTTGTGAGGTGAGAGTCATCTGAGCCATACACACCTGATAGGAAACAGGCGAAATTTTCAAACGCTTCTCCCTCACAAACTGAAGACTTATAAAGCTCTCAGTACTGCCCGTATCTATAAGGGCCTTCACTTCTGACCCATTAACTTGGGCCATAACTACAGCTTTGTTTAGGCCATGGGAAAAGGCAGCAGAAACTGATGCAATAAACGCCCTATCTAAAGGCTGAATGGTCGCAGATGAGGCAACCGATTTGCAAACACGTGCATAATGACCTCCCTTGCCGCATTTACTACACACAGCCTCCCGGGCAGGGCACTTCAGACGGGGGTGCCGGGCGTTCCCGCAAAAATAACACTTCTGAATCCTGGAGGCAACAGCTGCCGAAGTAGAAACTGTTTTGGAATCTGGTAAACCACTCCTATTAAATCCACGTAACTCCCTTTCATCCGGAACTGCTGAAACCACGGTCGCAGGCCGATCAAAAAGAGCCTAAGAATCCGAACTTCTCTGAGCCAAATCCAATGTAGAGGCTTGCTCAAAAGCACTCTTAAGATCCAAGGTCTTATTTTCTAATAACCGCTGACGAATTGATCTAGACGGTAATCCATTAATAAATGCATCCCGTACCGACTCTTCCTTATGTTCTTCTGCAGACACGGCCTTATAATTACAGTTAGCACCAAGGCGCCGGAGTGCTTGTAAATAAGCATCCAAGGATTCTCCCACCTGCTGCCTACGGGCAGATAAAAGGTGACGTGCAAATACCTCATTTTAGGGTTTAACAAAAAAAATTTCCAACGTAGCAATAGCCAATTCATAAGTTTCACAGTCCAAAATATACTTATACACATCCGGAGCAATGTAGTTGATTAGTATATCCAACTTATTCAGAGATTGCTGATCCAACACACCCAAAAAGTTTTTAAATGTACGATACCAATGTTTCCATTGATCATCCACTCCTGCAGAATTAGGGTCAGCATTAAATCGTTCCGGTCGAAGATATCGTTCCATTATAGCAAAAGGTTAATAAATTGAAATAAAGAGTAGATTGCCTTTCAAAAGCGAGGCTTTATTAATCTTAAAAAACCAGCAAGTACATGTTGAGCACCCAGTCTCAACCACTGTAGAAAACTGAATTTAAGATGGCCACCACAGGTCACATGGAATCAACTAACCAATAAGTTTACAGCATATATCTCAAGGCAGGAAAACAGGCAACCAATTACAATGCTTCTTATAAAACAAGAATAATCACCACAGTGGTTAAACCTGGCAGAAATGGGTTCCGCTCTAAAACCTGACCTTAACATTAAGATGTGAATCATGTCCACGTCTCAGGAAAAATAGCACAGATTTTCAGAGGTAAAAATAGAAAACACTGGAAATACTCAGCAGGTCAGGCAGCATCTGTGGTGAGAGGAACAGAGTTAATAGGGGGATTTTTAACATAAAAAGAGGGTGGGTTTGGAGCATGGGGGTAGTTAAATTGTCAAAAATTGGATTCCTGACCTGAACCCGCCTCCAAGCCACCCACTTCCAGTTTTAACGGAGGCGGGAATGGAAGCAGGATGGGGTGGGCAGCCAACCCAGGAGGCAGGACATCAATTTAAATATTATAATGAGGCTGGAAGCCTCTTCTTTAACCTCCATTTTGTTTTTAACTGCATGTAGACAGGTTTTACACAATTCATAAAACCAGCAGTTCCATCAAAGCGAGAACTGATAGATCCAGGAGGTAAGTGCCTTTATACCTACCTCCTGGATCCAGGGCCCATACCTAACCCACACCCCACGATCGGAGACCGTCCCCCACAAGGCCTCCAATCAACCCCCCCCAGGGCTCCTCCCCCCCACCCACCGATGATGCTGAGGCCAGCCACGAACTTCTCTCCCCCCCACTGATCCTCCAGTGGCCGTCCCAGATCCTCCAGTGGCTGTCCACAATGTTCCCTTCACCAACCCCCACCCCATCATCTGGAGGTCAGCCACAATCCTCTGGTGGCTGGCCATGATCTTCCTTTCACCAACCCCCACCCCATCATTTGGAGGTCGGCCACGATCCTCCGGTGGCTGGCCATGATTTTCCCTTCACCCCCCCCACAATCATCCAGCTCCCCCGATCCTTGGCCAGATCCCCCCAATCCTTTTAATGGCCCAATCCCCGATTCTCTGCCCAACCCGCCCCCCGATCCTTTTAATGGTCCAGCCTGACACCTGATTCTCTGCCCGACTCCCACCACCCCACCCGATCCTTTTGATGGCCCGGCCCCCACATGGCCCCTCCCTCTCTAGTGCCACAGACCTACCTGCCCGCAGCCAGCCAGCCTCTCAATCTGGCTGGCTGCAGGCAGAATACCGAGGCCTCGCATGCAAATCAGGCCCTACCGTTGAAGTTGGCAGGGCCTGCGGCAAACACAGCCTCCTGGGTTTCCTGACCACCTCGGAGCCCCCCCCGCACCGAACCCACCTTCCTCCTTAAAATCGAGCTCAATGTTTCAGGTCGATGACCTTTCATCAGAACTGTAAAAGGTTAGAGATATAACAGAATTTAAGCAAGTACAGAGGCCGGGAAAAGGGGGAGGTGAGGAAAGAACAAAACGGAAGGTCTGTATTAGGGTGGAAGGTAGCAGAGATTAAATAACAAAAAGTATGATTGTGCAAGGCAAAAGAAGATGTGTAACGATCAATGACATGTCATTCTATAGTGGACACTAGGTGGAGCCGTAGAGCTGTATATAGCTGTATGTATAAGACTACACTACCCAGCTGTATATATATTAAGACTACATTACCCATGAGGCACTAGGCTACCCACAAGGCAACAGTCAAGATGGCAGCCTGCACACAGGAGCACACATGCTGCATCTCTACAGATACTGTACCTAGAGAACGTGTACTGAATAAATGACTAGCTAGATGCTAGCTGTGTTCATAATAAGAATGTCTAGTTATTAATGAACATAACATGGTACCAGGATGGTGAAGATCTGCTGAAAATTGTGAAAAGCGACATGGAGAATTTGAAGCCACCAGAGCGTTTGAATCTCACAGAAAAAATCGGCTACAATTGGCAGACTTTTAAACAGCAATTCGAACTCTACATTGCAGCCATCGGTTTTGGTACGAAGCCAGACGCAAGGAAGATAGCGTTGCTGCTTACGGTTGCAGGCCCACATGCGATAGAGGTATTTAATACATTTGTATTTAATCCAGCAGAGAACAGAGAAAAATTAGAAGGTGTGCTAAAAATATTTGATGCACATTGCTCTCCCAAAAAGAATGAGACGTATCAAAGATACATGTTCTGTTCAAGGACACAGCAACAAAATGAGACTTTTGATAGCTTTATAACTGATCTGAAACTGAAAGCACAGACATGTAATTTCTCTGAGCTGAAATCATCCATGATTCGTGACCAGATTGTGTTTGGTATTCATGATAAAAAAGTTAGGGAACGTCTGTTGAGAGAAACCGAACTAAATTTGGAAAATGCAGTGAAAATATGCCAAGCCAGCGAGCTAGCTCGAAAGCACGCGAAGACTTTCAGTGAAATCAATAATGATGCGATTGTAATTAGTGAAAGTGCTGCTGTCGGTGCTGTGTCCTACAAGGGGAAGAAACGTGGGCAGAACAGAAATGAAAAGCAATCGGAGGATGACATTTTAAATTGTAAACGCTGTGGTTACAAACATCAGTTAAGACAATGCCCAGCGTTTGGAAAAATGTGCACAAAGTGTAATGGAAAGAATCACTTTGCCAAACAATGCTTTTCAAAAGTAAAAACAACGAAAGGGCAACAAGTTAATGTGATTGAGGACACTGATTTAAGTGAGACATTTTTTGTAGGAATGATGTCATGTGACGATATCAAAAAAGATACAGAAAATGTGCAGCCCTCAGAAATGGACAATGCTGAACATAAAGTCAATGCAGTAAAAGTGGACAAATGGACGATCCCACTGCAGATAAATGGAGCATTAGTTACATTGAAACTGGACACTGGGGCAAAAGCAAACTTAATCAGTATGAGTGACATAAAAAATATGAAAGAAAAGCCCAAAACACAGAAAAAGTCAGTACTACTGAAGGACAGAAAATAGATAGCTTAGGTGTATGCAGACTTAAAGTGACAGTCAAAGACAAAGTGCATCATCTCATGTTTTCTGTTGTGGCTGAAAGACTTGATTCGATACTAGGTGACAAAGCTTGTGAGGACTTAGAACTGGTCAAAAGAGTCTACCGTATAAACTGTGCCATAAGCAGACCAGATGACTCAGGTGATGAAGCAGAGAGCCCATCAAGGATGAAAAGGCCAAAGGGTATCCATGTCTTCAAAAAGCCTAGTTTCTCCAAGAAGAAAGAAAAAGACTTTAAGGTCAAAGAGAAGCCAAAGGAAGAAAAGCACAAAGAGGAAAAACACAAGGAAAAAAAGTCCAAAGATATAACCGCAGCAGATGTTGTTAAGCAGTGGAAAGAGAAAAAGAAAAAGAAGAAGCCTGCACCAGAGCAGGAAGCAGTTCCGGTGGATACTCCTTCTTCCCTCAGGCCAATCTTTGGTGTTCCATTAGCCGAGGCTGCTGAGAGGACTATGCTGTATGATGGGATCCAGCTGCCAGCAGTTTTTCGAGAGTGCATTGATTACATTGAGAGTTATGGCATGAAGAGTGAAGGAAACACTGAAACCGTCTCCAAGCAAAGATCGCAAGGAGACCTCGATCTATACAAGAGCAGATTGATGACAATGCCGCAACTGCATCTTGTCATTCACCGCCAGAACAATCTCATGAAGACACATCAGACTTACCCATGTTGAGAAGACCCACACATGAAGTAAAAGAGCCTGATAGACTTAATCTTTGAGTACAATGTAAAGCTTTGAAAATGTATTGACTGTTTTGAAAATGTTTATGTTTATAGAGCACTAACAAAAGTGTTACTGATATTATCTTTATTGTTTTCTTGAAAGCTGATTGATATTGATTTTGTTAAACCTCAAAGAAAGGGGGATGTAACGATCAATAACATGTCATTCTATAGTGCACACTAGGTGGAGCCGTAGAGCTGTATATAGCTGTATGTATAAGACTACACTACCCCGCTGTATATATATTAAGACTACATTACCCATGAGGCACTAGGCTACCCACAAGGCAACAGTCAAGATGGCAACCTGCACACAGGAGCACACATGCTGCATCTCTACAGATACTGTACCTAGAGAACGTGTACTGAATAAATGACTAGCTAGAAGCTAGCTGTGTTCATAATAAGAATGTCTAGTTATTAATGAACATAACAAGATGGTAATGGGACAAGAAAAGAAACAAAAGATGGGTCTAGAAGAGGTGTAAATGGGAATAGCAGAATCATCAAGAGCTGCCATCCGAAAAAATTGGGGCAGAGGTTATGATCTGAAATTGTTGAACTCAATGTTGAGCCCGGAAGGCTGTACAGTGCCTCATCGAAAGATGAGGTGCTGTTCTTTGAGCTTACGTTGATCTTCATTAGAACAGTGTAGGAGGCTGAGGACAGAGAGGTCAGAGTGGGAGTGGAGCAGAGAATTAAATTGACAGGCGACCGGAAGCTCAGTGTCACACTTGCGGACTGAATAGAGGTGTTCCGCAAAGCGGTCACCCAATCTGCGTTTGGTCTCCGCAGTGTAGAGAAGACTGCATCGTGAGCAGCAAATACAGTATACTATATTGAAAGAAGTACAAGTAAATCGCTGTTTCACCTGGAAGGTGTGTTTGGGACCCTGGACGGTGGGAAGGGAGAAGGTAAAAGGGCAGGGGTTACATCTCCGGCGCTTGCGCGGGAAGGTGCCATGGGAAGGGGAGGGGGTGTTGGGGGTGATTGAGGAGTGGACCATGGTGTCATTGAGGGAACGGTCCCTTCAGAATGTTGAATGGAGAGGGGAAGATGTGTTTGGTGGTGGGATCATGCTGGAGGTGGCGGAAATGGTGGATGATGATCCGTTGAATGTGAAGGCTAGTGGGGTGAAAGGTGAGGACAAGGGGAACTCTGTCGTGTT
The DNA here is from genome assembly GCF_052327205.1 of Somniosus microcephalus. Classification (NCBI taxonomy): domain Eukaryota; kingdom Metazoa; phylum Chordata; class Chondrichthyes; order Squaliformes; family Somniosidae; genus Somniosus; species Somniosus microcephalus. Next base: position 94,438,946 of record NC_140994.1, on the reverse strand, counting down.
TCTGGGAGGGAGGGGCAGGGGTGAGGGCAGAAGTGCAGGAAATGGAATGGACACAGTCGAGGGCCCTGTCAACCACAGTAGAGGGGAGTCCTCAGTGGAAGAAAAAGGAAGACTTATCAGAAGCACTAGTATGGAAGGTGGCATCGTCAGAACAAATGCGACGGAGACGGAGAAACTGGGGGATTGTAATAGAGTCCTTTCAGGAAGCGGGGTGGGAGGAAGTGTAGTCAAGGGAGTCAGTGGGCTTTTAGTGGATGTTGGTCGATAGCCTATCCACAGAAATGGAGACAGAGAAGTCCGCTGTACCAACAATCTTCCAGCCACCACGTCTAACCCAAGGGTGCCTGCTAGGCGACGAGGGCTATCCGCTCTACAGCTAGCTAATGACACCCCTCCTCAACCCCACCACTCGTGGCCAGCAATCATGTAATGACAGCAATGATGCCACGAGGAACGTCATCGAACAGACTATCAAGGTGCTGAAGCAATGGTTCCACTGCCTTGACCGCTTGGGAGGAGCCCTCCAATACTCGCCGGAACTGGTGTCCCAATTCATGGTGGTCTGCTGCATTCTCCACAACTTGGCCATCTTGAGGGAGCAGCCCATGCCATCATTTTTTCCTTTACTACTTTTTTCCTGATGGGTGGATGGGAGTGCTTGAGAGAAACAGTTGAGTGATGGAATGTATATTAGCAAAGAAAATATAGTTCCCTGCCATGCTCTCATTTCCAAACAGTGATTTTTCATATGTATCGTGAATTTAATACTCAAATTGAATAACAGTGAATTAGAGAAAGTTCTATCTTGCACCCATTTAGTGCTAATCTCTTTGAGATGAAAAACAAATATTTGCACTCATCCCTCAATAAGGTCTTTTTTCTGCATATAAAGAGATTTCTATAAAAAGACTATGGGGAAGCAATTAGGCCATTTTTTAGGCACTACGTGACTTCCTAATGGTGGATAATGCCATCCAAGATTCAGGCATACACTTCCGACGAGGAGTGCGCTGAACACCATCATGGTAAAGAGGTTTGCACGCACACACCTAATGCCCGCCGGCAGCATGCAGAGCAGGCAGATTATGACATCAATCAGCGTGCAACACTGACTTAACAACAGCGCTGGCATTTTTGAATGCCACGCTCCATCCTACACCACGTCTTAACCTCGCACAGCTGAACATGATGATAAACTACACGAAGGACCACTGCGCTACTTAAAGGGATTATGAACTACTTTCAGGTTAGTTGCTGGATTATTTCTTCTGGCTGCTGGTGGAATTTTTAAGCGTTTTTGAAGCTTTCCTATACTTACCTAAAATTTCAGTAGCCTACAGGGAGTGGCCTGGCTGGTGCTGAAGTACTTTGTGTTCATTTAAAAGCTTGTGCCCAAACAAGTTGCTTCCAGACATGATTGGCCTGATAGTCCTTCCTCTTGGAATTGAGCATGACTGGGAGAATGAAAAGTGGCTACTCAGAGCAAGACAAGCTGCTAGAAAAGGGAGAAGGAGGGGGAGAAGGGCTTTCAGCAGGAGGCCATTTCCAATAAGGGTCTTTAGAGAGCAATTCTCTTACCTTAACTTCAGCGAGGGCCAGTGCTTGAGATGTCTTCACTTCACTAAAGACGTCGTGACTGATACCTGCCAACTGCTGCAGCCGTAACGGCAATCTCAAAACAGAGCAATGAACGCATTGCCTGTGGCTGTCAAGGTGACCGTGGCTCTTAACTTTTATGCATCTTGCTCCTTCCAAGTTGTTGCTGGAGACATAAGCAACATAGGGGGAGACATTCGGTTGGTTGCGCCAGCGATTAGCACCTAAAGAGGCCGAGAAGTGGGGCGTTAACCAATTTTCACCCGTGCGCAGTGAACCCAGCGCCTCTTGCTATATTGAGTGGGTTTTAGCGCCGGCACTAAATCTTAGCGCCCGATCGCGGGCGCAGGCAGATCATGACGTCATTTCAGTGTGCAACGCCTTTTTGGCGCCCCGGACCGGAAATTGAGTGGCGCCCGCCTCCATTCCGCCTGGCGCTAATAGTGACAGCTTGCTGGAACGTTCCCAAGTCCTTCTCGGGCTAGGGGGGCGCTATTTAAAGGGGACTGCACCAGTATAAAAGCGGCAGCCATTTTGGGTGGGCATCTTGCTGGTTGTTGGAGAGAGTTGCTGACCTTCAGTGGGAGAGCATACTTTACATTGAGTCAGCGGTTCCTTTGGACTTTCAGCCCTGTCCACAACAGTTTGCTGGTGAGATATTACTGCGTCTTACTTCTTTCACATTATAATGGGAGCTGCTTTGGAGGGGAACGTCCTGCTGGCTGAACATATGGCAAGGGCACAGAGGCGGAGGGAGAGAGGGCCGGGAATGGCCAGAAGGAGGAGGGGCAATGGACGTCGCCAAATGCGACCGTACGCTGCCAGGGTTTTCAGGCAGCAGGTGTCATACATTGCCATGTCGGAGGAGCAGTGTATGCGAAGGCTCCGATTCGGAAAGGATGTGGTGACTGAGCTGTGCCACCTGCTTGCTGAAGATCTGCAGCCGCGGTTACGGTGCAGGACCTCTCTGTCGGTGGCCGTCAAAGTCACTGTTGCCCTAAACTCTTTCACCAGCGGCTCGTTACAGGCAGCAACTGGGGACATTGCAAATATTTATCAATTTGTGGTGCATTGCTGCATCCGGCAAGTTACAGCTGCCCTATATAGAAGGAGGCGGGAATTAATCACCTTCCCTTTGACCCTGGAGAAGCAGGGGGAGTGCGCACAGGGCTTCACGGCTATAGCGGACTTCCCCATGGTGCAGGGCGCCATTGATTGCACACACGTGGCTTTGCGGGTGCCATTACAGAATCCCGAAGAGTTCTGCAACCGCAAGGGGTTCCACTCCCTCAATGTGCAGCTGGTCTGTGACCACCGGCAGATGATCATCGCGGTCAACGCCCAATTCCCTGGCAGCAGCCACGACGCGTTCATCCTGCGGCAGACCTCAGTGGCTGACCTTTTCAAGGCCCCGGCTCACCCACGAGGCTGGCTTCTTGGCGACAAGGGCGATCCTCTCTGCCCATGGCTCATGACCCCACTCCGTTTGCCCAGCACCCCGGCAGAAGAGCATTGCAACACCAGCCATCAGGCGACCAGGAACATTGTGGAGCACACAATCGGTGTGCTCAAGCAGTGGTTCCGTTGTCTCGACCATTCGGGGGGCGCCCTGCAGTACTCGCCGGAGCAAGTGTCGTGCATCGTCGTAGTCTGCTGCATGCTCCACAACCTGGCCATCCGACGCACCCAGCCAATGCCAGCCGACCTTGGAGGTCCAGCAGAGCAGGCGGACGAGGAGGAGGAGGAGGAGGAGGAAGAGGAGGAGGAGGAGGAGGAGGAGGAGGAAGACGGGAGGGGTCCAGAAACTGGAAGGGCCGTCTGTCAGAGGCTCATAAGGACTCGGTTCTAGGCCCCTCTGACAGAATGCTGGGTGTAATTGGAACAGTGCCCTCCGGTTTGCCCAAAGCCTATGAAGGCCACCATTCTTGTAAATAGTCTAGAGTTCCAGTGTAAATAAAACATTTTCTTTATTTTCCAAAAAGTGCTTCCTTCCAGCATGACAAAGCAATGGCAACAGAAAGCATAACTAACGAACTAACATATAACTGTCTGGCAAACCCGCGACACTACCCAAAACATGACTAACATTCACAGCAGGTGTAGGCGGCCTTGAATTCTACAAATGAGACATCTCAACAGCTCCCTCTACTCTTTACCCCTTGATGGCGATCTACTTCTCTTACGAGATCGGCCCCTTCCTCCCTGCAGCTCCTCCGTAATTGGACCACAGTGGCTGCGTCAAGGCTGGGGGACGCCTGCTGAGTGTCCGAAAGTGCAGAAGCCCCTGAGGGATGGCCTGGACGACCTCTGGGCTTGGAGGGCCCGGATGCTGACTGCTCCAACTGTGCATGGTTGGAAGCAGTCTGTCCTGCAGGTGGTGGCAGCTGCAGTGGAGACTTGCCAGCGGTGGCATCAGGAATGCTTACATCCTGAGAGCGGACACCTGCTCCGTGGTCGGCCGACACACTGGCACTCTGACGGGGCAGCACCGCAGCATGCGCCACAATCAGCTGGTCCACAGATTGATGGCCTGCTGTGGTGCTGCAAGGGACCCTGCCTGATCCAGCTAGGGTGGCAGCAGTCAGTGTTCGCGTGGCCTCAATCTGCGTGTGCAGGAGGCCAGCAAGTGACTGCGTGGCAGCACTGAGCACTTGCATGGCAGGTGCCAGTGCTTCGGAGAAGCCCTGGACAGTCCTTTCCACTGCTTCGGACAAGGCCGGGACAGTCCTTTCCACTGCTTCGGACAAGGCTGGGACAGCCCTTTCCACTGCTTCGGTCAAGCCCTGGACAGACCTTTCCAGGGCTGGCCCGAAGCCCTGGACAGTCCTTTCCATTGCTGCCCCAAAGCCCTGGACAGTCCTTTCCATTGCTGCCCCAAAGCCCTGGACAGTCCTTTCCATTGCTGCCCCAAAGTCCTGCACACTCTTTGCCAGTGTGTCGATGGAGTCAGGCATCCTCCCCACTGCAGCCATCAGCTCAGTGTGCCTGAGCCGAGCCTGGGCGCTCATTTCTGAAAGGCTACGCACCTCTTCTGCACTCTGTGCAGCAGTCATCGTGGCCTGCCTTGCCCTCCGGGGAGACGGCCCCCGAGCTTCCCTACCCCCCTCGCGTTGCTGCAGCCTGCTGGTTCCTGCAACTGTTTCCTCATCAGAAACCCCCCCGCAGACCTCCCCTCCAGGGAACTATTATCCCCAGTCTCCAGATGGGCTGGCTCCCCTGAGGCTGGCACAGATGTTCTGGCTTCCTCCTGCTCGCTGCCTCCAGAGGCAGTGGCACTGGCAGCTTGAGGGCCCGGCTCCCGAGCTGGTGATGCAGCATCTGAATGCAGGGAGGTTGAAGAGTGGCTTTAGCGAAAGGACAGGGTGGCAGCAAGGGATGCAAGATTGCTGCAATGCTATGACATAGGTCCAGAGTGAAAAAGCATGCTGGTGGGGGGAACAAGTGGAAGGAGACAGCTCAAAAAGGTGAGGACCTTACCATCGCTGTGCACAATGGGGTCGGCAGCTCCAGTGGTGATAGGACCAATCATACGGCCTCCAACAATCTGGTGGACTGTCTCTTCGAGATCCGTGAGAGTCTGGAGTTGAGGACGTCCTCCTCCGGTGCGAAGCTGCTCCTTGCGGTTCCTCGCCAGCTTGGCCTGCAGGAGAAAGGACGGGAAGTGGTGAAACATGATGCCCTGAGTTGTCATCTCATGCTCCCCATGGTGGAAGAGCCCTTACATGATGCCCTGAGTTGTCATCTCATGCCCCCCATGGTGGAATAGCCCTTACATCATGCCCTGAGTTTAATGTGCATGTGTGTTCCCAGAAAGGGCCATGGGTGCTTGTTGCCAGATGGCCAATGGGGCATCACGCACCCTCTGGCCATAAAGTCAGGTGCAGATGGAGGGATGAAGAAGTTTGCCGAAACACCACTCACCCGCACGACCCGAGTGAGGTCGTTGAATTTCTTCCTGCACTGCACAGGGCTCCTGGTCACCATGCTGTTGGAGTTGACCTTTTGAGAAACTTCCCTCCAAGCTCTTCGGTATTCCTTCTGATTAGGCCTCCTGCCATTGTCGGGGTACAGCACATCTCGCCGGCGCTCCACTGCGCCCACCAATTCATCCAATGTCCCATTGGTAAAGCGCTCCGCTCTCTGCCTCACCCTCTCCATCTTCTCAAAGTTTGTAACGCCACAGAATGGCCAGCTCCGAGTTTGAGGCCTACAAGGCGCAAAGTGTGGCTGCTGATCCTTACTGACCCACCCCTTTAAGAGCTGGCCGGCGCCTGAAAGTCTCGTGGTCATTGGTAATTGACAGCACCTGCGCTGCGCCCACCCGCCCCGATATTGAGTAGCGCCGCAAGGTTAGCACCTTAGGAGTCCCGTGTAATGCCTGATTTTGCGCCTCAATCACCTTTAGGGGCGCTGCAACCCAATATCGCGCGAGGTGGTGATAAGTTGCGCCTGGCTATAAAATTTGCGCAGCGCCAATTCTAACGCTCCAAGCGGGGCTATACCCAAATTCTAGGCCAAAGAGTCATAGAATCATAGGCCTAGAAATTCGGTATAGCCACGTTTGGGGCGCTAGTCCTGGCGATGTGCAAAGTTTAGCGCCAGGCGCAATTTAGCGCCACCTAGCGCGATATTGGGTTGCAGCGTCCCTAAAGGTGATTGCGGCGCTAAATCAGGCGCTGCACGTTACTCTTAAGGCGCTAACCCGGCGGCGCAAACCAATTTCGCGGCGGCGGGGCGCAGCGAAGGCGCTGTAAATAATCACTTTCCCTGAGACACACTGGCGCCGGCCAGCTCTTAAAGGGGCAGGTCAATTGGCATTCCTTCCAGCATGACAAAGCAATGGCAACAGAAAGCATAACTACCGAACTAACATATAACTGTCTGGCAAACCCGCGACACTACCCAAAACATGACTAACATTCACAGCAGGTGTAGGCGGCCTTGAATTCTACAAAAGCGGTGGGAGCCTACCTGTGGCACACCAGCCTAGCAAGACATGGAAAGGGTGAGGCAGAGGGCGGAACGCCTCACTGATGGGGCATTGAATGCTTTGGTTGGCGCAGTGGAATCAAGGCCAAGGAAGATGGTCGGAATGTGATTTATGTTTTGGACAGTCTCCCGGGTGTGAGAGGCAGTTATGTGTCAGTGTATTAGTTTTGCTTTCTGTTGCCATAGCTTTCTCATGTTTGAAGGAACCACATTTTGTGTAATGAAACACTTTCTTCATTTACATTGGCCATGCCTGCTATTTACATGCATCTTGCCCTTCACAGGCTTGGGGGTATCAGACCGGTCCCATTCCTGTTCTTGGAATGGCAGCAAGCATTCCGTGAGAGGGGCCTAGAAGCTACTTCTGATCAGCCTCTGACGTGCAGCCTGAGAAGAGCCGCTCGCGTAGGAGTTCAGGCCAGCAGGCATCTTCTCAGCCACCGACAGAGATGTCCTGCACCTTATCTGAGGCTGCAGATCTGGCTGAAGCAGCTGGCACAGCTCAGTCACCACCTCCTTTCTAAATCGCAGCCTTCTGACACACCGCTCCTCCGGCATGTTCATGTAGGAAAACTGCTGTCGGAAAACCCTGCCAGCGTAAGGTCTGCTGTGGCGACGTCTGTTGGCCCTCCTCCGTCTGGCCATGCCCGCCCCCCTCTCCCAGCGTCTCAATGCCCTTTCCAGATGATTCAGCAGCAGGACGTTCCCCTCCAATGCAGCCCCCATAATAAGTGCCCACAGGAAGGTTCCCTGTTGTCAAGGCTCACCAACAGCAAGGTGATGGTCAGAAGGCTGAAGATCATCTGCCTGCGCTGGCTCAGTGGTCAAATGGCTCTCAGTGTGCAGCTCAGCAACCCTTTGTAGCTCTCGAGGAAGTTGTGCTCCAAAAATGGCTGCCGCTTTTAAACTACACCAGTCCCCTTTAAATAATGCTCCTCCAGCCCGAGAGCGACTTGGTAAGGTTCCAGGTAAGCTGTCACTATTAGCGCCAGGCGCTACGGAGGGGGGCGCCACTGAATTTCCGGTCCGGGGTGCCCAAAAGGCATTGCACACTCAAATGATGTCATAATCAGCCTGCACCCATGAGCGGGCGCTAAGATTTAGCGCCGGTGCTAAATGCATGCTCAATATGGGGCGAGGCGCTAGGCGCCCTGCGCCCGCCCGGAAATTGGCTAGCGCCCCACTTCTCGTCCTCTTTAGGCGTTAATCGGTGGCGCAACCAACCGAATTTCTCCCTTTTAGAGTCATAACGGCACAGAAGGAGGCCATTCAGCCAATCGAGTCTGTGCCGGCTCTCTACAGAGTAATCGAGTCAGTTCCATTCCCCCGCTCTATCCCTGTAGCCCTGCAAGTTTATTTCCCTCAAGTGCCTATCCAGTCTCCCCTTGAAATCATTGAGCGTGTCTGCTTCCACCACTTCCGTCGGCAGCGAGTTCCAGGTCCTCACCACTCACTGCGTAAAAAAGTTTTTCCTCACATCCCCCCTGCATCTCTTGCCCAAAACCTTAAATCTGTGTCCTCTAGTCCTTGTACCATCAACTAATGGGAAAAGCCTTTCCCCGTCTAGCCTATCCAAACCCGTTATAATCTTGTACACCTCTATCAAATCACCCCTCAACCTCCTTTGCTCTAATGAAAACAAATACAGCTTCTCCAATCTGTCCTGGTAGCTAAGAAACCCCATCCCCGGAACCATTCTGGTAAATCTCCTCGGCACCCTCTCAAGGACCTTCACATCCTCCCTAAAGTGTGGTGACCAGAACTGGATGCAATACTCCAGTTGTGGCCTAACCAGCGCTTTAAAAAGATTCAGCATAACTTCTCTACTTTTGTACTCAATACCTCTATTTATGAAACCCAAGATCCCATGGGCTAAAAATTCAGTTTGGGGCGCCAAGCTCGCCTGGGCGCCGGAATTACCGCTGCGAGCGGAGCCACTTGTGCCATCCGGATATTCAGTTTCTGCGCCCCAAATGGAAGCGGGTCGCTAATCGAGGCTTCCCGCACCCCGCTTGGAGCGCTGAAACTGAATATCGGCGCGCTAAGGGCCGCAGCGCCACACGCTGCGGCACGGCACGCTGCGGTACTGCAGGCCTTCCTCCCACTGTTAAGGGGGAGGTGCCTGCAACAGCGCGATCCCCGCTCGCAAGTGCCGGCGAATGAGCCCGGCACCAAGGAGAAGTGCCGGGCTCTCGGGAAACAGCCGGCACTGCCGCGGGGGGGGTGTAGGAGGCCGGGGACGGAGGTGCTGGCAGGCGGCCGCCGAAAAAGCGGCCGGCCGCACCTCCACCTTAACTAGCGCCACTACCGCCACAGGTAGGCCCCTGTGTACCGGTCGCTATTTGCGGCCGGCGCTGAAGAGGCGGGCGCGACCAAATATGGTCATCGGGGCGGTAGCGGGGCGCTGCGCACACCGATGACATCATCGGTGGTGGCGCAGCGCTACAGGCTAACGCCGCCATTAGCGCCCCGCTAAATATCGCGGTAGGTGTGGCCAGTGGCGCAAAAGCCACTGAGTGCCCTCTTTGGGCGCAAACTGGTGGCGCAGGCCACTGAATTTCTAGGCCCATATGCTTTGCTAACCACTCTCTCAATATGTCCTGCCACCTTCAGGGGCCTATGCAAATTAACTCCCAGGTCCCTCTGTCCCTGCATACTCTTTAAAACTGTGCCAGTAATTGTATATTTCCTCTCCCTGTTCCTTCTGCCAAAATGCATCACCTCACACTTCTCTGTATTAAATTCCATCTGCCTCTTGTCTGCCCATTCTGCTAGCCTTTCTATGTCCTATTGCAGTCGATTGGTAGCATCCTCACTGGCAGTAGTCACGATGCCTTCATTCTGCAGCAGTCCTCTGTGCCACCTGTATGTGGCCCACCACGGCAAGTCAAATATTGGTTACTGGGCAACAAGTGTTAACCACTGATGACTTGGCTAATGACTTTGGTCCGGAATCCACGCACACGTGCATAGCAGGCATACATTGAGCGTTATGCTGCCACAAGGAATATTAGAGAGCACACCATCGGCGTCCTCAAGCAACACTTCCACTGCCTGGACTGCTCTGCAGGAGCACGGTACTCAGTTGAGCGGGTATCAAGATTTGTGGTAGTATGTTGCATGCTGCACAACCCGGCCATTATGAAGCAACAACGCTAGCCATTACCTATTAGGCGAGAGATGCTGAGGAGCACTAGGAGGAGGAGCATGAGGAGGAGGAGGAGCAGGAAGCAGAGGAGGGGGAAATGCAACAGGAAGTGAAGGAACAGGAAGAGGAATGGAGGCTACAACGTAGACAGCCCCTTTCTTCCCGGGCTCTAAGTGATGAAATAATTCATGAGCGATAGCAGTAACCTCAACCACACCTCCCCATTTACCAACAGTCCCACGCTCCTTACCTTTCCTCTATCACTGACGATTACATCATCCTCTTTCCAAAAACACAAAAATAAAAACCACTAGAAAATGCACATTCCAATCCAAACTTATAAATTCAATCATGACATAATGCATACAAAAATAAACTGATCACCCTTGTGCATTCCCTTAGTGCCTGTCTTCTGTGTGCCTTTGCCTCTCCTAGTGCTCCTATGAGGTGCTTCCCCAGTGGCTGCAGCATGGATGGTGGAAGGCTGCTGACCACCATTTGAGTAGACAGCAGATGGTCTTGGAAGGCGACCTTGAGCCGCTGTGGGCCGAGAAGGCCCAGCTTCAGACTGCACCATTTTGGCCTGGGCTACAGCAGTCTGTGCTGGCTTGCTGACCGGCAACAGCAGGGGCACTGGTGAAGTGGCAGGGATGGGAGCACGAATGCTATCATCCTGAGAGAAGAAACCAAGTTTGTACTCCATGGAGCCACTGGTATTCTCCCAGGGTAACCAGAACCATGATGGCAGCAGTCTGAGCTTCCACTGCAGCACTCAGACTTTTGATGGAAGCTATTTGTGCTGCAATGGAATCTGACATCAGCCATCAGGCGCTGCATCATGATGGGTTCCACAGGTATGCTGATGGAGGTGATTACTTGTTCCATGTTGGAAAGGATAGGCGTCAAGGTCTGCGCAAAGTCCTGTAAGATTGAGTGACGGTGTCTCTTCATCTTCCCTGCCTTCTTCTTCCTCCACTGACTGGGAAGGTATAGTTCTTGGGTATCTGAAATAAAAAAAGAACAGGGTTGGGTTGTGGTGAAGGGAGAGGAGAAAAGTAAGAAGTGCGTGCTTACACCATCTGCAGCTTCTAAGTCAGAAGAGATTGAGGGATGAGGGAGAAGTGGAATGAGAGAAGGAGGATTAGGTATGCAGATACCCTCAGCATTGATCGCTTCAGCCCCACAAGTGGCCATGGCCTCAGCGATGCCCCTTCCCATGATGGCCAGCAATGTCACCTCCATGGGAGTTAAAAAATGCAAGCAGGCTTGTCCTCCTCCAGTTCTTCACTGCTGCCTGCTGTTATGCGCCACCTTCTCCTGCAAGAAAGAGGAAAGTGTGTCAGTGAGTGTCCTGCAACATGTTTGGGTGATGTGGCTGTCATAGTTGAACAGCCACCAGTATGTGCGAGCTGTGGGTTGTGGGTCCAAGGCTTGCAACAATGCTAACTGTGTGAGGGTGGGGTAAAGCATATGAATTGAAGGGTTGAATACAGATTGATAGAGATTGTTGGTAGGTGGCTGATAAGGGTGTAGTGAATTAAGGCTCGTGGTCCAGCTGGTAGGATATGCCATTTGAAGATGAACTCACTGAATTTGACAACTTGTGAGAGACGTTAAACTTCTTCCTGTGCTGCAACCATGTTCTTGGAGCAACATACCTGGCATTGACCTCTGCCGTTACTTGTTCCCGCTGCCTCCTGAGCATCTGTCTGGAGGACCCCCCCTGCTCCCCCCTCGACCTCCCCTCCACCCCCCGCAGATACAGGATGTTTCTCCTTCTTTTCACCTCTTCCACTAAGACCTCTAGTGCAGTGTCTGAAAAGCTTGGCACATGCTCTGTCGCAAGTTCAGCCATCCCTCAAAATATCAGAGCACAAAATCAGTTTACAAATGACTCCCACCACTTCTTGCAGCCACAATGCACCTCCCCTTTAAGAGATGCCTGTTGCATTTAAGCTGCAATAGCCACTGACGATATCGGCCCCCTGCTGATGCATGCAGCCAATGAACAGTGCGGTAGCACTGGCTGCACACAACAATCATGTAAAGCAGCAGGCACCACGAATTTCCCATGCAGCCTGCAGCCCAATGAACGGGCACGGGTTAATCATGTACTGCAATCCCCACGGCCGTTTTTGGGGGTTAGCCAATTTCTCCCCATTACTCTTCTGAATCTCATATGGTTTTGCTTCCTGGGACACTGGCACCAGTACTGGGGCAGGAGGGAGCTGTTCCGTTGGGACGGGCTTCACTTGGCCAGTGCTGGGACTAGAGTCCTGGCGGATCATATAACTAGGGCTGTAGAGAGGGCTTTAAACTAACTAGTGGGGGGGAGGTTCCTAGAGAGCAAATAATAAAAATGACAACATAGAAGATCATAGACTTAGGTAGCAGTGGGGAAATTAAAAACCAGAGCGTGTCAGGAAGGGGCAGAAGGTATGGAGTAAAAGGTAAAGTAATAAAAAGGGCAAAAGCAGGAACTAAGTGTCACAAAACATATTTGAAAGTTCTCTATCTGAATGCACGTAGCATTCGTAACAAAATAGACGAGTTAATGGCACAAATAACTACATATGGGTATGATCTTGTGGCCATTACAGAAACATGGCTGCAGGGTGACAATGCCTGGGAATTAAACATACCAGGTTATTTAACGATCAGGAAGGACAGGCAGGAACGAAGGGGAGGTGGGGTGGCTATGTTAATAAAGGAAGGAATCACTGTAATACAGAGAAATGATATTGGGTCAAAAGATCAGGATAATGAAACAGTTTGGGTGGAGGTAAGGAATAATAAGGGGAAAAAACACTAGTGGGCGTAGTCTATAGGCCTCCGAACAGTTGCAACTATGTTGGACGGAGTATCAATCAGGAAATAGTTGAGGCTTGTAATAAGGGAACATCTATAATTATGGGGGATTTTAACTATCATATTAATTGGACAAATCAATTTGGGCATGGCTGCCTTGAGGATGAGTTCATTGAGTGTATTAAGGATGGGTTTCTTGAGCAGTATGTAACTGAACCGACCAGGGGGCAAGCAACCTTAGATCTGGTCCTGTGTAACGAGACAGGATTAATTAAAAATGTCCTAGTAAAGGATCCCCTTGGAATGAGTGACCATAACATGGTTGAATTCCATATTCAATTAGAGGGTGAGAAGGTTGGATCTCAAACAAGCGTGCTAAGCTTGAATAAAGGAGATTATGAAGGTATGAGAGCGGAATTGAGTAGAGTGGATTGGGAAAATAGATTAAAGGGTAAGACGATACATGATCAGTGGTGTACATTTAAGGAGTTATTTTACAACTTCCAAAAAAAATATATTCCACTGAGAAGAAAAGGGTGCAAAAGAAAAGACAGCCATCCGTGGCTAAGTAAAGAAATTAAGGATCGTATTCGAATAAAAACAGGGGCATATAAGGTAGCCAAATCTAGTGGGAGGATAGAGGATTGGGAAAACTTTAAAAGACTTCAAAAAATAACAAAAAGATTGATTAAGAAAGGGAAGATAGATTATGAAAGTAAATTAGCAAAAAATATAAAAACAGATAGCAAGAGTTTTTATAATTATATAAAAAGAAAAAGGGTGGCTAAAGTAAATGTTGGTCCCTTAGAGGATGAGACCGGGAAGTTAATGGTGGGAAATATGGAGATGGCAAAAACACTGAATGAATATTTTGTATCAGTCTTTACAGTAGAAGACACTAAGAATATCCCAACACTGGACAAACAGGGGGCTATAGTGGGGGGAGGAGCTAAACATGATCAAAATCACTAAGGAAGTGGTACTCGGTAAAATAATGGGACTCAAGGCAGATAAATCACCTGGACCTGATGGCTTACATCCTAGGGTCTTGAGGGAAGTGACGGTAGGGATTGTGGATGCATTGGCAATAATTTTCCAAAACTCCCTGGACTCAGCAAAGGTCCCGGCAGACTGGAAAACTGCTAATGTAACACCCTTATTTAAAAAGGGCAGTAGACAGAAGGCTGGAAACTATAGACCAGTTAGCCTAACATCTGTGGTAGGTAAAATTTTGGAGTCCATTATTAAGGAGACAGTAACAGGGCATTTGGATAATCATCATTTAATAGGACAAAGTCAGCTTGGTTTTATGAAGGGGAAGTCATTTTTGACAAATTTGCTGGAGTTCTTTGAGGAAGTAACATATAGGGTGGATAAAGTGGAACCAGTGCACGTAGTCTATTTAGACTTCGAAAAGGCATTTGACAAGGTGCCACACAAAAGATTATTGCTTAAGATAATAAATCACGGGATTGGGGGTAATATTTTGGCAAGAATAGAGGATTGGCTATCTAACAGAATGCAGAGAGTTGGGATAAATGGTTCATTCTCAGACTGGCAATCAGTAACTAGTGGTGTTCCGCAGGGGTCGATGCTGGGTCCCCAACACTTTACAATCTATATTAACGATTTGGAGGAGGGGACCGAGTGTAACATATCAAAGTTTGCAGATGATAATAAGATGGGAGGGAAAGTAGTGAGTGAGGAGGACATAAAAAACCTGCAAGGGGACATAGACAGGCTAAGTAAGTGGGCAGAGATTTGGCAGATGGAATACAATACTGGAAAGTGTGAGGTTATGCACTTTGGCAGGAAAAATCGTAGAGCAAGCTATTATCTTAATGGCAAGAAACTGGAAAGTACTGAAGTACAAAGGGATCTGGGGGTCCTGGTGCACAAAACTCAAAAGGTTAGTATGCAGGTGCAGCAAGTGATTAAGAAGGCCAATGGAATGTTGGCTTTCATTGCAAGGGGGATAGAATATAAAAATAGGGAGGTATTGCTTCAGTTGTACAAGGTATTGGTGAGACCGCACCTGGAATACTGCATACAGTTTTGGTGTCCATACTTAAGAAAAGACATACTTGCTCTCGAGTCAGTACAAAGAAGGTTCACTCGGTTAATCCCGGGGATGAGGGGATGGAAATATGAGGAGAGGTTGAATAGATTGGGACTCTACTCATTGGAGTTCAGAAGAATGAGAGGCGATCTTATCTATATATATAAAGCAGCTCTTCTGTCTGTCCCGATGTCTGTCCCAATGTCTGTCTGTCCGCTCTCTATACGTTTGAAAGTTACAGAGCGTACCGATGCGCGCGTTGCCTCAAAAGAAAGCTTGTGATTCCGGACCGGTTATAGGCATATTTACGTTTCGGCCGGACAAAAACCGCGCCCGCGGTATCCGAAAAATGTTCAGCCTTCCGCTCATTAGCATCTCATTAGCGACCGTGTGACATCGAGGTCGACCAATCGGACGGCGGGTTCCTTCCTACAGTTGAGTGTCGAGTGACTCGACGATTGACCAATCCTACGCTTCGGTGACCTGACCGGTCGACCAATCGGTGCATGTGTGGGCGGGACTTATCCTTCTGGACTGAGGTGAGTGGCCGCCAACTTGATTTTTCACGATTTTTTCCCCACACTTTCAGTGTGTTAGGGAAGTAAGGTACATATTTGAATTATGTGTTAGGGAATTAATTAACAATTTATTTGAGTTTTATATTGTGTTTAGCAACCCCCCCCCCCTCCTCCTCACCCTCGCGCAGGGGGGACTCGGGGCCTGAAGCTCAAAAAATTTCTCTCTCTCTCTCTCTTTCTTCCCTCTCTCTCTCTCCTTCTCCTCTTCCCCCTCTCTGCTTCTCCTCTTCCCTCTCTCCTCTTCCCTCTCTCTCCTTCTCCTCTTCCCTCTCTGTCTCTCTCTACTTCCCCCTCTCAGGTTTCACGGTGTCGCGGACGGAGCGCGGGCGGGCCGCCCGAAATTTCCCGCTCGCTAACGGCCACCAAGCCGCCCTTGCCTGCTCCCCGCAGGCCGCCTCGCACCACCCGCACTGACCGCGCATGCGCCGCCCGCACTGACCGCGCATGCGCCGCCCGCACTGACCGCGCATGCGCCGCCCGCACTGACCGCGCATGCGCCGCCCACCCGCTAGGCGGGGGACCTCAGCTCCAGTCCGTCCCGGCCTCAGAACCCGACCGCGCCTTAAGCGCTAGGCCCCACACGGCCGCTATCGCAACAGCACCGGACCTCAGGCGCTAGGCAGGGGGAGGGGCCGGAGAGAGGGACAGAGAGGAGTGGGGGAGCGGGGGAGTGGGGGAGGGGAGGGGTGGGGGTGGGGGAGGGGTGGGGGAGGGGAGGGGTGGGGGTGGGCGAGGGGAGGGGAGGGGGTGGGGGTAGGAGGGGAGGGGAGGGGTGGGGGGGAGGAGGGGAGCGGAGGGGTGGGGGTGGGCGAGGGGAGGGGGTGGGGGGAGGGAGGGAGGGAGACAGGGGAGGGGAGGAGGGGAGGGGAGGGAGAGGAGGGGAGGGAGAGAGGGGAGGGGAGGGAGGGATAGGACAGGGAGAGGACATGACAGGGAGAGGGGGGACACACAGGGGCAGGGCAACCAAGCGCCCCAAAATTGCCCTCGCAACGCGGGGCTCCCCAGCTAGTCTATATATATAAAGCGGCTCTTCTGTCTGTCCCGATGTCTGTCTGTCTGTCCCGATGTCTGTCCGTGTTCTATACGTTTGAATGTTACAGAGCGTACCGACGCGCGCGTCACCTCAAAAGAAAGCTTGCGATTCCGGACCGGTCATAGGTGTATTTACGTTTCGGCCGGACAAAAATCCCGCCCGCGGTATCCCAAAAACATTCAGCATTCCGCTTATTAGCATCTCATTAGCGACCGTGTGACGTCGAGGTCCACCAATCGGACGGCGGGTTCCTTCCTACAGTTGAGTTTCGAGTGACTCGACGATTGACCAATCCTACGCTTCGGTGACCTGACCGGTCGACCAATCGGTGCGTGTGTGGGCGGGCCTTATCCTTCTGAACCGAGGTGAGTGGCCGCCATCTTGATTTTTCACAATTTTTTCCCCCACACTTTCTGTGTGTTAGGGAACTAAGGTAAATATTTTAATGATGTGTTAGGGAATTAAATAACAATTTAATAGTGGGGGGGAGAGCCTCGGGAAATCGCGGGGGGGGAGAGCCTCGGGAAATCGCGGGGGGGGAGAGCCTCGGGAAATCGCGGGGGGGGAGAGCCTCGGGAAATCATGGGGGGGAGAGCCTCGGGAAATCGCGGGGGGGGAGAGCCTCGGGAAATCGCGGGGGGGGGAGAGCCTCGGGAAATCGCGGGGGGGGCGAGCCTCGGGAAATCGCGGGAGGCTCGCACCGCCCGCACTGACCGCGCATGCACCGCCTGCACTGACCACGCATGCGCCGCCCGCGAGAGCCCGCTCCCGGTGCCGGCTGCCGCTCAGCATTCCCGCTATCGCAACGGCACCGGACCTCAGGCGCTAGGCAGGGGGAGGGGCCGGATAGAGGGACAGAGGGGAGCGGGGGAGTGGGGGAGGGGTAGGGGTGGGCGAGGGGGGGGAGGGGAGGGAGGGAGGGTGGAAGGGAGGGGGGAGGGAGGGGAGGGGGGGAGGGAGGGGAGGGAGGGAGGGGGGGAAGGGAGGAGGGGAGGGGGGCAGGGAGGGAGAGGAGGGGAGGGGAGGGAGAGGAGGGGAGGGGAGGGAGGGATAGGACAGGGAGAGGACATGACAGGGAGAGGGGGGACACACAGGGGCAGGGAGACCAAGCGCCCCAAAATTGCCCTCGCAACGCGGGGCTCCCCAGCTAGTTGAAACATATAAGATTATGAAGGGGTTGGATCGGGTGGGTGCGGGGAGGATGTTCCAGATGATGGGTGAAACTAGAACTAGGGGGCATAGTCTTAGAATAAGGGGCTGCTCTTTCAAAACTGAGATGAGGAGGAACTACTTCACTCAGAGGGTGGTAGGTCCATGGAATATGCTGCCCCAAAAAGCTGTAGAAGCTACATCATTACATAAATTTAAAACAGAAATAGACAGTTTCCTAGAAGTAAAGGGAATTATGGGTTACGGGGAGCGGGCAGGAATTTGGACATGAATCTAGGTTCGGATCGGACATGGCCCTGTGGGTAGCGGAGCGAGCCCAGGGGCCGTGTAGCCTGATCCTGCTCCTATTTCGTGTGTCTAATTCTGTTAAATTCAGGAGATGGTTCTGTGATAGTAGATTGGCGGTTAGGATCAGATCAGCCATGATCTTATTAAATGGCGGAGCAGACTCGAGGGGCCGATTGGCCTACTCCTGCTCCTATTTCTTATGTTCTTATGTTCACATGAAAGGGCACATCCAGGTTTGTCTCCTGAGTATTGTTTGTTCACATTGCAACTTGATCTACATTAAATATCCTAAAATAGCCCCCACCTTTTTTGTCACTATTTTATGCTGTATTTACATTACAGATCTCTCTTCAACAGTAATGTTGAAATATATTTCAGGTTTTGACAGTGCTTTCTGAAGGTTTTGCATTGTTGGCTTGTATGGATCTCCGCCAACACCAGGTGAAGGTTCATGGCTAAAAATATAGGTGGTGATTCTTGTTTCCCTACTGCCCCATTTGCACTTAAAAAAGGGTGGAATGGAGCAAACATCCATGCAGAATGGCAGTGCTGACTTACCATGGATTTTCCATTCGTCCTAATTTTCAGATGGAGCTTGATCCAGATAGCCAGAGCTCCTGTCTGAAACAGGCGGGTGTGCCCACACATATGTTGGTCAGGGTCAGATTATACAGTTACATAGAAACATAGAAGATAGGAGCAGGAGTAGGCCATTCAGCCCTTCGAGCCTGCTCTGCCATTCAATGCGATCATGGCTGATCATCCAAATTCAGTACCCTGTCCCTGCTTTCTCCCCATATCCCTTGATCCCTTTAGCCTTAAGAAATATATCCAACTCCTTCTTGAATATATTTAATGAATTGGCCTCAACTGACTTCTGTGGTAGAGAATTCCACAGGTTCACCACTCTCTGGGTGAAGAAATTCCTCCTCATTTCTGTCCTAAATGGCTTACCCCTTATCCTTAGACTGTGACCCCTGGTTCTGGACTCCCCGACCATCGGAAACATCCTTCCTGCATCTAGTCTGACCAGTCCTGTCAGAATGTTATAAGTTTCAATGAGATCCCCTCTCATTCTTCTAAACTCCAGCGAGTATAAGCCCAATCGACACAATCTCTCCTCATACGTCATTCCTGCCATCCCAGGTATCAGCCTGGTGAATCTTCGCTGAACTCCTTCCATGGCAAGAACATCCTTCCTCAGATAAGGTGACCAAAACTGCACACAATATTCAAGATGTGGTCTCACCAAGGCCCTGTACAACTGCAGCAAGACATCCTTGTTCCTGTACTCAAACCCTCTCGCTACGAAGACCAACATACCATTTGCCTTCTTAACCGCCTGCTGCACCTGCATGCTTACCTTCAGTGACTGGTGCACAAGGACACCCAGGTCTCGTTGCACTTCCCCTTCTCCCAATCTATTGCCATTCAGATAATAATCTGCCTTCCTGTTTGTGACATCAAAGTGGATAACCTCACATTTATCCACGTTATATTGCATCTGCCATACTTCTACCCAATCACCCAACCTGTCCAAATCATCCTGGAGTTTCTCGGCATCCTCCTCACAGCACACACGCCCATCCAGCTTTGTGTCATCTGCAAACTTGGAGATATTACATCTCGTTCCCTTGTCTAGATCATTAATATATATTGTTAATAGCTGGGGTCCAAGGACTGATCCATGCAATATCCCACTAGTCACTGCCTGCTACTCGGAAAAAGACCAGTTTATTCCAACTCTTTGCTTTCGTCTGCCAACCAGATCTCTATCCATGTCAATATTTTGCCCCCAATCCCAAGTGCCTTAACTTTACACGCTAATCTCTTATGTGGGGAACTTATCAAAAGCCTTTTGAAAGTCCAAATACACCACATCCACTGGTTCTCCCTTATCTATTTTACAAGTAACATCCTCAAAAAATTGCAGTAGATTAGTCAAGCACGATTTACCTTTTGTAAATCCATGCTGACTTTGTCCGATCCTGTCACTGTTTTCCAAGTGCTCTGCTATTACATCTTTTATAATGGCCTCTAGCATTTTCCCCATTACCGATGTCAGGCTTACTGGTCTGTAATTCCCCGTTTTCTCTCTACCACCTTTTTTTGAATAGTGGGGTAACATTAGCTATCCTCCAATCCATGGGTACTGTTCCAGATTCCATCGAATGTTGGAAGATGATCGGCAATGCATCTACTATTTCTAGGGCCACTTCCTTAAGTACCCTAGGATGTAGATTATAAGACCCTGGGAATTTATCGGCCTTCAATCCCGTCAATTTCCCTAACACCATGTCCCTACAAATACTGATTTCTTTCAGTTCCTCCCTTTCATCAGACCCTATGTTCTCCAACATCTCTGGGAGGTTATTTGTGTCCTCCTTTGTGAAGACAGAACCAAAATATGTATTTAATTGGTCTGCCATTTCTTTGTTTCCCATTATAAATTCCCCTGATTCTGACTGCAGGGGACCTATGCTTGACTTCACCAATCTTTTTCTCTTCACGTATCTATAAAAGATTTTACAGTCAGTTTTTATGTTCCCTGAAAGCTTACTCTCATATTCTATTTTCCCCTTCTTAATTAATCCCTTTGTCCTCCTTTGTTGAATTCTAAACTGCTCCCAATCCTCAGGTTTACTGCTTTTTCTGGCCAATTTATATGTCCTCTCCTTGGATCTTATGCTATCCCTAATTTCCCTTGTTAGCCACGGTTGAGTCACCTTTTTTGTTTTATTTTTATGCCAAACTGGGATGAACAAATTCTGTAGTTCCTCCATGCAGTCTTTGAATGTTTGCCATTGCCTATCCACCGTCAACCCTTTGAGTGACATTCCCCAATCAATCCTACCCAACTCATGCCTCATACTATCATAATTTCCTTTATTTAAATTCAGGACCCTTGTCTCTGAGTCAACTACTTCACTCTCCTCTTAATGAAGAATTCTATCATATTATGATCGCTCCGACCCAAGGGGCCTTCTACAACAAGATTGCTAATTAATCCTTTCTCATTACATAATACCCAGTCTAAGATGGCCTGATCTCTGGTTGGTTCCTCGACATATTGGTCCAGGAAACAATCCCGTAAACACTCCAGGAATTCCTCCTCCACAGTATTGTTACAAATTTGGTCAGCCCAATCTATATGTAGATTAAAGTCACCCATGATGACTACTGTGCCCTTATTGCACGCTTCTCTAATTTCCCTTTTAATGCCATCCCCAACCTCCGCATAGATATACCATTATATAGCACTCCCACTAATATTTTCTGCCTCTTGGTATTTCTCAGTTCTACCCATACAGTTTCCACATCATCAGAGCTAATATCCTTCCTTACAATTGTGTTAATCCCCTCTTTAACCAGCAATGCTACCCCACCTCCCTTTCCTTTTTGCCTATCTTTCCTGAATATTGAATACCCCTGGATGTTGAGTTCCCAGCCTTGGCCATCCTGGAGCCATGTTTCCATAATCCCAATCAAATCATATTCGTTTACCTCTATTTGCGCAGCTAATTCATCCACCTTGTTATGAATGCTCCTCGCATTAAGACACAAAGCCTTCAGGCTTGTTTCTTTAATGCTCTTAGACCTATTAGAATTATTATTTACTGTGGCCATGTTTGATTTAAACCGTTGATTTCTCTGACTGCCACTTTTGTTTTTCTCCTTCCTATCTTTTGCTTTTATCCTTGTTTCCCTTTCCTCTGTCTCCCTGCTCAGGTTCCCAAACCCCTGCCATTTTAGTTTAAACCCTCCCCCAGAGCACTAGCAAAGACCCCCAACGTCATTTTTGTCTCTGCTTGCATTGCTACTGCAACTTCCTTCTTCCACAGTGAGACATTTTGCTTGCATTAGCTTGTGGGTTTTTTCACCTTAAATGATTTCAAAGTGATGGCAGTGACTGCAGAATATTCTGCACTCTTAAGATACTTCTGGCATCACACTTATTTCTTAATAGGAGTCCTTCTGGGAATCCCACTCTGACAAGTGGAGAACATACATAGAATTTACAACACTGAAACAGGACATTCAGCCCAACCAACCCACATCAATGTTTACCCTCCATTCGAGCAGGAGCAGAGCAGGAGGAAGGAGCAAAGAGCTGCATCTGGGTGAAGACAAAATAAAAGGAGGTGTGTTTGCAGGAATCCTTACCATCCCAACACAGTTTATAGGCCAGGAAAACATACCTGTAGTTCTCTGAGGAGCAGTACATAAGGAGGCTTTGCTTCTCTAAGGAGGTTGTGACAGGGTTGTATTACTTCAAGCAACAAATCATGCAACCAATTGTCACAGCTAGCACAGGACTGCCTGTAGCAGTCAAGATGATTGCAGCCCTGAAGTTGGTTGTATCCAGCTATTTCGAGGCAGCCACTGATGATATCAGTAACCTCAGTCAGTCTGCAGTCCATGTTGCATGAACAAAAACAACAAATACTTGCATTTATATAGCACCTTTAACATTGTGAAACATCCCAAGGCGCTTCACAGGAGCGTTATCAAACAAAATTTCTCACTGAGCCACATAAGGAGATATTAGGGCAGATGAGGTCATAGAGCTAGGTTTTAAGGAGCATGTTAAAGGAGGAAAGAGTGCTAAAGAGGCAGAGAGGGAATTCTCAAGCTTAGGACCTAGGCAACTGAAGGCACAGCAGCCAATGGTGGACCGATTAAAATCGGGAATGCACAACAGGCCAGAATTGGAGGAGCGCAGATATCTCGGAGGCTTATAGGGCTGGAGGAGGTTATAGAGATAGGGACAGGTGAGGCCATGGAGGGATTTGAAAACAAGGGTGAGAATTTTAAAATCAAGGCGTTGCTTAATCAGGAGCCAATGTAGGTCAGCGAGCACAGGGGTGATGGGTGAACGGGACTAAGTACGAGTTAGGATACGGGCGGCAGAGTTTTGGATGAGCTTAAGTTTATGAAGAATGAAAGATGGGAGGCCAGCCAGGACAGCATTGAAATAGTTAAGTCTAGAGGTAACAAAGACATGGATAAGGGTTTCAGCAGCAAATGAGCTGAGGCAGGGCGGAGTCAGGCGATGTTACGGAAATGGAAACAGGCGGTTTTAGTGATGGCGCAGATATGTGGTTGGAAACTCATCTCGGGGTCAAATACGACACCAAGGTTGCGAACTGTCTGGTCCAGCCTCAGACAGTTGCCAGAAAGAAGGATAGAGTCGGTGGCTAAGGAACGGAGTTTGTGGCGGGGATCTAAAATAATAGCTTCAGTCATCCCAATATTTCGTTGGAGGAAATTTCTGCTCATCCAATACTGGATGTCAGACAAGCAGTCTGACAATTTAGATACTGTTAAGGGGTCAAGAGAGGTGGTGGTGAGGTAGGGCTGGGTGTCGTCACCGTACATGAGGTACCTGATGTGTTTTCAGATGATGTCGCCGAGGGGCAGTATGTAGATGAGAAATAGGAGGGGGCCAAGAATAGATTCCTGGGGGACACCAGAGGTAACAGTGCGGGAGCGGAAAGAGAAGACATTGCAGGTGATTCTCTGGCCATGACTGGATAGATAAGAATGAAAGCAGGCGAGTGTAGTCCCACCCACCTGGATGACGATGGAGAGGCGATGGAGGAAGGTGGTGTGGTCAACCATGTCAAAGGCTGCAGGCAAGTCGAGAAGGACGAGGAGAGATAGTTTACCACAGTCACATAGGATGTCATTTGTGACTTTGATAAGAGCCGTTTTGGTATTGTGGCAGGGGCGGAAACCTGATTGGAGGGATTCAAACATGGAGTTCTGGGAAAGATGGGCACGGATTTGGGAGGCGACAGTACGTTCAAGGATTTGGAAGAGGAAAGGGAGGTTGGAGATAGAGTGGTAGTTTGTAAGGACAGAGAGGTCAAGGGTTGATTTTTTGAGGAGGAGGTGATGATGGCAGATTTGAAGGGGAGGGGAACAGTATCTGAGGAGAGAGAACAGTTCACAATATGAGTTAACATTGGAGCCAGGAAGGGTAGTTGGGTGGTCAACAGTTTAGTGGGAATAGAATCGAGGGAGCAGGAGGTGGGTCTCATGGACAAGATGAGCTTGGAGAGGACATGAGGGGAGATAAGAGAAAAAGTAAAGAAAGATGCGTTTCAGGGCTAGGGCAGGGGGGAACCCGGTGGGCTAGGATAAGGGAGGGAAGCGGCAGAGGCACCTGAACAGATGGTCTCACTCTTAGTAACAAAGATGGCTATGAGCTCCTAGCACTTGTTGTTGGAGGTGAGGGTGGAGGAGGCAGGGGAGAGGGGTTTAAGAAGGCGGTTTATAGTAGAGAAAGGAATCCGGCAGTCATATTAAGCAGGTGACTGATGCCATGTTTGATAGAGCAGACACTTTCATCATTTTCCCCATGGACAACCAGAAGCAGAAAGATAGGGCTCTGGGGTTTGCACTGATTGCAGTATAATGCCACCTTGTGGGCTCTTTCATACGACCTCACTGTCTTCATGAATCTCAAGGACTTCCTCTCAATTAATGTGCAACTGGTGTATTATCACCAGCATCCCATCCTGCAGGCCTGTGCCTGCTTTAATGGCAGCTGCCTTGATGCATTTTTACTGCAGCAAACCTCATCCCTCCACCCTTTGTCCTACACAGCAAGTAAGGGGCTCGCTGCTTGTGGATATGGGCTATGAATTCAGTGTAAATAAAAATCAGGAGAGTTGTAAGACAAGCTGCTGATTCGCTATCACCCATTTTACACTTCACATAAAGTCAAAATCTATCCCACTATCTGTGCCGTGCAGGCTGAATTTTGATGTTTGTTCATGGAATGGTCAGAGTGACTGATGGTTCATCTTCTGGAGGGTTCTCCTCCTTAGTTTGTGTGACTGGAACACAGGTTATCTGATAGACATAGAACAAGGGACGAGGGGCAAGAATTAGCATGTAGTGGCAGGGTTAAGCAGTAGAGATGAGTGGCACATAATGCACAACCAAGTTGTCATGATCAATTTGTGTGTGACTGAGTGAGTTTAGTTATAAAGAGAAAAGAAGGGTATGATCCTCAAACACCCTGTTGTGCCAGGCCTCCAGCCTTGCCATCTGCATGCCTACTCTCTGCCCATGATGTCGATGACGTCCATCTCCATTATTGTCAGAGTTTGCAGATTGACAGGGTCTCTTTTTACACTACTTGTCACCCGTCTATTGTGTGCCATCTATTTCTGCAAGAAGATGAGAAGTGGATTAATATGTTCCCTGGACAAGGCTTTCAACATGCAAGAAGTATGCATAATGACGGGAAGAAGCAGCAAGTGTGGCCAAGGGGGAGGAGTGGTTGTAAAGTAGCAGATTTTGAGGGGGTGAGTGCAGTCAGAAAACAGGTGCAGTAAAATCTTCCCTGCTGACTTGAGGAGAGCCATAGGAAGTGGGGATGGGAAGATTGATAGTGCTGAGGCTATAATATGGTCATGCAGGGCTATGAAGGGTCATAATTGTGACTTTTACACAAATTCTGCATGTTGCTTTAGTAAAAAGATTTGTTTAAAACATTTTCCACAACCAAGTAAAAGTTCCACTTCTTGCAGACACTTTCCCCTCAAATTGAATCAATTCTGTTCCCAGTTTTCTGGAGAATAACTAATCATCCAATTCCAAATCACCAACCAAAAAGAACCTTGTCCAGAATATTCCCGTTGCCACGCTTGCTGGTTTGGGGGCGGGTCGGCAGTAAAAGTGGCAGAAATAGCGAGCGTGTCTGGAACCCGCCGTCTAGAGCATTTAACTCGGGTGGCTTTGAAGGGGCAACACAGAACCGATCCACAGAGGCGGGCGACCTCATTGAAATCATTAAATGCATGTTTACAGACCCTTAACAGAGATTATAAAACCAAATTCTGAGTTTTACTGCAAGGGCACAGGATTCACGAAGGTCAGGTGCCTCACCTGTGAAGGGCAGGTAGATGCTCAATGGCCATTGGCGAGTTCATTCATTGACAGCTAGGAAAAGCATATTTTGGTCTCCTTACCTAAGGAAGGATATACTTGCCACAGAGGGAGTGCAACAAAGGTTCACCAGACTGGTTCCTGGGATGGGGGGGTTGTCCTGTGAGGACAGATTGAGTAGACTAGGCCTATATTCTCTAAAGTTTAGAAGAATGAGAGGTGAGCTCATTCAAACTTACAAAATTCTTACAGGGCTTGACAGGGTAGATGCAGGAAGGATGTTTCACCTGGCTGGGGAGTCTAGAACCAGTGGTCGCAGTCTCAGATTAAGGGGTCAGCCATTTAGGACTGAGATGAGGAGAAATGTCTTCACTCAGAGGGTGGTGAATCTTTGGAATTCTCTACCCCAGAGGGCTGTGGAGGCTCAGTCGTTGAGTATATTCAAGACAGAGATCGATAGATTTTTGAATATTAAGGGAATCAAGGGATATGGGGATAGTTCAGGGAAGTAGAGATGAGGTAGAAGATCAGCCATGATCTTATTAAATGGCGGAGCAGGCTCAAAGGGCCAAATGGCCTACTCCTGCTCCTATTTCTTATGTTCTTATGTTCTTAAATACTGCAACATTACACCTCATTACTTGTCTCATAGAAAGGCTCTTGCTCACTCCATTTTACAACAGATTTGGTTGTCAGCAGTTTGCAGGTTATTTCTGAAACCTCGGAAGCCACTCTCACCACATTTACATAAGAACATAAGAACATAAGAAATAGGAGCAGGAGCAGGCCAATCGGCCCCTCGAGCCCGCTCCGCCATTCAATAAGATCATGGCTGATCTGATCCTAACCGCCAATCTACAATCCACTACTACTCACTATCACAACATTGAGGCATTGGCCCTCTCATCTCCACTTTACCTGCCATCTACTACATCAGCATGGATGCCGCTTGTACTGTCTCACCTTGGTCCTCAGAATAGGACCAAGATGAGCCCCACCACCAGCAGCAGCAGCCACATCAGCAGCAGCAGCAGTCACAACTGCAGCCTTCTCCTCTGTGGTAAACCACTGTATTGTATATTGCCACCTCTGGGTGGTGCTGTGTATGGAGGCATGCCTCAGCTGACTCCACCCACCACTGTGTGGGTTTCGTTCAGACTTGTTCAGTCACTCACGAAGAAGCATGGTCTCTTCTTAGCTAATAAAAGCCTTATTCATCTCTTCTTTCGACTCATCATCTCTTCTTCGACTCATCACCTTTTATGAAGTAATTGATAAGCGTATCAATTTTATTAGCTAAAAGTTAAATGGCGACACCTGAGGAGCAACAACAGCAACGGATACAGCAGACATTGCTGAGAGCCCTCAGACCACCACGCCTGGACCTCGACCCTCAAGATGTGGGTGCATCAGCCAAGTTTGAACACTGGCTGAGCTGCTTTGAATCCTTCCTCGCAATCTCACAGGTTACAGAGGAGGATCACAAACTGAAAATTTTGACCGCCCAGGTGAGCCATCAAGTATATATGCTAATCCGAGACTCTAATACGTACGTGGCGGCCCTCGAGCTACTAAAAGGGCAATATACGCGCCCAGTGAACACAATTTACGCCCGACACCTCTTGGGATCCCGCAGGCAGCAACCGGGAGAATCGGTAGGGGCATTTGCACGGGCGCTACTGGCACTCTGCAGAGACTGCGATTGTAAAGCGGTAACGGCTGTGGAGCACGCGCAGGGACTCGCCTGTGATGCCTTCGTCAGGGGCCTCCAGTCAGACCACACCCGGCAGAGACTGCTAGAAAGCAAGGAACCCGACCTGAAGACGGCCATTGCCCTTGCGCTCTCGTTAGAGGAGGCCCACCGAAACCTCGAGGCATACCCCCGTAACGGCGCCGAGACATGGCAATCGAAACCGTGGGACACGGGACCGCCGCCCCCGGCACCAACCGCTGCAGCGACCCAACCGAGACAGCAGCCTCCGGTAAGAACTGCTTCGATGCCCAGTAACCAGGCCCAAAAATGCTATTTCTGTGGCCAGTTAAAACATCCCAGAGCGCACTGCCCAGCTAAGACAGCTACCTGCTCGGGCTGCGGGAAGAAAGGCCATTACGCTAACGCCTGCAAGGGGAAGCCAGCCAGCAGCGCAGCGTGCGGGCCGTGGGAGCAGCCATCTTATCCGCCATTTTGTGTACCCCCGGCCGCATGGCATCCGCCGCCATCGTATCCAACGCACTCAACCGCCATTTCGTCACCGGAACCGACCACCGTCTCGGCGGATGACTATAGTGACTCACTAAGCCACATACTGGCCTCCGTGACGCTGGATCAAGGCCACCCTCACCATCTATCCAGCTCCATGATGGATATCGCGGTAAACGGCCGCGCCACCAGTTGCCTGATCGACAGCGGGAGCACAGAGAGTTTCGTCCACCCCAACACGGTACGTAGCCACTCCCTCACGATTCTGCCAACGCACCATCGCATTTCTATGGCGTCCAAGTCCGAGTCAATGGACATCAGCGGCTACTGTGTGGTGACCCTGTCAGTAGGGGGCACTGAATATCAAAAATTTAAACTGCTAGTCCTGCCCCGTCTTTGCGCTGCCGTCCTGCTAGGGTTGGATTTTCAGTGCCACCTTAAGAGTGTCACACTAGCATACGGTGGACCCCTCCCCCCACTCACAGTCTGCAACCAACAACTTTTAAATCGCCCGCTGCAAACCACCTGCAGCCTTTCCACATTAAAAGTCCCCCCCCCTCCCCTGTTCGCTAACCTCACCCGCGACTGTAAACCCATCGCTACCAAAAGCAGGCGGTACAGTGCCGGGGACAGAGCTTTTATCAGCTCTGAGGTGGAGCGGCTCTTGAAGGAGGGCATTATCGAAGGTAGCACTAGCCCCTGGCGAGCCCAGGTTGTAGTCGTTAAAACCACTGCAAAACGCCGCATGGTAATCGACTACAGCCAAACCATAAACCGGTACACCCAGCTGGACGCGTACCCCCTCCCTCGCATATCTGATATGGTCAATCAGATTGCGCAATACAAAGTATTCTCCACCATCGACCTTAAGTCAGCGTACCACCAGCTGCCCATCCGCCATGAGGACCGCCAGTATACTGCCTTCGTGGCAAACGGCCGCCTCTACCACTTCCTTAGGGTCCCCTTCGGCGTCACCAACGGGGTTTCGGTCTTCCAAAGGGAGATGGACCGAATGGTTGACCAGAACGCGCTGCGGGCAACCTTCCCCTATTTGGATAACGTCACCATCTGCGGCCACGACCAGCAGGACCACGACGTTAATCTAGCAAATTTCCTCCGTACGGCCCAACGGCTGAACCTAACGTACAATAAGGAAAAATGTATGTTTCACACCAAGCGCCTGGCCATCCTCGGCTGCGTGGTGGAGAACGGAGTCATCGGGCCCGACCCCGACAGAATGCGCCCCCTAATGGAGCTACCCCTTCCCCACTGCCAAAAAGCACTGAAGAGATGCCTGGGGTTTTTCTCCTACTACGCCCAGTGGGTGCCCCTCTATGCAGACAAAGCCAGGCCCCTCATCAAAGCCACCTCCTTCCCCCTGACACCAGAGGCGTGTGCAGCCTTCACTCTTATCAAGAACGATATCGCGAAGGCCGCAATGCACGCGGTGGATGAGTCCATCCCCTTCCAAGTGGAGAGCGATGCCTCCGACTTCGCCCTAGCCGCGACCCTTAACCAGGCGGGCAGACCCGTGGCCTTTTTCTCAAGGACCCTCCAGGGCCCCGAGACGAGACACTCCTCCGTCGAAAAGGAGGCCCAGGCTATTGTAGAAGCGGTGCGTCACTGGAGGCATTACCTGGCCGGGAAACGATTTACCCTGCTCACTGACCAGCGTTCAGTAGCTTTTATGTTTAATAATAAGCAGAGGGGTAAAATCAAGAACGACAAGATCTTGAGGTGGAGAATCGAACTCTCCACCTACAATTATGATATCTTGTATCGGCCAGGGAAACTCAATGAGCCCCCAGATGCCCTATCACGTGGTACATGCGCCAACGCGCAGAGTGATAGGCTGCAGTCCCTCCACAATGACCTCTGCCACCCGGGGGTCACCAGGTTTTTCCATTTTATCAAATCCCGTAACCTGCCCTACTCCATCGAGGAGGTCAGGACCATGACCAAGAGCTGCCAAATCTGCGCCGAGTGCAAACCGCACTTCTATAGGCCGGACAGAGCAAGCCTGATCAAGGCCACCCGCCCCTTCGAACGCCTGAGCGTCGATTTTAAAGGGCCCCTCCCCTCCGCTGACCGCAATGTGTACTTCCTCAACATAGTTGATGAGTACTCCCGTTTCCCCTTTGCCATCCCTTGCCCAGACATGACCAGTACCACGGTCATCAAGTGTCTGAATGACATCTTCGCTCTGTTCGGGTTCCCCAGCTATATACATAGCGACAGGGGCTCATCGTTCATGAGCGACGAACTTCGGCAGTACCTGCTAACAAGAGGTATCGCCACGAGCAGGACCACCAGTTACAACCCCCGGGGGAACGGCCAGGTGGAAAGGGAGAACGCGACGGTTTGGAAGGCAGTCCTCTTAGCACTAAAATCTAAGGGCCTTCCGACCTCCCGCTGGCAGGAGGTCCTCCCTGCAGCGCTTCACTCCATTCGGTCACTGCTTTGTACTGCCACTAATGCGACCCCTCATGAGAAAATGTTCGTTTTCCCCCGGAAGTCTACATCGGGAACCTCGCTACCGGCATGGTTGACTTCTCCTGGGCCCGTCCTACTGCGGAGGCACGTGAGGACGCATAAAACGGACCCCCTGGTCGAGCGGGTGCACCTCCTACACGCCAACCCCCAGTATGCCTGGGTGACATACCCAGACGGGCGGGAGGACACGGTCTCCATACGAGATCTCGCACCCTCGGGTACCCCTGAATTACCACCGTTATCCCCCTTACCACCGTTATCCCCCTTACCACTGTTATCCCCCACCACCCCTCCCAACCCAACCCCTGCAGACGGCATGCCAAAGCCCCAGGAATCTTCGCCAACCACCCAGACACCAGACCCGACGTCGGATGCTGCAACACCACCGCCGCCACCACGACGATCAGGACGTCAGACAAGGCCTCCTGATAGACTTAACTTGTAGTACCCTTCACCCCGCCGGACTTCACATTAAACAAGGGGTGAATGTGGTAAACCACTGTATTGTATATTGCCACCTCTGGGTGGCGCTGTGTATGGAGGCATGCCTCAGCTGACTCCACCCACCACTGTGTGGGTTTCGTTCAGACTTGTTCAGTCACTCACGAAGAAGCATGGTCTCTTCTTAGCTAATAAAAGCCTTATTCATCTCTTCTTTCGACTCATCATCTCTTCTTCGACTCATCACCTTTTATGAAGTAATTGATAAGCGTATCATCCTCAAAGACCTAATGCTCCACAGGAGAGAGGGGGGGCACCACAGGGCTGCAACGTGCCAAAGGCGATACCCCCAACACAAGGTATACAGGCAGAGGATGAGCTTCCTCAACATGACTGAACAGCAGTGCTTCAGGAGGCTCAGGCTATCGCAGACATTTGTAGCTTGCTGGAACAAGACCTGCTGCCCAGGGGCTCTTGTGGACACTCCTTACCACTGGCTGTCAAAGTCACCACCGCCCTCAACTTCTTCACTTCAGGCACCTTCCAAGGATCTGCAGCAGACATTTGCGGGATCTTGCAGTCGGCCACCCACAGATGCATCACCCAGGTGACTGATGCCATGTTTCACAAGTCAGCCAATTATATCAACTTTGCCACTGATGAGGCCAGTGTTACTGAATGGGTGCTTGGCTTTGTAGCTCTGGCTGACTTCCCACAGGTGCAGGGTGTCATCTACTGCCCACATGTGGCCATGAAGGCACCCCAGGAGTGTTTGTGAACCGCAATGTGCAGCTCGTCTGCAACCATAAAATGGTAATTATGCATATGTGCGCCAGATTCCCTGGCAGCTGTCATGACTCTTTCATGCTGCACCAGTCCACCCTCCCTCAGCTCTTCGCACCTCCAAATACACTTACCGGCTGGCTGCTTGGAGACAAGGGATATCCACTGAAGACGTGGCTCAAGACACCCTTGAAGATGCCAAGTACTGAGGCTGAGGAGCATTATAATGAGAGCCACATGTCTACCAGATGTGTCATAGAGCAAGCAATAGACATGCTGAAGATACGCTTCAGATGCCTTGACAGATCTGGAGGAGTACGCACCAGCCAGGGTCTCCAGAATCATCATCATTTTTTTAATTTTTATTCATGATGGGATGTGGGCATCGTTGGCTGGCTAGGCCTGCATTTAGTGCCCATCCCTAATTGCCCTTGAGAAGATGGTGGTGAGCCACCTTCTTGAACCGCTGCAGTCCATATGGTGTACGTACACCCACAATGCTGTTAGGAAGCGAGTTCCAGGATTTTGGCCCAGCGACAGTGAAGGAACGGCGATACAGGCCCAAGTCAGGGTGGTGTGTGGCTTGGAGGGGAACTTGTAGGTGGTGATGTTCCCATGCGTCTGCTGCCCTTGTCCTTCTAAGTGGTAGAGGTCGCCGGTTTGGAAGGTGCTGTTGAAGGAGCTTTGGCGAGTTGCTGCAGTGCATCTTGTAGATGGTACACACTGCAGCCACAGTGCGCCAGTGGTGCAGGGAGTGAATGTTGAAGGTGGTGGATGGAGTGCCAATCAAGCGGGCTGCTTTATCCTGAATGGTGTTGAGCTTCTTGAGTGTTGTTGGAGCTGCACTCATCCAGGCAAGTGGAGAGTATTCCATCACACTCCTGACTTGTGCCTTGTAGATGGTGGAAAGGCTTTGGGGAGTCAGGAGGTGAGACACTCGCCGCAGAATTCCCAGCCTGTGGCCTGCTCTTGTAGCCACAGTATTTATATGGCTGGTCCAGTTCAGTTTCTGATCAATGGTAACCCCCAGGATGTTGATAGTGGGGGATTCAGCGATGGTAATGGCATTGAATGTCAAGGGGAGATGGTTAGAGTCTCACTTGTTGGAGATGGTTATTGCCTGGCACTTGTGTGGTGCGAATGTTACTTGCCACTTGTCAGCCCAAGTCTGAATGTTGTCCAGGTCTTGCTGCATATGGACACGGACTGCGTCAGTATCTGACGAGTCTCGAATGGTGCTGAACAGTGTGCAATCATCAGCGAACATCCCCACTTCTGACCTTATGATGGCACAACATAGCGCAGCAGCGAGGATTGGAGCTGCAGGAGGAGCATGGCGCACAGCACACAGCCTCTTCAGAGGAGGAGGAGGAAGATGAGGAGGAGGAAAAACCTGAGGTGCAGATCGCACCAGTAGCGGCACACATTGCTGCCCGGGAGGCCTGGGATGGCCTCATCATGGCCAGATTTACTTAACTTGTTCCAATGCAGCCACACGCCTGCCACATGCCGTATTAAGCTCCCCCCACACCCCTCACCACCCTCCCACCCCGCCAACAACACCATAAAGCATCCCTACAATGATCAAGCAATCCCTCTGACCTAAAGCTCTAATGCTCAAGGTTAAGTAATGTGTCACCATTCACTCTAAGTGACAAAGCCACTTCCAAGGTTTGAGGCAAAAATGGACAAGACCTGAAAGTGGTGCAAAGATAACCATTTATGTGTGTCATCAAAATAACTGAAACATACCACTAACATTTTTTGATACACCCATGTGCATACCCTTGTGCATTTACTTTTGTGTCATTTTTCTTTTCCGAGTGCTTCTACGAGATACAACCCCTGTGATTTCAGCAGAGGTAGTTGCAGGTTTCTCACTTCCCTGCTGCGACTCGTCAGACACTTTTGGCGGTTGTCCTCTGGGTTTTGGAGCCTGTGATGGCCCCGACAAAGTCTGCTCCTCCTGCGACTTTGCAGGGGCAGACTCGGCCTTCGGGATCCGAGGAAGCATGTGGGGATTTGACTGAGGGGGAGGCAATGGGGGAGAAGTGGGAGCACTTTGAGAAGAGCCCCCATTTCCATGTCCCCTCTCACCATTATCCCTCTCATGGGCCACCTGCACTTCCCTGCTAGCAAGGAGCTGGCAAACACCTTGCTGCACAACAGTGGGGCAATGAAGGCCCAAGTCTACGTTTACAGCCCTCCTTGAGAGGAGGTCTATGAGCGCGTGCCACTGTTGTCCACTGCTAGCATGTGCTCATGTGAGTGGCGCATTTGCTGCTCCATGCAGGTGGCCATCCTTTCCATGGAAGAGCACATCGTCGCCGTTGCCTGCGACATGGTGGTGCTCACGTTGGAGATGAACTCCTGCATTCTCTGAACACTTGCAGACATCGCGGCTGCAAAAAATGCCAGAGCCTCATGCAATTGTGGCTGCCCCTCCAAGATCACCCTCTTTCTCGATGGCCCCTGAGGCTCAGTGTCTGCATGCAGCTGAGCTGAGCTTTGACCGTCTTGTGCCCTCCGGCAAGGAGTCTCCACTGTTGTCCCTGTCAACACTGCCTGCTTTTGCTCACTTGTGAATTGTGAGACACCATGTGACAACTCTACTCTATAGCGCAAAGGACCCACCAAGGTGTACGTATCTGCGCTGGTACTGGCCGCGCTTGGGGCTTCTGACGTTGCACCTTCAGAGGCTGGAGTTTCCTCTGAGGAACCCTCTTCCTCCTGCGGCTGGACTGTGGGTGGCGGGGGGTGGCAGTTGATGGATCTGTGGGAGAACAAAGAGATGAATTAGAAGTGTTATAATAAGAATGGGTAACATTACCATTATGCACATGATGGCACTTCACTGGTTGCTGACATCAGTCACCATATGAGTAACTGTTGTGTGTCATGTGATTTTATGATATGTGATTCTGTCACCAGGTTGTTGGGATGTCCCCCCTCTCTCTGACTCCCACTGCCAGCATCTCTCGAGCTCCTGAGATCTCCAGAGCCCCCTCCTGTGCTGCTGTTAGGCGTGCAAAGACTGGAGGGCCACCTTCGGTTCTCTCCCTCTCTCTCTGTTGTTATGGGCTCTTTTCTCCTGCAAGGAGGGAAAGAAGAGAAGTTTGAGTGAGAGTAATGGATGGGTTACATCTGTAGAGAGTGGCTGTGAGGGAGTGGGATACCAATGCCAAATGGCCTCCTTCTGTGGTGTTACTTCCTATAATTGCATTAGAATGAGGGTGAGTGTGAGGGCTGGCTAGTTAGATGGGGATGTAAGTATGTACATGGCGAGAGAGGGATGGGTGGACCTGGAAGGTATGTTGGTGTGAGTAATGATGTGCAGGAGCAAGCTTGGGAAGGCAGAGTGATCGGGATGTGGTGACAGGCACATCAGGATGAAGGTGAGTGTGGCATTGCACTCACCTTTCCTGACCTCATCAGATCATTGAATCTCTTCCTGCACTGGATCCAGGTTCTCCTCATGACCTCTGTGCTGCTGACCTCCTCAGCTATTTCAGCCAGGCCCTTTTCGTTTCTTGGGGAGGTCTCTTGCGCCCATCTGCTGGGAAGAGGACCTCCCTGTGTGCTCTTACTGCCACGATCAGAACATGCAGCGAGGCATCTGTAAAGCTGGGCGCAGCCCTCTGCCTTTGATTATTCATATTTTTCACTTAGCACAATAACTCCAACCTTTCCAATGCTCCTTCTACACTTGTGTGCAAGGCTACTTTAAAAATGGGCTCTGGAAATGAGTCATCAATGATGTCATCACACACGCATCGTATAATAGGGCCGGGAAACGCGCATGGCTGGTTTAATTGGGGCCATTACAGCTTTCTTCCATGGCGCTCGTTAGTTATGCAGGGCAGGCTTGGAGCAGTAATTCCACTCGTGATAGGTTTACCACTGCTGAGAGGGAGGGAAATATAGATCTGGGCAGCATCATTTTATTGCAACTGCTTCCCTGAGATAAGAGTCACCTCAGGCCTCTAAAGCTCCAGAATAGCACCCCAACTACTCAATTTTCAACATCATCTCACTCAGGTAGCACATCATAGGAGTAGAAGAATTGGGCCTCAAACAAGTAAGTTAACTGCACAAGCGTAGACATCGTGTTAAGAAGTATTTGTAGAAAGAATAATTTACATTTTTGGCACTTTTTGGTGAATGTACTTCTGTAAACATGGCTTAAGCATATACTTGACCTACTTGACCTCGTCCTCACCAATCTACCTGTCACTGATGCATCTGTCCATGACAGTATTTGCAGGAGTGACCACTGCACAGTCCTTGTGAAGATGAAATCCCGTCTTCACACTGAGGACACCCTTCGTCATGTTATGTGGCACTAGCACCATGCTAAATGGGATAGATTCAGAACAGATCTAGCAGCTCAAAACTGGGCAGCCATGAGTCACTGTGGGCCATCAGCAGCAGCTGAATTGTATTCCACAATCTGTAACCTCATGGCCTGGCATATCCCTCACTCTACCATTACCATTAAGCCAGGGGACTAGCCCTGGTTCAATCAGGAGTGTAGAAGAGCATGTCAGGAGCAGCAACAAGTGCAAAGGTGCCAACCTGGTGAAGCAACAACACAGGACTACATGCATGCTAAACTGTGGAAGCAGCATGCTATAGATAGCGCTAAGCGATCCTACAACCAACGGATCAGATCAAAGCTCTAATCCTGCCACATCAATTAAACAATTAACGGGAGGAGGAGGAACCATGAACATCCTCATCCTCAATGATGGTAGAGCCCAGCTCGCGAGTGCAAAAAACAAGACTGAAGCATTTGCAACAATCTTCAACCAGAAGTGCTGAGTAGATGATCCAGGTGACAACACTACTCTATTTCATGTGGAATCCACTGAGGTGTGCATCCCTGCACTGGTTCTGGGTGCGCTTATGTCTGGTGATGCAGCGCCCTCAGAGGCTGGATACTCCTCTGAGGAGTCATCTTCTTCTTCCTCCTGGACAATGGGAGAGGCTCTTGATGGACCTGTGGGAGAGTAAAGTGATGAGTTAGATATGCCAACACCAAGAGTGGCTCGGTAGCACCACTACTGACCGGGCTGGCCACGTCCTGAAGGGCATAGCTGCCAGTCTGGGCCTACAACAGGTGGTGAGAGAACCAACACGAGGGAAAAACCTATTTGGCCTCGCCCTCACCAATCTACCTGCCGCAGATACATCTGTCCATGGCAGTATTGGTAGCAGAGTCATTGTGGAGACAAAGTCCCGTCTTCACACTGAGGACACCCTCCATCATGTTGTGTGGCACTACCACCGTGCGAAATGGGATAGATTCAGAACAGATCTAGCAGCTCAAAACTTGGCATCCATAAGGCGCTGTGGGCCATCAGCAGCAGCAGAATTGTATTCCACCACAATATTTAACCTTATGGCCCGGCAGATCCCTTAGTCTACCATTACCATCAAGCCAGGGGACCAACCCTGGTTCAATAAGGAGTGTAGAAAAGCATGCCAGGAGCAGCAGCAGACGTACCTAAATATGAGGTGCCAACCTGGGGAAGCTGCAACACAGGACTACATGCATGCTAATAAGCGGAAGTACAATACTATGGACAGGGCTAAGCGATCCCATAATCAACAGGTCAGATCAAAGCTCTGCAGTCTTGCCACATCCAGTCGTGAATGATGGTGGACCATTAAACAACTAACGGGAGGAGGAGGCTCCATGAATATCCCCATCCTCAATGATGGCGGGGCCCAGCAAGTCAGTGCAAAAGACAATACTGAAGCATTTGCAACCATCTTCAGCCAGAAGTGCTAGGTGGATGATCCATATCGGCCTACTCCTGAGGTCTCCACCATCACAGAAGCCAGTCTTCAGCCAATTCGATTCACCCTACATGATTATCAAGAAATGGCTGAGCGTACTGGATACAGCAAAGGCTATGGGCCATGACATCAAGGTAGCATTTGACAGTGGCATCAAGGAGCTCTAATAAAATTGAAGTCAATGGGAATCAGGGAGAAAACTCTCCACTGGCTGGAGTCATATCTAGCACAAACGAACATGGTTGTGGTTGTTGGAGGTCAATCATCTCAGCCCCAGGACAACACTGCAGGAGTTCCTCAGGGCAGTGTCCAAGTCCCCACCATCTTCAGCTGCTTCATCAATGACCTTCCCTCCGTCATAAGGTCAGAAGTTTGGATGTTCACTGATGATTGCACAGCGTCAGTTCCATTCGTATCTCCTCAGATATGTAGGTGGTGGCGTGTGCGCCCAGTCAGCTTCGCCTCTGACTGTCCTCTGAGCGGTTCGAATCGCTCCCACACCCCTGGGTTCTAGACACCGGATTAGGTACAGGCGGCGATACAGAAAATCGAGTAGACAAGTGGTTTGGTATAAGAAAACCAAGATTTTTAAAAAAACAGAATACAACAATCTTATGAAAAATTACTTGTATGAAAATACAGGCATAAACAATAATTACACTTATATGGGAATGGGGAACACACGGCACATCGAGGGAAAACAACTACATTAACAATCCCCTTATCCTTATTCCACCCCCTATACCTAACTAGATTAAGCTATGAGGGGCCAGGAATTCATGCTCACCAATCCAAAACCTGTTGCTTTAACGGTTGTGAGTTTTGAGATCTGTTCTCCCTGTCCTTTGGGGTACCCCGTCGCCACATGGTCTCAGGGCCCGGCGCTGAAGTTGTTGATGCGAAGCACCCTCCTTTTCCTCAGCTACCGTTGTCGTCTCGTCGCGATGGGTTTTCTTCTTCTTCTCCCTCGGGTGGTCGTCGGCGGTCTTTACCGTCTGAATGATTTCACTATCCAAGCTTCGGGCGCCGGTTTATTCGTCACTGGCGCTGCCACCCGCGTTTAATGCCAGCTTTTTCGCAATGTTCAAATGCCAACTTATTTTCACTGTCCATACATGCGTTACCACTTTCTTCACCAAACGCCAGCTTATAACTAGGCGTTTGGTTTTTACCAATGCGTCTTTCGCTGCCCTTCTCTGCTTTTATCAGTTACCTTCTTCTTTGTCTCGTCTCGTCTCATCTGCCCGTTTGTGGCCTGTGTGTCCTGTGTGGTATTGAACTCGGGTCTCGTTCTCCTCCCGCGTTTTGCCCCAGTGTAATGGGCGTTCTTGGTTGTTGAGCGGTGCGGGGAGCGAGAAGAGAGCCCGCCACGAGGCCAGGGCACGAGTACGAGCGGCAGCAGGCCAAAGGCCAAAACGGTGAGAGTAGGAGCAAGAGTCAAGAGTCAAGAGAGCGATTGTCACTCGTGGACCTACTATTATACCCGTTCTTCAACTCCTTATCTGCGCGCCAAATCAGGTCTGTCCATTGTTTAACTTTTGGTGGGCTTGTTTAAATGATTACAACCATTTAATTTAACGACTTTTGGAGTGGTTGTCTCCGGGTCTAATGGCCCTGATGTCCTGGTTGTTTGTCGTGGATAAGACCTAATTGTCCCCATCCTGACTTGATGGCTACTGTGAGCTGTTACCCATTTAACATGCAGAAACCTAATAGCCACGATTATAGGTCCATTCTAGCTTGATTGGATTCAAGTCGAATGAATGCATATTCTGTGTTTACTTTGTCTGGCTGGCTCCAGAGAGTCCTGTTCCACAGATTCCTGCATTTTAAGTTTCGTCTCTGGGCCTGCCTGTTTTTCAGAGCCCTGTTTAAAAATCCTGTTGGTTTTGATCACGAGGCTACAGAAGCCATTTTGGGTACCCTGTTTTCAATAACTTGTCCAAAACAGGGTCCCTTGAACCATAATTTGGGGAGTGTGGGAATTTTGAGAACCCTGCAGCTTACACTCCCCCCTGTTGATACTAAGCTTGCTTTAAGTATCATCCTGATGAGGTGAGCAAAATTTTTGACCCTCCATAGTCAACCTTCCTATCTAATATACCCACGACACATGCACTTCCCATTCCACGAAAATGTGGTGTACACAAGTATACATAGAATAATTACAGTCTTTTACACACATCCAAGCATGGAGGGGGCCGACACCCCTGCACCACTTGGTACACATACATCTTTATTAACAACAAGTTTGAGAATCTTTATTAAAAACAACAAACACAAAAAAAACAATCTTTAATCAGAAATACAAAAACTTAAACAGGTGTTTCTTCCTCCACCCTCACATAATGTTCCTTCCAGGTCCTCTGGTTTCAGAATTCTAGTATTTGACCTCTTCCCTTGCACTGAGTGCAGACTAGGTACAATACTATCCCCAACTGGCACACCACGAGGATGTGGGAAGCCAGTCTGATCCACGAAGGGACCTCTATATTATTGAAAATGTCCCACCAGGGTGGAATCACAATGTCCAATATCTTAGCCCTATCTCTACTGTTTTCTGCTCCAGAGTGTAAAAATGTTTCTGTGAAACTATAACGGCTTTGAGTATCTTGGTAAGGTGTTCTGGGAGAGGGAGAATTTCGTAGCCGAAATGCGCTATGTACTTTTGCAAATTGTTGAAATTCTCCTTTACACTGAGGTGAACAGTGGAGGGTTCAGTAATGGGGACAATTCGTTCCTGGGCCACTTGAACATCGGCCTCGGGTTTAAAGCAGAAACTGCTGTCACTTACACACCAGCTATGCTGTCCATGCTGGTAGTGGGGCATGCCTGTGGTGACACAATATGTCCCATCTCCTATATATGCTACCTGTGGGGGAACATGGCCTTGTGCCATTGCCTCCATGGTACAATTTATAGGTTTCACGCCAGCAGCTCTGAACCCGCACTGCAGTTTTGAATAGGTATTCAAGTGCTGGGGACACAGGATTATGTGTGCTCCCCGGCTCCGGCACCCCGAGAGGTCAATACCTGTCATAGCGTGCGCCCACTTTATGACGTAAGGTGGGACCGCTGTGAAACTAATGTGTGCACCCCCTTGAATGACTCCAATGTTCTCAACCCTGTATACCGGTGCGGGTCGGGCTGTCCTACCCATGACCGGCATCCTAACTACTACACCCATGATTGTGTGGTTGGACTGTCCACAATCCACGGGGACTGGGTAGGCTTCGGAAGCTAGCCGGAGTTGGCACGGGCTTAATGCATTCTCAAACGGATGGAGGGCTGCGAGGTGTTTGATGCTGATCCAGGAGGGGACTAAACCCTGTTTTAAATCCTCCAGATTACTGCGGCCCCCACCCAGCAACCACGCCCCATACAGCACGCACACCTCGTTCTGCGCAGCCTGGTCAGAAGCATTTCTGTCCTCCCTTATGAGGGCATTTACCATCTTTGCGTGTTTCTCCAGCTCCGCTATAATCTCCTTTAAATGGACCGTCATGGCCTGGTCCTCATGTAACTCCGAGCGCACTGCTTTTTTATCATCCATTAATATCTTCCTTAACTGTGTTTTTAAACCATTTATCTGGGTCTGCAGCTCTATGTCATCCAGACTGTTGATGACAGAGGATCCAGTGTTAAACGCAGTAAAAACATCATTCCATAATCCCCTTCTTTGTCTCCCTGCATTACCCAAAAACTTGCGGTGTGTGGTGTACAGTTCGGTTTTGTCAATATTGGCGAAATCGAACTCATAAAACTTCTTGAACATGTCCTTTAATGGGGCTTGGTATTGCTGCTCTGTTTCTTTGGGACACCACTCCGGTAAATGTACCTCGGTGAGATTTAAAATCACGGAGGCAACGCGTAGTGTACCCCCTGGTACAGCATCTGATCAGTAGATACTAGTACCAGTCCATTCCCTGGTCCCTTGATGTTGGTGGGGTACCCTTCCCTGGGTAACCTCGCCGCCTGCGCCGTGGGCAGGGGCTTTCAGGGGCGTGTAACAAGCTCAGTGGCATTGACTGGGATTGGGGAGTATGGCACCGCGCACACCTTCCGGCTGGTATCCCACTTTATCCCCTCCCCGGTGTCTCACCACTGTCGATGGAAAACAATGGATATGCCTGAGGGGCAGACCCTCTCTGACCCCCACATACAGATGTAAATCCCTTGATCCGGTTCCCACCACTTGTCCCAACACACACTTAATCCCCCATGAGTCCCTGTAATCGTCCGGTGGGTATTGTTCCCCAACTGTTCCCACTCGACTGCTCAGCTTTCTGAGCCACCACCACCTATCCAGAGGAATGTGTCCCTTGCACGTTAAACATACATGCTTCCCTGCGGTGACGCTGACCCTCGTGGTAACGACCCGTACCCTGGGGCACAGGAGGGAGGCCTCCCCGTACGTGAACCCGGTCTTGCTGGAGTACTGAGATGAACTGGACCCCAGCCACCCTGGCCACCTTCCCTCGTGGAGGTAGACGGCGGTCTCCTCTGCATCCCGTTCGCCGCTTCCGTCGGTTGCTATCGGCGCTCTATCTCCGGAGCACCCATAGATGTGGTAGTCTTCCACGTCGCCCCTCTTCCCCAGGCTCAGTCCCATCAGGACGAGTAGGATTACGATCCCCTTCATCCTGAAAGTCTTTCTGCAACAGATACAAAAACATGCAGCCAGGTCCCCAAGAGATTCTCTGGCTTGGGTGAAGCATAGTCAAGCCTTGCGGCCTTGACTCAAATACACACACTCTTAGCAGATTACTACTGAATTAAAACTACCCATCACCTTACTTAACTTAAGCTAAAACACCTGAACTTAAGCTAAATACCTAACCTTAAATTATAAACTTACATTACCTAAACTATATACATCCGCCGCCCGTCTCCGGGCGGCCAGGCTAATTCCTGGTTGGACTGCGGCACACCGCTTCCTCCGGCGTGGCTGCACCGTCCTGCACTGTTGGTCTCTCGCTGCCCGTGGCTGCTGGCTGGGGACCTCTGTCCTCGGACCTCCCCCTAACTCGAGGGGTGGCCCTTGGTAACTGGGGAGCTGGTGACTGTGGCTTTCTCAGCTGGGGCATCCATGGGGACCTTCTAGGGGCTTTGGCGGGTGGGGTTTTCTTGGCTGATGGGACTTTAACCTGAACCGCTGCTCCCTCAGGCTTGACCTCTCCTGAACCTGGGCTAGGGGCAGGTAACTCTTCGCAGCCTGTTGCTGCAAGCTTAGAGTCTCCACCCCCAGGTCCCGTGGCTGGGTCCGGGGCGGGGTTTTCGACCTCAGGTCCC
The DNA here is from genome assembly GCF_052327205.1 of Somniosus microcephalus. Classification (NCBI taxonomy): domain Eukaryota; kingdom Metazoa; phylum Chordata; class Chondrichthyes; order Squaliformes; family Somniosidae; genus Somniosus; species Somniosus microcephalus. The sequence continues at coordinate 94,396,364 of NC_140994.1, read as the reverse complement.
TCCTCCTCTACACCTGGGTTAGGGGTGGGGTTTTCACACTCGGGTCCCTCCTCCTCTATGCCTGGGTTAGGGGCGGGGTTTTCGCCCTCGGGTCCCTCCTCATCTGGATCCCAGAAGAGTGGGGGAGTGTCCCAATCGGTGGGCGGGATGGCCCCTCCCTTTAAGCAAGCCACAGCGCCTGCCTGTGCAGTCTGTGAACTCACTCCTGCTGCAGGCTGAGGATCTCTATCCTCAGACCTTACCCCAACTGGCTGTTTTCCTCTTTCAGGTGTAAACAGTTTGCACTGGTTAATATGAAACCATTTTGTGCGCCGAGGCATCTTAATGGCGTGTACCATGAGGCTGGCTTTATCTACAATGCTGTAGGGCCCCATGTATAATGGTTCCAAACTCCCTACTCGGGCATAGTTCCTCACCATGACCTGATCTCCTACCTCCCACTCTTGCTTAAAGGGAGGGGCCATCCCGCCCACCGATTGGGACACTCCCCCACTCTTCTGGGATCCAGATGAGGAGGGACCCGAGGGTGAAAACCCCGCCCCTAACCCAGGTGTAGAGGAGGAGGGACCCGAGGGTGAAAACCCTGCCCCTAACCCAGGTGTTTTCGGGGTTCGAGCAGCAATCAGTTACTCCGATGCTGCTTTCCCATGTTCCCAGCCGCCTGCTCGTGGACCTGCTTAAGTTGCTCAAAAAGGTTTCGGGTGAACCTGTCCCGGTTTACCTCTCTGAGCTGACGCTCCGTGAGCACTGGGGCTAGTACATGGGTGGTGGTCCGCATAACCCTGCCAGTCATCAGCTCGTACGTGGAGTACCCCGTGCTTTTAGACTGGCTGGCCCGGATCCCCATCAGAACCAACGGTAGGACCTTGGCCCATTTACAGGGCGAGTCCACCATCTCCTTCCTCAACTTTTCTTTTAGGGTCCTATTCATTCTTTCCACAATCCCTGATGACTGTGGGTTGTGGGTGATGTGCCACTTCCCCTCAATGCCTAGCAGCATAAGGGTATTCTCATCACCTGTCCGGTGAAGTGACTCCCTTGGTCGGACTCCACATACTGTGCTAGTCCCCACCGCGAGAACACTTCCCGGACCAGGATCCTGGCAGTACCCAGAGCTGTGGCTGTTCTACAGGGGAAGGCCTCTACCCATTTGGTGAACACGTCCACCAGGTCTAGGCAGTACTTATAGCTTCCCTGGGCAGTGGGCAGGGGCCCGATGTAGTCGACTTGTAATGACTGCCATGGTCCCTCTACCCTCCTGATGTGTCCCATGGGTGCCTTCCTTTTATGGGGGTCAGGGTTGTTAGCAGTGCACACAAGACAGCCTGCACAGAACTTGTGGACATCTTCCCTGAGTCCACGCCACCATCGCGCCTGTTCCACCCGCTGCCAGCTGGTCTCAGGCCCGGAGTGTCCCGCTCCTGGACCCTTATGGGCCAGTTGAAGGAATTCCCTCCGGTGTTGCTGCGGCACAACCCACTGTTCCCCCCGGAACAGCATGCCTTCTTTTATGGAGAGGGTTGCTGTGCCGTATGGACCCTCTACACTTTTTCCCTCAGTTACTGCGCTGAGGACTGCTTTGAGGACGGGGTCTTGGGCTTGGACCGTCTTAAGGTCCGGGGCTAAAGCTACCCCTGTACTTCCTTGGGTCCCAACCTCTGACCGCCGCCATGGGTCTGGACGCAAATGGGTCCCAGAAAGTGCCTGTGCGGGCACCCTCCTTGGCGAGCAAGTCAGCCTGCTGGTTGCCTTGGCCGTGGGGTTCTGTGGAGGAATGGGCTTTCATATTGTGGATGAAAACCTCTACTTCCTCCCCCACTGCTGCCAGGATCTTTTCCAGCAGGGGTTTTACTGTTAGGGGTCTCCCGTTGGTGGAGGCGTATCCGCGGCGGGACCAGATGGCCAGGTACTCCGTACACGAATTGCACGTGAACATGCTGTCCAAGCAACTCGTGTATGGGGTGGGGAAGATTTCGGGGTGTGTAACGATGTACACTACCGTGGACAGTTCAGCCTGCTGGGCGCTCATGGTGCTGGGGAGCTTAATTGTCAGGGCAATGTTAGCCGCTGGGTCGTAAACTCCACACCCCGTGAGACGCTCGCCAGTAGATACCATGCTGGAACCATCTACATAGACCTCACAGCCTGTGGGATGTATCCTGGCCCATAAACCTATGTCCATTTCCCAAACCCCTTCTATGGAACACCGGTGGGCTGTTCCAAGATATACCAGGTTGGCTGCGAGTTTTGGCTCACAGAGACCCTTCACCATAAGATCCATCTGTGAGAGGAGCAAGGTCCAGCGGGCAATACGGGCACTGCTCACTGTTCCATCCTTGATCCTCCCGTCCAGAAGCATCTGGGTGGGTGTGTGATGGGTGAGGAGGGTGATGGGAGAGGTGCCTGTGAAGATCAGCGATCTTTTCACAGCCCAATGTGTGGCCAAAAGGTGCCGCTCACAGTTGGAGTAGCTCCTCTCCACATCCGTGAGCATCCTGCAGGGGTAGACCACTGGCCTCAGCCTGCCGTGCCGCTCTTGGAGCAGCACAGCACTCAGGCTGTGCCCGCTGGCTGCTACCTCCAGGAATAACTCTTTCCCCCCATCTATGGCCCCTAGTGCTGGTGCGGTCTGCAAGTCCCCTTTGAGCCTGACAAATGCTGCCTGGCAACCCTCATCCCAAAGCCACTCCACTCCCTTGTGTAGGATTCGGAGCAGAGGGGCCACTGTGGCTGCATAGTCCTCAATAAAGTCCCTGCAGTACCCGGTAAGCCCCAGGAATGACCTCACACCCGTGTCTGTGTTGGGGACTGGTAACTCTTGTACCGCCTCCCTCCTAGCCTTATCTATGGCCCTTTCTCCAGCGCGCACGGTCAGGAATTTCACCTCCTGCTGGCCGATCTGCGCTTTCTTTGGGTTTACTTTGAAACCCTTCTGCCCAAGCAGCTCCAGCAGCTCGGCCAATAGTGGGCCATGCTCCTCTCTCAAATCGGTGAACAGGAGCAGTTCATCCACATATTGTACCAACTGTCTGGGCTGGCTGAAATCCTTTAAACTGTTTGCCATGCGCTGATGGAAAATGCTGGGGCTATTGTGGAAGCCGTGAGGCAAGCAGTTCCACGTGTACTGTTGCCCTTTAAACGTAAAGGCAAACTTGTACTAATCCTCCCTCCTTAAAGGGATGGACCAAAACCCGTTGGAAATATCCAGCACCATGAAAGTTGTCGCGGATGCTGGAACACTTCCTATCAGGTTGGCAACTGCTGCTACCGTGGGTGCACAGGCTGGGATGTTACTATTGAGCACCTGATAGTCCACCGTGGCCCTCCAGGGATTGTCTGGCTTTCTAACCAGCCACAATGGAGAGTTCACGTTGTTATGTTCATTAATAACTAGTCGTTTTTATTAAGAACAGCTAGCTTTTGCTAGACACTTTATTGAGCACATGTGGACTAGGTACAGTATCTGTAGAGGCTTCCATCTTGACTGCTGCCTTGTGGGTAGCCTAGTGCATCCTGGGTAGCCCACTCTTATATACATACAGCACCACCTAGTGTACCATTCCAGAATGACAGGTTACTGATCATTACATCTCCCTTTCTTTGAGGTTAAACAAAATCAGTATCAATCAATATCAATCAATAACAACATAAACATCTTCAACAGTCAACACATTTTCAATGTAGTTTTCTTTGTACTCAAAGATTAAGTCTATCAGGCTTTTTTACTTCACGTGTGGATCTTCTCAGCACAGGTAAGTCTGATGTGTTTTTATGAGAGCCTGTATGTGTATTTGTGTTAGATTGTTCTGGTGGTGAGTGACAAGATTCAGTTGCGGCATTGTCATCGATTTGCTCTTCGATAGTCTCTTGTGTTTTTAGGATGGAACGGCGGTTCCTCCTGAGAATCTGTCCTTCCTCAGTTCTAACAGTGTATGACCTTGGTCCTACTTCCTCAAGAACTGTAGCTTTCCTGTTCCATGCATCTGGATCCTCAATCCTGACAACATCATCCCTTGTCAATGGTTTCAGAGTTTTGGATGACTTGTCATAGTATGATTTCTGTTTCAGCTTTAACAGGAAGGGCTGTTTGGGGTGATAGAGGAGTGGACTAGGGTGTCTCGGAGGGAGCGGTCCCTGCGGAATGCTGAAAGGGGAGGGGAGGGGAAGATACGTTTGGTGGTGGGATCACTTTGGAGGTAGCGGAAATGCCGGAGGATGATCCGTTGAATGTGGAGGCTGGTGGGGTGAAAGGTGAGGACGTGGTTCCGGGAGGGAGGGGCAGGGGTGAGGGCAGAAGTGCGGGAGATGGAACTGACACGGTCGAGGGCAGTGTCAACCACGGTAGAGGGGAATCCTCGGTTGCGGAAAAAGGAAGACATGTCTGAAGCACTGGTGTGGAAGGTGGCATCGTCGGAGCAGATACGGCGGAGACGGAGAAACTGGGAGAATGGAATAGAGTCCTTACAGGAAGCGGGGTGGGAGGAAGTGTAGTCCAGGTAGCTGTGGGAGTCAGTGGGCTTGTAGTGAATATTGGTCGATAACCTATCCCCAGAGATGGAGACGGAGAAGTCGAGGAAGGGAAGGGAAGAGTCAGAGATGGGCCATGTGAAGGTGAGGGAAGGGTGGAAATTGGAGGCAAAGTGAATGAAATTGTCAAGTTCGGGGCAATTGTGGCTGTGTGAATTGAATGTGAGAATGAGTAATGTAACATTTCCAACACTTTTAAGAAAGAAACTTTTCATCAGTAATAAGTAATTATGTATGTATGTCCGCATATATTCCTTTACGTATATGTATGTATGTTTTATATTCCTTTACTTATGTGTATGAATGTATGTTTTTAATTATGATTTTCCAATAAGTTACTTTCTCTGAAAGTCATAATTAAATACATACATTCATACACATAAGTACAGGAATATATACATACACGCAAAGGAATATATACAGACATACATACATAATTACTTAAAAGAATATATTACTGATGAAAAGTTTCTCTCTTAAAAATGTTGCAGTCATTTTCACATTTAATAAACACAGCAAATTCAATTCACATAGCCACAATTGATCCTTCTACCTACAGTACTGAAAACCCATTTTAAAAAACAAAAATAAACTTTAAAACTTACCTCCGCATTGCTTAAAATAACTTTCCTCCCTTTCCCAAACAACCGCAGCCTCTGGAGCAACTGTACTCATGCTTTTTTCATGTGTAAGTTGCAAGGACTTGACCTCACTGAAAGCATGAATGAAAGCGGCGAATTTTACTGCGCACGCGCTGCCTGTACAGTCGCACGCGTTCTGCCTCTGAACCCCTTCGTTCAGAGGACAGGACATGCCAGTTTTCCCCGCATGCGCTGTGCATGCTGAAAACCGGCATTTCCTCCGGACAGACGCGTAAGTACCCCGACCGTACTCGCGCGTTTGGAAGGAAATTACTGGGCCAACATTTTACATGTCAATAAAATGAAAAATTTAACAATTGCACGATTTGCCCCCTCGCATCTGCGACTGAGGGTCCAAGGAGGTGCATTGCGCAACAGGTTATCATCGTACGTATCCTCACACTGTTCCCTTTCGGGAACTGTATGAAGTGGTGGAAGGATTTCTGGCCACGTTAACACTCCTTCCGTGACCATAACCATCTTCATACCAGCCATTAGGGTGGTTAGTCCTATGGCATGAGGGTTTTACGGGCTCCCACAACCCATCTGAGGGGGGGGGCCACCCACACCCGCGGACGCAAGTATCCCGCTGGATGTCCACCCAGAATTTATAGTTGGAGCTCCGACTCCACTTGCCGGGACTGTCTGGAGCGGGGTTCGAAACCCTACTCCTTGTGGCCCAGCGGCGGGGATGCTTACCGCTACGCAAAAGGCCCACTCCGCGCAAAAGGTGACACCCATACGTTTCCTGCGCCTTTTCCCTCCCCGTGACTGGAGCCCTATGCTGCCACTTGAAAGACCAAGCTATCATCTGTCCTTTTTGCGGCGCCTTTGACTTCTCATTACCAATGATGAGCAGGCGCTGCACCTCCACCTCGTTGAGGAGATTGCTGAGGTCACCATCAGTTCAATTGTGAGTTCTTTTAATGCCGTGAATTGTGCTCATTCCAGCCATTTCACGTTGTTAATCGGATTGGGCCTTTGGCGCAGCGGTAGGATCCCCGCCGCTGGGCCAGACGGGGTAGGGTTTCGAACCCCGCTCCAGACAGTCCCAGCAAGTGGAGTCGGAGCTCCGGCTCTAAATTCTGGGTTGACATCCAGTGGGATATTTGCGTCCGTGGGTGTGGGTGGCCCCCCCTCCTTGTATAGCTTGTGGGAGCCCGTAAAACCCTCCCGCCATAGGACTAACCACCCTAATGGCTGGTTCAAAGATGGTTACGGTCACGGAATGAGCGTTAATCACGGCCATAAATCCTTCCACCACTTCATACAGTTCCCCAAAGGGAACAGTGTGAAGACACGTATGACGACGACATTGCTAAATAAATAAATGGAATTTAAAAAATTATTTTAGGGCTTTTAAAAGTCTTTAAATTGCTTTAATTCTGTTTAAAACTACTTCAGATTCTTCAAAATAATGTAAACGCTTTTAAAAGTTTATAAAAGTTACCAAAAGCTTCATAAAAATACCAAAAACCTATTTAAACTGCTGCTTTGCATGTAAAAATGCTTAGCAGCTTGTGAGAAACATTGGGGGCATGTCCTATTAAACTGAGACCTCAAGGGGCATGTCTCACTTGCACAGCGCGCTCCAGGCTTCGCGCTGGCTGCACTCCTGGGCGGCGTGACGTCAAACGCTGCCCGGGATTCTTCTGTTTCAAAATGGAATTCCAGGCGTCCCTGGAGGTGAAATGTCAGCGTGTCGGGTAAGTGCATATCAGGGGCTTGCACGCGCGGCAAGCCACCGACCCGAATTACTGCCCCATTATCCTGAAAGGCGTTCTGAGGAAACAATACCTGCCAAATGGTGTGTTAAAGGTACAGTATTTGGTGCTCTCTTCATCCAGTTTTAGTTGCCAAAATCCTTGTGAGGCATTGAGCTTTGTAAAGTATCTGGCACCTGACATTTCACTGGTGATTTCTTCTCGCTTGGGAATCTGGTAGTGTTCACGTTTTATGTTTTCATTTAAGTCCTTTGGATCCATGCATATTCTTAGATCATTGTTCTTTTTCTTTACACATACCATGGAGTTAACCCAGTCTGTTGGCTCTTCGACTTTCCTGATGACTCCTACTGTGGTCATTCTGTCCAGTTCATTCTTGAGCCGGTCACGCAGGGGTGCTGGAACTCTTCGTGGAGCATGTACCACTGGCTGAGAATCCTCCTTTAGCTGGATCTTGTAAGTGAATGGTAGAGCTCCAAATCCTTTGAACACATCCTGGAAATTATTCACTACAGAATCCACGGAGCCATTTGGTCTGCTTATGGCACAGTTTATACGGTAGACTCTCTTGACCAGTTCTAAGTCCTCACAAGCTTTGTCACCCAGTAGTGAATCAAGTCCTTCAGCCACAACAGAAAACATGAGATGATGCACTTTGTCTTTGACTGTCACTTTAAATCTGCATACACCTAAGCTATCTATTTTCTGTCCATTATAGTCCTTCAGTAGTACTGACTTTTTCTGTATTTTGGGCTTTTCTTTCATATTGTTAATGTCACTCATACTGATTAAGTTTGCTTTTTCCCCAGTGTCTAGTTTCAATGTAACTAATGCTCCATTTACCTGCAGTGGGATCATCCATTTGTCCTCTTTTACTGCATTAACTTTATGTTCAGCATTGTTAATTCCTGAGGGCTGCACATTTTCTGTATCCTTTTTGATATTGTCACATGATACCATTCCTACAAAACATGTCTCACTTAAATCAGTGTCCTCAATTACATTAACTTGTTGCCCTTTCTTAGTTTTTACTTTTGAAAAGCATTGTTTGGCAAAGTGATTCTTTCCATGACATTTTGTGCACATTTTTCCAAATGCTGGACATTGTTTTAACTGGTGTTTGTAACCACAGCATTTACAATTAAAAATTCCTTCCTCCGATTGCTTTTCACTTCTGTTCTGCCCATGTTTCTTCCCCTTGTAGGACACAGCACCGACAGCAGCACTTACTGCAATTGCATCATCATTGATTTCACTGAAAGTCTTGGCATGCTTTTGAGCTAGCTCGCTGGCTTGGCATATTTTCACAGCAATTTCCAATGTTAGTTCGGTTTCTCTCAACAGACATTCCCTGACTTTTTTTATCATGAATACCAAACACAATCTGGCCACGAATCATGGATGCTTTCAGCTCAGAGAAATTACATGTCTGTGCTTTCAGTTTCAGATCAGTCAAAAAGCTATCAAAAGTCTCATTTTGCTGCTGTGTCCGAGAATGGAAGATGTACCTCTCATAGGTTTCATTCTTTTTGGGAGAACAATGTGTATCAAACTGCTTTAGCACATCGTCTAATTTTTTTCTGTTCTCCTCTGGATTAAATACAAATGTATTAAATACCTCTATCGCCTGTGGGCCTGCAACCATGAGCAGCAACGCTATTTTCCTTGCATCTGGCTTCGTACCATACCCGAAGGCAGCAATGTAGAGTTCGAATTGTTGTTTAAAAGTCTGCCAATTGTCGTCGACATTTCCTGTGAGTTTCAAATGCTCTGGTGGCTTCAAATTCTCCATGTTGCATTGCACAATATTCAGCAGATCTTACCAATCCTGGTACCATGTTATGTTCATTAATAACTAGTCGTTTTTATTAAGAACAGCTAGCTTTTGCTAGACACTTTATTGAGCACATGTGGACTAGGCACAGCATCTGTAGAGGCCTCCATCTTGACTGCTGCCTTGTGGGTAGCCTAGTGCATCCTGGGTAGCCCACTCTTATATACATACTGCACCACCTAGTGTACCAATCCAGAATGACAGGTTACTGATCATTACACACGTGGGTAGCTATCGGTCTCAGAACTCCCTGCTGTACTAACGAGGACATGGCTGCTTCCATGTCTGGCTCTGCTTCCCTGGGGAAGTTATACTGTTTCTGTGGTCGGGCCATGGGGTCCCCGTCTACTCTGACCTCAAACCCGTTGACCCTTCCGCAGTCGTGTTTGTGTGTGGCAAATGTGGCCAGGTGGGCCTGCACAAATGCTGGAACTCCTGTGGGGTGTTACTGACCATGAGCTCAAGGTTATACCCCTCTTTGGGCTTCATGGTGCACAGGGTCCCCTTCCCTTCCTTTCCTGGGATCACTACTACCTCACCGTTCTTTCCTTTACCTGCCCCCCATAGGCAATGATTTCTCAAATCTACTAGGATCCCGTGGCCTACAATAAAGTCGGCTCCCAAGACCCCTCTTCCACCCTCCACTTCCCATTTCATCAGGACACAGGTCCACTTAGAGTGGAGTGGTCCTAAACGAATGGCAAGTGGGATGGAAAACGAGCTGGCCTGTTCTTTGCCGGTGAACCCCCACAGACTGTATGGGACCCCGTTAGGTAGAGGCGAGGTGGTGGGGTTAGCTGAGTAGACCACGGTGCACGATGCCCCCGTGTCCAACAGATAGGTCCCCGTCAACTTTTCGACCTCCATCTCCAAGAGGGGTCTTTTCCATTCATCATACCAGAGAAAACACAGGTAAACAGGCTGCGCTCGCTCTAGTCAGGGCTGCGGGTTGGATGGGGCTGATGGGGTCAGAGCACCAGTAGCAGCTGCTACTCACCCCTGGCCAGTCAATAAGGACCTCATAGTGTCCAAAAGTGACTCGACCACTGCGGGAGTAATTCCCGCCTCCGCCTTTTGGGCTGGGGCTATGCAATTCTTTCCCTTGTTATCCTTCCAAGGGTTTTTGCACTCCTTCTGCCAGTGACCATCCTTCCCACATCCGTAACAATTCGTCTTTGCATTGCAGGGGGGTTATTCCCTTCCTGGTGCCATTCTTTCCCACCCGGTCGGGTTTTACCTCATGTGCCTTCCCCTTAGGTGGGTGTGCATCAGTTCCCCTACCGTTTTTATAGGCCAGAGTCAACTGTCTGATCACCATAAGTTCGGTGGTCTGGGGTTCTTGGGGTCGAACCAGACTTCTGCCTTGGCCCGGACCTGTGGCAAGCTGTTCACCACCAGGCAATGGAGCCAATGGGTCAGGGGATCCCCGTTCAGGAACCCCCAGTTTGGTGTCCCCGGGCAGGCCCTCCGTTACACCGGCCATAGCTGGTCGGCGAAAGCCTGCGGGGTTTCCCCTGTGAGCTGGACCGTTTTCGCCACACGGGAGAAAGGCCTTCCCTCATTCATCCCCATTGCTTCCAGAACCACATCTCTGAGCTCCTCATAGCCACTCTGTCCCCTCTTACACTCGTCAGAGAGGGATTGGAGGAGACTACTCTCCAGGGAGAATAGCAGCATCTTGGCCTGCTCAGCACCATCGCAGTCGTTGACACTGGCTGCCTGCTCTATGTCCCTGAAGTGGATTGAGGGGTCTCCCTTTTCGGAGAGCTTTGGGATATGGTTGACCATAGCCCTAAGCTGTTGGGTGCTATAGGGTAATACAAACTGGTTTTGGAGGGGTCCGTCATCGTCACCATTGACGGGTGGGCCGAACCTCCGATGCCGCGCTGGGCACATCGGTCCCGGTTCCGACCTCTCTGGCTGGGGTTGCTCCACCTCCGCTCCACCTCTGGCTCCACCCCCCCTTGTTGCCAGACCTCGCTGAAGCTTGGCGCTATGGGTGGTGGTCGTGAGATCTCCTGTCCCTCAACCGGGTCGTCCCTGGGCACGACCAGTGACGTTAGAACTGTCCTCCCCTCGATCCCCATAAAATCCACCTGATCTGCCTTTGGGCTTATGAGGCACACCATGCCTTTTGCATTCCTGAAGGCCAGGCTCAGATTTTCTATCCGCTCTTTACAGGGGCCGTGGTCTGCCTCCTCAAGCCCCCGTTCGCTTGCTAGCTTGTCAGCTGCCTTTACCTCCTGTACTTTTTCCTCCTGTTCCCTAACTAGCCTTGCCAAGCGGGCGTTCTTTTCCAGCAACCTGAAGTCATTTCCCTTGGCTTCGGTGACTTGGCACTGTAGGTATTCCAACTGGGCCTTGTGTTCTCCCATTAAATACACTCTCTCCTGATTCAGGGCCTGCAATGCTACCAATAACTTCTCCCCTGCGAGAGCCTTATCCTGGCTCTCCAGGGCTGACTCCTTTAACTCAGCTGCCTGTGCTGCAACGAGCCTGTCCAAAAGCTGGACCTGCTTTTTGAAACACATCAACTAGACTGCCTTCTCCAAGGACTTCTTGTGTTCCTTTCCCTCTGTCCACTCAGCTGCTGCATCTACCGGACGCCCAGCCCTTAACAGAGTGGTGATCCACTTCTTTGTGATATTTACCTTGCTAAACACATGATGAGAAATCATTTCCTCCATCATGGTTTGCTCATCCGAACCATTGTCTACTGTATCGCAACCCTGCTGCCAGAGTCCTGTCGCGGTCGCCATTTTCTGTAGGGGGTGGCACATGCGCCCAGTCAGTTATGCCCCTGACTGCTTGTGAGTGGGTCGAATCACTCCCACGCCCCTGGGTTCTAGACACCGGACTTAGGTGCAGGCGGCGATACAGAAAAATCAAGTAGACAAGTGGTTTGGTGTAAGAAAACCAAGATTTTATTAAAACAGAAATAAATCACAGTCTTATGAGAAATTACTGGTAAACAATTACAGGCATAAACAAATAACTATATTTATAAAGGGAATGGGGAACACATGGCACATCCCCTTATCCTTATCACACCCACTATACCTAACTATGTTAAGCTATGAGGGGCCAGGAATTCATGCTCACCAATCCAAGGCATGTTGCTTTAACAGTTGCGAGTTTTAAGGTTTGGTCTCCTGTCCTTTGGGGTACTCCATCACCACGTGGTCTCAGGGCGCGGTTCTGGAGCTGTTGCTGCGGCATACCTTTCCTCTCCTCATCGTGATGGGTTCTCTTTTTCTTCTCCCTCGGGCGGTTGTCGGCGGTAGCGTTGCGTTTGTGCGACGGTTGGCAGTCTTCACTGCTTAGATTTTTCGACCCATTCTTGGAACGCCAGTATTATTCGTCTAAATTCTTCCCCAAACGCCAGCTTATAACTAGGCGTTTGGCTTTTATCAATGCGTCTTTTGCTGCCCTTCTCTGCTCTTGTCGGGTCTCTTCCTTGTTCTTCGTCTTGTTTCATTTCTCCTTGTTTCGTCTGCCCTCTTTCATGGCCCGTGTGTCCTGGGTGACTTTGGACTCGGGTCTCGTTCCCCTCTCCGTGCTTGGTATGGATGTCCTTGGTTGTTAAACAAAGCGGAGAGCGAGAAGAGAACCCGCCACGAGGCCAGGGCATGAGTGCGGGCGGCAGCAGCCCAAGAGGTCAGAGTTGAGAGAGCAGAGCAAGAGAGACAAGAGAACGATTGGTACTGAGGGCCTACAATTATACTCCTTCGGATGGCCCTTAATCTGTGCGCCAAATCAGGTCAGTCCATTGTTTAACTTTTGGCGGGCTGTTTTAATTGATTATACCAATCTAAACTAAATGGCTTTAGATGGCCGTTTATCGCATCTGATGGCCTGATGTCCAAGTTGTATTGTCATTAATGCATTTTAATCGGCCTGTCCAGCCTTGGTGGCTTCCTTAAGCTGTTTCTGATTATTTATGTGGACAAACTAATGGCCTCATGCTTAGGCCTAACTGAGTTGATCTGTTCTAATCTGCCGAAATGCATATTCAGTGTTTGCCTAGCTGTCTGGCTTTTCAAACACAAAGTCCTTTTCACAGAAATGCATTTTAAGTTTCGATTTCCCAAAGCTGCCTGCTCTGTGCTGCAGAGTCCAAGCTTTTAAAATCTGACAGGCTTTTGGTCATGAGGTGCAGACGCCATCTTTTTGGGTACCCTTTTTAAATTGTCCATGCAGGGTCCCTTTTATTAATAACCTTGGGGGAATGTGGGAATTTTGCGAATCTTACACTTATGAGGGCATTTACAGTCTTTGCGTTCTTCTCCAGCTCGGCTATAATCTCTTTTAAATGGACCGTCATGGCCTGGTCCTCATGTAACTCCGAGCCCACTACTTTGTTCTCATCCATCAATATCTTCCTTAACTGTGTTTTTAAAATGTTTATCTTGGTCTGCAGCTCTATGTCATCCAGACTGTTGATGACAGAGGACCCAGTATTAAACGCAGTTAAAACATCATTCCATACTCCCCTTCTTTGTCTCCCTGCATTACCCAAGAACTCATGGGGTGTGGTGTACAGTTCAGTTTTGTCGACATTGGCGAAATCGAACTCATAAAATTTCCTGAACATCTCCTTTAATGGGGCCTGGTATAGCTGCTCTGTTTCTTTGGGGCACCACTCCGGTAAGTGTACCTTGGTAAGATTTTAAATCACGGAGGCTACTGTGTAGTGTACCCCCTGGTACAGCACTTGATCGGTAGGCACTAGTACCAGCCCATTCCCTGGTCCCTTGGTGGTGGTGGGGCACCCCTCCCTGTGGGTTCTTGCTGCCTGGGTCGTGGGCAGGGGCTTTCGGGGGCGGGTTACAAGCTCAGTGGCATTCACTGGGATTGGGGAGTATGGGACTGCGCACGCCTTCAGGCTGGAATCCCACTCCACCCCCTCCCCAGCATCTTGCCATTGCCGGTGGAAAATGGCGGATATGCCTGACGGGCAGGCCTTCTCTGTATTATGTCCGTGAATGATTGAGACACGGACAGCAGGAGTTGAACAAAACAAGTCTTTACTGATGGAAGTCAATCGAGAACTGAAAATAACAGAGGCTCACTAGCGCCTTTTATACAGGGGTGGTCACTGCCGGTACTGCAGTCTGAGACCAGTTATTCTCTTAAAGGTACATACACAACAATTCCTCCCCTTTTAGATAAACAGTACATAACATTCATTTAACAACTAAATGATAACTAATTACAATCACAATTACGGTTGCTAGATACATTGGTTAAGTTTAAGCAATTATAAGTTCAGTCTTTGAGGAGGCTTCCTGATTCTGTCTGGATAACGCCTCTTTGGGGTATCAGGTTCTTCTGGCAATGTTGAGTTGGAATCAATGTCGTTGTTTGGTTCATCTGCTTCCAATATCATCGGTTCTGCGGTAGCTGCAATTGGTACGTCGATTTCATTGCCAGGTGTATCAGATCGTGGTGTGGAGTTGACGTTTTCCAGTGACTCTAGAATCTGGTCAGCATGGCGTCTTACAATGCCCTCTCCAACGTCCACGGTATACATGAGAGGTCCTTGCCGTGTACAAATCGTTCCTGGCTGCCATTTCTCAGTGCGGTAGTCCCGGGCCAAAACTGGTTGACCTATCTTAAAACTCCTGGTCGGCCTTTCATTCATATTCTGAAACTGTCTGTTGTCCACATCTCTTCGGACGTTTGGCTTAACCAAATCCAAGTGGCATCGCAGTCTTCGATTGAAGAACATCATGGCTGGAGTTTGGTTGGTAACCGCATGTGTCGCATTCCGGTAGGCAAACAAGAAGTTGTCCACCTTGTGTTGTAGGGGTATATCTTCATTACACATTGCCTTGATAGCTTTCTTGAATGTTTGGACAAACCTCTCGACCAATCCATTAGTGGCTGGATGATATGGGGCAGATGTGTAATGTTTAACACCATTGTTCTTTAAGAACCTCCGAAACTCTTCAGACACAAACTGTGGTCCATTGTCAGAGCAAATCTGTTCAGGCAGCCCATTCCTGGCGAATATGGTTCGTAAAACTGTGATAGTTTTTTCCGTGGTGGTTGAGGACATTTTTATTACCTCTGGCCACGATGAATGTGCGTCCACCGCAATTGAAAACATCGAGTCCATGAAGGGGCCAGCAAAATCAATGTGCACCCTTTGCCATGGAGATGAGGGCCACTCCCATGGATGCAGAGGAGCTTGTGGTGGGGCGTTTTGGACCTTCTGGCATCCTGCACAGCCTTGGTCATCTCTTCGATTTCTCTATCGATTCCCGGCCACCACACAAACGCTCTGGCTAAGTTCTTCATTTTTACCCCACCCAGATGACCCTCATGAAGCTCATTGAGCACTCTATCCATCAACTTAGGTGGAATTACTTCTCTGGATCCACACATCAAGGTTCCTCTGCACACTGACAGCTGTTCTCTTCTCGGCGAGAATGCTGGCAGCAGTGGTTCGCCATGTGCTGGCCATCCCTTCACTGTTAAACCATAGACCCGTGATAGTGTCGGGTCATTCCGTGTTTCCTTTTCTATGTTTGCATTCGTCACGGGGAGACATTCGACTATGGTCGAGTGGAATAACTCCATTGGATCCACTGCAAGGTCTTCTTCCACCGTCGGCAACGGTAGGCGTGACAATCCATCAGCATTCCCATGCTGTTTAGTTCCTTTGTACTCGATGTCATATTGGTGTGCCCCTAGGAAAAGGGACCACCTCTGCAGCCGTTGTGCTGTCATTATCGGTACGCCCTTCTGAGGGTTGAAAATGGAGACAAGAGGTTGATGATCGGTTAGTAGAGTAAATTTTTGACCGCGCAGGTAGTGATTGAACTTCTTCACCCCCCACACTAGGCTGAGGGCCTCTCTGTCAATCTGGGCGTAGTTACGCTCGGCAGAAGTTAACGAGCGTGACGCAAAAGCTATCGGCCTCTCTAAACCATCAAGGAATTTACGTGACAGTACCGCCCCAATGCCGTAGGGAGACGCATCACACGCCAGTCTGATCAGCAGTGCTGGGTTGTAGTGAGCCAATACTTCCCTTGAAGTGATTAAGTCCTTACTCTTCTGAAAGGCCCGCTTACAATCATCGCTCCATTTCCATGCTACCCCCGTTCGTAGCAGGACGTTCAGTAGGTGCAGAATTGTCGACATATTCGGCAAAAACTTATGGTAGTAATTCACCAATCCGAGGAATGACCTCAGTTGCGACACATTTTCAGGTGCTGGGGCCTTAACAACCGCTTCAATTTTGTCAGGGGACTTATGTAACCCCTCTTCATCAATCACATGGCCACAATACGATATCTGTTTCTTAAAAAACTCGCACTTGGGGCGGTTGGCTCGTAGCCCATGTTCCCGTAGTCTAGTGAGCACCTGTTCTAGGTTGTTAAGGTGTTCACTGTCATCTTCACCTGTCACAAGGATGTCGTCCAAGTAACACTGAGTCCCCGGAATCCCTTGCAGGACTTGTTCCATCGCTCTTTGTCATATCGCCGGAGCCGATTCTACTCCGAATACCAATTGATGATACTGGTAAAGACCTTTGTGAGTGTTTATCGTGAGATACTTCCTAGAGGAGTCTTCAACCTCCATCTGCAAATATGCTTGTGCTAGGTCAATTTTTGTAAAAGGCTTCCCTCCAGACAGTGAGGCGAAGATGTCTTCTATCCTTGGAAGGGGATATTGTACTGTGTGAAGGACTGGGTTCACCTTCACCTTGAAATCCCCACAGATGTGAATCTTCCTTGGCTCCCCGGACTTATTGCTTAACGTTTTCTTCATGACGGGAATGATGGGTGTTGCCCACTCGCTCCAGTCGACCTTAGACAACGCGCCTGCCTTCTCCAGATTCTCCAGCTCTGCCTCGACGGCTGGGCGAATTGCATATGGTACCGGTCTTGCTCTGAAAAACTTGGGAACTGCATTCTCTTCTATTTTTATCGAGGCAGTTACGCCTTTAAGCGTGCCCAGTTCTTGTTGAAATACCTCTTTGGCGTCAGCTAAGATTGTTGACAATCGTCCAGGAGTGACGTCTTCATCTTTTTTACCGTCCACCGTCATTGCATGAATGGAGTGCCAATCTAAGTTTATCTTCCTGATCCATTCACGTCCCAATAACGGTGGTCCACCATTTGGCAGTATGTAGAGATACAATTTCCGTATTTTCTTGCCATTGTATTCGACAGGCACCCTTATTTTTCCTCTGGGGTATACTTTTTGCCCCGTATACGTCGTCAAGACGATGGATGTCTCTCTCAAGGGTATGTGTGAGAATAGCCGCTCGTAGTCTCGTTGATTCATGACAGTTAGCGCTGATCCTGTATCCAATTCCACTTTAACTTGGGACCCTGCTATCGTGAGGGTGACCCAAATGGTTTGGTGATCCTCTTTTGCGATTACATTGTGAAGTTTGAGACAGCTTAGTCTCCTGTTCCCGGATTCACTATCGCTCATCTGGTCTTCAGAACTACTGTCCGTCATCTTTTGTACTTTCTTGTACGGTCCCTTAGTAGCCTTTTTGTTGTCGCTGGTCTTCTTCCCAGACCTGCAAACTCGTGCAATGTGTCCCATCTTTCCGCATTGCCTGCATATTTTGTCTTTGGACCAGCAGTCCTTTTGGTCATGGTTAGTTCTGCTGCAGCGGTAACATTTTGCAAATCCCCATGTCACTTCATGGGTGCCGTCCTGTGGCTTTTGTTGAATTTCTGCAGCTCCCCTGGCTGCTGCTTCATATGATACTGCCATGCTGAAAGCCTTATCTATCGTCAGCTCTTTCTCTGATAGTAACTTCTTCTGTGTTCCTTCACTCAGGAGTCCACAGACAAATTTGTCCCGTAGGGTATCTGCCAGTCCTTCTCTGAACTGGCAGTGGTTTGATAGCTTGCGTAGTTCCGTAAGGTACTCAGCATTGCTCTCATCTTTATGCTGAGTTCTCCTGTGGAATTTAAATCTTTCTGCTATCAACAGCGGTGCAGGGTTTAGGTGTTCCTGTAGGACAGCAGCAATTTCATTAAAACTCTTCGCCTTCGGTTTGGCTGGAGTAATCAGGTCCCGCAATAGGCCGTACATTCTAGCGCCCATTAAGTTTAGCAATACTGATGCCTTTTTCTCATCAGCTATTTCGTTTGCCTCGAAATATACCTCGACTCTTTCCACATACGTGGTCCAGTCCTCTATTGTATTATCAAAAGCAGTGATACAGCCAGTCTTCGGCATCTTGCAAATCTAAAAAGGCGCCTCCCGCGCTTTGCCTTCTTCCCCGATTTAACATAATGGCGTCTCCCGCGCTTTGCCTTCTTCCCCGCTGATTAAGATGGCGCCTCCCGCGCTTTGCCTTCTTCCCCGCTGTTTCCGCGGTTCCCGTTGCAACCTGCAGCTCCTCGCGGTTTCTTGCGCGTTTAATATTTCTTTTTTTTATTATTTTCCCATCGTGGAACAACCCTGTGGGACTCTTGCTTCCCTCTTCTCGGGTCTATACGCAGCCCGGCTTCGTAGCCCCGGCCGCGCCCTGTGTGCTCCACCCTCTCTCTCTCTTCTTCCCGACAACGCTGCTCGGCCCCGTTGCAAGCCACCCGCTCGAGTTCACGACTGCCGCAGCCCAGGAAGGATCAGTGTACTACCTGCCACCAGCCCGATTAGCTGAAGCACCGTCGACAGGAAACAGGCCCCGCTTTCGACAGCTTCTCCAGCAATCTTCAACTCCGCTAACACAGGGGCGGATGCCCACGGTCGACGCCCGTTTCTACTGCCTCTTATTTTCTTTTCTTTCTGGCCTCGACCTCTGCTCACTTCACTGCAGGAATGGATCCCAGGAGGTGGTGCAGACTGTAGGTAAGGTCGTACCTGCTCGTCACCAGTATTATGTCCGTGAATGATTGAGACATGGACAGCAGGAGTTGAGCAAAACAAGTCTTTACTGATGGAAGTCAATCGAGAACTGAAAACAACAGAGGCTCATGTTAAGTCTGTGTGTTATAGTGAGAATTACTACACAGACCACAAGAGTAAATTCAACAGGTCTTTACTGGTTGGAGGTCGGACTATACTGAATACAATACGTATACAGCAGCCAAAGAAAGTAGTACCTTTCTTAAGGTGGACCAGGCTTAAGTTCTCTTAAGGTGGAACAGGTTACATACACCACAATCCTCCCTTTTTAGCTTAACAGTCATATCCCCAAATAAACATAACATATATACATATATAACTTCAGGTATAACAGTTCAAAGGTTCAGTCTCTCAGGAGGCTTTCTGATTCGGCTTGGATAACGCATTTCAGTGGTCTCTGATTCTTGTTGTTGAGGTGCCTCCTCTAGTTGGTTGCCAATGTATTGGGTGTCATCATCATCAAATACATTCTCAGCCGAGGTAGATGCTTCAGGTTCATGAACGTCTTCCACAGCTGTCTCTGTCACAACCATGGGTTCGACCCTTGCTCTCGACTCTACCAGTTGATCCGCATGACGCCTTATCACATTATGACCAATATCTACGGTGTACATCAGAGGTCCTTGACTGGCCCGGATTGTTCCGGACTGCCATTTGTCGTTTCCATAGCCCCTTGCCATCACTGGTTGTCCTACGTCGAAAGTTCGAGTGGTCTTGCTGTTAATATGCCGAAACTGTTTGTTTTCCACTTCCCTCCGCACATTTGGTTTTAACAAGTCCAACTTGGACCGCAACCTCCTGTTATAAAACATCATAGCAGGACTTTGGTTAGTCACGGCATGATCGGCGTTTCTATATGACATCAGGAACTTATTGACCTTGTGTTGCAGCGGAATCTGATCATCATTCATGGCCTTAATAGCCTTTTTGAATGTCTGGACAAATCTTTCAGCCAACCCGTTTGTCGCCGGATGATATGGGGCAGAGGTATAATGTTTAACTCCATTCTTCTTTAAGAATTGTTGGAATTCTTCCGATACAAACTGTGGTCCGTTGTCCGAACAGATCTGTTCCGGCAATCCGTTCCTTGCGAATATTGTTCTTAACACCGCAATTGTCTTTTCTGAAGTAGTGGTACTCATCTTGATGACTTCTGGCCATTTGGAATGTGCATCCACCGCGATTAGGAACATGGAGTCCATGAATGGACCAGCAAAGTCAATGTGTACGCGTTGCCATGGGGCTGAAGGCCATTCCCATGGGTGCAGCAGTGCTATCGGAGGTGCATTTTGCACTTTTTGACACCCAGCGCAGCTTTTCGTTAACTCCTCAATCTGTTGGTCAATACCCGGCCACCATACGTAAGCCCTAGCAAGACTTTTCATTTTAACTCCCCCCAGATGACCTTCATGTAGTTCTTTTAAAACTCTTTCCCTTAACTTGGGAGGAATAATTACTCTTGTCCCGTACATCAAAGTACCATGGCAGATGGACAGCTGGTCTCACCTTGCCGAGAATGCCGGTAACAGAGGATCACCCCGTGTTGGCCATCCTTTCACTGTCACCTCGTAGACTCTGGACAGTGTCGGGTCGTTCCTGGTTTCTCTTTCAATACTTGCGTTGGTGACAGGTAAACACTTGATAATGGTCGAATGAAATAACTCAACAGGGTCAACTTCCATCGTGTCTTCATCTTCAGGTAGTGGCAGGCACGACAGGCCATCAGCATTGCCATGCTGTTTCGTACCTTTGAATTCTATCTGATATTGATGTGCCCCTAAGAAAAGAGACCATCTCTGGAGACGCTGTGCTGTCATCACCGAAACACCCTTCTTAGGGTTAAAAATGGACACCAACGGTTGATGGTCCGTCAGAAGTGTGAATTTTTGGCCCTGTAGGTAATGATTAAACTTCTTCACTCCCCATACAAGGCTAAGGGCCTCCCTATCGATCTGCGCATAGTTGCGCTCAGCGGAGGTCAATGATCTGGATGCAAACGCGACTGGCCTTTCCGTGCCATTTGGCAATTTATGTGAGAGTACTGCCCCAATACCATATGGAGAAGCATCACAAGCCAACCGAATAGGCAGTGTCGGGTTGAAGTGAGCCAACACTTCCTCTGAGGTGATCAATTCTTTGCTTTTGCGAAATGCCTTCTTACAGTTTTCGCCCCAGTCCCATGGTACCCCTTTCTGTAAAAGAGCATTCAACGGATGCAGCACCGTGGATAGATTTGGCAGAAATTTATGGTAGTAGTTAATTAATCCTAGAAACGACCTCAACTGAGAGACATTCTCCGGAGCGGGAGCCTTTACAACAGCCGCTATCTTGTCAGGAGACTTATGAAGCCCCTCCCGGTCAATGACATGACCACAGTACGAGATCCGCTTCTGGAAGAACTCACATTTCTGCCGATTTACCCTAAGTCCATACTCTTTCAGTCTGTTGAGCACCAGTTCCAAGTTAGCGAGATGCTGTTCATCACCATCACCTGTGATCAGAATGTCGTCCAGGTAACATTGTGTGCCTGGAATTCCCTGTAATACCTGCTCCATGGCCCTCTGCCAAATTGCTGGAGCCGATGCCACACCAAAAACCAGCCTATTGTACCGGTACAACCCTCGATGCGTGTTGATCGTGAGGTATTGGCGTGACTCTTCTTCAACCTCCATCTGCAAGTATGCCTGCGCCAGGTCTATCTTGGTGAAGTGTTTCCCACCAGACAGTGAAGCAAAAATATCCTCAATCCGTGGAAGCGGATACTGCACCGTGTGAAGCACCGGATTAACGGTGATCTTGAAATCTCCACAGATGCGAATCTTCCCTGGATCTCCTGGCTTATTGTTCGCAGGACGTTTCATAACGGGAACAATGGGCGTAGCCCACTCACTCCAATCTACTTTAGACAGTACCCCTGAATGTTCTAGTGCTTCCAGCTCCGCTTCAACCGCAGGTCGTATTGCATAGGGTACCGGTCTGGCTTTAAAAAATTTTGGTTGTGCATGTTCATCAATCTTGATGTTTGCCGTAATTCCTCTCAGTGTTCCCAGTCACGGCTGGAACACCTCTTTAGCCTCATCCAATATTCTGGACAATCGTTTAGGTTTGACAGCTGTTTCCCCGGAATCTACCGTTAGTGCTTTCAAGGAGTGCCAGTCCATATTCATTTTCCGAATCCACTCCCGTCCTAGTAGTGGTGGACCTCCTTCAGGTAGCACATATAAGTCCATTACTTGGCTTCCTTCGCCCTTGTGGGCCACTTCTACCTCTATTTTTCCGATGGGGTACACTCTTTGCCCTGTGTACGTTTTCAATATAATCTCCATATCCTGTAAGGGAATATGTTGGAATAACCTTCTGTAATCTTTCTTATTCATGACTGTCAATGCCGATCCAGTGTCCAATTCCATT
Source organism: Somniosus microcephalus (assembly GCF_052327205.1). Classification (NCBI taxonomy): domain Eukaryota; kingdom Metazoa; phylum Chordata; class Chondrichthyes; order Squaliformes; family Somniosidae; genus Somniosus; species Somniosus microcephalus. The sequence goes on along the minus strand of NC_140994.1, from coordinate 94,374,342 downwards.
TTTACTTGGACTGCTGCTATCTTAAGAGTGACCCAAATTGTCTGGAGGTCTGTATCCTTACCAACGTTGTGTATTCTTAAGCTATCCAGTTCATTACTGCTAGCGTCTGAATCTGACTTCTGTTCAGTCAAACTGTTCTTTGTCACCTTGTGTACCTTTGCATATTTTCCTTGCGGTGACTTTTTATTGCTGGTCTTCTTTCCTGACCGGCATACTTTAGCTATGTGGCCAAACCTGCCACACGTTCTGCATTCTTGGTTTTTAAACCAACACTGGTTCTGATCGTGCGTTGTCTTTCCACAACGATAACATTTGACAGAACTCAAACCCAATTTGTTTGTACCGAGTTCCGGTGGCCGTAGCTGCATTGCTGCCGTGCCTCTCGCTGCGGCCTCGTGTGCTGCTGCCATAGTGACCGCCTTCTCGAGAGACAGCTCATTCTCCTCGAGCAGTCGCCTTTGTGTATCCTGTTTAAATAAACCACACACAAATCTATCTCAAAGTGCCTCTGTCAGTCCCGTTCCAAACTGACAATATTTTGCTAGCTTACGTAATTCCATCAAATATTCAGCATTGCTTTCATTTTGCCGCTGTCTTCTATCGTAAAATTTAAATCGTTCGGCTAGCATCAGCGGCGTGGGGCTAAGATGATTTTTTTAGGACAGTAACAATCTGTTCGAACGTCTTATCCGCCGGTTCATCTGGTGATAACAGGTGTTTCAATTGCCCGTATGTCTTCGCACCCATTAAGTTTAGTAATGTTAGTGCTTTATCTGTCTCAGGAATTTTATTTGCCTTACAATAGTTTTGTATGCGTTCTACATACATAGCCCAGTCTTCTATATCACTGTCGAAGGCATTAATGTTCCCATGTTTAGGCATCGTAGCAATTTATTGTATTTTTAATGTTATCTAAGATGGCGGCTTCCCGCTCTTGCCGTCGTCCTCCGCCCACAAAATGGCGGTTTTCCCGCGCTTGGCGGTCTTCACCTGTCCCCCGATGCTGTCTCCGCTTCACCGCGGCTCTCGCGCCTTCAGTTTCCCCAGACGCTGCACCTTTAGCCCGAATGCGGCCCTTATCTCCGGTCGCGATCGATGTCCCGCGCTGCGCCTCTCACTCGAAAGTGGCCCGGCCCTTATCTCTGGTCGCGATCGACTTCACCGCCCTTATTCCTCCGTCTTCCCAGCCCCGTCTGTACAGCCAACGCGGTTGACTTTCTGTCGCATCGCTGCCCGGCTTACCCACCACGAGGTAGTAGAAGAAGCTGACAGTCGCTGATGGAGGCTTCGAGGTCAGGATGTCTTCTGCACTCCGGTTGCTCGATGCCTGCCGCTCGACGTGTCTTCCCGTAGGTGATGAGGGTGGAAACCTCTCTTCGACGTCCTGTCTGTGGACGAAGTCGCCGTGGAAATTACTGCAGCAGAGTAAGAATCGGACTCGTCGCCACTGTTAAGTCTGTGTGTTATAGTGAGAATTACTACACAGACCACAAGAGTAAATTCAACAGGTCTTTACTGGTTGGAGGTCGGACTATACTGAATACAATATTATTACATTGTGCTTATATACCGGTGTGGTCACCACCGGTATTACGTATACAGCAGCCAAAGAAAGTAGCACCTTTCTTAAGGTGGACCAGGCTTAAGTTCTCTTAAGGTGGAACAGGTTACTTACACCACAGCTCACTAGCGCCTTTTATACAGGGGTGGTCACTGCCGGTACTGCAGTCTGAGACCAGTTATTCTCTTAAAGGTACATACACAACACTCTGACCCCCACATGCAGACATAAATCCCTTGATCTGGTTCCCACCACTTGTCCCAGCACACACTTAATCCCCCGTGAGTCCCTGTAATTGTCCAGTGGTTATTGTTCCCCAACCTTTCCCACTCGACTGCGGGGTTTCTCATGTCTTTGCTCAGCTTTCTGAGCCACCACCACCTATCCAGAGGAATGTGTCCCTTGCATGTTAAACATACACGTTTCCCTACGGTGACGCTAACCCCTGTGGCAATAACCTGTACCCTGGGGCACAGGAGGGAGGCCTCCCCGTACGTGAACCCGGTCTGGCTGGAGTACTGGGACGAATTGGACCCCAGCCACCCTGGCCACCATCCCTCGTGGAGGTAGACGGCAGTCTCCTCCACATCCCATTCGCCGCTTCCGTCGGTTGCTATCGGCGCTCTATCTCCTGAGCACCCATAGATGTGAGAGTCCTCCATGTCACCTCTCTTTCCAATACTCAGTCCTATCAAGGCGAGTAAGATTACACTCCCCTTCATCCTGAAAGTATTTCTGCAACAGATACAAAAACATACAGCCACGTCCCCAAGAGATTCTCTGGCTTGGGTGAAGCATAGTCGGGTCTCGCGACCTCAACTCAATACACACACTCTTAGCAGATTACTACTTAATTAAAACTACCCGTCACCTTACTTAACTTAAGCTAAAACACCCAAACTTAAGCTAAATACCTAAATTTAAATTACCTAAACTATGTACATCCGCTGCCCGTCTCCGGGCGGCCAGCCCAATTCCTATGTTGGCTGCGGCACACTGCTCCCTTCGGCGTGGCCGCACTGTCCTGCACGGTCGGTCCCTCGCCGCCCGTGGCTGCTGGCTGGGGACCTCTATCCTTGGACTTCCCCCTGGCTCAGGAGGCTGTTCCTTTAAACTGGGAAGCTGGTGACCACGGTTTCCTTGGCTGGGGCATCCGTGGGGACCTTCTGAGGACTTTGGCAGGTGGGGTTTTCTTGGCTGGAGGGCCTTTAACCCGAGCCGCTGCCCCCTCCGGTGCGGTCTGTGGGCTTACCACTGCCGCTGGCTGGGGGTCCTCACCCTCAGGTCCGAAACCTGGGTCCGGGGCGGGGTTTTCGACCTCAGGTCCCTCCTCCTCTAAACCTGGGTTAGGGGCGGGGTCTTCGCCCTCGGGTCCCTCCTCATCTGGATCCCAGAAGAGTGGGGGAGAGTCCCAATCAGTGGGCGGGATGGTCCCTCCCCTTAAGCAAGCCACAGCACCTGCCTGTGCAGTATGTGAACTCGCTCCTGCTGCAGGCTGAAGATCTCTATCCTCAGACCCTACCCCAACTGGCTGGTTTCTCCTTTCGGGTTTAACAGTTTACACTGATTGATATGGAGGCATCTTAATGGCGTATACCATGGGACTGGCCTTGTCTACAATGCTGTAGGGCCCCATGTAAAATGGTTCCAGACTCCCTCCCATAGTTCCTCACCATGACCTGATCTCCTACCTCCCACTCATGGTGTTTTCAGGTTTCCAGTAGCAATCGGTTACTCCGATGCTGCTTTCCATGATCCCAGCCGTCTGCTCGTGGACCTGCTTAAGGTGCTCAAAAAAGTTTCGGGCGAACCAATCCCAGTTTACCTCTCTGAGCTGACCCTCTGTGAGCACCAGGGCTAGTATATGGGTGGGGGTCCGCATAACCCTGCCAGTCATTAGCTCGTACGGTGAGTACCCCGTGCTTTTTGATTGGCTGGCCCAGATCCCCATCAGAACCAACGGTAGGACCTCGGCCCATTTACGGGGAGAGTCCACCTTCTCCTTCCTCAACCTTTCTTTTAGGGTCCTATTCATTCTTTCCACAATCCCTGATGACTGTGGGTTGTGGGCCACGTGACACTTCCCCTCGATGCCTAGCAGCATAAGGGTATTCTGCATCACCTGCCCGGTGAAGTGACTCCCTTGGTCGGACTCCACATACTTTGGTAGCCCCAACCGCGAGAACATTTCCCAGACCAGGATCCTGGCAGTACCCAGAGCTGTGGCTGTTCTACAGGGGAAGGCCTCTACCCATTTCGTGAACACATCTAGTACTTATAGCCTCCCTGGGCAGTGGGCAGGGGCCCAATGTAGTCGACCTGTATCGGCTGCCATGGTCCCTCTACCCTCCTGGTATATCCCATAGATACCTTCCTTTTGTGGGGTCTGGGTTATTAGCAGCGCACACAAGACAGCCGGCACAGAACTCATGGACATCAATGGGCAGCACGGTGGCATAGTGGTTAGCACTGTTGCCTCACAGCGCCAGGGACCTGGGTTCGAATCCGGCCTCGGGTGACTGTCTGTGTGGAGTTTGCACATTCTCCCCGTGTTTGCGTGGGTTTCCTCCGGGTGCTCCGGTTTCCTCCCACAGTCCAAAGATGTGCGGGTTAGGTTGATTGGCTATGATAAATTGATCCTTAGTGTTAGTGGGATTAAATACGTGGGGTTATGGGGATAGGGTGGGATATGTGTTGGTATAGGGGTTACGGGGATCGGGTGGGATATGTGTCGGTGCAGGCTCGATGGGCCGAAATGGCCTCTATCTGCACTGTGGGGTTTCTGTGATCTGTGATCTGTGATCTTCCCTGAGTCCTGGCCACCATCCCGCCTGTTCCACCTGTTGCCAGGTGGTCTCAGGCCCGGGGTGTCCCACTCCTGGACCCTCATGGGCCAGTTGAAGGAATTCCCTCTGGTGTTGCTGCGGCACAACCCATTGTTCCCCCCGGAACAGCATGCCCTCTTTCACGGAGAAGGTTGCTGTGCCGTACGGGCCCTCTACACTTTTTCCCTCAGTCACTGCACTGAGGATGGCTTTGAGGATGGGGTCTTGGGCTTGGATCGTCTTAAGGTCCGGGGCTAAAGCAACCCCTGCATTCTCTTGGGTCCTGTCCCTACCGCTGACTGCCACCATGGGTCTGGACCCATACGGGTCCCAGAAAGTGCCTGTGCGGGCACCCTCCTTGGCGAGCACGTCAGCCTGATGGTTGCCTTGACTGTGGGGTTCTGTGGAGGAATGGGCCATCACCTTGTGGATGAAATCCTCCCCTTCCTCCCCCACTGCTGCTAGGATCTTTTCCAGCAGGGGTTTCACTGTGAGGGGTCTCCCGTCGGCGGAGGTGTATCCGCGGCAGGACCAGATGGCCAGGTACTCCATACACGAATTGCACGTGAACATGCTGTCCGAGCAAATCGTGTATGGGGTGGGGAAGATTTCGGGGTGTGTGACGACGTACACTACCGCGGACAGTTCACCCTGCTGGGCGCTCATGGTGCTGGGGAGCTTAATCGACAGGGCAATGTCTGCCGCTGGGTCATAAACTCCACACTCCATGAGACGCTCGCCAGCAGATAATGTGCTGGAGCTGTCCACATAGATCTCGCAGCCTGTGGGATGTATCCTGGCCCGTAGACCTATGTCCACTTCCCAAACCCCTTCTATGGAACACCGGTGGGCTGTTCTAGGATATACCAGGTTGGCTGCGAGTTTTGGGTCGCAGAGACCCTTCACCTTGAGGTCCATCTGTGAGAGAAGCATCTGTCCAGCGAGCAATGCGGGCACTGCTCACTGTCCCATCCTTGATCCTCCCATCCAGGAGCATCTGGGTGGGTGTGTGATGGGTGAGGAGGATGATGGGAGAGGTGCCTATGAAGATCAGCGATCTTTTCACAGCCCAATGTGTGGCCAAGAGGTGTCGCTCACAGTTGGAGTAGTTCCTCTCCACATCCGTGAGTATCCTGGAGGAGTAGACCACCGGCCTTAGCCGGCCGTGCCACTCTTGGAGCAGCACAGCACTCAGGCTATTCCCGCTGGCTGCTACCTCCAGGAAAAACTCTTTCCCCCCATCTATAGCCCCTGGAGCTGGTGCGGTCTGCAAGTCCTTCTTGAGCCTGACAAATGCTGCCTGGCAGCCCTCATCCCAAACCCACTCCACTCCCTTGTGTAGGAGTTGGAGCAGAGGGGCTGCTGTGGCTGCATAGTCTTCAATGAAGTCTCTATAGTACCCGGTTAGCCCTAGAAACGACCTCACACCCGTGACTGTGTTGGGGACTGGTAACTCTTGTACTGCTTCTCTCCTAGCCTTATCTATGGCCCTTTCCGCAGCACGTATGGTCAGGCCTAGGAATTTCACCTCCTGCTGGCCAATCTGCGCTTTCTTGGGGTTTACCTTAAAACCCTTTTGCCCAAGCAGCTCCAGCAGTTCGGCCAATAGTGGGCCATGCTCCTCTCTCAAATCGGTGAAGAGAAGCAGGTCATCCACATATTGTACCAACTGTCTGGGCTGGCTGAAATCCTTTAAACTGTTTGCCATGCATTGATGGAAAATGCTGGGGCTGTTGTGGAAGCCCTGAGGCAAACAGTTCCACGTGTACTGTTGCCCTTTAAACGTACAGGCAAACTTGTACTGATCCTCCCTCCTTAAAGGGATGGACCAAAACCCGTTGGAAATATCCAGCACCGTGAAAGTGGTCGCGGATGCTGGGATACTTCCTATCAGGTCGGCAACTGCTGCTACCATGGGTGCACAGGCTGGGATGTTACTATTGAGCACCCAATAGTCCACCGTGGCCCTCCAGGAATTGTCCGGCTTTCTAACCGGCCACAGTGGAGAGTTCACGTGGGTGGCTATCGGTCTCAGAACTTCCTGCTGTACTAAAGAGGACATGGCTGCTTCCATGTCTGGCTCCGCTTCCCTGGGGAAGTTATACTGTTTCTGTGGTCGGGCCATGGGGTCCCTGTCTATGCTGACCTCGAACCCGTTGACCCTCCCGCAGTCGTGTTTGTGTCTGGCAAATATGGCCAGGTGGGCCTGCACAAATGCCTGGAACTCCTGTGGGGTGTTACTGACCATGAGCTCGAGGTTATAACCCTCTTTGGGCTTCATGGTGCATAAAGTCCCCTTCCCTTCCTTTCCTGGGATTACTACTACCTCGCCGTCCTTTCCTTTACTTGCCCCCCATAGGCAATGATTTCTTAAATCCACCAGGTTCCCGTGGCCTACAATAAAGTCGGCTCCCAGGACCCCTCTTCCACCCTCCACATCCCATTTCATTAGGACAGAGGTCCACTTGGAGCGGAGCGGTCCTAACCGAATGGCGAGCGGGATGGAAAACGAGCCGGCCTGTTCTTTGCCTGTGAACCCCGACAGACTATATGGGACCCCGTTAGATAGAGGCGAGGTGGTGGGGTTAGCTGAATGGACCACGGTGCATGATGCCCCCATATCCAACAGATAGGTCCCCTTCACCTTTTCTACCTCCATCTCCACGAGGGGTCTTTCCCATTCATCGTACCGGAGAGAACACAGGTAAACAGGCTGCGTTGGCTCTAGTCAGGGCTGTGGGTTGGATGGGGCTGATGGGGTCAGAGCACTGGTAATGGCTGCTACTCTCCTGTGGCCAGTCAATAAGGACCTCGTGGTGTCCAAAAATGACTCGACCACTGCGGGAGGGATTCCCGCCCCCACCTTTTGGGCTGGGGCTGTGGAATTCTTTCCCTTGTTGTCTTTCCAAGGATTTTTGCACTCCTTCCACCAATGACCATCCTTCCCACACCTGTAACAATTCGTCTTTGTGTTGGAGGGGTTATTCCCTTCCTGATGCCACTCCTTCCTACCCTGTCCGGGTTTACCTCATGCACCTTCCCCTTGGGTGGGTGTGCATCAGCTCCCCTACCGTTCTTATAGGCTAGGGTCAACTGTCTGATCACCGTGAGCTCGGTGGTCTGGGGATTCTTGGGGTCGAACCAGACTTCCGCCTTGGCCCGGACCTGTGGCAAGCTGTTTGCCACCAGGCAATGGAGCCAATGGGCCAGTGGATCCCCATTCAGGAACGCCTGGTTAGGTGTCCCCGGGCAGGCACTCCGGTACACCGGCCATAACCGGTCCGCGAAAGCCTGCAGGGTTTCCCATGTGAGCTGGACCGTCTTCTCCACACGGGAGGATGGACTTCACTCATTCATCCCCATGGCCTCCAGAACTTCATCCCTGGGCTCCTCATACCCACTCTGTCCCTTCTTACACTCGTTAGAGAGAGATTGGAGGAGCTTACTCTCCAGGGAAAATAGCAGCATTTTGGCCTGCTCAGTGCCATCACAGTCGTTGACGCTGGCTGCCTGCTCTACGTCCCTGAAGTGGATCGAGGGGTCTCCCTTTTTGGAGAGCTTTGGGATATGGCTCACCATAGCCCTATGCTGTTGGGTGCTGTAGGGTAATACGAACTGGTTTTGAAGGGGTCCCTCATCATCACCATTGACGGGCGGGCCGAACCTCTGATGCCGGGCTGGGCACATCGGTCCCAGCTCCGACCTCTCTAGCGGGGGTTGCTCCACCTCTGCTCCCACCTCTGGCTCCACCCCCTTGCTGCCAGACCTCACTGAAACCTGCCACTACGGGTGGTGGTCGTGAGACCTCCTGTTCCTCAACCGGGTCATCCCTGGGCACTACCAGTGATGTTTGAACTGTCCTCCCCTCGTTCCCCATAAAATCCGCCTGACCTGCCTTTGGGCTTATGAGGCACACCATGCCTTTTGCCTTCCTCAGGGCCAGGCTCAGATTTTCTATCTGCTCTTTGCAGGGGCTGTGATCTGCCTCTTCAAACCCCTGTTCGCTCGTTAGCTTGTAAGCTGCCTTTACCTCTTTTACTTTCTCCTCCTGTTCCCTAACTTGCCTTGCCAGGTGGGCGTTCTTTTCCAGCAACCTTAACTCATTGCCCTTGGCTTCGGTGACTTGGCACTGTAGGTATTCCAACTGGGCCTTGTGTTCTCCCATTAAATACAACCTCTCCAGATTCAGGGCCTGCAATGCTACCATTAACTTCTCCCCTGCTAGAGCCTTACCCTGGTTCTCCAGGGCTGACTCCTTTAACTCGGCTGCCTGTGCTGCAACGAGCCTGTCCAAAAGCTGGACCTGCTTTTTGAAACACATCAGCCAGACTGCCTTCTCTAAAGACTTCTTGTGTTCCTTCCCCTCTGTCCACTTAGCTGCTGCATTTACCGGACGTCCAGCCCTTAACAGAGTGGTGATCCACTTCTTTGTGATATTCACCTTGCTAAGCACATAATCAGAAATCCTTTCCTCCATTATGGTTTGCTCATTCGAACCATTGTCTACTGTATCGCACTCCTGTTGCCGGTATCCTGCCGTGGTTGCCATTTCTGTAGGGGGTGGCGTGAGTGCCCAGTCAGCTTCGCCTCTGACGTCTGAGCGGTTCGAATCGCTCCCACACCCCTGGGTTCTAGACACTGGACTTAGGTACAGGCGGCGATACAGAAAATCGAGTAGACAAGTGGTTTGGTATAAGAAAACCAAGATTTTATTAAAAACAGAATACAACAATCTTATGAAAAATTACTGGTATGAAAATACAGGCATAAACAATAATTACACTTATATGGGAATGGGGAACACACGGCACATCGAGGGAAAACAACTACATTAACAATCCCCTTATCCTTATCCCACCCCCTATACCTTACTAGATTAAGCTATGAGGGGCCAGGAATTCATGCTCACCAATCCAAAACCTGTTGCTTTAACGGTTGTGAGTTTTGAGATCTGTTCTCCTGTCCTTTGGGGTACCCCATCACCACACGGTCTCAGGGCCCGGCGCTGACGTTGTTGATGCGAAGCACCCTCCTTTTCTCAGCTACCGTCGTCGTCTCGTCGCAATGGGTTTTCTTCTTCTTCTCCCTCGGGTGGTCGTCGGCGGTCTTTACCGTCTGAATGATTTCACTATCCAAATTTCGGGTGTGGTTTATTCATCGCGGGAGCTGCCACCCACGTTTAATGCCAGCTTATTCGCAATGTTCAAACGCTAACTTATTCTCACTGTCCATACAAGCGTTACCATTTTCTTCACCAAACGCCAGCTTATAACTAGGCGTTTGGTTTTTACCAATGAGTTTTTCGCTGCCCTTCTCTGCTTTTATCAGTTACCTTCTTCTTCGTCTCGTCTCGTCTCGTCTCGTCTCGTCTGCCTGTTGGTGGCCTGTGTGTCCTGTGTGGTATTGAACTCAGGTCTCGTTCTCCTCCCGCGTTTTGCCCCAGTGTAATGGGCGTCCTTGGTTGTTGAGCGGTGCGGGGAGCGAGAAGAGAGCCCACCATGAGGCCAGGGTGCGAGTACGAGCGGCAGCAGGCCAAAGGCCAAAACGGTGAGAGCAGGAGCAAGAGTCAAGAGTCAAGAGAGCGATTGTCACTCGTGGGCCTACTATTATACCCATTCTTCAACTCCTTATCTGCACACCAAATCAGGTCAGTCCATTGTTTAACTTTTGGCAGACTTGTTTAAATGATTACAACCATTTATTTTAATGACATTTGGAGTGGTTGTCTCCGGGTCTAATGGCCCCGATGTCCTGGTTGTTAGTCATGGATAAGACCTAATTGTCCCCATCCTGACTTGATGGCTACTGTGAGCTGTTACCCATTGAACAAGCAGAAACCTAATGGCCACAATTATAGGCCCATTCTAGCTTGATTGGATTCAAGTCGAAAGAATGCAAATTCTGTGTTTACTTTGTCTGGCTGGCTCCAGAGAGTCCTGTTCCACAGATTCCTGCATTTTAAGTTTCATCTCCGGGCCTGCCTGTTTTTCAGAGCCCTGTTTAAAAATCCTGTTGGTTTTGATCACGAGGCTACAGAAGCCATTTTGGGTACCCTGTTTTCAATAACTTGTCCAAAACAGGGTCCCTTGATCCATAATTTGGGGAGTGTGGGAATTTTGAGAACCCTGCAGCTTACAGATAATTAAACCGTACCTGCCCGCATGCAGCAAGACCTGGACAACATTCAGACTTGGGCTGATAAGTGCCAAGTAACATTTGTGCCACACAAGTGCCAGACAATGATCATTTCCAACAGGAGAAACTCTAACCACCTCCCCTTGACATTCAACGGCATTACCATCGTTGAATCACATTCTATTGCTTTTTATTGGCAGGTAACATACTGTTTTGATGATGTCTTAGTTATATTACCCCTTTATATTCTTTAATTCCTGTATGCTCCCAACAAGATGTCAGTGCACTGAACTGCTGACAAGTTCAATGAGATCTTTTGTTAGAAGTCCAGTACAATGTTAATTTAGCAAAAGAAAAGGCAACATCAGACTGATACAATTACATCGCTTTTCAATGTCCTGTTACTCAATTGGCTGGAAAAATAGCCTTTTGAGCCAATCAGGGACTAACTCAGAAATGGAAGCCAGCTTCGTTTAAGCATAGAATCAGTAAGATTTTAGATGTAAAAATAATTGTGTTTTTGATTCCAAAGTCTAAATTGTTAATATAAATTGTGAACAACAGTGATCTCAGCACTGATTATTGTGGCACACCACCACCCACCTTCTGCCACTGTGAATAGTTACCTTTTACCCCTACTCTCTGCTTTCTGTCTTGAAGCCTGCTAGCTATCCATTCTGCTGCTGGTCCCCTGACTCCGCATTCTCTGACATTGTTCACCAGTCTATTATGGGGTACCTTATTGAAGGCCTTTTGAAAATCAAGACAAATTACATCTACTGCATTATCATTGCCTACTCTCTCCGTTAGCTCTTCAAAAAATTCAATGAGGTTTGTCAAGCAAGTCTTTCACTTTTGAAATCCATGCTGGCTATTCATTACTATGTTTTTGGTTTCCAGATGTTCTTCTATTTTATCCTTTCATAGGGATTCCATTATTTTTCCTACCATCAATGTTAAGCTGACTGGTCTATAATTCCATGGACATGTTCTATCCCCCTTCTATGCAAGTATTACATTAGCTATCTGCCAGTCCGCTGGCACTACACCTTTTTCTAATGAATTATTAAATATGTGTAATAATGCCTCTGCTATATCTTTCCCTAGATTCTTTTAAAATGCATGGATGCAATCCATCTAGACCAGGGGTTTTATCCTCTTTGAGTTTGATTAGTTTATTTAAGATAGCCATCTTTTTATTTTAAATGCACTTATCTCATTACTAATCTCATCATCCAATGTCATGTCGAACTGTTCTATCTCCCTGGTAAATACTGAAGCAAAATAATGATTTAATATTTCTGCCATCTCTCTACCGTTACCTGTGGTATTATTCTGTCTATCCCTTAATAGTCCTATTCTCACCCCAATCTTCCTTTTTTTATTGATGTGCCTGTAAAATAGTTTACTATTTTATTTTATGTTCCTTGATAATTTAATTTTATGGTTCCTCTTTGCCTTCCTAATTGTTTTTTTGGCTTCTCTCCTGATCTCTTCATATTCTCCCTTATCATGCACTTCCCTGCTGTCTATGTACTTAATGTATGCCTCTTCCCTTAACCTCAATTGTTCCCTTATTGCTTTATTCATCCATGGAGTGTCATTAGTGTTTAGCTTGTTATTTCCTTTTAGAGGAATATATTGTTCCTTCACTCTGTTGAACACCATTTTAAATGTTTCCCGTTGCTGTTCTACATCATTGTTTGCCAATATTGTTGCCATTTTATTTTCCTAAGTTCTATTCTCAGCCCCTCAAAAGCAGCTTTTCTCCAACTATTCCTGGATTTGTCTTAGCCCTAGTTTGGTCTCCCCCACAAGCGGAAACATTTCTACGTCTACCTTAACAAACCCATTCATAATTTAAAAGGCCTTTATCAGCCTTCTCTTTTCTAGAGAAACGAGCCCCAGCCTGTTCAGCCTTTCCTGATAAGTATATCCTCTCAGTTCTGGTATCATCATTGTGAATCTTTTTTGCACCTTCTAGTACCTCTGTATCCTTTTTATAATATGGAGACCAGAATTGTGCACAGTACTCTACAGGTCTAACCATGGTCCGATACAAGTTTAACATAACTTCTCTGCTTTTCAATTCTATCCCTCTAGAAATGAAGCCCCGTACATGGTTTGCCTTTTTTATGGCCTTATGTGTTGCTACTTTTAGTGATTTGTGTATCTATACCCTTAGATCCCTTTGCTCCTCTACCCCAATTAGATTCTTATTATCCAAGCAGTATGTGACCTCCTTATTCTTCCTACCAAAATCTAACACTTCACACTTACCTATATTGAAATTAATTTGCCAACTACACAGCCATTCTGCAAGTTTATTAATGTCTTCCTGTATTTAGTTGCAGTCTTCCTCAATATTAACTATACCACCCAATTTGGTGTCATCCGCACATTTTGAAATTGTACTTCCAATTCCTGAGTCCAAATTGTTTATGTAAATTGTGAACAGTAGTCTGAGCACCAATCCTTATGGAACCTTTTGCCAGTCTGAGTAGCTACTATAACCCCTACTCTCTGTTTTCTGTTCTGTAGCCAGCTTGCTATCCATTCTGTTACTTGTCCCCTGCCTGCACATGCTCTGACCTTAGTCATGAGTCTACAATTCGGTACCTTATCGAAGGCCTTTTAAAAATTCAAACATATCACCATATCCACCGCATTACCCTTATCTACTCTTTTTGTTACTTCTTCAAATAATTTAATGAGGTTGGTCAAGCATGACCTCCTCTTTTGAAATCCATGCCAACTATTCTTTATTATATGTTCAGTTTCCAGATTTTTTATTGCATCTTTCAGTAAAGATTCCATTATTAGTTTCAATAAAATACAAATATACTGATTCTGACTTTAATTAATTATATTTGAATACTAAACTTAGATACTTTAACGGACTTCAGATATTTCCCATTCAAAGAAATCTGATTTTGCAAATCATTGGACGTTCTTTACTTTCCATCGTCTCCTGGTAGCTGATGGATGTGCTTTAAATTATAAAAATCCTGAATATCATCTCGGACATATTTTAAACACTGAATTAAAGTTTTGTGTTATCTATTTCTTTATTAATCATTGTCCCAAAAAGCAATCAGATTCATCAAAACTGACAAAAAGGGTCAAACTATGTCTAAATAGCACTATTATTATTCTTTCTTTAGATATTAAAGGTGCAGGTGATTTTGAAGCATCAATTCTGCATCTCATTACCATTACTGAATGTCCGGCATTTTAAAAGTGAGCATACGCCACTAGTCATTTAGTTATTTCATTTTCTCTTTTTACAAAATGTTTATATATGTGTATATGTGTGTAATAATATACATATAAGGACTGCACAACAACTTAAAGGAGATGATTGACCATTCTCTTTGTACTAATACTGAGCTGGTCCTTGGCCACAGAGTGCCTTCCCTCCTGTGTGTTTCAACAATTCCCTTTACCTGAACTTAAATTTCTTATTCTGCTTTCATTTTCATTTAAAAAAAAGAAAGGTTTGTATTTAAATTGTGGTACCCAAACAGTGCGGAATTTCCACTTCTGGAGCGATCGGAAACTGGACTGGCTCCGATTCATTTCTAGGACCGCAACGCTTCAGTAAACCTTTTAATCGCAGCAATACGGTTCTTGCAGCTGGCAGCTGGTCATTATATTTCAGAACACAAACTAAAGGGCGTGTTTTCTATTTTCACTCTTTAAGTCGATAGAAGAAAAGTTGGGTTGTATGAATATTGCTTTTCACCCGAAAAACTTTAGTTGATTTTGGGGAGAAATATATTAAACGACATAACCAAAAACACTGTTTCCAAGAATAAAGCGTTTATATTTGATTGGTTGAATTCCCGCTCTGGCCTCTGGAATTGCCACCTTCATCCCACAACTGTCACTACAGCAGAAGTTCTGGAGAAGTGGTTTCCGCTGCCTGAGCTCCGGTTCTCAATTTGAATATAAATTGATTGGAATTGTATTAATGTTAAAAAGTGATGCCGCTCTTTTTATATCCTGTTGCTTAAGTTAGATTTTAGTTTTTAACTAATAATTTGTAAAAATATCACATAACTTCAACAAAGCAGATTTAAGTACTTTAGAATTGCTGCTTAAACTCACATTAGAAAATATGTAATAGAACGCGCTCCGTTTTATTCATTAGCACAGACTGAACCTTTCTGATGTGCTTGAACTTAATGAATGTTTGGTGGAATTGGCCGCTATGATTCAACCCCTGGTTGGCCTGACCAAAATCGCATGCGATGCTTGCTGTCTGTTAAAATGTTTGGAAGTACGGCAGTGCGGTACTGGCACAGTGCTCTAAACGGTTAGACATACGCTGTGTCCAGACATGATGGGCACTGTCACTGGCCCTGTAAGACACAGCTTAAAAAGAAGACATTTTCATTATGAGAATATTCTTAATAATTACATTTTGCATATTAAGGGAAATGACATAAAGCAACATACAGCAAGCGAGGCGGGAGAATCAAAACACTGATGGAGCAAAACTGATCAGTATTTCAAAAACTGCAACCAAATGCTGCTTTGCACTGTCAGCCGCGGGCATTTTTCTCCCTTTGCTTCTCTACAAATCACTCACACTAACACAATATATTAGTTGAAAACCTGCTATTAAATATCTTGAACAATCACATTTCATATACAATTCTCTAGCTTTGAAATAAAAACATCAGTGATGTTCACGTGAAGCTCTAGGTTGGATTAAACAAACTTTTGCATAATGAAGGAATATTTTGGAATTATTTCAGTCAGTTACTCACTGTCAGAATGTCAGTGTTCACTACACAATCTGTAAAGTATAATCGCTTACACATTTGGCTTCCTTTTGAATCTTTAATCTATTCCTGGGAACTGGGAAAGTCCATGTTCAGAATTTGTGTTAATCGTCCTTTTGGATATTAATCAATGTCCACATATTCACATACAAGGTACATTTAAACATATGGTAGTGGTAGTGCTGGAAATTGAGTGCTTGCAGTGGAAGGAAAGCGGATGAGGCTCTGGTCCGATCAGATTTTCCCAGGGAGGAACGGCGCTGGGACTCCGGCTGGGGACGCGATTCCACCTGCTACCACCTGTTAAAGCGCAGCCCGGGGCTATAAAACCAGCCGGTGTTGTCGGCAGACACTAACAGGCTCCTCATCGCACTCATATCCCACTCAAACCATCCAGGGTTAAACCTGCTGCTTCCTTCAGCAACCGAGGGTCGGGCTTTCCTTCCAACATCGCATTAGTGAGAATCGCCGTGCGAGTACAAAGAGCTCCGAGATCCAAGGTAAAAAGGAACAATCCACTGCCGATCTGACCGTTTCGCTGGACTCCGTACAAAGCTCCGGGTTCTCCCACTAGTCTCCTAACTATACAGCTGCGCAGAGAGAGCGCCAAACTTTCATCAGTTAAACCTCATCGTCCTCTACGAAGCTTTGAAGACAACATTCACTTTTGCAATTTTATATTAAAGCAATCAAAAATTTTGCAATAAGTTACATAGAGTTTCTCCAAACGAATTTGAAGACATGTATTTCAGCTGTTGAAGATCAGAAGACAGGTAACAAAACACGGCCGACAGGTAATAAGGAGGTGTAAGGGAGAAATATACTAGTTCAAGAGCAGGTGTTGCTGTAGAGAAAGACCTTAGCTCCAAAAGAAGGCCCTAGTTCCAGAGAAAGATCCTCGTTCCAGAGAGAGATCCTAGTTCCAAAAACAGACCCTATCTCCGGAGTAAGACAGCTCCAGAAAAAAAGACTCTAGCTCCAGAGAAAGACTTATTTCCAGAGGAAAACTGTGTCGGGTGCAGGAGCAATGAAATCGAATATATCTGCCTCTACTGCGGGAGCGGATTTGGTTTCTGGAGCTGGCTCCGGTTCTGATTCAAGCATGTGCGGTGTGGAGAGGGTAGAGAGCTGTGCCCGCAGAAGAATGGCCGCTAATGCCCGGGAGAGACGACGTATGCAGGGACTCAACACCGCCTTTGACCGTCTCCGCAAAGTGGTACCACAGTGGGGACAGGACAAAAAACTTTCCAAATACGAGACACTGCAGATGGCCCTAAGCTATATCATGGCCCTGACCCGAATCTTGACCGAGGCCGAGCGCTACAACAGTGATAGGCGCTGGATTCACATCCAGTATGAGCACATACAGGGAAGCGAGAACATCCAGACTTACCTGGGACAGGCAGCAGAGAAAAAGGACTGTTACACAGACAGAATCTTCCCCTTCAACCACGAGAGCTTCCAGATAATCAATTAAACCACCACACAGGCTCAGAAACCGATTCAATTTGTATCATATTTCAAAACACTGAACACAAGCTGACTCTCCAACAGGAATTTGTTATACTTCAGTTTGAATGCTCCAGTATTACTGGTAATTTTATGGATTTAGCTAAATAGGTTTTTGCAGTAATACTAGAATTTGATTTGCTAGAACTTGTTTAAATGATATTACAGGAAACAGCGAGGTTAAAATAGGAGACGTTGTTAAATGGACAACTTGTTCGAATGATATTTTGATTTCATGTGTACATAGGTGCTACTGAAAAACATCCCTGTAAAATTAGAAGAAAAGTTTATTGTTTGTATGTAGATAACGCACGTTTAGTGTACAAATGTTGAAAGTATTCTATGTTTTTAAAGTTCTGATTGTTTTATTTTTGAATTACCCGCTTGGAATGAATCTTTAAGTTCGACGTCAGACTTTGACAGAAATGTGTGCCGTACAATTCTTGTTACTTCCTTGGATGTAATTAAATATTTTAACCGGATGTACGTTTATGTTTATTTTAGTTAGGGCATCCATACATACAGTACGCGCAATTATGCATGCTGCTTCACGGAGAACGATTAAGAAGCTAGGAGTTCCCTGAAGCTTTCCTTTTACCTCAATCATTCTGACGGCGTCTTTCATCACACTGATATACAGGGTCTGTCCTCCTCTGTGTCAGAGTAACCGGACAGTACCTCCCTTCATTAACTGGTTACAGAGCCTGCACTCGGTACAGAGTATTTTTTAATTCCCAACTGTCGAGCAGCTGGTCCTCCACTCCCGCGATAGTTCTGCAGATACCAAACTGCTCAATCTCACCTCCACCTTTGAAGCCCTTGTCCCCATTAAAACCATTACTTTCTCTCACCCTGGTCATTCCCCCTGTACGGCCCTCATTCCGTTTCCTTAAGTCCAAAGGACGCAGACTTGAATGCTTTGGTAGACAACTGGTTTAGCCATTCAGTGTCAGATCTGGCTGGACTGCAAAAAGCACTGTCGGGTACTGCTCTCCTCTGCCAAAACTGCGCACTACTCCAGGATCATCATGGAATCTGATGATAACCCCTGGCCTCTCTTCACTACCAACCATCTCTTTAAACCCCTCTCCCCTGCACCCTCCACCTTCACCTCCAACAAGTATGAGGAGCTCATGGACTACATTGTCACTAAGGTTGAGACCTTTCAATCTGCTGCCTCTGCCACTTCCCTCCCTTCCCCTAGACCACCAAGCCAAACTTTATCCAAGGAACCCCTACCCTAGTCCTAAATCATAACTTTCTCTAGTTTCTCTCCAATCTCCCCTCATGCCCTCTTCGAGCTCACCTTGTCCATGAGACGTACCTCCTGCTCCCTCAACCCTAATCCTAATAAGTTGCTAACCATGCAACTCCCCTTCCTGGCCTTTATGTTAGCTGATATTGTAAACTGTTTCCTCTCCTCAGGTACTAGCCCCCTCCCTTTCAAATCTGCCATCATCACCACCTCCTCAAAAACTCACCCTTGACCCATCTGTCCTTGCACTGCACCATTTCCAACTTCCTTTTCCTCCCCAAAGTCCTTGAACGTGTTGCCACCTCCCAAATCCGTGCCCATCATTTCCACAACTTCATGTTTAAATCCCTCAACTCAGGATACTGCTCCTGCCACAGCACTGAAATGGACCTTATCAAAGTCACAAATGACATCCTATGTGACTGTGACCATGGTAAACAATCCCTCCTCATTCTTCTCGATCAGTCTGCAGCCTTTGATGCGGTTGACCACACCATTCTCCTCCTACGCCTCTCTTCCACTGTCCAGCTGAGTGGAACTGCCCTTGCCTTGTTCTATTCTTATCTATCCAGTTGTAGCCATAGAATCGCCTGCAATGGCTTCTCTTCCCACTTCCGCACCATTACCTCTGGAGTCCCCCAAGGATCCATCCTTGATCACCTCCTATTTCTCATCTACATGCTTTCCCTCGGTCACATCATCTGAAAACACAATGTCAGATTTCACATGAATGCCTATGCCACCCAGCTCTACCTCACCACCACCTTGCTCGACCCCCTCCACTGCATATGATTTGACATACTGCTTGTTCAATATTCAGTATTGGATGAGCAGAAATTTCCTCCCATCAAATATTGGGAAGACCAAAACCATTGTCTTCAATACCTACCACAATCTCCATTCCCTCGCCACTGATTCCATCCCCCACTAGCCATTGTTTGAGGCTGAACCAGGCTGTTCACAACCTCGGCATCCTATTCAACCCTGAGCTGCGCATCTGACCCCATATGCTCTCAATCAACAAGACCCCTTATATTCACCTCCGTAATATTGCCCGCCTCTGCCCCTGCTTCAGCCGATCTGCTGCTGAAACCTTCATTAATGTCTTTGTTACCGCCAGACTCAACTACTCCAACGTTCTCCTGGCCAGCCTCCCATCTTCCATCATCCATAAACTTGAACTCATCCAAAGCTCTGCTGCTGGTATCCTAACTCACACCAAGTCCTGTTCACCCATCACCCCCTCCTTGCTGCTCTACATTGGTTCCCGGTCCAGCAATGCACTTAGAACATAAGAATTAGGAGCAGGAGTAGGCCATACGGCCCTTCAAGACTGCTCCACCATTCAATAAGATCATGGCTGATCTTCGACCTCAATTTTAAAATTTAAAACTTCAAATTTAAAATTCTCATCCTTGTGTTCATGTCCCTCCATAGCCTCACCCTCCCTATCTCATCCCCGATTTAGGTCACTCAACCACTGGTGGCTGTGCCTTCAGCTGTATAAGTTCTGCAATTCCTTCTCTAAACCTCTCTGCCTTTCATTCTTTAAGATGCTCCTGAAAACCTACCTCTTTGACAAGCTTTTGATCACCTGTCCTAATATCTCTCTATACCTCTCGGTGTCAAATTGGGTCTGATAACGCTCCCGTGTAGCCCTTCGGACGTTTTACTACGTTAAAGGCGCTATATAAAGGCAAGCTGTTGTTGTATGTTAGGGTATGTGCATCGCACTAACATTAATGAAAGAATAATGAGGGGAATTTAATCGTCACAAATCTGTTTCCATCATGGGTGTAATTTTTGTTATTAATGGTGGTGATGGTCGGCAGGATTCAGCCACTTCTCTGTAGGGAATTTATTTAAAACATTGATTAGTTAATATATCGTAGAACGAATCCCTGCGGCCCAGCGATATGTTGACAGAAAATATCGGCTGGTGGGTAATTTCCTCATTTGTAAGACCGAATATGCTTAACTAGTGCTTTTTCCGCGAAGGGATGAGTTGTCCCAGTTCCTTAAAGTTCAGTGAATCACTAACAATGTCAACACTTACTGCACATTCATTGGGTTTGTAAATAGAAATAGCTGGCACAAAATAAATTAATGATGACACTTCTTTCCAACACAGTATATCTTTCTTTTCCCTAAGGACACGGCTAACTAAGTGTTCTCCAACATCTTCTCTAACTTTTACAGAGATTAATTACTTATAAATAGAACAATATTCGACGCAGCTTATATTGCTAGTGTAACTCTATTGCGAGATATAAAACAAAAGTCTCTCTGCCTATCAGCATAAATTGTTTAAAAACAATTTTGCACACATTAATGGCGATATATCTAAATTACATCGGGAATTGGGCTGCAAATTAATATTAATGAGTAAACCGTGTTTTTTAAATTGGTTAGCCTTTTAACTATATTACGAATATTATAATTACTATTCTAGATTCTGTCACCCTATCATATTTTCAGTTACATTTATTATTTTCATACGTCCGTTAGGTCCTGTATACGATGCGTTTTCTGTCGAAAGGTTAATAGACACGGGATTGCAGGTGAATTCAATTCCTTCCCTTCTCTCAGTTGTAACCCTCCTGTGCAGACTTTAGCTCCTAATATGACCCAGTGTGTGAGGCCGTTCGCTTCTCTTTAGACACAGGCTTTGCTGTTACATTCTGGGATCTGCAGTTTGGAGCCACCGTTAAATATTTGAATATTAAAATAATTGTTCGTTATTCTCCATTAATAAATATAAAATTAAAATCATTTTTGTTATTTTTTTCCCTGAGGCAAATGGTGGCACACAGATGAAGCCACATTTTACAACACACAGTTAGTTAGTTAGAACTCAGGCCAACATCCCCAGCATCGAAGCTTTGACCACGCTCAATCAGCTCTGATGGACGGGTCACATTGTTTGCATGCCCAACAGGAGACTCCCAAAACAAGCGCTCTACTCGGAGCTCCAGCACGGCAAGAGAGCCTCAGGTGGGCAGAGGAAACGCTTCAAGGACACCCTCAAAGCCTCCTTGAAAAAGTGCAACATCCCCACCCACACCTGGGAATCCCTGGCCCAAGACCACACAAAGTGGAGGAGAAGCATCCGGGAAGGCGCCGAACACCTCCTTCGCCAGGAGCAAGTGGATGCCAAGCGCAGGCAGCACAAGGAGTGCACGTCAACCCAAGCACCCCACCCACCTGCCCCTTCAACCACCGTCTGCCCCACCTGTGACAGAGACTGTAGGTCCCGCATTGAACTCATCAGTCACCTGAGAACTCATTTTTAATGTGGAAGCAAGTCATCCTAGGTTCTGAGGGACTGCCTAAGAAGAAGAGGAGTTAGTTAGAAGTCCATTAGTTAGAAGTGTACACAGGGATTTCTCGAGATGTTAGTTCGGACTGCGGGGAGAGAGCAGCAATCGCCGACCATGGATATCTCCGTGGTGCCTTCAGTCTACTGGTTAGAGAGCTCACTGTTGGGCTGACTTGTCCAGTGCTGTTATATTTGCTTCACTCTCATGTTTTGTGATCAGACGTCTAGATTTAATGGAGTAAATGATCACAAAGAGCCTCATCAATGAGAAACAGCTGCATCAAACGAATAAATCTGCAGAGCGATTTATGTGAAAATGTTCCTTCACTCCATCTTAACAAATCACACATTCAAGCTAATATTTGGACCACGCACCTGTCACTTTAAGATAAGCCAAATCATGTTAGCAATGTAATAGAGAAATTGAAAGCTGCTGAGGCAAAGTATTATTCCAAGTGCATTTAATACCAAAATTGGTGTTCAGCGTTACTGAACTGCGCATTGGGTAGAGGTAAAAAGGGGGAAAAATTGGTGCCACACTTGAAAGGGACAGAAAATCCAGTCTTTTTACTCCAGTATACAACTTAGGCAAGTCTTTGCATTTTTTAGCTGTGAGGTTTGTGCCCAAGTCTGAGCATAATAATGGCAAAACAACAACATTCGCCGTTATTACCCCTTTGAAACTGACCGCAATTTCAGGATGTAGCACATGCGCATCTAAATGCGGAAATCCTGAAGTTGCGGTCAGACATTCACTGTTGCCCTCCCCACCACCCTTCATATCTGGCAATCAGGGAAATCAGCGAAACTGACAAAAATTTGGGCTTTTCAGCGTTAATATTGCTGTTAAATACCCCCATTAAATATTAGTCCTTGTTGGATTAGGTGTAACTGGGGTTTTAACAATGTATTGACTGCTAAACAAACGTTATGGCCCTGAAAAGCTAATTTTAATTTTGTGGAATGTCAAATTTCTCCATTATGATAAAATGTTCAATTTTTAAGAAACTTTAAAAAATATTGAAGTTTGCTTATTGTATTTCACGTTCAACCTTATCCCCATGTTCTCTGCAACAGTTTTAAAAAGTTGGGATAAAAGCAGGTTCTCATTTCCTGCATCCCTGTCTGTGAGAATTCTGCAATGTGATTTTTCGCCACGCTGGGCAGCTTTCTTCGAGGCCAGTGGTAAATGCCTTTGCTTCACCGCTGACCACAAATTCTGGGCCAATATATGAAAGGGGAACACCTATTGGGTCCATCCGATTGACTACCGGTTCCTTCAGCAGACTGTGCACAATTTGTTCTCTTACCGATTCTATCTCTCCCAGCCTTGAGAGGGAGATAATCAATCAATATCTCCAGTAGAATAAAATCTGATATTTCCCACCACGTCTCCCCAAGGCAATCAAGAAACACTTCATCTCCCTTGTGAACAAAGCCCTTGCCATCCATGACCTTATTGTGGATGATTATATTGCCATCATGGCCTTGATGGAAACTTGGCTCATGGGTGGTGACATCTTTCCCCTCACTGAAGCCTCCCCACCTGGCTATACCTTCCACCACTTGCCCCATCAAAACTACCACGGTGGTAGTGTGGCCCTTATCATCAAATCTCATCTTGGTCTGTCCCCCTACTCCTCTGGCACCTTCTCCTCCCTTGAGCATCTCATCAAATTTAAAATTCTCACTCTTGTGTTTAAATCCCTCCATGGCCTCATCCCTCCACATCTCTGTAACTTCCTCCAGTACTACAACCCTCCAAATCTGGCCTCCTGTGCAATCTCTCCACCTCTTTCTCCTCTTTTAAGACCATCTTTAAAACCTATCTCTTTAACCAAGCTTTTAGTTACCTGTCCTAATATCTCCTTTGGCTTGGTGTCAATTTTTGTCTGATTAAGCTCTTGTGAAATGCCTTGGGACATTTTACTATGTTAAAGGTGCTATATAAATGCAAGTTATTATCATTAAAAGGTACAGTTATTGGGGACATCCAGGAAACAGTTTTGTATTGGTAATCAGTAGAGAAACAAAAGGCACAGATTTTGCCCTTTTCCTGACTGTCTTTTGCCATATACCTGTTTGGTTATAAATCAGGATGCCCAAGGTGAATAAAGTTTCAGTGCTCACAGGTCCTTCCTTTGTTCCTTCTGGGCTACTGTTTGGTGAGAGTACTTGGTGTAAGGGTGTGATTTGGAGAGTTTTGAGTTGTTCAGAGTGACGCTCATGGTCGGTGGTGCCATGGCTGATCTTGATTAGACTGAGGAAGAGGAAAAGAATGAGGATTAACAGCAGTAAGGGTGTGGTGTGGAGGGAGCTGCAGAGGGCCAACAGAGAAGGGAGCAACAGAGTGGTTGAGGTCACAGGAGGCACTACCCATCTAACAGGGTCTACAGACAGAATCTCAGCTTCCTTGACCTCTGAGGAGCAGTGCTTCCGAAGACTAAGATTGTCACGTCAGAACATAAGAACATAAGAACATAAGAAATAGGAGCAGGAGTAGGCCAATCGGCCCCTCGAGCCTGCTCCGCCATTCAATAAGATCATGGCTGATCTGATCCTAACCGCCAATCCACTATGACAGGACTATCTCCTGAATCTAACAGCATTAGACACATGAAAACAGGAGCAGGATCAGGCTACACGGCCCCTGGGCCCGCTCCGCTACCCACAGGGCCATGACCTATCCGAACCTAGACTCATGTCCAAATTCCTGCCCGCTCCCCGTAACCCTTAATTCCCTTTTCTACTAGGAAACTGTCTATTTCTGTTTTAAATTTATGTAATGATGTAGCTTCGACAGCTTTTTGGGGCAGCATATTCCATGGACCTACCACCCTCTGAGTGAAGTAGTTCCTCCTCATCTCAGTTTTGAAAGAGCAGCCCCTTATTCTAAGACTATGCCCCCTAGTTCTAGTTTCACCCATCATCTGGAACATCCTCCCTGCATCCACCCGATCCAACCCCTTTATAATCTTATATGTTTCAATAAGATCGCCTCTCATTCTTCTGAACTCCAATGAGTAGAGTCCCAATCTACTCAACCTCTCTTCATATGTCCATCCCCTCATCCCCGGGATTAATCGAGTGAACCTTCTTTGTACTGACTCGAGAGAAAGTATGTCCTTTCTTAAGTATGGACACCAAAACTGTATGCAGTATTCCAGGTGCGGTCTCACCAATACCTTGTACAACTGAAGCAATACCTCCCTATTTTTATATTCTATCCCCCTAGCAATGAAAGCCAACATTCCATTAGCCTTCTTAATCACTTGCTGCACCTGCATACTAACCTTTTGAGTTTCGTGCACCAGGACCCCCAGATCCCTTTGTACTTCAGCACTTTCAAGTTTCTTGCCATTAAGATAATAACTTGCTCTACGATTTTTCCTGCCAAAGTGCATAACCGCACACTTTCCAGTATTGTATTCCATCTGCCAAATCTCTGCCCACTTACTTAGCCTGTCTATGTCCCCTTGCAGGTTTTTTATGTCCTCCTCACTCACTACTTTCCCTCCCATCTTAGTATCATCTGCAAACTTTGATGTGTTACACTCGGTCCCCTCCTCCAAATCGTTAATATAGATTGTAAAGAGTTGGGGACTCAGCACTGACCCCTGCGGAACACCACTGGTTACTGATTGCCAGTCTGAATATGAACCATTTATCCCAACTCTCTGCCTTCTGTTAGATAGCCAATCCTCTATCCATGCCAGAATATTACCCCCAATCCCGTGATTTTTTATCTTAAGCAATAATCTTTTGTGTGGCACCTTGTCAAATGCCTTTTGGAAGTCTAAATACACTATGTCCACTGGTTCACCTTTATCCACCCTATATGTTACTTCCTCAAAGAACTCCAGCAAATTTGTCAAACATGACTTCCCCTTCATAAAACCATGATGACTTTGTCTTATTAAATTATGATTATCCAAATGTCCTGTTACTGTCTCCTTAATAATGGACTCCAAAATTTTACCTACCACAGATGTTAGGCTAACCGGTCTATAGTTTCCAGCCTTCTGTCTACTGCCCTTTTTAAATAAGGGTGTTACATTAGCAGTTTTCCAGTCTGCCGGGACCTTTGCTGAGTCCAGGGAGTTTTGGAAGATTATTACCAATGCATCCACAATCCCTACCGCCACTTCCCTCAAAACCCTGGGATGTAAGCCATCAGGTCCAGGTGATTTATCCGCCTTGAGTCCCATTATTTTACCAAGTACTACTTCCTTAGTGATTTTAATCGTATTTAGCTCCTCCCCCCCATAGCCCCCTGCTTGTCAAGTGTTGGGATATTCTTGGTGTCCTCTACTGTAAAGACTGATACAAAATATTCATTCAGTGTTTTTGCCATCTCCATATTTCCCACCATTAATTTCCCGGTCTCATCCTCTAAGGGACCAACATTTACTTTAGCCACCCTTTTTCTTTTTATATAACTATAAAGACTCTTACTATCTGTCTTTATATTTTTTGCTAATTTACTTTCATAATCTATCTTCCCTTTCTTAATCAATCTTTTTGTTATTTTTTGCTGTCTTTTAAAGTTTTCCCAATCCCAATCCCAACCAAGGTGGTTGAAGTCATCTGCAGCCTCCTAGAAGAAGAACTGCTGCCTGCTGGATCTTGTCGCATGCATTACCAGTGACTGCGAAAGTCAACACTGCCCTTAATTTCTTTGCTTCTGGCTCCTTTCAGGCTGCTACCGGAGACATATTGAGGGTCTCGTAGTCGGCTGCACATAAATGCATAAGGCAGGTGAGGAACAGATTATTTGCTGAGAGGTATATAAGCTGCCTTTGTGATGACAGTAGCCAGAATGAGCAGGCACTCGGATTCGTGTCTCTGGCTGGCTGTGCAGGGTGCCATCAACTGCACACATGTGACAATCCAAATACCCCCAGAACAACTAGGAGCATTCATCAACTGCAAGGGATCTTATTCATAAGAACATAAGAATTAGGAGCAGGAGTAGGCCATATGAACCCTCGAGCCTGTTCCACCATTCAATAAGATCATGGCTGCTCATCGACCTCAACTCCACTTTCCCGACCTATCTCCATATCCCTTGATTCCCCTAGAGTCCAAAACTCTATCTATCTCAGCTGGTGTGCAACCACAAGAAAAGATTCATTCAGATCTGCGTTAGATTCCCAGAGAGCTGCCATGACATTTTCATACTGCGGCACTCCAACATCCCCGACATGTTCAGACCTGGAACCAGCCTTAAATGGTGGCTGCTAGGCGACAAAGGATAATCCCTTCAAACTTGGCTGATGCCACCTCTGAGGAACCCCACTGATGAACACCAGAAGTGATATACATGAGCCATATGATAACCAGGTGTGTCATAGAGCAAGCCATCATGATGCTGAAGTTGTGCTTCAAGTGCCTGAACAGGTCTGGAAGCGCCCTTCAGTACTCATCAGAGAGGGTCTCGAGGATAATCTTGGTCTGCTGCGTGCTGCAATTGGACTGGAGGTCCAGGAGGAAGAAGGCACTCAAGACTCCTCACCTGATGAGGTTGACACTGGTGAGGAGGAAGATGGGGTCCCCAACGCAAGACCAGCCAGTCACATTGCTGCTTGAGATGCCAGGGATGCCGTGATAGTTCAAAGGTCCGATGCAGACTCTCCATACCTGTCCCTGCCACCACTTGCTGCTTTTGTTCACTTGTGCCGTGTACAAGAGAACTTTCTTGATCAGTGTGTTTCCAGCACAACAAGGAAAGAAGCAGTGCTTGATGTGGTTCTGGGAAATGAAGTGGGGCAAATGAGTATGTTTCAGTGGAAGAGCATTTGGGAAACAGTGATCACAATATCATTAGGTTTAGAACAGTTATGAAAAAGGATAAGGAACAATCAAACAAACAATACACAACTGGAAGAGGCTTAATTTCAGTGAGTTGGAAAGGAATTAGGTGGTTTGGAATCAAAGATTGGTAGGTAAAGTAGGGAATGAACAATGGGAGGCATTCAAAGAGGAGATAGCTCGGGTACAGAGCAGACACATTCCCATTAGGGGGAAAGGAAGGGCATCCAAAGCTAGAGCTCCCTGGATGACGAAAGGTGTAGAGATTAAAATGAAACAGAAAAAAGAGGCTTATGATAAATATCAGGTTCATAACTCAGTAGAGAACCAAGGTGAAAGCAAAAAGTACTGAGGAGAGCTGGAAAAAAAAAGAGGGGTAAAGAGAGCGTATAAAAATAGATTAGTGGGTGTTAGAATATTTTAAGAATATGGTTTAAACCAAGCATGGCTAAACATTCACTTCCTCCACCACCAGAGCATTGTGGCTGCAGTGTTTCCCATCTACAAGATGCACTGCAGCAACTCACCAAGACTTCTTCAACAGCACCTCCCAAACCCATGACCTCTACCACCGAGAAGTACAAGGGCAGCAGGTACATGGGAACACCATCGCCTGCAAATTTCCCTCCAAGTTACACACCATCCTGACTTGGAAATATATCGCCATTCCTTCATCGTCGCTGGGTCAAAATCCTGGAACTCCCTCCCTAACAGCACTGTGGGAGTACCTTCACCACACGGACTGCAACGGTTCAAGAAGACGGCTCACCACTATCTTCTCAAGGGCAATTAGGGATGGGCAATAAATGCTGACCTTGATAGTGACGCCCTCATCCCAGGAACGAATAAAGAATAAATGGTCAAGTATCCTGCCTGACCTAGCTTCGGGTATTTAGCAAAGAAGGTGGTGCTACGCGAAGCTTTTCATCTCTGTGTGAATTAAACGTGCTGAGCCATGAGAGTCAGGCACCTCGATAAGGGGTGCATTTGCTAAGGCAACATAATACCACAGTAACTGATTAAATTGAAAGACTGCTAAGGCATTCAGAACTATAGAGGGCCACAAGGCCATAAAGAGGCCTGTACGTAGATAAAGATGGGCCTACACATTCCTGAGAGGTACAAACTGTTATACAACCAAGATAAAGGATGAAGTAGCTACAGTACGTGGCACCTCTGAAGTCAATTAACACAGAGTCAGCATGGGCGGTGGGATTAATGATTAAGAGTTAAGGACAGAGATGTGTACATGCAGCGCAAGGTAGCCGAATAGTATAAAGGTAGAGCTCTCAGGACAGTCGGAAGTCCATTGCCTTGACAGCAGCCTATGAAGGTCGAGTTTGATCACCTTGAATTCCGTGCGGAGAGCAGGTTGTTTTAATTGCTTGTCATTTAGTGTAATACTGTAGAACAGTTGTATAAGATCAATATTGTTGTTAGTCAATAAACAAATTTTGTTGTTTAAAACCACTCATGCCAAAATCACGCAGAAGTTATTGTTGCAGTACTAACAACCTTTGTTGCACCCATAACTACAGGAAGAAATCCGCTTTAATTGGTGTCCTTGGGTGCGCACAAGTTAAAGGTTTAAAAATAACAAGTGTTAAGAGATTGACTGGTTCCGACCTGAGGAAGAAGGGGAATAATTGGTTGTGACCGAGTTATAAATGGCAGCCAACCCTACAAG
This sequence comes from Somniosus microcephalus, assembly GCF_052327205.1. Classification (NCBI taxonomy): domain Eukaryota; kingdom Metazoa; phylum Chordata; class Chondrichthyes; order Squaliformes; family Somniosidae; genus Somniosus; species Somniosus microcephalus. Next base: position 94,345,450 of record NC_140994.1, on the reverse strand, counting down.
TAAAAGAAATAAGAATGATATGTGCACAGGAGAATTTATGTTGTAAAAACTACATATATGTGGAAAAATCATTAGGGTCATGCTTCTCCTTGATTGAGCAAACAGAAAACCTAGAACAGCTAGGGGAGTTGGTTGAAACACTAATCAAAGAAAAGCGTTTAAAAAAGGAAAATTAGTACACTGTGGTTGTGCTCTGGCAAGGATAGCAAATTATAAAACTGAAGAAACAATTAGAAGCAGGTAGTGATTGCATCAGAAACTTGAAAACCCAATTAGACCAAAAACCAAATAAAGCATGACCTCAGCCGTGTCAGTAGATTATCTTCAAGCCAAAGATGGAAGGAAATCCAAAATATTAGGAGCATGTAAAGCCAAGCAAAATGAGCAGGAGGGTTTAAATAAAATGTGGGAGAAAAAGGCAGATGAGTTAAACAGTGCCTTAAGTGGGGTCCTTAAACAACAACAGGGGAATCGACATAGCGCTGGAGACACGACAGTCCATACACACCGTCAAAAGGAAATGCAGAAGCTGGAGGAACATTTAAAGCAAAAGAAAGAAATGATGCATGCTATAACTGCCAACTTCATTTACCCACAAGATAGCGAGAGCAGTGATTCTTCATGGGAAGACGGTGGTGATTTTCTCACTGGAGGCGAGATGGAGGCGGGTTTCAGCTTGGGTGGATTTGAAACTCATCTCCACTGATATGTTTCAAGATTTTGCGATTCTCCCATGATTGGCCACTTGATTTCAGAGGTATGGGATGCCTTGCTCAATTAGTGTTTTGGGACTGAAACTCGCCTCTGTTGGCAGCACTTTTCCAGTCTGATTTTATGGCTTCTTGCTCCCTTGGCTCATTCCACAGCATTTCTGCTTCTCTTGAACCACCTCCAACATCTTTTGAGATACGTATATCCAATTCCAAGGCAAGGGCCTACCCGAAGCTCTCAGATGAGGCACTGCAAATGTTGTTTGAGGGGGTGTGAGCTAGCATGGAGGTGCTCTTCCACTCATCTCAGAGGAAGAGGCCTGCCAAAGAAAACAAGGCTGTGAGGGTACAGCTGGCAAGGGATATAAGCTCCAGGTCTGTGTGCAGATTGTGAGACTGTTTCTGTGTATTGATGAAATGCCATCCCTGTTGGAAAGCATTAACATGATTTGATACCAAAATATTGGCCTTATACCATCTGTTCTTTTGCCTCAGGCAGCTCCACATTGCGGGCAACGCCACACTTGCGTTGTCAGGTTGGTGGCCTGACTGAAAGGAGGCCAGAGAGTTATTTCCATTGTCAATGAAGTCCTAGCATGGAGCCAAGGACGTGTGCCAACTTGGCCAAACTATACAAATCTGACCATGATAAGTTCATCCCTTGCATCCCTGGCAGCCATGTACTCACGTGCTGCCACTGCCACTGGTCAAAACACCAGCGCTCTGACCTCCTCCTGCTCCTCCTCTTCCTGCTGCTCCTCCTCTTCCTCCTCCTCCTCCAGCTCCTCCTCCTCCAGATCCTCCTCCTCCTCCTCAGCTTCCTCCTCATCCTCATCCTCACTTGAGGAGGGCTGAAGCTGAGCCGCTTGCTCATCAGGAAGCCACGATGCTGTGCGATGTTGTGCAGTGCACAGCAGACCACGACGATTCTGGAGACCCTGAATGGTGTATACTGCAGGGCTCTACCTGATCGGTCAAGGCAACGGAAGCGCATCTTCAGCAACCCAATGGACTGCTCTATGATGGAACTGGTCGAAGTGTGGTTGACATTGTAGCGCTCTTCAGCCTCGTCAGCTGGTCTCCTGATCGGCGTCATTAGAAACATAGAAACATAGAAGATAGGAGCAGGAGTAGGCCATTCGGCCCCCCGAGCCTGTTCCGCCATTTAATGAGATCATGGTTGATCATCCAAATTCAGTACCCTGTCCCTGCTTTCTCCCCATATCCCTTGATCCCTTTAGCCTTAAGAAATATATCTAACTCCTTCTTGAATATATTTAATAAGTTGGCCAAAAACTGCCTTCAGTGGTAGAGAATTCCACAGGTTCACCACTCTCTGGGTGAAGAAATTCCTCCTCATCTCTGTCCTAAATGGCTTACCCCTTATCCTTAGACTGTGACCCCTGGTTCTGGACACCCCCGCCATCGGGAACATCCTTCCTGTATCTAGTCTGTCTAGTACTGTTAGAATTTTATAAGTTTCATTGAGATCCTCTCTCATCCTTCTAAACTCTAGCGAATATAAGCCTAATCAACTCAATCTCTCTTCATACGTCATTCCTGCCATCCCAGGTATCAGTCTGGTAAATCTTTGCTGCACTCCCTCCATGGCAAGAACATTCTTCCGCAGATAAGGTGACCAAAACTGCACTTATACTCAAGGTGTGGTCTCACTAAGGCCCTGTACAACTGCAGCAAGACATCTTTGCTCCTGTACTTGAATCCTGTCGCTATGAAGGCCAACATACCATTTGCCTTCTTAACCGCCTGCTGCACCTGCATGCTTACCTTTAGCGACTGGTGCACAAGGACACCCAGATCTTGTTGCACTTCCCCTTTTCCCAATCTATTCCCATTCTGATAATAACCTGTCTTCCTTTTTTTGCCACCAAAGTGGATAACCTCGCATTTGTCCACATTATACTGCATCCGCCATGCATCTGCCCAATCACCCAGCCTCTCCAAATCATACTGGAGCTTCTCTGCATCCTCCTCACAACACTCACACCCACCCAGCTTTGTGTCGTCTGCAAACTTGGAGATATTACACCTAGTTCCCTCGTCTAGATCATTAATATATATTGTGAATAGCTGGGGTCCTAGTACCGATCCCTGCGGTACCCCACTAGTCACTGCCTGCCACTCGGAAAAAGACCCGTTTAGTCCAACTCTTTGCTTCCTGTCTGCCAACTAGCTCTCTATCCAAGTCAGTACCTTACCGCCAATCCCATGTGCTTTAACTTTGCACGCCAATCTCTTATGTGGGACCTTATCGAAAGCCTTCTGAAAGTCCAAATGCATCACATCCACTGGTTCTCCCTTATCTATTCTATCAGTTACATCCTCAAAAAATTCCAGTAGTTTAGTCAAGCATGATTTACCTTTTGTAAATCCATGTTAACTTTGTCCGATCCTGTCACTTTTTTCCAAGTCTCTGCTATTACATCTTTTATAATGGACTCTAGCATTTTCCCCACTACCGATGTCAGGCTTACCGGTCTATAATTCCCCATTTTCTCTCTACCACCTTTTTTAAATAGGGGGGTTACCTTAGCTACCCTCCAATCCATGGGAACTAGTCCAGATCTATAGAATATTGGAAGATGACCAGCAATGCATCTAATGTTTCTAGGGCCACTTCCTTAAGTACCCTAGGATGTAGATTATCAGGCCCTGGGGATTTGGCGGCCTTCAATCCCGTCAATTTCTCTAACACTATTTCCATACAAATACTGATTAGCCAGTTCTTCAGGGGATAGCCTTTGTCACCAAGGAGCCAACCGTTAAGTTGGTTTGGTGGATTGAAAAGCAGAGGAATGTAATGTATGTACCTTTAAGGGGAGAACTACTGTTTACAGCTCCTGTATACTGTAGTACCGGCAGTGACCACACCTGTATATAAACCCTGAGTAGTGATCTGTATAGTTAGTTCTAGAGTAACCCTCATTCAGTAAACACCTGTTGAATCGTTCCCTGCAGTCTGTTGTCTGATTATTGAAGGACACAACATTAAGATACATGGATCTAACAGTGGCGACGAGCAAGTTTGAACCTACCTGCAACTCTGCATCACCTCCCAGGGATTCGCTCCTGGAGAACAGTGGAAGAAGGTCGAGTCCAGAAGCACGGGCGTCGACCACGGGCAACCGCCCAGTCATCTAGCGGAGATTTGAGCATCACAGGGGAGGCTGTCAAGAGCCAGACTTGGCTTTCCAGTCACGGTGGTCCAGCAAAACGGGCTGGCAACAGGTACTGCACAGACCCTTCCCGGACAGCTGCGGGCTAGAGCCCGACCGAGCGGCACAGAAAAAGGCCGAGCAGCATCGACGGGGGAGAGGGAGGGGGCAGAGCGCACAGGGCGCAGCCAGTGTTCAGGACTGAGCAGCGTCAATGGGGGATAGAGGCGCGCAGGAAAACACGAGGCGCTGTCATTGCCATGAGGACCGCAGAGCGGCATTGGCAGCAGCGCAGGAGCAGCGCACGAAACCCACAGGGTGTCGCCATTTGCCACGAGGACCGCCGAGAGCGGCGTTGGCAGCAGCGCGGGAGACACCATTTTAAGCCGCAGCGGGGAAGAAAGGAAAGCGCGGGAGATGCCATTTTAAGCTGCAGCGGGGAAGAAAGGAAAGCGCGGGAGACGCCATTTTAAGCCAGTCTAACCACACCCAAAAATGCCGAAGAGTGGCAGTATCACAGCGTTCGACAATGAAGTCGAAGATTGGACGACATATGTCGAACGCATAGAAGTATACTGCAAGGCGAATGACGTGCCAGATGACAAGAAAGCGCTGGTATTGTTGAATTCAATGGGTGCAAAAACGTATGGCTTACTGCGAAACCTAGTAACCTCAGAGAAGCCAGTAGAAAAGGATTTTGAAAACATAGTGTCAACCCTACAGGACCACTTAAACCCCACACCGCTGCTGATAGCAGAAAGATTTAAGTTTCACAAAAGGAACCAGCATAAAGATGAAAGTAATGCTGAGTATTTAACGGAACTGTGCAAGATATCGAAACACTGCCAGTTTGGAACGGGACTAGCAGATACTTTAAGGGACAAGTTTGTGTGTGGGCTTCAAAGAAAAGGAACCCTGCAATGGCTTCTATCAGAAAAGGATCTTACGCTGGACAAGGCTTTCAGCATTGCAGTATCACACGAAGCAGCAGCACGGGGCGCTGCAGAGATACAACGGAGACCGCAAGAATATGGCACAAATGAAATGTCATATGGAACAGTGAAGTGCTATCACTGCGGCAGAACAACACATGACCATAATGATTGCTGGTTCAAGGACAAAGTGTGCAGACAGTGTGGAAAAGTAGGACACATAACAAGAGTCTGCAGGTCAGGAAAGAAAACCAGCAGCAAGAAATCTCCACAGGAGAAGTACAAGAAGGTACATAAGGTGACGGAGAATAGTTCAGACGAACAGAAGAGTGATACAGACTCCGGAAGCAAGGAGCTGGGTTGTCTGAAACTATATAATATGATCAAAACGGAGGATCACCAAACTATCTGGGTCACGCTCAAGATAGCAGGAGTCCAAGTGAAAATGGAATTGGACACAGGATCAGCCCTAACAGTCATAAACTGAAGGGACAACAAGCGGCTATTCTCACATATACCCTTGAGAGATACAAAGATTGTCTTGAAGACGTACACGGGGCAAAAAGTCTTCCCCAAAGGAAAAATAAGGGTGAACGTTATATTTAACGGCAAGGAAACACCAAAAAATGACCTATATGTATTGCCAGATGGAGGACCACCACTACTAGGACGTGAATGGATCCGGAAGATACAGCTAGATTGGCATTCCATACAGGCACTGACTGTGGCTGACAAAAAGGATGACGACATCACACCTGGGCGACTGTCAAAGATCCTAACTGACGTGAAAGAAGTGTTCCAGCAAGGACTCGGAACACTAAAAGGCATGACAGCGATCGTCCCTGTGATGAAAAAGTCATTGAGCAGCACGCTTGGGGAGCCAAGGAAGGTTCGCATCTGTGGGGACTTTAAAGTAACAGTGAACCCGGTCCTTCACACCGTACAATATCCACTTCCACAGATTGAAGATATTTTCGCCTCGCTATCTGGAGGGAAACGCTTCACTACGATTGATCTGGCCCAGGCGTATCTGCAAATGGAGGTAGACGAAGCATCAAAAAAACACCTCACAATCAACACCCATAAAGGTCTCTACCAATACAACCGGCTGGTATTCGGGGTAGCATCAGCTCCGGCTATTTGGCAGAGGGCAATGGAACAAGTCCTGCAAGGGATCCCAGGGACCCAGTGTTACTTGGACGACATCCAGGTCACGGGCGAAAATGGCAGTGATCACCTTGCCAACCTGGAGCAGGTGCTCACTAGATTGCAGGAATATGGGCTCCGAGCTAACCGCCCCAAATGCGAGTTTTTTAGAAAACAGATCTCGTATTGTGGCCACGTTATCGATAAAGAGGGGTTACATAAGTCCCCAGAGAAGATTGAGGCAGTAGTCAAGGATCCAGCACCGGAAAATGTTTCACAACTGAGGTCGTTCCTCGGGCTGGTAAACTACTACCATAAGTTCTTGCCAAATTTGTCTACAATACAACACCCACTGAACACCCTACTGCAAACTGGGGTGCCATGGAAGTGGAGTGACGAATGTAGGCGAGCTTTCCAGAAGAGCAAAACACTAATCACATCGAAAGAGGTATTGGCCCATTACAACCCGGCATTACCAATTCGGTTGGCATGTGAGGCGTCACCCTACGGCATTGGTGCGGTGCTGTCGCACAAATTCTCGGACGGCTCAGAGAGGCCAATAGACTTTGCATCACGATCACTAACCTCAGCCAAGCGTAACTACGCCCAGATTGACAGGGAGGCCCTCAGCCTAGTGTGGGGAGTGAAAAAGTTCAATCACTATCTGCACGGGCAGAAGTTCACCTTGCTGACCGACCACCAACCACTTGTCTCCATCTTTAATCCAAAGAAGGGCATTCCGGTGATGACTGCGCAACGGCTACAAAGATGGTCCCTTTTTCTAGGGGCGCCCCAATATGAAATCGAGTATAAGGGCACGAAACAGCATGGAAACGCTGATGGGCTATCACGCCTGCCACTGCCTACTGCGGAGGAAGCACCAGCAGTGGATCCTGTCGAAATATTTCATTTGACTATAATTGAATGCTTGCCAGTAACTAACGCTGGTATAGAGAAGGAGACCCGAAATGACCCGACACTGTCTCGGGTATATGATTTGACGGTGAGGGGATGGCCAGCACATGGCGACTCACTGTTGCCAGCATTCTCATCCAGAAGAAAATAGCTGTCAGTATGCCAGGGGACCTTGATGTGTGGATCCCGAGTGGTAATTCCACCCAAGTTAAGGGAGAGAGTGATCAATGAGCTTCACGAAGGTCATCTGGGAGGGGTGAAAATGAAAAGCCTTGCTCGGGCTTATGTGTGGTGGCCGGGGATCGATCAGCAAATCGAGGACCTGACAAAGAGCTGCTCAGGATGACAGAAGGTCCAAAATGCACCACCACATGCCCCTCTACACCCATGGGAGAGGCCCTCATCTCGATGGCAACAGGTGCATATTGATTTTGCTGGTCCATTCATGGACTCAATGTTTTTAATAGCCGTGGATGCGCACTCGAAATGGCCTGAGATGATCAAAATGTCCTCCACCACCACGGAGAAAACTATTGCAGTCCTACGGACCATTTTTGCCAGGAACGGCTTGCCAGAGCAGATTTGTCTGGTAACGGACCACAGTTTGTGTCCGAAGAGTTTCGAAGATTTATGTAAAGGAATGGGGTAAGGCATTACACATCTGCCCCGTATCATCCAGCCACAAATGGATTGGCTGAGAGGTTCGTACAAACCTTTAAGAAGGCAATAAAGACTACGTACAATGACAACGTTCCTCTGCAGCACAAGGTGGACAATTTCCTGTTCGCCTACCGGAATGCGACACATGCAGTCACCAACCAGGCCCCAGCCATGATGTTCTTTAACCGAAGGTTAAGATCTCGCCTGGATTTGCTCAGACCAAATGTATGAAGAGATGTTGAGAGTAAGCAATTCCAGCACATCCATGAGAAGCCGACAAGGAGCTTCAATGTAGGGCAACCAGTCTTGGCCCACGACTACCGAACAGAAAAATGGCAGCCAGGAACGATATGCACACGGCAGGGCCCACTAATGTACACAGTGGAGCTTGGGGAGAGCATCGTGAGACGCCATGCTGTCAGATCCTAGAGTCACAGGAACAAGTCAACCCCATGCCTCGCCCATACGTACCTGGTGATGAACCCGACGTACAGGTAGCATCTACCCCAGAAACAGTAGCATCGGAAGCTGATGAACAAACCGACGACAGGGGGCCAGAATCGCCTCCGCACCAAGAGCAAGACACTCGGGAAAGGCGCTATCCAGAAAGGATCAGGAAGCCTCCCCAAGGACTGAATTTATAAATAGACTATTTTCAGCTAATGTTGCATGTTAAAAGTGTTAATTGTAATTAGTTTGATATTTAATTGTTAAATGAGTGTTATGGTACTGTTAATCTAAAAGGGGAGGAATTGTAATGTATTTACCTTTAAGGGGAGAACTACTTTTTACAGCTCCTGTATACTGTAGTACCGGCAGTGACCACACCTGTATATAAACCCTGAGTAGTGATCTGTATAGTTAGTTCTAGAGTAACCCTCATTCAGTAACCACCTGTTGAATCGTTCCCTGCAGTCTGTTGTCTGATTATTGAAGGACACAACATTAAGATACACGGATCTAACAAGGAACATTAGAGTGCCGCAGGATGAAAGAATCATGGCAACTGCCAGGGTACATGGCGCAAACATGCAAGAACTCCTTCTTGTGGCTACACACCAGCTGTACGTTGAGGGAGTGGAAGCCCTTTCGGTTGACAAAGAGAGCTGGTTTGTGATGGCATGCCCTAAGGGCCACATGTGTGCAGTCTAAGACGCCATGCACCATTGGCATGCCTGCCATATTTGCGAATCCAACTGAACGGGCGGTTATACTTGCTTGATCCTTTGTGAACTGGATGTAATTGTGGGACTTATCAAAAAGGGTATTGGTAACGTGGGTGATACACTTGTGGGCGGCTGACTGGGAGATGCCGCTGATGTCTGTTGATGATCCCTGGAAGGAGCCTGAGGCAAAGAAGTTGAGTGCGGTGGTGACTTTGACAGCCACTGGTAAGGGGTGTCCACCTGTTCCTCTGGGTACCAGGCCTTGCTGCAGCAGGCCGCAGATCTCTCGGACAACCTCAAGCGAAAGTCTCAGCCTCCTTTGGCACTGCTGCTCACTCATGTTGTGGTCGCTCATCCTTTGTCTGTAAACCCTCTATGGGGGGTATCTCCTGCGGCGAGGTGTCTCGATGCACTGGCGCCTTCTGCCCTGTGCAGCATCAGCTGGCTGAGCAGGAGGTTGGGGCTCCTGCTGCTGTTGCTGCTGAGCTGTCTGGTTCTGCTGCTGCCCTGGATGGTCCTCACCTCATCTGAGGCCCAAGGTGAAAAGAAATGAATGTTTCCCATTCTGCTTACAGATGCCTCCTCTGGGGAGGCGCTCATTGTAAGTGGGGCGAGGATCTTCCCAGGAGGTCCCACAGTTGATGGAGTCAAGCTGTAGCACCTCTGACTTCGGAAGGTCTTCTAAAAGTGCTCAGAGACCTTTTAAAGCCAAGGTCTGGCACCTGCAAGTAATCCTTGCTGCAGTAAACGAGGTCTTGTTAGACCTGCAGCAGTGAGGAGGTCACCTCCGAGTCAACCCGCCAGCTTTACCTGGCATGGTTCAGAAGTTGTGTGAATCACGCCGAAATGATGGGAAATTCACGAGGGCCTCTCAAAATAGGCTTAGGGAGGCCCTTAACAAGCATTTGCAGACGTTAATTAACGCAATGGCCAGTTGAAGGCGGGAGCGTTTCCTGACCTCCAAAATCCCACGGAGGCGGGTTGGAGACGGGTTTTGAACCCGACCTCATTGATTCTAATTTTCCTGCCTTTCCCGACTCCAAACCCGCCTCCTCCAGTGTCAGAAAATCACCCCCGTAAACTCTAGTAAACTAGCGGAGGCTGTTAGCCAGTATGAGTACAACCGAGACAGGGAGCGGGAGGACCAGGATCCGGAACCAGGACCTCCTGACATACACCAAACTCCCCAAGCAGTGATGAGACCCATACAAGTAGTAAAAAAGGACGCAGCAGGAATTGACTTGGGGTTCTCTAACATTCCCTGGGTGTCCCTGTGTGAAAGTGTGTGCGAATGTGTGGAAGTTTGCTGATCTTCAAAAGAGTAACAGAGCTGAAAGCAGGTTAACCCTCTGTAGTTTTGTCTTTGATGTTGGAAATATTTTAAGCATTTTAATCAATGTCTTTTCTACAAACATATGCTGTTTTAAGTTTGTTTATTGTTTCTCTAAGTATGTAATTCACGTGTATTGTTTTTGAGATACTTTGAGTCATGTTTTTGGTTTTGAACTGATTTAAACTATGTGAACGTTCCTTGGGCTCAGATAAAAAATTGGCACTTTGAGTTCATACCCCAGTAAAAGGATCAATATCTATAAGGTGCATGGAAATGTGAATATGGTTATTAAATTCATTTCAATTTAAGATTGTGCACCCAGAATTGGGGAAAACTTTGTAATTTACATTTTAAGTTAAAGATGCTGGTGTGGATTTATTTTGACTGAAGTTTACTTGTGCAACTATGAAAAGCAGAGGGAGTTTGTTTAAAAAAAAAGATAAGATGTAGCCTTGAAGAACTACAAGTTACAGTTGCTGGTAGTAAATCAATTTAAACTTCTTCAAAGCAGCTTGTTTTAATTGGATTACAGCTAAAACTTGCTATTGGTTTCTGCAGTTTAAATTAAAGACACGTGCTCTTGTTTTAAATCAATTTGAACATTTACAAAGCACTGTTTTCTTACTTTGGTTGCTGCAAGTCTGAGACCTACTATTGTGATTGACTCCTCCCCCCCAGCCCCAAATATTTTGACAAGTAAGAAGCAATCAGAAATTGTAAATTGGGTTGAGAGAAAAAGCACTAAATTAATCTATGATGGAATAAAGGAGGAGAAAGGGAACAATTCTGTCTTTAAAAGCCTGTGTGAAAGTTTCACAGCCCACAAACTGTGGGAAGCTCCACCGTTAACCCTTTTGTGTAGGAATGTTACAAAGATTTTCTTAGCTGTGAAGACTAATATTTTCTTCAGGTATATTCATATTTTGCAGCCACTTGGAAAGGCTCTTAAAGAAAGAAAAAAAGGAAAGATGACCGAAATTACTGGTGTTTTGTAAGCATGTGCTATTTTGATAATTTTATCTCTTCTCTATTGTGTTTAGTTAATAAGATAATGGTCTGAATTAAATTGGAATTATTGATGTTAACTAACCTATTAAATTGTGAAAAGTAGACTTCATGGTGGCCACAGTGAGTTATTGTAATTGTGCAGAGGTGTCTAGTTCCAGTCATGAGACTTTCACATATATAAAATTGGCAGTTTTGAACTTTTTAAATGTTTAATTATTTGAAGTGGATAAGAAGTTAATGTTGAGTGTAACTGATGTGGTTTGGTGTCTCTAAAGGTTTGGACATTTGAGGTGATTCTACTTGTTTAATAATCTTGGTTGTATTGTGATGTGATAGCTGTTAGTAAATTGACAGAACCCTTGTGATTGACTGTGGTCAGTAAAAAGAGTGACCAAAGAAAAAGAATGATCTCCTGTTTTCTCTGTGACAACAATCTGGCAAATCTTGAGGTTGGACACCTCTTAAATAACGCTAAATGCTTTAAAATAATTGAGTTTAATTTGGGGAAAAAATGCTGTTTTCCCTGATGAGAATGTTTTATTTAAAGTTATTAGTGATGTTACTAATGATTTTTGCTGGTTTAGTGGATTTTCAATCCCTAAGAATGAAAAAAAGTTTTATAAAATCTTTGTGCAAGTTTCAAAGGTACAAAGACTTTGAAAAAGTGTAAAATGAAGTTTGGTTCTCTTTCATTGTGCAAAGTTTAAAAAAAATTAATGTGAAGTGACACAAGTGCGTCAGACAATATCTTCTTATAAACATGCAAAGAAGTTAACCCTTTCCACTGACAGCTGTTTTTAATTCATCAAGCAACAACTTTTTGTATTGTTGAATGTAAATATATATATTGGGCATTATTAAATTTGAAGTTTCTTAATTTGAGTGGATATTTCCCCATGGTGACAGAAGAAAAACATGATTTGACAAATTAACCCGTGTGCTCTCAAGAAGAGCCACAATGGATTCTCTGTTTTCCTTTTCTTTCAAACAGGGGACCATAGGACCACATGAAAGTTGATGGCGTAGTGAGAGATCCAGTCATTTTTAGCATTTAAAAGATTACTGCACAAGATAAAAAATCACGGGATTGGGGGTAATATACTGGCATGGGTGGAAGATTGGCTATCTAACAGAAAACAGAGAGTTGGGATAAATGGTTCATTCTCGGGTTGGCAATCAGTAACTAGTGGTGTTCCACAGGGGTCAGTGCTGGGACCCCAACTCTTTACAATATATATTAACGATTTGGAGGAGGGGACCAAGTGCAACATATCCAAGTTTGCCGACGATACAAAGATGGGAGGAAAAGCAGTGAGTGAGGAGGACATAAAAAACCTGCAAAAGGACATAGACAGGCTAAGTGAGTGGGCAGAAATTTGGCAGATGGAATATAATATTGAAAAGTGTGAGGTTATGCACTTTGGCAGAAAAAATCAAAGAGCAAGTTATTATCTAAATGGAGAGAAACTGCAAAGTGCTACAGTACAAAGGGATCTGGGGGTCCTGGTGCATGAAACACAGAAGGTTAGTATGCAGGTACAGCAGGTGATCAGGAAGGCCAATGGAATCTTGGCTTTTATTGCAAGGGGAATGGAGTATAAAAGCAGGGAAGTCTTGCTTCAGTTATACAGGGTGCTAGTGAGGCCACACCTGGAATACTGCGTACAGTTTTGGTTTCTATATTTAAGAAAAGATATACTTGCTCTCGAGGCAGTTCAGAGAAGGTTCACTCGGTTGATTCCGGAGATGAGGGGGTTGACTTATGAGGAAAGGTTGAGTAGGTTGGGCCTCTACTCATTGGAATTCAGAAGAATGAGAGGCGATCTCATCGAAACATATAAGATTGTGAGGAGGCTTGATTGGGTGGATGCGGGGAGGATGTTTCCACTGATGGGTGAGACTAGAACTAGGGGGCATAATCTTAGAATAAGGGGCTGCCCTTTCAAAACTGAGATGAGGAGAACCTTCTTCACTCAGAGGGTAGTAAATCTATGGAATTTGTTACCTCAGAGAGCTGTGGAAGCTGCGACATTAAATAAATTTAAAACGGAGATAGACAGTTTCCTAGCTGATAAGGGAATTAGGGGTTACGGGGAGCAGGCAGGGAAGTGGACGTGAGTCTAGGTTCGGATCAGCCATGATCCTATTGAATGGCGGAGCAGGCCCGAGGGGCCGTATGGCCTACTCCTGCTCCTACTTCTTATGTTCTTATGTTCTTATGTTAACACGTTATCTGCAGGTATCGGCAGACATCAAATGTCACAGCATGTTGAGAATTTAGACTAAGGCTTTGTCTTTCAGAAGCTCGGCCTTGACCCGCTCAGGGTCATTTGTTATCTTCCGAGGCAGAGTGCTTGGTGGGGGGAAATATGTGACTTACCTCTAAAAGTAATTGCAAGCACTTTTGTCTCCAAAGTAAAACCACCAACCCTGGGCATCATTTGTTTCTGAAATTGGAATTGATAAGATAAATTGATATAATTTGCTGTTTCATGCATTGGAGAAGGGAAAATTTTAATGAAGTTTCCAAGGACCATTTTTAAAAAATGGTGCATGTCTAGGTTTTATTTATTTTTAAATTTGTTTTATGGGATGTGGGCGTCGCTGGCAAGGCCAGATTTTATTGCACATCCCTAATAGCCCTCGAGAAGGTGGTGATGAGCCACGAGCCACTTTCTTGAACAGCTGCAGTCCGTGTGGTGAAGGTATTCCCACAGTGCTGTTAGGTAAGGAGTTCCAGCAAGACAGATTGCAAAATGTGGGCAGATGGCGCAGAAGGGTCATGAGGGCTCTCAACAGGAGGCCTTACACTCTGAGGGTATTCCGAGAGCTTCTCCTACCTCCAATTAAGTGAGGAGCAGTGAATTAGAAGGCTCTGCTTCAGCAAGGTGGTGGTCACAGAACTCTGCCACCTCCTGCAACCAGACCTTGAGCCTCAGATCAGGGCGACCATGGCTCTCCCAGTGGCAGTCAAGGTCACCTTTGCCCTCAATTTCTTCACCAGTGGATCCTTCCAGTCTACAACAGGAGACATAGCTAACATCTTGCAATTTGCTGTCCATTGCCGCATCCGGGAGGTCATAGAGGCTCTCTACAGTAGGAGAAGGGATTACATTTCCTTCCCCATCAACAGAGAGAAACAGGACGCAAGTTCATGTGGCTTTGCCAGGATAGCGGGATTTCCCCATGGTGCAGGGCGCCATTGACTGCATCCACATGGCCTTGCAGGTACCACATAATAATCCTGAGATCTTCCGTAACTGCAAAGGCTACCACTCACTTAATGTGCAGTTGGTGTGCGACTACAAACAGCAAATACTCAATGTGAATGCCTGCTATTAGCAGCCATGATGCCTTCATCCTGTGCTAGCACTCTTCCAGCCACCACGTCAAGCTCATGGCTGGCTGGTCAGAGACAAGGGTTATCAGCCCTCTAACTGGCTCATGATACCCCTCCTCAACCCTAACACTCCTGCCCAGCACTCATATAATGAGAGCCATGCTTGTGGGGTGAGGGGGAAGTGGGATGTGAGAAGGAGTAGGGATGAACATACTGTTGTTGTCCACAAGGTGACGTCGCTGGTGGCCACGGCACCCACCACCTGGTACCCAATAATCTGCAGCACTCGAGTCTCTAGCTCAGACAATGGTTGAGTGTTGGCTTGTCCCCCACCTGTGCGCAGATAGAAATGAATAGGTTTGATCTAATAGCCATTACGGAGACATGGTTGCAAAGTGACCAAGGTTGGGAACTAAATATTCCAGGATATTTCGCTTTTAGAAGCGATAGGCAAAATGGAAAAGGAGGAGGGGTAGCCCAGATAATAAAGGATGGGATAAAGACAGTAGTGATAAAGAATCTTAGCTGCGAAAATCAAGAAGTAGAATCAGTTTGGGTGGAGCTAAGAAACAGCAAGGGGCAGAAAACATTAGTGGGAGTTATTTATCAGCCCCCAAACAGTAGTTGTAATGTAGGGCAGAGTATAAATCAGGAAGTTAGAGGCGCATGTAGCAAGGGTAATACAGTAATCATGGAAGACTTTAATCTACATACAGACTGGGCAAACCAAATTTGCAATAAGAGTGTGGAGGACAAATACATGGAATGTATACAAGATAGTTTTCTAGATCAGTATGTTGAGGAACCAACTAGGAAACAGGCTATTTTACATCTAGTATTGTGCAATGAGAAAGGGTTAATTAATAACCTTGCAGTAAAGGGGCCTTTCGGGAAGAGTGACCATAATATTAAGTTCGAAAGTGATTTAGTTAAATCCAAAACTAGGGTCTTACAGCTAAACAAAGCAAACTACATAGGTATGAGTGGCAAGTTGGCTAAGGTAGATTGGGATACTCCATTAAGTTAAAGAAAGTATTAGGTCAAAGGAAGAGGCTTATAATGTTGCCAAAAGGATTGGGAGAATTTTAGAATTCAGCAAAGGAGGACCAAGAAATTGATAAAGAAAGGGAAAATAGAATATAAGAGTAAACTAGAGAAAGACATAAAACAGACTGTAAAAGCTTCTATAGGTACGTAAAAAGGAAAAGATTAGTGAAAGTATATGTGGGTCCCTTACAGATTGAGACAGGAGAAATTATAATGGGGAATAAGGAAATGGCAGAGCAATTAAACAAATACTTTGTGGCTGTCTTCACGGAAGAAGATGCAAAAAACCTTCCAGAAATATTGGAGAACCAACGATCTAGTGAGAATGAGGGACTGAAAGAAATTAGTATGAGTAAAAAAATTCTATTGGTGAAATTAATGGGACTGAAAGCCGATAAATCCCCTGGACGTGATGGCCTACATCCTAGGGTTTTGAAAGAGGTGGCTACAGAGATGGTGGATGCATTGGTTGTCATCTTCCAAAATTCCATAGATTCTAGAATGGTTCCCGCGGATTGGAAGGTGGCAAATGTAATCCCACTATTTAAGAAAGGAGGGAGAGAGAAAACGGGGAACTACAGACCAGTTAATCTGACATCAGTAGTAGGGAAAATGCTAGAATCTATTTTTAAGGACATGCTAACAGGGCATTTAGAAAATAATAATAGGGTTGGACAGAGTCAACATGGATTTATGATGAATCTGTTAGAGTTTTTTGAGGTTGTAACTAGCAGAATAGATAAGGGGGACCCAGCGGATGTGGTGTATATGGATTTTCAGAAGGCATTAAATAAGGTGCCACACAAGAGATTATTTAACAAAATTAGGGCTCATGGGATTGGAGGTAATATACTAGCATGGATTGAGGATTGGTTAACAGACACAAAACAGAGTAGGAATAAACAGGTCATTTTCGGGTTGGCAGGCTGTAACTGGTGGGGTACTGCAAGGATCAGTGTTTGGGCCTCAGCTATTCACAATCTATATCAATGATTTGGATGAGGGGACCAAATGTAATATATCCAAGTTTGCTGATGATGCAAAGCTAGGTGGGAATGTTAGTTGTGAGGAGGATGCAAAAAGGCTTCATGGGGATATAGACAGGCTAAGTGAGTGGGCAAGAACATGGCAAATAGAATATAATGAGAAGAAATGTGAAGTTATTCACTTTGGTAGGAAAAATAGAAAAGCAGATTATTTTTTAAATGGTGAGATATTGGGAAATGTTAGTGTTCAGAGGGACCTGAGTGTCCTTGTACACGAATCACTGAAAGTTAACATGCAGGTACAGCAAACAATTAGGAAAGCAAATGGTATGTTGGCCTTTATTACAAGAGGATTTGAGTATAAGAGCAAAGATGTCTTACTGCAATTATATAGGGCACTGGTGAAACCACACCTGGAGTATTGTGTACAGTTTTGGTCTCCTTACCAAAGAAAGGATATACTTGCCATAGAGGGAGTGCAACGAAGGTTCACCAGATTTAATCCTGGGATGGGAGGATTGTCGTATGAGGAGAGATTGAGTGGACTAGGCTTATATTCTCTAGAGTTTAGAAGAATGAGAGGCGATCTCATTGAAACATACAAAATTCTTACAAGGCTTGACAGGGTAGATGCAGGGAGGATGTTTCTCCAGTCTGGGGAGTCTAGAACCAGGGGTCACAGTCTCAGAATAAGGGGTCGGCCATTTTGGACTGAGATGAGGAGAAATTTCTTCACTCAGAGGGTGGTGAATCTTTGAAATTCTCTACCCCAGACGGCTGTGGAGGCTCAGTCATTGAGTATATTCAAGACAGAGATCGATAGATTTTTGAATATTAGGGGAATCAAGGCATATGGGGATAGTTCAGGAAAGTGGAGTTGTGGTAGAAGATCAGCCATGATCTTATTGAATGGCTGATCTTGAATTGAATCCCCTTTAAAACTGGAAAGAACCTTTGGCAATGATAACTTGTGATGAGACTGCCCCTGATATTGGTCAGCGCTTCGAGTTTAACAGCACTGAGCTAGGCCAATAGTGCTTGATTTAGCACGCCAATCCTTTCTTTGTGCAACGAGACTGAATTTTGCATGCAGTCTGAAACATTAGCACCTGGCGCTAATTCTCAAACTTTTCAAAAGTTACCAGCCATTCCTAGACTATAATGAATTTGTCCCTCATTATTGTGATGAACCCCTCCCTCCATTCCCCCCACTGCCGGCTGATTGCCCGCTCCAGAGATCTCCAGGGCATCCTCCTCCGCTCTGGTGAGGATTGCTAGGGATGCCGTGCCTTCTCCCATTCTCTGCATCTCCCTTGTGTTGTGGGTGCTCTTTTCCTGAAAGGAGGGAAAGAGGAGGTTGAGTTAGAGTGATGGAATGAGTGTAAGGGATGGAAGGGTTACATGTGTAGAGGGTGACTATGATCGAGTGGAGTGGCAATGCCAAGTCGCCTCCTTGTGTGTTGTTAGTTGGGACGATTGCACTAGGATGAGGGTGAGTGTGAAGGGTGGTTAGTAAGATGGGGATTTGATAATGTAGATAGAGAGGGATGGGTGGAGGCCCAAGGTAAGTTGTGTGAGTAAGGATTTGCAGGAGTAGGGTAGGGAAGGCAAAGTGATGGGGATGTGATGAGTGGCACAGCAGGATGAAGGTGAGTGTGGTTTTGTACTCACCTTTCCTGATCTTACAAGATCATTGAAACATTTGCAGCATTGTAGCCAGGTCCTCATGACCACACACCTGCTGGTCACCACCTGCACTATCTGGAGACAGGTTGCCTTCATCTCCTGGGGAGGTCGCTTGCGGCCACTGGCGGGGAAGAGAACCTCCCTGCATTCTCGGACTCCCTCCACAAGCACATGGAGAGAATCATCAGAGAATCTTGGAGCAGCCCACTGCCTCTGTGAACTCATGTTCACTACAAGCAGTCACTGTGGCTTCCACACTCCTAGATGAATCTTCAAATGCATTGTGGCCATGGCCCCTTTAAATATACTGGCACCAGACCCGCCGCTTTTAATTGGGCTGGGTAATGCTCTGGGTGGGCTTAACAAGCCTCATTACGGGAAAGTTTTTTTGCAGCGGGATGCAGGCAGCAATGGGTCGTGGCCCACCATGGACCCTGAGGGCATGGGACCTGCCCAGGTAGGGAAAATCGCGGCCTTTGTTTCAGGCCGTTGACCTTTGGTCAGAACTGAAAGTGAGAGATATAACAGGTTTTAAGCAAGTGCAGCGACAGGGAAAGGGGGAGGTGAGGAAAGAACAAAAGGCTTCTCTGTGATAGGGCGGAAGGCAGAAGAGATTAAAAGACAAAAGGGATGATACTGCGAGGCAAAAAGAGATGGTAATGTGGCAAGAAACAAAAGATGGGTCGAGAGGAGGTGCAAATTGTTATGCATTGTGTGTTCTCCTCCCACCTGTGGTGGTGCTGTCACAGCAGATAAATGGTTGGGTGTTCTCTTGGTTAAGTTTAGCTCTCTTTGTTCGGAACTCTCCAGAATTTTCCTTTCCTTCCTGAATAAAGCACTTCATCTTTGAACCTTTGGGTTCTGAGTTCTAATTGTGTCTAGGTAGAAAGGTACCGACACAACAATGTGGTGACGAGGATCGGTTGAATCTGCGTTGTGGGAACTTTCTTGTTTTCGACTACAAAACACTCGGAACAGAGGTTGCAGCATCACATTAACATTACGGGTGCAGTGAGTAAACAGAAATTTTAATTTGAAACGTGAGATGGCTACTATATTAGGAAACATCGGTGATTTTGATGAAAATGTGGAGCAATGGAGCGCTTATACGGAACGTTTTGACTATTTTGTATTGGCGAATGTGGTGGCAAACGAAAAGGTCGTGCCTAACTTTTTGAGTGTAATGGGGCCGAAGACAGTCAATTTACTTTGCAGCCTTGTGCAGCCAGATAAGCCAGGAACTAAAACATATAAGCAACTAGTGGAAATTCTTGGAGCACATTTTTCACCAAAACCTCTGGTTATTGCTGAGAGATTTAGATTTCACAAAATGAATCAAGAGGAGGGGGAATCAGTGACGATGTTTATTGTTGCTTTAAAAAGTTTGTCAGAACACTGCGAGTTCAAGGAGGTGCTGAATGACACCATTAGAGACAGACTTGTGTGTGGTCTGCAAAGTGCAGCCACACAGAAGCACCTTCTTACTGAGGACAACCTTACTCTTGAAAAGGCCATTGAAGTTAGTGTCTCCATGGAGATGGCGGAAAAGGAGGCTCACCAGTTGAGTTCAACAGGGAGAGTTCACAAGGTGTCATCTGAGCCTAAAGGTGCGTGGAGCGGCACGTGTTACCGTTGTGGGAAAATGGGCCATCATGCTAATGACTGCTGGTGTACGGCGCTGGAATGCCAAAATTGTGGCAAAAAAGGTCACATTGAACGTGCCTGTAGAGGTAAAAAAAGAACAGACAGAGCTGGGAAGCATGAAAACAAAATGTCTGTATTTGGACAAGAGAGGAAAAAGAGTGTTCATTCAGTGCAGTAAGATGAAACAAGCAAAACAGAGGGGAGCGAAACCTCTGAGGAGGAAGAGGTGCACATACTGACGGTTGCAGGTGGTTCAAATGGCTACTGGGTGTCACCACTGGTGGAGGGACAATCAGTGTGGATGGAGGTGGACACAGGCGCGGCTGTGTCCCTTGTTTCAGACACTGTCCACAAAAAATGCTAAAGCATCTTACCCTTCAGCCAACAAACATTGTACTAAAGACGTATACCGGTGAACCTGTGGCCATGAGAGGCGCCATTGAGGTGACAGTTAAATTGAATGGACAGACTGCGAAACTGCCACTATATGTGGTAAAGGGAAATTACCCATCGCTATTGGGACGTGCGTGGCTAGAGAAAATCACGCTGGACTGGCCTGCAGTCCGCATGATGTCAAAAGGGGAGTCAGGTCTGACTGCAGTGTTAAACAAACATGCAGAACTCTTCAATGGGGAACTTGGGAGCATGAAAAAGATCAGCGTGAGACTGGACATTAAACCTGACAGCAAGCCGAAGTTTCACAAAGCCCGACCTGTACCCTATGCAATTAGGCCAAAAGTTGAGGCTAACTTGGAGGCCTTAGTCGAGAATGGAGTCCTGGAGCCTGTGAGCGTGAGCAAATGGGCCACACCCATTGTTCCTGTCCTGAAAAAGGATGGATCTGTTCGAATCTGCGGGGATTTTAAAGTGACTATTAACCCGGTGCTGTCTGTGGAACAGTACCCTCTTCCCCTCATTGATGATCTTTTTACGGGCCTGGCGGGAGGCCAAAAGTTCAGCAAAATAGACTTATGCCAGGCTTATCTACAAATGCATGTCGATGACAAATCAAAGGAGCTGCTGACAATTGTGACACACAAGGGGCTATACAGGTACTGCCGCCTTCCATTTGGAATTACGTCGGCCCCTGCTCTGTTCCAAAGGGCAATGGATTAGATTGTGAGTGGACTGCCAGGAGTCCAGTGCTACCTGGATGACATCCTTGTCACTGGCACAAATGAGGAGGATCATCTTCTGAACTTGGATGCGACACTACAACGACTGAAAGAGTACGGACTCAGAGTTCGTAAAGACAAATGTGAATTATTTCAGTCTTCAGTTGAGTACCTGGGGCATGTGATTGATGCTACTGGCCTGCATAAGGCGCCGTCAAAGGTCAAGGCGATCGTGGAGGCCCCAGCACCCCAGAATGTGAGCCAGTTACGTTCATTTCTGGGGCTACTTAACTACTATGGGAAGTTTATTCCAGACTTAGCAACATTGCTGAAGCCGTTACATCAGTTGCTATGTCAAGGCAAAACATGGAAATGGACTGAGCTGTGCAACGAAGCTTTCGCCCAAGCAAAGAAAGCATTGCTGAAATCGGAGGTCCTGACGCACTTCGACCCAAAGCTACCCATGCAGCTAGCATGTGATGCATCACCATATGGTATGGGAGCAGTCATATCCCACACCATGCCTTCTGGTGAAGAGAAACCTATCGCCTTCACAGCACGCACCTTGAACAAGGCCGAGAGTAACTATGCGCAGATTGAGCGCGAGGCCTTGGGAATCGTTTTTGGAATTCGAAAATTTCATCAGTACCTGTTTGGGAGAAGGTTCACACTCCTGACGGACCACCGTCCATTGACTTCAATCTTCGGGCCCCACACCGGAATTTCATCTCTTGCTGCAAGCAGGATGCAAAGGTAGGCTTTACTGTTGTCAGGACACACATACGACATCAAATATCGCAAATCAGACTTGCACGGCAATGCAGACGGTCTCTCGAGGCTACCCTTGCCTGTTACCCCCCCAGAGCCTCGTCAGATAGACATCTTCTACTTTTGACAAGTGGAGGGAGCACCTGTCACGGCAGTTCCGGTGCAAAGGTACACCCGCAACGATCCAGTCCTGTCTGAGGTAATGGATGATGTCATTCGAGCGAGAGCTATAGGAGATTCTCCTAGTTTGAAACCTTACGTTTCAAAAAGAAATGAGCTCTCCGTCCAGGCAGGTTGTCTTCTTTGGGGACGCCGCGTCATCATTCCGCCACCTCTGAGGTAACATATACTGCAACAACTTCATACAGGCCACAGTGGGATCGTTCGGATGAAGGAAATGGCAAGAAGCTACTTCTGGTGGCCAGGTCTCAATGGAAATATTGAGGAGAAAGCCAAAACATGTTCCCCATGTCAAAGGGTCCGGAATGTTCCACAGCTGGCAACCCTACACCCCTGGGATTGGCCTGCAGAAGTGTGGCAGTGAGTACATGTGGACTTTGCCGGTCCTTTCGAAGAGAAGATGTTTATGGTGGTTGTAGACGCTCGTAGCAAGTGGCCGGAGGTCGCTGTGATGAGGTCTACCACGGCAGAGAAAACAATTGAGAAACTTGGTGAGATGTTCAGCCGTTATGGCTCACCGGAACAACTCATAAGTGACAACGGTCCACAATTTGTATCACAGGAGTTTACAACCTTCCTGCATGTGAATGGTGTCCAACACAACAGGTCTGCGCCCTATCATCCCTCTACTAACGGCCTGGCAGAAAGGTTCGTGCAAACTTTGAAGCACGCCTTGAAGGCATCGCAAGGTCAGGGCTCAATCCACCAACGTCTGAACAGCTTCCTGTTGTCCTACAGGAACGAGCCACATGCCACAACCAAAACTTTCCCCGCTTCGCTCATGATGAAGAGGCAGTTGCGGACAAGTTTTGACTTAAACAAACCTCCAAGGGCAGAACAGGTTGTCCATTGCCAACAACAAACTCAAGTTGAAAAGAGAGAGAAAAGAGCCAAGGAGGGACGGTTTCACCCTGGAGAGCACGTCCTAGCTCGAAACTACAACACTGGGCCAAATGGGTTCCTGCTACAGTGATCGCGCAGACTGGCCCTGTGTCTTACATGGTTGAGACTGCTGAGGATGTCGTCTGTAGAAGACACACAGATCAACTGTTGGTAAGAGCAGAGACAGCCACAGAGGCTCCAACGGCTGGTTGGCCTGAACTGTTTCCGGATGATACCGCAAACCGGCATCCTTTGCCACAGTGCTCTTCTCCAACACAGGAAGTCATAGAGACTGTTCCACCTGTGCAAACTCCTGACTTTTGACTGACACAGGCACCTTCTCTATCTAGGTCTGTGTCAATGCCTACTGCTGTGGAAGCCAGCGAGGACCACCTGTATCCTGTCAGAGAGCGGCAGCCTCCAAGACACTTAGATCTGTAGGCTTAGTGACTTACCCACAAGACTGGGGCAGAATAAACCCCAGGGTAAAGTCAGGGTTTGAGGCAGTCTACCTCTACCCTTGGTTAGTTGAGTGCATTGAAAGTAACTTACCTGTTGAGGAATAATGTGGACCTTTCATTTAAGAGGGGAGGAATATATTATGTATTGTGTGTTCTCCTCCCACGTGTGGTGGCGCTGTCACAGCAGATAAATGGTTGGGTGTTCTCTTGGTTAAGTTTAGCTCTCTTGGTTAAGCTTAGCTCTCTTTGTTCAGAACTCTCCAGAACTTTCCTTTCCTTCCTGAATAAAGCACTTCATGTTTGAATCTCTGGGTTCTGAGTTCTAATTGTGTCTAGGTAGAAAGGTACCGACACAACACAAATGGGAATAGCAGAATCATCAACAGCTGCTGTCTGGAAAAAATGGGGGCAGAGGTTATGATCTGAAATTGTTGAACTCGATGTTGAGTCCGGAAGGTTGTAAAGAGCCTAATCGAAAGATGAGGTGCTGTTCCTCGAGCTTATGTTGATCTTCATTAGAACAGTATAAGAGGCCAAGGACCGAGAGGTCAGAGGGAGAGTGGAGCGGAGAATTAAAGTGACAGACCCACTCCTACTCCACTCCCAACCTATCACAGACCTTCCCTTTTGTTCTTTCCTCCACTCCGCCCTTTCCCTGTACAGGAAACTTTGTGCTATCCGGCACCGATGGGACCGAGCTGTTGCCGTTCCCTCAAAACTGCCGGACACACCAGCGTTAATGTTGAAGCATATGGGGCTTTTCATCTCCATATCTGACAACAAACACTGTTGCTTAGCAACAGCTTCTAAACAGTTGGCCCGTACCTTGGAAGTGTCTCTCTGAAGCTGTTGCTAAGCTACAGAGACTTTGCAGAGCCTGACTGTTGAAAAAAAAGTCACGAGAAGAAAAAAAACCTAACAAAATGGCTCCAGATTTTTGCCGGTGGCTCGAGCTTGCTGGACATTTAGCCTCCGGATAACACAAAGTTTCCTGTACTTGCTTAAAATCTGTTACATCTCTAACTTTTCTCAGTTCTGACGGAAGGTCATCAACCTGAAACGTTAACTCTGTTTCTCTCTCCACAGATGCTGCCTGACCTGCGTATTTCCAGCATTTTCTGTTTTTTTGTAGTATTTTGGAGTAGTGAATGTGAATGTGTTGTTTTGATATTGCTGTTGGTTGTCTTAATCTTAATGATGTAACATGAACATCGATGTTGTGGCTGTTAGGACTGGGTGGGATGGAAGGAGGGACTGTTGGTCCTCTGGGGAGGGGAGAGGTGGTTCAAGAGAATCTCACATCAATAATTTGCTGCCTTTCAGCCCTGGATGCTCATAGCACTGCCGGGTCATGCTCGTTCCCTGCTTCCTCTGGTGGTTCATCCACGTCTTCATCTTTCTCCTCCACTTCTTCCTTCTCAGAAAGCTTCATGGTGTATGCAGGAAATGATTATAAATCTTGACACGCTTGGGGATGTACTGAAGGACTCCTGCCGAGCTGTTTCGATGGTGGAACTGATGGTTTATTAAGTCAGAACCCTTGTAGAAATTTACAGCACAGAAGAAGGCCATTCGGCTATCCAGCCTAATCCTATTTTCCAGCTCTTGGTCCATAGCCCTGTGGGTTATGGCACTTCAAGTGCATATCCAAGTACTTTTTAAATGCAATGAGGGTTTCTGACTCTACCACCCTTTCAGGTAGTGAGTTTCAGACCCCCACTACCCTCTGGGTAAAAGAAGTTCTCCTCAATGCCCCTCTAATCCTTCTACCAATTATTTAAAATCTATGCCCCCTGGTTATTGACCTCTGTGCTAAGTAAAATAGGTCCTTCCTAACCACTCTATCTAGGCCCCTCATAATTTTATACACCTCAATTAAATCCTCGTAAATCTCCTCTGTACCCTCTCTAGTACAATCACATCTTTCCTGTAATGTGGTGACCAGAACTGTAGCTCTCTAGCTGTGGCCTAACTAGTGTTTTATACAGTTCTAGCATATCCTCCCTGCTCTTATATTCTATGCCTCAGCTAAAAAAGGAAAGTATCCGGTATGCCTTCTTAACCACCTTATCTACCTGTCCTGCTACCTTCAGAGATCTGTGGACATGCACTCCAAGGTTCCTCTGTTCCACTACACTTCTCAGTATCTTACCATTTGTTGTGTATTCCCTTGCCTTGTTAGCCCTTTACAGCCAATGAATTACTTTTGAAGTTTAGTCACTGTTGTAATGGAGGAAATGTAGCCATCCATTAGTGTCAGCTGTGGCTCAGTGGGTAGCACCCTCTACCTCTTAGTTAGAAGGTTGTGGGTTCATAGCCCCACTCCAGGGACGTGAGCACAAAAAATCTAGGCTGATACTCCAGTGCAGTGCTGAGGGAGTGTTGCACTGTTGGAGGTGCCATCTTTCAGATGAGATGTTAAACCGAGGTCGCGTTCGCACTCTCAGGTGGATGTAAAAGGTCCCATGGCACTATTTTGAAGAAGAGCAGGGGAGTTATTCCTGGTGTCCTGGGGCCAATATTTATCCCTCAACCAACATAACAAAAACAGATTATCTGGTCATTATCACATTGCTGTTTGTGGGAGCTTGCTGTGCGCAAATTGGCTGCCGCGTTTCCTGCATTACAACAGTGACTACATTTCAAAAGTATTTCATTGTCTGTAAAGCGCTTTGGGACGTCTGGTAGTCATGAAAGGTGCTATATAAATGCAAGTCTTTTTCTTTCAATTTGTGCACAGCAAGCCCGGCATTCACTACACTTGCACGTGTCCACAGGCTTTTACACTGCAACTTGCGGTAATTAGGGAGTCAAAACAGCGTGGTGCCCTCTCCAGGGGATCGGGGATCTGGGACCTGTGTGAGCAGGGAAAGCGTGTCTCTTCAACTCAGACACGCAGGCCCTGATATTAATCTGAAGGCGGCTTCTGTGCAGGGATTGTGTGGGGGAAACCCAGAATTCAACTGAGCGGGTCGAAATCTGCGTTCTCAACTCAATCGTACCATTTCATTTTGACTTCCGAGTTTGCCGTCTTCAAGCTGCGCAGCGGGTGTGACGCGCACCCGCATGACGTAATCACAGGTGTGTTTAAAGGGAGAGTGCTCTAATGTAAATTGGAGGTGTTCAGGATGGACGGTGGACACAGAGCAAGGGCAGCACCTAGATTCAATGACTCCTTGCTGCTAAATGGGACAGATTTTGAACAGATCTGGCAACTCAAAACTGGGCATCCATGAGGCGCTGTGGGCCATCAGCAGCAGCAGAATTGTATTCAACCACAATCTGTAACCTCATGGCCCGGCATATCCCTCACTCTACCATTACCATCAAGCCGGGAGATCAACCCTGGTTTAATGAAGAGTGCAGGAGAGCATGCCGGGAACAGCACCAGGCATACCGAAAAATGAGGTGTCAACCTGGTGAGGCTACAACACAGGACTACTTGCATGCCAAACAACGGAAGCAACATGTGATAGACAGAGCTAAGTGATCTCACAACCATTGGATCAAATCAAAGCTCTGCAGTCCTGCCACATCCAGTCGTGAGTGGTGGTGGACAATTAAACAGTTAACAGGAGGAGGAGGCTCCAAAAATATCCCCATCCTCAATGATGGTGGAGCCCAGCACGTGAGTGCAAAAGACAAGGCTGAAGCATTTGCAACTATCTTCAGCCAGAAGTGCCGAGTGGATGATCCATCT
Organism: Somniosus microcephalus; assembly: GCF_052327205.1. Taxonomy (NCBI): domain Eukaryota; kingdom Metazoa; phylum Chordata; class Chondrichthyes; order Squaliformes; family Somniosidae; genus Somniosus; species Somniosus microcephalus. The sequence goes on along the minus strand of NC_140994.1, from coordinate 94,318,595 downwards.
CGGCCTCCTCCTGAGGTCCCCAGCATCACAGATGTCAGTCTTCAACCCATTCAATTCACTCCACGTGATGTCAAGAAATGGCTGAAGACACTGGATACTGCAAAGGCTATGGGCCCTGACAACATTCCGGCAATAGTACTGAAGACTTGTGCTCCAGAACTAGCTGCGCCCCTAGCCAAGCTGTTCCAGTACAGCTACAACACTGGCATCTACCCGGCAATGTGGAAAATTGCCCAAGTATGTCCTGTCTACAAAAAGCAGGACAAATCCGACCCGGCCAATTACCATCCCATCAGTCTACTCTCAATCATCAGCAAAGTGATGGAAGGTGTCGTCGACAGTGCTATCAAGCGGCACTTACTCAGCAATAACCTGCTAACTGACGCCCAGTTTGGGTTCCGCCAGGGCCACTCAGCTCCTGACCTCATTACAGCCTTGGTTCAAACATGGATAAAAGAGCTGAACTCAAGAGGTGAGGTGAGAGTGACTGCCCTTGACATCAAGGCAGCATTTGATCGAGTGTGGCATCAAGGAGCCCTCGCAAAACTGAAGTCAATGGGAATCAAGGGGAAAACTCTCCATTGGTTGGAATCATACCTAGCACAAAGGAAGTTGGCTGTGGTTGTTGGAGGTCATTCATCTCAATCACATGACATCACTGCAGGAGTTCCTCAGGGCAGTGTCCTGTGCCCAACCATCTTCAGCTGTTTCATCAATGACCTTCCCTCCATCATAAGGTCAGAAGTGGGGATGTTCGCTGATGATTGCACACTGTTCAGCACCATTCGAGACTCGTCAGATACTGATGCAGTATGTGTCCATATGCAGCAAGACCTGGACAACATTCAGCCTTGGGCTGACAAGTGGCATGTAACATTCGCACCACACAAGTGCCAGGCAATGACCATCTCCAACAAGCGAGACTCTAACCATCTCCCCTTGACATTCAATGGCATTACCATTGCTGAATCCCCCACTATCAACATCCTGGGGGTTACCATTGATCAGAAACTGAACTGGACCAGCCATATAAATACTGTGGCTACAAGAGCAGGCCAGAGGCTGGGAATTCTGCGGCGAGTGTCTCACCTCCTGACTCCCCAAGGCCTTTCCACCATCTACAAGGCACAAGTCAGGAGTGTGATGGAATACTCTCCACTTGCCTGGATGAGTGCAGCTCCAACAACACTCAAGAAGCTCGACACCATTCAGGATAAAGCAGCCCGCTTGATTGGCACTCCATCCACCACCTTCAACATTCACTCCCTCCACCACCGGCGCACTGTGGCTGCAGTGTGTACCATCTACAAGATGCACTGCAGCAACTCGCCAAAGCTCCTTCAACAGCACCTTCCAAACCCGCGACCTCTACCACTTAGAAGGACAAGGGCAGCAGACGCATGGGAACATCACCACCTACAAGTTCCCCTCCAAGCCACACACCATCCTGACTTGGACCTGTATCGCCGTTCCTTCACTGTCGCTGGGCCAAAATCCTGGAACTCGCTTCCTAACCGCATTGTGGGTGTACCTACACCATATGGACTGCAGCGGTTCAAGAAGGCGGCTCACCACCATCTTCTCAAGGGCAATTATGGATGGGCACTAAATGCAGGCCTAGCCAGCCAGCGACACCCACATCCCATCAATGAATAAAAAAATTTAAAAAAATTACTGCTGGCTGCAGTCAGGAGTAGGAGGGGCATACATTTCCCCAGCAATGGGAGGAAGAAACCTGCTGCTCTCACCATGGAGTGGTTGGGGGTAGCTGAGGAGGGGAGCAGCAGGAGTGCTGTACCTAGGTCATGGATGCCGTGTAGGAAGTGGTTTAATAACCTAACCAGGTCAGGAAAAGTGAGTATTTTCTGATTTAAATGCTTCCTGTGCTTTAAGCCCCCGCCCCTTTCACTCTGTCTTGCTAAGCGTTCGCCATCACATCACTCATCAGACCCACTCAATTCTCAGCACCACCCCGCCTTCACTTTCTATGAATTCAGCACCTCCCCATTTATCCATCCATCATTGACACTCACTCCTGTCCGTATGCAATGTGATGCATCTGGTGATAGTCACCCTCACCGAATGCACTGCACCCATCGGGTGAATACCTCACCTTCACTCACTCACAGGTCTGGTTTTTTGCCCCTTGTAGGAGAAGAGAGCACAAAACACAAGGGAGAGGGAGAGGACTAGAGTTGGCCCACCACAAATAGTCCAGCTCACAGATGCAGAGAAGGAGGCAATGGAGATAAGTGGCACATCTACGTCCCTGTCAATCAGAGATGGAGAGACAGGGAATGCACAGACAGCAGGTGACAGAGTTACAAATAACTCTGACACACATATGCTGAATTAATTTCATCAACGACTGAACTATGAGAGGACTGAATATGGTGATTGTCAAGATTGTGACTTTGCCACGACTAAATCATATCCCTTTCTTTTGTCTTCCAGGGCCTTCACACATACAGCAAGAGATGCAGGACGTCCGTGAGGACGATTCCTCAGAGGCCCTCATTCCTTCTGAGGGTGCACGGTGTAGATTTTAAAATGCTGAAAGCCTGTTTGGCCCAGTGGTAAGGGCATGAAATGGTTAAACTTCGAGGCACATAAAAGGTGCCAGTCATTAAAGTCTGCAGTTCTTGGAGAACACATTGATACTGGACAATGAAAGATTTGGCTCATGAATAACTGTGAAAAGGACTTTGACATTGAACTGTGAGGCCTTGAATTATGATTGGTTTCGATGGGAAAAATTAACATCTGGACAATGCTCTGAGTTTAACTGAAACAATGGGGTCACGATCGACTTCCTGACATGAAAGGAAGATACACGAGTCCTGAGCAGACAATCAGCCAAACCGCCCATCAACAGTAATAGAAATCACATTGAATATGCGTTACAGAAAGCGGGAGAGGAAATAAGGAGTTATCTTCAATCTCACAACGCTGTACACCTCCGGTGATTGAATTACAGGTTGACGAGGTGTGAATGTCGGACAGTTCAGCAAACCGACAACCGAAACTGGTTGGGGGAAGCCCAACATGGGGCCAGGTGACTAAGCGAACTATAAGAAGGAACCACGCCCACAGCTCCCTCTTTCGCTCGGAAGCTCTCTCGGAAGCTCTCTTTCGCTCGGAGGCTCTCTCTGGGAAACTCTCTTTTGCTCGGAAGCTCTCTCTGGGAAGCTCTCTTCCACTCAGAAGCTCTCTTGGAAGCTCTCTCTCTCCCAGAAGCTAGCTCTGATTACAGCCAGGTGTAAGAAGGAAGGGAAGACGGTCATCTCCAGCTCCCAGCCTGCAATCGATGTCGGCCACGACCAGCCAGATGGGTGATTGTAAGTATCAGTTGACTCTACAAGGGGTTTGCGCTGTGTAGGCAGCTGCAGTCAGATAAAGGAAGATGGGGACAGGTCATCTCCGATCCAGGCCTACAATCCACAATGGTAATGATCGGCCGTATGGGCGATTGTGAGTTTCAGTCAAATCTCATCAGGTTTTTGTCTGTGTTTTGTTGGTTTTAATAAACTAACAGTTTTGGGTTGAACCTAAACCTTTGTGTCGTCTACCATGTTGTTCCTGTAAAACCCAGAGTCAAAGAACCCTTGTAAGGATGAGGAAACCAAACACCTTACAACGGTCACAGGACGTACAGCCATGCACCAGCGCAGATATGCGCTCTTCAGTGGGTCCAATTAGACAGTTGGTGTTTCACCTGGTGAGTCACACTTCACAAATGAGCATGAGCAGACACTGGTGACAAGGACAGCTGTGGAGAGTTCACGTCGGGGGGCACAATCCTGCCCAAGTTATGCTCAGCTGGACACAGATGCTGAACACTGGGGGCCATTGTTGAGAAAGGAAATGCTAGAGGTGCATCAGCAATTTGGCCAGGTACTGACAAACACACACTCCATAATAACAGAGAGGATAGAGGAGTCCATTGATCGCTAGTGGATTGGTGGTGCAGGGAATTGCAAGAATGTCTGCCATGGAGAGAGAGGCCACCTCCATGGAGCTTCAAGCACGGCTCTCAAATGAGTCCACGCAGGCCATGACCACGGCTGCGCAGAAATTGGATGCCAACGTCTTAAACGAGATGACAGATAGCTTATCCATGGCCTTACAGCGCATCACTGATCTTCACAAATCTGATATGCAGCTGTAGGATCGAGTCCTCCACCCCCCACCCCCCCAACGGTAAAAATATTGGACTATGAAATATAAAAACCCAGAAGTGCACAGCCCGCAAAAAGAGCTGGGCAATAAAGGGTTAAGTCAGACATTGCGGCTGAATTGCCATACAAAGGTTTTCAGTCTAGGGAAGATACAAGAACATTCGCATATTCATGAACCTTCAGGGGTTACATTGTCCACCTGAGACCATGGCCACCGATTAACCAGTTTCAGTGCAGGCCAAGACAATGGGCCGGGCCTCGAACCTTTTGAATACGAATGCTAACAGAAATCAACAACCTCGCATATAGAAACATAGAAGATAGGAGCAGGAGTAGGCCATTCGGCCCCTCGAGCCTGTTCCGCCATTTAATGAGATCATGGCTGATCATCCAAATTCGGTACCCTGTCCCTGCTTTCTCCCCATATCCCTTGATCCCTTTCGCCTTAAGAAATATATCTAACACCTTCTTGAATATATTTAATGAATTGGCCTCAACTGACTTCTGTGGTAGAAAATGCCACAGGTTCACCACTCTCTGGGTGAAGAAATTCCTCATCTCAGTCCTAAATGGCTTACCCCTTATCTTTAGACTGTGACCCCTGGTTCTGGACTCCCCCACCATCGGGAACATCCTTCCTGCATCTAGTCTGTCTAGTCCTGTTAGATTTTTATAAGTTTCAATGAGATCCCCTCTCATTCTTCTAAACTCTAGCGAATATAAGCCTAATCGACACAACGACTCCTCATACGTCATTCCTGCCACCTCAGGCATCAGCCTGGTGAATCTTCGCTGCACTCCCTCCATGGCAAGAACATCCTTCCTCAGATAAGGTGACCAAAACTGCACACAATACTCAAGGTGCGGTCTCACCAAGGCCCTGTACAACTGCAGCAAGACATCCTTGCTCCTGTACTCGAATCCTCTCGCTATGAAGGCCAACATACTATTTGCCTTCTTAACCGCCTGCTGCACCTGCATGCTTACCTTCAGCCACTGGTGCACAAGGACGCCCAGGCCTCGTTGCAATTCCCCTTTTCCCAATCTATTGCCGTTCAGATAATAATCTGCCTTCCTGTTTTTGCCACCAAAGTGGATAACCTCGCATTTATCCATATTATACTGCATCTGTCATGCATCTGCCCAATCACCCAAACTGTCCAAATCATACTGGAGTTTCTCTGCATCCTCCTCACAACACACATGCCCACCCAGCTTTGTGTCATCTGCAAACCTGGAGATATTACATCTAGTTCCCTCATCTAGATCATTAATATATATTGTGAATAGCTAGGGTCCTAGCACCGATCCCTGCGGTACCCCACTAGTCACTGCCTGACACTCGGAAAAAGACCCGTTTATTTCAACTCTTTGCTTCCTGTCTGCCAACCAGTTCTCTATCCATGTCAGTACCTTACCCCCAATCCCATGTCCTTTAACTTTGCACGCTAATCTCTTATGCGGGACCTTATCGAAAGCCTTCTGAATGTCCAAATACACCACATCTACTGGTTCTCCCTTATCTATCCTACCAGTTACATCCTCAAAAAATTCCAATAGATTAGTCAAGCATGATTTACCTTTTGTAAATCTATGTTGACTTTGTCCGATCCTGTCACTGTTTTCCAAGTGCTCTGCTATTACATCTTTTATAATGGACTCTAGCATTTTCCCCACTACTGATGTCAGGCTTACTGGTCTATAATTCCCTATTTTCTCTCTACCACCTTCTTAAATAGTGGAGTTTCATTAGCTACCCTCCAATCCATGGAAACTGTTCCAGAATCTATAGAATTTTGGAAGATGACCAGCAATGCATCTACTATTTCTAGGGCCACTTCCTTAAATACCCTAGGATGTAGATTATCAGGCCCTGGGGATTTATCGGCCTTCAATCCCGTCAATTTCCCGAACACCATTTCCCTACAAATGCTGATTTCATTCAATTCCTCCCTCTCATTAGACCCTATGTTCCCCGACATCTCTGGGAGGTTATTTGTGTCCTCCTTTGTGAAGACAGAACCAAAGTATGTATTTAATTGGTCAGCCATTTCTTTGTTCCCCATTATAAATTCCCCTGATTCTGACTGCAAGGGACCTATGCTTGACTTCGCCAATCTTTTTCTCTTCACATATCTATAGAATCTTTTACAGTCAGTTTTTATGTTCCCTGCAAGCTTACTCTCATATTCTCATTCCCCCCTCTTAATTAATCCCTTTGTCCTCCTTTGCTGAATCTTAAACAGCTCCCAATCCTCAGGTTTGCTGCATTATCTGGCCAATTTATATGTTCTCTCCTTGGATCTTATGCTATCCCTAATTTTCCTTATTTGCCACGGTTGAGTCATCTTTTTTGTTTTATTTTTATGCCAAACAGGGATGAACAAATTCTGTCGTTCATCCATACAATCTTTAAATGTTTGCCATTGCCTATCCATCGTCAGCCCTTTAAGTAACATTCCCCAATCCATCCTAACCAATTCGCGCCTCATCCCATCGTAGTTTCTTTTATTTAAATTCAGGACCCTAGTCTCTGAGTCAACTAGTTCACTCTCCATCTTAATGAATTCTATCATATTATGATCGCTCCTTCCCAAGGGGCCTCGCACAACAAGGTTCCTCTTTAATCCTTTCTCATTACATAATACCCAGTCTAAGATGGCCTGATCTCTAGTTGGTTCCTCAACATATTGGTCCAGGAAACCATCCCGTATACACTCTAGGAATTCCTCCTCCACAGTATTGTTTCTAATTTGGTTAGCTCAATCTATATTTGGATTAAAGTCACCCATGATAACTGCTGTGCCCTTATTGCACACATCTCTAATTTCCCATTTAATGCCATCCCCAACCTCAGCATTACTGTTTGCGGGTCTGTATACAACTCCCACTAATGTTTTCTGCCCCATGGTATTTCTCAGCTCTACCCATACAGATTCCACATCATCAGAGCTAATATCCTTCCTTAATATTGTGTTAATCTCCTCTTTAACCAGCAATGCTACCCCACCTCCTTTTCCTTTTTGCCTGTCTTTCCTGAATATTGAATAACCCTGGATGTTGAATTCCCAGCCTTGGTCACCCTGGAGCCATGTCTCCGTAATCCCAATTATATCAGATCCGTTTTTATCTATTTGCACAGCTAATTCATCCGCCTTATTACGAATGCTCCTCGCATTAAGACACAAAGCCTTCAGGCTTGTTTTTTTAACACTCTAAGTCCTTTTATAATTATTATTATTTACTGTAGCCCTGTTTGATTTACACCCTTGATTTCTCTGCCTTCCACTTTTGCTTTTCTCCTTCCTGTCTTTTGTTTCTATCCTTGCTTCCATTTCCTCTGTCTCACTGCACAGGTTCCCAACCCCCTGCCATTTTAGTTTAAACCCTCTCCAACAGCACTAGCAAACAGTCCCCCTAGGACATCAGTCCCGGTTCTGCACAGGTGCAAACCATTCAGTTTGTACTGGTGCAACCTCCCCCAGAACCGATTCCAATGTCCCAGGAATTTGAATCCCTCCCCCTTGCACCATTCCTCTAGCCAAGTATTCATCTGAAATATAGAAACATAGCCACATAGAAGATAGGAGCAGGAGTAGGCCATTTGGCCCCTCGAGCCCGCTCTGCCATTTAATGAGATCACGGCTGATCATCCAAATTCAGTACCTTGCCCCTGCTTTCTCCCCATATCCCTTGATCCCTTTAGCCTCAAGAAATATATCCAACTCCTTCTTGAATATATTTAATGAATTGGCCTCAACTGCCCTGTGTGGTAGAGAATTCCACAGGTTCATCACTCTCTGGGTGAAGAAATTCCTCCTCATCTCATTCCTAAATGGCTCACCCCTTGACGTAATAAAACTCACTACGCACTTGGTTCAAGTATAAAGCAAGGCTTTAATCAACTTGTATCAAAACATGGAGGTCTAGTTATCTTTCACTAGTTCCTGTTTACAAAATGTCCTGGGGAAGCTGGGCCCACGCCCGAGTATTTATACTCCTTGGACGGTGCCACCAGCTGGCCGTCCAGTGTTATTTCATGAGTCTTTCTTCATGGATCATAAGATTCATAACCTTCTCCCTCCCTATATATTTGGAAGTCTGAAGACTTTCTTTTAACGGATTAGCCAGACCACGAATAGCCGCAGTCATTTAGCCCTTCGCTTGTGGCTGGAAGGCACGTCTCCCCGGACCGTGTCTGGGTCCCTGGGTCGCTTAATCTGTACTGGTAGGTCAATAGGGCCCGTGTCGCCTTGATCAACTTGAGGGAGACTGGGGAAATCATGACTCCGGGTGCGGGTCCCCACAGGCGCTGAGCTGGCTTCATTTTGTTTGGTAGCCGGGGATTGACTGGCTTCCTGGCTTCGGGTGGCCATCCCATGGGGAGCGCTCGGCTCCCTGAGTTGATCCGGTGGAGTAGCCGGCAGATCTCTTGATGTCCCAGGTAGGGTGTCATCTTCAAAGGAGCGCAGAGTGTCGGCATCATTACTGTGGGACCCTCTATCATTTGGGTCTGTGGGACCGGTTGGACAGGGAGCCAGATCTCTGAGTGAAACGGTGGACTCCCGGCCATCAGGGTACCGCACATGTGCGTAAGTGGAATTAACGTTTGTTAGCTCCACCTCGTCGACGAGGGGATCGTTTTTGGCAGATCAGATGAATCTTCAGAGCAGCACGGGGCCGGGAGCTGCCAACCATGATGGTAGGGATGTCCCATGTGTGGAGTGATGCTGGAACCTGAAGAATCGCTCATGAGGCGTGATATTGGTGGACATAGAAAGAAGAGACCTGATGGAATGCAACACTTCAGGGAGCACAGTTTCCCACTGCTGGTCTGGTAGGTTGCGTGACCTCAGTGCAAGATGAACAGCGTTCCAAATGATATCGTTGTATCTCTCAACCTGTCCATTACCGATGGGATGTTACGGCAATTCCCCGTTGGGAAAGATAACTTTGGAGCTCGCTTGACATGAAGGAGGGACCCCGATCAGAGTGGATGAAATTGGCCGTACCGCAAATGGAAAAGACTTGATCGAGGCATTTGATCACTGTGGAATTAAGCATATTGGGACAGGGGAAAGCAAAGGGAAAGCGTGAATATTCGTCCACCATAGTAAGTAAGCGTTGAGGAAGGCAATGGCCCTTTAAAGTCAATGCTGAGTCGCTGCATAGGCTGCATAGTGTGTATGAGCGAGCCATCCGATGGACGGAAGAATTGCGGTTTTAATTCCGCACAAGTTCTACAGGAGGAGCATGTTCTCTTCACATCTTCCGTAGAAAATGGGAGATTTTTAGATTGCACAAAGTGCAGCATATGGGTAACGCCAGGATGGCATAAGTCAGTGTGAAGATCCGCAAGAGTCGAAGTTGACATAGAAGAGCAGAATGCCCGCGTGAAGGTATGCGGGGCCACCTTCTCTTTGCCGGGTCGATAATGTATGGTTTATCCAAAGGTGGCCAATTCCATCCTCCAGAGTTGTATTTTGTTATTCTTGATCTTAGTGTGGTTCCGGTTATCCAGCATAAAGGCCACGGAGCGCTGATCAGTTATAAGTGTGAAATGGCGCCGAGCGAGAAAATGACTCCATTGACGTACAGCTTCAATGATGGCAGTAGCCTCCTTCTCGACAGGAGGATAATGGATCTCACTACCCTGCAACATTCTGGACAGAAATGCAACGGGTCGACCACCTTGATTCAAGGTAGCCGAGATTGCCACCTCCGATGCATCGCACTCGACCACAAAAGGGAGATTTTCATCAATGGAGCGAAGCGTGGCTTTTTCCAGTTGTTGCTTGAGGAGATTGAAAGCTGAAATAGCTGTTGCCTCCAACGGAAATGACTTCGCGTGAAGCAGGGACTGGATCTTGTCGGAGAAGTGGGTTATCCACTTCGCATAATAGCCGAACATGCCGAGTGCCCAACGAAGAGAGCCAAGATTCGTAGGGGGAGGGAGCTCCTGAAGCGGACGAAGTCGCTCTGGGTCTGGTTTGATGACACCATTGCCTACCCAGTAGCCAAGGATGTTGACTGATGGTACTGATTTCACAGATTTGGACTCATTTAAGGTTAAGTTGCGACGACGGAGAATGTCAAGAAATTTCTGGAGGTTGGCATCAAGCTCCTTTTGGCCATGACCAGCAATGGTGATATTACCTAGATATCGAAAAGTGTCCGTTAAGTTCTCCTGTTTGACTAGGCTATCCATTGCCCATTGAAAGACGGCCACCCCATTGGTGACCCCAAATGGAAGGCGACAAAACTGGTAAAGCCAACCATTGGCCTCAAAGGCTGTATACTTTTTGTCAGAGTCCTTTAACGGTACTTGATGGTATGCGCTCTTTAAATCAAAAGTTGAAAATACCTTGTAGTTGGCAAGGTTATTGACCATGTCATCGATGCGCGGTAGGGGGTAGGCATCCAGGTCGGTATACTGGTTAATAGTTTGCGAGTAATCCATGCAAAGACGTTTCTTGTGTTGCTTCAGAGGATTTTTAACAACGACGACTTGAACCCACCAGGGAGATGAACATGGCTCAATGATACCGTCAGCTATAAGGCGAGAGATTTCTGCCTCGATAAAGGATCGATCATCTTGACTGAAACGTCATGATTTAGTTGCTGTGGGCTTACATCAGGGGGAAAGATTGGCAAACAAGGAGTGCTTGTCGATCGAAGCCGCCGAAAGTGCACAAAACGGTACTTTGGAAATAGTAAGCTCCGACTTTGTCCCTCCAAACTCGAAAGTGAGTCTTTTGTGTTGGTTCTGGAAATCCTGTCCCAGGAGCACATCACTGCATAGGTTTTTGAGCACCCCGAGCCGGGTGGAGAAATAAGTGTAGCCATTGAGAATAAGGTCAACAAGACAAAAGCCGGAAGAGTTGGTGGTCAGTGTCGTCAGAGCCATTGCAATTTCCCTGTCCGAGGGGTAAATACGCAGTTTTAACTTACTGACAGCCTGCTAACTAATGAAGCTGTCAGAGCTGCATGAGTCGATTAGTGCACTCAGAATGTGTCCATTTACCAAAACCTTTGTGGATGCATGCGACAGACTTTGGCGAAAAACAGCTGTGATTTGAGGAGGGGCAATTTTACCCTTGACAGCTGTAACCTTAGTAGTGGTTCTTGGGGGAGGAGCAGTTTCATAGATAGCAGCTATAACCTTAGTAGTGGCTCTTGGGGGAGGAGCAGTTTTATAGATACTAGCTGCAAAACTAACAGGAGCTCTCGACCGGTATACCTTAGAAAAGGGGCCTTTCTTACTAACAGAGGCTCTTGACTGGCATACCTTAGAAAGGTGGCCTTTCTTGCTGCAATGATTGCAGGTTGCGTTATGAGCAGGACAAAATTTCCTATAATGGAAGGCACCTCCACAGAAGAAAGACTTCCTTCCAGATTGCCAAGATGCCGCTAGGGCAGGGTCGTCATCAGTGAAGGCTCTTAGGGTAGGGTTGTCATCGGCTAGGTTAGAGTCATCATCAGTGAGGGCTTCCGCCCGAGATCTATCGAAGGAGTCATTAAAAGTGATAGCTGCAGCCTGTGCACGAGGTAAATGTTAGGTATCTGCATTCCTCTTTGCTAAGTCCAGGGAACACGCCTGGTCATAGGCAGCCTGTAACTTGAGGGTTTTATTCTCCAACAGACGCTGGCATATGAAGGGAGACGTAAATCCATTAATAAAGGAATCGCGAATTAGCTCCTTCTGGTACTGCTCAGCTGTGACAGCTTTAAGGTTACAATCCTTGCTGAGCCTGCAAAGCTTTTGAAGGAATTCGTCAAGTGATTCTCCGTGTTGTTGTTGAGTTGTGGCCAATAGATGACCAGCAAAAAATTTGTTTGGGGCCTTAACATATAGTCGCTGTAATATTAGGATAGAGGAGTCATATTCTACACAGCCTTCGATGTAGTCAAACACATGAGGAGATACATATTTGGCATGTATCTCTAATTTATCAGGAACATTCTCACCACACACCCAGAGGAAGTTGCTGCAGGTACGATACCAGTGTTTCCATACCTTAGCAGTTGTAGGTGAATTCGGGTCCAGGTCAAGACGGGTGAATCAAATTGGGCAGGGCTGCCTTGAGGATGAGTTCATTGAGTGTATTAGGGATGGGTTTCTTGAGCAGTATGTAACTGAACCGACCAGGGGGCAAGCAACCTTAGATCTGGTCCTGTGTAACGAGACAGGATTAATTAAAAATGACATGGTAAAGGATCTCCTTGGAATGAGTGACCATAACATGGTTGAATTCCATATTCAATTAGAGGGTGAGAAGGTTGGATCTCAAACAAGCATGCTAAGCTTGAATAAAGGAGACTATGAAGGTATGAGAGCGGAATTGAGTAGAGTGGATTGGGAAAATAGATTAAAGAGTAAGACGATACATGATCAGTGGTGTACATTTAAGGAGTTATTTTTCAACTTCCAAAAAATATATATTCCACTGAGAAGAAAAGGGTGTAAAAGAAAAGACAGCCATCCGTGGCTAAGTAAAGAAATTAAGGATAGTATTCGACTAAAAACAAGGGCATATAAGGTAGCCAAATCTAATGGGAGGATAGAGGGTTGGGAAAACTTTAAAAGACAGCAAAAAATAACAAAAAGATTGATTAAGAAAGGGAAGATAGATTATGAAAGTAAATTAGCAAAAAATATAAAAACAGATAGTAAGAGTTTTTATATATATATATAAATCGGTCGATCATCGTGTGTGCGTCTGTCGGGCTATGCGCTCGAAAGTTACAGGGCGTACCTATGCGCGCGTTACCTCCAAAGAAAGCTTACGCTTCCGAGATGGTTTTAAGCATATTTACGTTTCGGCCGGGATAAAATCGCACCCGCGGTATCCCCAAAAACCTTCAACGTTCCGCTCATTAGCATCTCATTATCCGCTCAGTAGCGACAGAGTGACCTCGAGCTCGACCAATCGTACGCCGGGTTGCTGGCGTGTGCCGCTGGGCCTTATCATTCTGAACCGAGGTGAGTCGCCGCCATCTTGATTCCAAACTTTTCCTTTCTATTTCCCGCTTTCTGCGTCTTAAAAAAAAAACGTTGCTTTTAAAACACATATTGTTTTAAAAAAAAATGATTTAGAAAGTAATTAACTTTTCTAATCTCATTAATTTTCCTACCACCTTTCCCCGTTTTTCCAGGTAGGCCTAGAAGCCTCGGCGTCTCCTCCGCACCCACGCCCGAGCTAGGCACCTCCCGGCCCCACTCGAAGGCTGGAGGGCCGAGACTCAGCCCAGCGCCGCTAGGGTGCGCGCGCAGCAGGAGCTGAGACGCGGCGTCTCTCTCTGGCTCGGCCGGAGGGGGCGGGGCTTGCTGGGCATCAGCGTTACCCTGGCAACCGGGCCCGCCGGCCGTCTCGCACAGCCACAATCGGCGGTCTTCACCTCGGGGGGGGAGGGGCCACGACCCTCGGGGGGGGGGGCCGCGACCCTCGGGGGGGGCCGCGACCCTCGGGGGGGGCCGCGCGCGCAGCAGGAGCAGCTGAGACGCGGCGTCTCTCTCTCTGGCTCGGCCGGGGGCTTGGTCAGGCATCACGGTTACCCTGGCAACCGGGCCCTCCGGCCGTCTCGCACAGCTGCAATGTTGAAGCCAGCTCGGGAGGCCGGTGCTCGGAAGACCGCGCCTCCGGAGTTCGGTGCTTGGTTGGGGGGGGGGGGGGCGAGCCTCGGGGGTGGGTGGGTGGTGGGCGAGCCTCGGGGGTGGGGGTGCGAGTCTCGGGGGGGGCCAACCTCTGGAGTTCGGGGGGTGGGGATCAGGGGGCTCGGGAGTTTGGGGGGACGGGGATCAGGGGGGCTCGTGGACTCTCCCCCTTCCCCTCCCCTCCCCCCCTCCTCTCTCCTCCTCCCTCCTCCCCCCTCCCCCTGCCCCTTCTTCCCCCCTCCTCTCTCCTCCTCCCCCCTCCCCTCCCCCTCTCCCCTCCCCTCCCCCCTCCCTCCACCCTCCCCCCCCGCCCTCCCTTCCCCGCCCTCCCCTCCCCCCTCCACCCACTCCCCCTCCCCCCTCCCCTTCCCCCCTCTCCTCCCCCTCCCCTTCCCCCCTCTCCTCCCCCTCTCCCCCTCCCCCTCTCCTCCCCCCCCTCCCCTCCCGTCCCCTCCCCTCCCCCCCTCCCCTCCCCCCTCCCCTCCCCCTCCCCTCCCCCCTTCCCCCTCCCCCTCACTCCCTCTCTTCCCCCCAGTCGCTCTCTCTCTTCCCCCCAGTCGCTCTCTCTCTTCCCCCCGTCGCTCTCTCTCTTCCCCCCAGTCCGCTCTCTCTCTTCCCCCCAGTCTCTCTCTCTCTTCCCCCCAGTCGCTCTCTCTCTCTCTCTTCCAACAGCAACATGCCCTCGAAAAAGCCTCGGCACCCACCGGGCACTTCAGCTAGTCTATATATATAAATCAGTACATCTGTCTGTCATTCTGTCTGTCATCGCGTGTGCGTCTGTCGGGCTATGCGCTCGAAAGTTACAGGGCGTACCTACCGCGCGCGTTACCTCCAAAGAAAGCTTACGCTTCCGAGACGGTTTTAAGCATATTTACATTTCGGCCGGGCTAAAATCGTACCCGCGGTATCACCAAAAACCTTCAACGTTCCGCTCATTAGCATCTCGTTGTCCGCTCATTAGCGACAGAGTGACCTCGAGCTAGACCAATCGTACGCTGGGTTGCTTGCGTGTGCCGCCGGGCCAATCGGTGCATGTGTGGCCGGGCCTTATCGTTCTGAACCGAGGTGAGTCGCCGCCATCTTGCTTGCATTCTTTTTCCTGCTTTCTGCATCTTTCTTTTCAAATATACATTTCCACCAAAATAAAATTGAATTTATTAAATTGTTTTTAAAAAATCACTCATTTGTAAACATAACCTGAACATTCTTTTTCCTACCTTTGCCCGTTTTTTTCTTTAGGCCTCAAAGTGTGCGCCTTTCTTGCCCAACCAGGCCCGAGCTAGGTGACTGCGCTTCTGCAAAGTTCCTCACACCCCCCCCGCCCCGCCGTGTCCACGTTACCCAGGGCAACGGCGTCAGCCACGAAGGTCAGGGTGCGCGCGCAGCAGGAGCAGGTGAGACGCGGTGTCTCTGTTCCGCGCTCGGCGGGGGGGGCGGGGCTCGGCCGCCGGCCATCTCTCAGAGCCGCAATCGTGCTCGGCGGGGGGGCGGGGCTCGATCGCTGGCTGTCTCTCAGAGCCGCAATCGGGCTCGACCGGGGGGGGCGGGGGCTTGGCCGCCGGCCGTCTCTCAGAGCCGCAATATCGGACTCGGCCGGAGGGGGGCGGGGCTCGGCCGCCGCCCGTCTCTCAGAGCCGCAATCGGGCTCGGCCGGGGTGGGGCGGGGCTCGGCTGCCGGCCATCTCTCAGAGCCGCAATCGGGCTCGGCCGGGGGGGGGGGGCGGGGTGGGGCTCGGCCGCCGGCCGTCTCTCAGAGCCGCAAACGGGCTCGGCCGGGGGGGGGGCAGGGCTCAGAGAGCGGGGCTCTCGGCCGGGGGGGGCGGGGCTCGGAGAGCGGGCTCTCGGCCTGGGCCCCCCCCCTCCCCTTTCCGCCCCTCCTCCCTCCCCCCCCGCCCTCCCTGCCCCCCCGCTCTCTTCCCCCCACCCGCTCTCTCTCTTCCCCCCTCTCCCCCCTTCTCCCCCCCTTCCCCCGCCCCTCCCTTCCCCCCACCCTCCCCCCTCCCTTCCCCCCCGCCCTCCCTTCCTTCTACCCGCCCTCCCTTCCCCCTCCCTTCCCCCCTCCTTTCCCCCCCCGCCCTCCCTTCCCCCCCGCCCTCCCTTCCCCCCCTCCTTTCGACCCCCCCGCCCTCCATTCCCCCCCGCCCTCCCTTCCACCCCCGCCCTCCCCTTTCTCCCCCCTGCCCTCCCTCCCCCCCCGCCCTCCCTCCCCCCCTCCCTCCCCCCCCATTCGCTCTCTCTCTCTCTCTTCAACAACACCATGCCCTCGAAAAAGCCTCGGCACCGCCGGGCACTTCAGCTAGTCTAGATATATAAATCGGTACTTCTGTCAGTCTGTCATTCTGTCTGCCTGTCATCGCGTGTGCGTCTGTCGGGTATGCGCTCAAAAGTTACAGGGCGTACCTATGCGCGCGTTACCTCCAAAGAAAGCTTACGCTTCCGAGACGGTTTTAAGCATATTTACATTTCGGCCGGGCTAAAATCGCGCCCGCGGTATCCAAAAAAACCTTAACATTCCGCTCATTAGCATCTCATTATCCGCTCATTAGCTGACAGAGTGACCTCGAGCTCGACCAATCGTACGCCGGGTTGCTGGCATGGGCCGCCGGGCCAATCGGTGCATGTGTGGCCGGGCCTTATCGTTCTGAACCAAGGTGAGTCGTCGCCATCTTGATTCCCAAACTTTTCCTTTCTTTTTCCCGCTTTCTGCGTCTTTAAAAAAAACGTTGCTTTTAAAACACATAGGCCTAGAAATTGGGTTTTGGCGCAGCGACGGCTTTAGCGCCGGAAGTTAGTTCCGGAGCTAAGTCGCGCTGGGCGGTGCCAAAAATTCACTACTTCTGCGCCCAAACGGCTGCCGGCGCTGCTGAAAGCTGTTAGCGCCTGAAAACTGGCGCTATGCGCTCAATTTCGGCGCTATTCCGGCGCTGCGGCACCCGCTGCGGTGCAGCAGGTTCGGGAAGTGCAGGCCTCCTCCTTCCCTTAAGGAGGAGCTGCCTGCACCCGGCCGCGGCCCGCGATAATCTTTTTAAAAATGAGCCGGCACATCGGACAAGTGCCGGGCTTGCTTCTGTTCCGGGGGCGGGGGGAAGTCCGGGGAGGGAGCTGCGGCCAGGCGGGCGGCGGGAAAGCGGCCGGCCGCCGCGGGGCCTTTAATGCGCCGGCGCAACGTTCTGTAAGGCACCTCTGCCAGAACGTTGCTTGCGGCTGCCACGGGCGAGGCGGCCGCAATTCAATTTCCGAGTTCGGGCGGGTTACCATGGCAACCGGGACGCTGCGCACACCGATGACGTCATCGGTGCCGGCGCAGCGCTACCTGCCTACCGCCGATTTAGGGCCCCTGTCAATTTCAAAACTGACCATAACTTCGCCGCTAGGCCCTCTAGCGCCTCAAAAGCGGCGCTAAGGCCAGTGAATTTCTAGCAACATTGTTTTTAAAAAATGATTTAGAAACGAATTAACTTAACTAATCTCATTACTTTTTCCTACCTTTCCCCGTTTTTCCAGGTAGGCCTCGAAGCCTCGGCTTCTCCTTCGCACCCACGCCTGAGCTAGGCACCTCCCGGCCCCACTCGAAGGCTGGAGGGCCGAGACTCAGCCCAGCGCCGCTAGGGTGCGCGCGCAGCAGGAGCTGAGACGCGGCGCTCTCTCTCTGGCTCGGCCGGGGGCGGGGCTTGCTGGGCATCAGCGTTACCCTGGCAACCGGGGCCCGCCGGCCGTCTCGCACAGCCACAATCGGCGGTCTTCACCTCGGGGGGGAGGGGCCACGACCCTCGGGGGGGGGGGCCGCGACCCTCGGGGGGGGGCCGCGACCCCTCGGGGGGGCCGCGCGCGCAGCAGGAGCAGCTGAGACGCGGCGTCTCTCTCTCTGGCTCGGCCGGGGCTTGGTCAGCATCACGGTTACCCTGGCAACCGGGCCCTCCGGCCGTCTCGCACAGCTGCAATGTTGAAGCCAGCTCGGGAGGCCGGTGCTCGTAGACCGCGCCTCCGGAGTTCGGTGCTTGGTTGGGGGGGGGGGGGGCGAGCCTCGGGGGTGGTGTGGTGGTGGGCGAGCCTCGGGGGTGGGGGGTGCGAGTCTCGGGGGGGCCAACCTCTGGAGTTCGGGGGGTGGGGATCAGGGGGCTCGGGAGTTTGGGGGGACGGGGATCAGGGGGCTCGTGGACTCTCCCCCTTCCCCTCCCCTCCCCCCTCCTCTCTCCTCCTCCCTCCTCCCCCCTCCCTCCCCCCTGCCCCTTCTTCCCCCCCTCCTCTCTCCTCCTCCCCCCTCCCCTCCCCCTCTCCCTCCCCTCCCCCATCCCTCCACCCTCCCCCCCGCCCTCCCTTCCCCGCCCTCCCCTCCCCCCTCCACCCACTCCCCCTCCCCCCTCCCCTTCCCCCCTCTCCTCCCCCTCCCCTTCCCCCCTCTCCTCCCCCTCTCCCCCTCCCCCTCTCCTCCCCCCCTCCCCTCCCGTCCCCCTCCCCTCCCCCCCTCCCCTCCCCCTCCCCTCCCCCCTTCCCCCCTCCCCTCCACTCCCTCTCTTCCCCCCAGTCGCTCTCTCTCTTCCCCCCAGTCGCTCTCTCTCTTCCCCCCGTCGCTCTCTCTCTTCCCCCCAGTCGCTCTCTCTCTTCCCCCCAGTCTCTCTCTCTCTTCCCCCCAGTCGCTCTCTCTCTCTCTCTTCCAACAGCAACATGCCCTCGAAAAAGCCTCGGCACCACCGGGCACTTCAGCTAGTCTATATATATAAATCAGTACATCTGTCTGTCATTCTGTCTGTCATCGCGTGTGCGTCTGTCGGGCTATGCGCTCGAAAGTTACAGGGCGTACCTACGCGCGCGTTACCTCCAAAGAAAGCTTACGCTTCCGAGACGGTTTTAAGCATATTTACATTTCGGCCGGGCTAAAATCGTACCCGCGGTATCCCAAAAACCTTCAACGTTCCGCTCATTAGCATCTCGTTGTCCGCTCATTAGCGACAGAGTGACCTCGAGCTAGACCAATCGTACGCTGGGTTGCTTGCGTGTGCCGCCGGGCCAATCGGTGCATGTGTGGCCCGGGCCTTATCGTTCTGAACCGAGGTGAGTCGCCGCCATCTTGCTTGCATTCTTTTTCCTGCTTTCTGCATCTTTCTTTTCAAATATACATTTCCACCAAAATAAAATTGAATTTATTAAATTGTTTTTAAAAAAATCACTCATTTGTAAACATAACCTGAACATTCTTTTTCCTACCTTTGCCCGTTTTTTTCTTAGGCCTCAAAGCGTGCGCCTTTCTTGCCCAACCAGGCCCGAGCTAGGTGACTGCGCTTCTGCAAAGTTCCTCACACCCCCCCCGCCCCGCCGTGTCACGTTACCCAGGGCAACGGCGTCAGCCACGAAGGTCAGGGTGCGCGCGCAGCAGGAGCAGGTGAGACGCGGTGTCTCTGTTCCGCGCTCGGCGGGGGGGCGGGGCTCGGCCGCCGGCCATCTCTCAGAGCCGCAATCGTGCTCGGCGGGGGGGGCGGGGCTCGACCGCTGGCTGTCTCTCAGAGCCGCAATCGGGCTCGACCGGGGGGGGCGGGGCTTGGCCGCCGGCCGTCTCTCAGAGCCGCAATCGGACTCGGCCGGAGGGGGGCGGGGCTCGGACGCCGGCCGTCTCTCAGAGCCGCAATCGGGCTCGGCCGGGGTGGGGCGGGGCTCGGCTGCGGCCATCTCTCAGAGCCGCAATCGGGCTCGGCCGGGGGGGGGGCGGGGGTGGGGCTCGGCCGCCGGCCGTCTCTCAGAGCCGCAAACGGGCTCGGCCGGGGGGGGGCAGGGCTCAGAGAGCGGGGCTCTCGGCCGGGGGGGCGGGGCTCGGAGAGCGGGCTCTCGGCCTGGGCCCCCCCTCCCCTTTCCGCCCCTCCTCCCTCCCCCCCGCCCCCTCCCTGCCCCCCCGCTCTCTTCCCCCCACCCGCTCTCTCTCTTCCCCCCTCTCCCCCCTTCTCCCCCCCTTCCCCCCGCCCTCCCCTTCCCCCACCCTCCCCCCTCCTTCCCCCCGCCCTCCCTTCCTTCTACCCGCCCTCCATTCCCCCTCCCTTCCCCCCTCCTTTCCCCCCCCGCCCTCCCTTCCCCCCCGCCCTCCCTTCCCCCCCTCCTTTCGACCCCCCCGCCCTCCATTCCCCCCCGCCCTCCCTTCCACCCCCGCCCTCCCTTTCTCCCCCCTGCCCCCCTCCCCCCCCGCCCTCCCTCCCCCCCTCCCTCCCCCCCATTCGCTCTCTCTCTCTCTCTTCCAACAACAACATGCCCTCGAAAAAGCCTCGGCACCGCCGGGCACTTCAGCTAGTCTAGATATATAAATCGGTACTTCTGTCAGTCTGTATTCTGTCTGCCTGTCATCGCGTGTGCGTCTGTCGGGTATGCGCTCAAAAGTTACAGGGCGTACCTATGCGCGCGTTACCTCCAAAGAAAGCTTACGCTTCCGAGACGGTTTTAAGCATATTTACATTTCGGCCGGGCTAAAATCGCGCCCGCGGTATCCAAAAAACCTTAACATTCCGCTCATTAGCATCTCATTATCCGCTCATTAGCGACAGAGTGACCTCGAGCTCGACCAATCGTACGCCGGGTTGCTGGCATGGGCCGCCGGGCCAATCGGTGCATGTGTGGCCGGGCCTTATCGTTCTGAACCAAGGTGAGTCGTCGCCATCTTGATTCCAAACTTTTCCTTTCTTTTTCCCGCTTTCTGCGTCTTTAAAAAAAACGTTGCTTTTAAAACACATAGGCCTAGAAATTGGGTTTTGGCGCAGCGACGGCTTTAGCGCCGGAAGTTAGTTCCGGAGCTAAGTCGCGCTGGGCGGGCCAAAAATTCACTACTTCTGCGCCCAAACGGCTGCCGGCGCTGCTGAAAGCTGTTAGCGCCTGAAAACTGGCGCTATGCGCTCAATTTCGGCGCTATTCCGGCGCTGCGGCACCCGCTGCGGTGCAGCAGGTTCGGGAAGTGCAGGCCTCCTCCTTCCCTTAAGGAGGAGCTGCCTGCACCCGGCCGCGGCCCGCGATAATCTTTTTAAAAATGAGCCCGGCACCTCGGACAAGTGCCGGGCTTGCATCTGTTCCGGGGGCGGGGGGAAGTCCGGGGAGGGAGCTGCGGCCAGGCGGGCGGCGGGAAAGCGGCCGGCCGCCGCGGGGCCTTTAATGCGCCGGCGCAACGTTCTGTAAGGCACCTCTGCCAGAACATTGCTTGCGGCTGCCACGGGCGAGGCGGCCGCAATTCAATTTCCGAGTTCGGGCGGGTTACCATGGCAACCGGGACGCTGCGCACACCGATGACGTCATCGGTGCCGGCGCAGCGCTACCGGCCTAACGCCGATTTAGGGCCCCTGTCAATTTCAAAACTGACCATAACTTCGCCGCTAGGCCCTCTAGCGCCTCAAAAGCGGCGCTAAGGCCAGTGAATTTCTAGGCAACATTGTTTTTTAAAAAAATGATTTAGAAACGAATTAACTTAACTAATCTCATTACTTTTCCTACCTTTCCCCGTTTTTCCAGGTAGGCCTCGAAGCCTCGGCTTCTCCTTCGCACCCACGCCTGAGCTAGGCACCTCCCGGCCCCACTCGAAGGCTGGAGGGCCGAGCCTCAGCCCAGTGCCACTAGGGTGCGCGCGCAGCAGGAGCTGAGACGCGGCGTCTCTCTCTGGCTCGGCCGGGGGGCGGGGCTTGCTGAGCGTCAAGCGTTACCCTGGCAACCGGGCCCGCCGGCCGTCTCGCACAGCCGCAATCGCCGGTCTTCACCTCGGGGGGGGGGGGCGCGACCCTCGGGGTGGCCGCGACCCTCGGGGTGGTTCCGCGACCCTCTGCGGGGGTCACGACCCTCGGGGGGGCGCGACCCACGGGGGTTGCGCGACCATCGGGGGGCCGCGACCCTCGGGGGGCGCGACCCACGGGGGTGGCCACGACCCTCGTGGGGGGCGCGATCCTCGGGGGGGCCCCCTCCCCTCCCTCCCCCCGCCCCCCTGCCCCCCTCCCCTTCCCCCCTCCCCCCTTCCCTTCCCCCCCTTCCCCCCTCTCCCCCCTTCCCTTCCCCCCCTCTCTCCCCCTTCCCTTCCCCCCTCCCCCTTCCCTTCCCCCTGCCCCCCGCCCTCCCTTCACCCCTCACCCTCCCTTCCCCCCCGCCCTCCCTCCCCACCCCCTCCCTCCCCCCCCCGAGTCGCTCTCTCTCTCTCTCTTCCAACAACAACATGCCCTCGAAAAAGCCTCGGCACCGCCGGGCACTTCAGCTAGTAGTTATATAAAAAGAGAAAGGGTGGCTAAGGTAAATGTTGGTCCCTTAGAGGATGAGACCGGGAAATTAATGGTGGGAAATATGGAGATGGCAAAAACACTGAATGAATATTTTATATCAGTCTTTACAGTAGAAGACACTAAGAATATCCCAACACTGGACAAACAGGGGGCTAAAGGGGGGGAGGAGCTAAACATGATCAAAATCACTAAGGAAGTGGTACTCGGTAAAATAATGGGACTCAAGGCAGATAAATCACCTGCACCTGATGGCTTACATCCTAGGGTCTTGAGGGAAGTGACGGTAGGGATTGTGGATGCATTGGTAATAATTTTCCAAAACTCCCTAGACTCGGCAATGGTCCCGGCCGACTGGAAACTGCTAATGTAACACCCTTATTTAAAAAGGGCAGTAGACAGAAGGCTGGAACTATAGACCGGTTAGCCTAACATCTGTGGTAGGTAAACTTTTGGAGTCCATTATTAAGGAGAAGTAACAGGACATTTGGATAATCATAATTTAATAGGACAAAGTCAGCATGGTTTTATGAAGGGGAAGTCATGTTTGACAAATTTGCTGGAGTTCTTTGAGGATGTAACATATAGGGTGGATAAAGGGGAACCAGTGGATGTAGTGTATTTAGACTTCCAAAAGGCATTTCACAAGGTGCCACACAAAAGATTATTGCTTAAGATAAAAAATCACGGGAAATGGGGGTAATATTCTGGCATGGATAGAGGATTGGCTATCTAACAGAAGGCAGAGAGTTGGGATAAATGGTTCATTCTCAGCCTGGCAATCAGTAACTAGTGGTGTTCCGCAGGGGTCAGTGCTGGGTCCCCAACTCTTTACCATCTATATTAACGATTTGGAGGAGGGGACCGAGTGTAACATATCAAAGTTTGCAGATGATACTAAGATGGAAGGGAAAGTAGTGAGTGAGGAGGACATAAAAAACCTGCAAGGGGACATAGACAGGCTAAGTAAGTGGGCAGAGATTTGGCAGATGGAATACAATTGATGTGCCTCAATAATTCCGAGACTCGATGTTAGCGAAACAAAACAAGGCTTTTATTAACTTAGAAAAGTAACACGTAAGAGAGAGAGGTATATTCCTTCTGGAGACTGAGGCCAGACTGAGCTAGCTTACAAAAGGGGCCAGGTATGGGCGGAGCCCTACACACACAGCACATTCCAGCACATTCCAATAAACAATACAATGAGGACTGGGGAAGGGAAATGACACTGAAACCGACCACAGTCACAGGCAGTGATGAATGGAATATTTCATCACATTCACCCCTTCTATAGATTTAGTCTGTTCGGGGGTTTGATAGTCCTCTGCGACCGACGTGGCTGTTGTGGTGCCGTGGGTGTCGGCTGGGTGTCCCCAGCAGTCTCCTGGGTCTCTGCCGGGGGTGCTGCCAGGGTTGTTCAAGGGGTAGTTGGTGGGGGTGCCGTTGGTCGATGTTCTTCCGGGGGTGATGAAAGAGTAGTGGGTGGGTAAGAGTTGCTGTGATCGTTGTTGCTGCTATTGCCGTGGTTGTTGTCGATGCCGGCTGGGGCGACGTCTTTTATGGACACGGTGTCCTCCCTTCCGTCGGCGTGCCGGACATATGCGTATTGGGGGTTGGCGTGGAGTAGGTGTACTGGCTCCACGAGAGGGTCCGTCTTGTGGCCCCTCACATGCCTTCGCACGAGTACCGGACCTGGGGTGGAGAGCCATGACGGCATGGATACGCCTGAGGTGGATTTCCGGGGAAAGACAAACATTCGTTCATGAGGTGTGGCATTAGTGGCCATACACAATAGCGACCGTATCGAATGGAGCACATCCGAGAGGACTTCCTGCCAGCGGGAGATAGGGAGGCCCTTGGTCCTTAGAGCTAGAGTGACTGCTTTCCATACTGTCCCGTTCTCTCGCTCCACTTGGCCGTTACCCCGGGGGTTGTAGCTGGTGGTACGGCTCGTGGCGATCCCCTTGGACAGCATGTACTGGCGTAGCTCTTCACTCATGAAGGACGCCCCCCTATCCGTATGGATGTAGCTCGGCATACTGAACAGGCAGAACAGGCTGTTGAGGCATTTAATGACCGTGGCGCTGGTCATGTCTGGGCAGGGGAAGGCGAATGGGAAACGGGAGTATTCGTCCACAATGTTCAGGAAGTAAACATTGCGGTCGACGGACGGGAGGGGGCCCTTGAAATCTAAGCTGAGCCGCTCAAAGGACCGTGTAGCTTTGATTAAGTGGGCTCTATCTGGGCGGTAGAACCGAGGCTTGCACTCAGCGCAAGTGCGGCAGTTCCTGGTCAGAGACCGAACTTCCTCAATCGAGTAGGGTAAGTTACGGGACTTTATGAAGTGGAACAGCCGCGTGACCCCTGGGTGGCAGAGGTCATTGTGGAGGGTCTGTAGCCGATCCCCGGTGGCGCTGGCACACATCCCTCGTGAGAGGGCGTCAGGGGATTCGTTAAGGGCCCCTGGCCGGTAAATGATGTCGTACTCGAAGGTGGAGAGCTCGGTCCGCCACCTAAGAATCTTATCATTTTTAATCTTCCCCCTCTGTTTATTATTGAACATAAACGCTACCGACCGCTGGTCGGTAAGTAGGGTGAAGCGTTTGCCGGCTAGGTAGTGGCGCCAGTGGCGCACTGCCTCCACGATGGCTTGGGCCTCCTTTTCCACGGAGGAGTGTCTGATCTCGGGCCCTTGGAGGGTCCTCGAGAAGAAAGCTACGGGCCGCCCCACCTGGTTGAGGGTGGCCGCCAAGGCGAAGTCAGACGCATCACTTTCCACTTGAAATGGAGTGTTCTCGTCCACTGCCTGTAGCGTGGCCCGCTCAATATCCTGCTTAATGCTTTTGAAGGCGGCGTGGGCCTCAGCAGAGAGCGGAAAAGAGGATGCTTTCAAGAGGGGGCGGGCTTTGTCGGAGTAGTTGGGGACCCATTGGGAATAATAAGAAAATAACCCCAGGCACCTTTTCAGGGCTTTGGGTGTGTTGGGCAGGGGCAGCTCCCGTAGGGGGCGCAATCGGTCGGGGTCTGGTCCGATTTCCCCATTCTCCACCACGCTGCCTAGTATGCAGAGGCGCGTGGTGTTGAAAATGCACTTGTCCTCGTTGTAGGTGAGGTTGAGTTTTTGTGCGGTTTCCAGGAACCTCTCGAGGTTCGAGTCGTGATCCTGCTGATTGTGGCTGCAGATGGTGACGTTGTCGAGGTAGGGGAAGGTTGCCTGCAAGTGGTGGTCATCGACCATGTGGTCCATCTCCCTCTGAAAAACCGAGACCCCATTCGTCACCCCAAAGGGGACTCTGAGGAATTGGTAGAGGCGTCCGTTCGCCTCGAAGGCGGTGTACGGGCGGTCCTCTGGTCTGATAGGGAGCTGGTGGTACGCTGACTTGAGGTCGATGGTGGAGAACACCCGATATTGGGCGATTTGGTTCACCATTTCTGATATGCGGGGTAGCAGGTAGGCGTCTAGTTGGGTGTACCTGTTGATCGTTTGACTATAGTCGATCACCATCTGTTTCTTCTCACTACCCCTTACCACTACCACTTGGGCGCGCCACGGGCTGTTGCTGCGTTCAATAATGCGCTCTTTCAGGAGCCTGTCTACCTCGGTTGCGATAAACCGCCTGTCCTCCCAGCTGTACCTCCTGCTTTTGGTCGCTATTGGCCGGCAGTTAGGGGTAAGGTTCGCGAATAGCGAAGGCGGCTTTACCTTCAGGGTAGCCAGACCGCACACTGTGAGGGGCGGCTGGGACCCACCGTACTTGAGCGTGATGCTCTGGTGGTTGCACTGGAAATCCAGGCCCAAGATCACGCTCGCACATAGGTTCTTCATGATTAATACTTTAAAATTATCGTATACAGTTCCGTTAACGCCCAATTGTACCGTGCAGTAACCCAGAATGGTCGATGTCTGGGTTTTATCAGCCATAGAGATGGTACCCTGAGCAGGGACCACCTTTAGGGAGAGTTGCTGTGCCAGTTCAGGGTGGATAAAACTCTCCGTGCTTCCACTGTCAATTAAACATTTAACCTGGCACCCGTTTACCTCGATGTCCACCATTGATTTGGATAGCGGGTGCGGCCTGGCCTGGTCCACTGTGACCGATGCCACTGTAGGGCCCTGATCGATACAAGATGGCGTCCACGCTGTCTGCTCATAAGATGGCGGACCCCACGAGGTCGGGCAAGATTGCGTCCAAGATGGCCGCTCCCACGGCGCACATGCGGCGGTGGCGGGTTTTCCGGCGGTTGGTTTTCCGGCGGGGTTCCCTCTGCACACCTTCCCGAAGTGCCCCTTCTTACCGCACTTAAAGCAGGTGGTGCCTTTCGCCGGGCACAGGTTTCTGGTGTGTTTTGGCTGCCCGCAGAAGTAGCAGTTGGGTCCCTGATGCGTCGCGGCTGTCGTAGGGCTTCTGGGGGGAGAGCGGGGCCCCGCCGGTGTCGGGCTGCCGGGCGGGGAAGATGCCTTCCAAGATGGCGGCGCCCTCGGTGCACACGTGGCGGCGTGGACGGCGCGGGCTGAAGAGTAGGCGTCCGAGTTTCTCTGGGCCACATCCAGGAATCGCGCGGTGCCCGCAGCCTGTTTCAGGTCCAACCCCATTTTTTCCAGCAGTCTTTGCTGGATGTAAGTGGAGCTGAGGCCTGTGATAAAGGCATCGCGAACAAGCTCGTCAGTGTACACTGCGGCTTTTACATCTCGGCACTTGCAGTCTTTGCCAAGCATTTTCAGGGTGCTTAGGAACTCCTCCACCGATTCCCCAGGTTGCTGTGCGCGAGTAGCGAGCAGATGCCTAGCATACACCTCATTCGTAGGCTGCTGGTAATGCACCTTTAAGATGTCGCAGGCGGCCAGATACGTATCGGCGTCTTGGATGAGGGGGTAAACCCGGTGGCTTACCCAATTCCGCAAAATTCCGAGTCTCATCCTCGCAGCGTCCGTAGCGTCTTTGACGGCTGCGGAATTGTCCAGGAAGAATTCCATACACTCAAACCAGTGTCCGAAGTGTGCTGATGCGTCCGGAGCATGTTGATCCAAATCCAAACGTTCGGGTTTCAGGAGTTGATCCATAGTGTTGAAAAATAAGTTAATAAAATTGATGTGCCTCAATAATTCCGAGACTCGAAGTTAGCGAAACAAAACAAGGCTTTTATTAACTTAGAAAAGTAACACGTAAGAGAGAGAGGTATATTCCTTCTGGAGACTGAGGCCAGACTGAGCTAGCTTACAAAAGGGGCCAGGTATGGGCGGAGCCCTACACACACAGCACATTCCAGCACATTCCAATAAACAATACAATGAGGACTGGGGGAAAGGAAATGACACTGAAACCGACCACAGTCACAGGCAGTGATGAATGGAATATTTCATCACAACAATACTGGAAAGTGTGAGGTTATGCACTTTGGCAGGAAAAATCGTAGAGCAAGTTATTATCTTAATGGCAAGAAACTGGAAAGTACTGAAGTACAAAGGGATCTGGGGGTCCTGGTGCACGAAACTCAAAAGATTAGTATGCAGGTGCAGCAAGTGATTAAGAAGGCCAATGGAATGTTGGCTTTCATTGCTAGGAGGATAGAATATAAAAATAGGGAGGTATTGCTTCAGTTGTACAAGGTATTGGTGAGCCTGCACCTGGAATACTGCGTACAGTTTTGGTGTCCATACTTAAGAAAGGACATACTTGCTCTCGAGTCAGTACAAAGAAGGTTCACTCGGTTAATCCCGGGGATGAGGGGATGGACATATGAGGAGAGGTTGAGGAGATTGGGACTCTACTCATTGGAGTTCAGAAGAATGAGAGGCGATCTTATTGAAACATATAAGATTGTGAAGGGGTTGGATTGGGTGGATGATGGGAGGATATTCCCGATGATGGGTGAAACTAGAACTAGGGGGCATAGTCTTAGAATAAGGGGCTGCTCTTTCAAAACTGAGATGAGGAGGAACTACTTCACTCAGAGGGTGGTCGGTCCATGGAATATGCTGCCCCAAAAAGCTGTAGAAGCTACATCATTACATAAATTAAAACAGAAATAGACAGTTTCCTAGAAGTAAAGGGAATTAAGGGTTACGGGGAGCGGGCAGGAATTTGGACATGAGTCTAGGTCCGGATCGGTCATGGCCCTGTGGGTAGCGGAGCGGGCCCAGGGGCCGTGTAGCCTGATCCTGCTCCTATTTTGTGTGTCTAATTCTGTTAGATTCAGGATATGGTTCTGTGACAGTGGATTGGCGGTTAGGATCAGATCAGCCATGATCTTATTGAATGGCGGAGCAGGCTCGAGGGGCCGATTGGCCTACTCCTGCTCCTATTTCTTATGTTCTTATGTTCTTATGTTCTTATGAGTCTGAGTAGTTTGTCCATGATGGATTGATTACTACGCCGGAGTTCCCATCTGCAGTTGAAGTCGTAGATGGCTGTTCCCGAAATCAGTCAGAGCATGAAGTCGATATCAAGTTGATTAAATTGACGTAATAAAACGCACTACGCACTTGGTTCGAGTATAAAGCAAGGCTTTAATCAACTTGTTTCAAAACATGGAGGCCTAGTTATCTTTCACTAGTTCCTGTTTACAAAATGTCCTGGGCAAGCTGGGCCCACGCCCAAGTATTTATACTCCTTGGACGGCGCAACCAGCTGGCCGTCCAGTGTTATTTCATGAGTCTTTCTTCATGGATCATAAGATTCATAACACCCCTTATCCTTAGATGTGACCCCTGGTTCTGGACTCTCCCGCCATCGGGATCATCCTTCCTGCATCTAGTCTGTCTAGTCCTGTTAGAATTTTATAAGTTTCAATGAGATCCCTGTTAGATCCGTGATTCTTTAAATAGGATGTTTCCCCAAGAACTACACGGATGCTCTAACTGAACAATCAACAGGTATTTACTGGAGTAGAGTAGTCTCAAGACTGAAGTACAGAAGCCTGCTCCGGCTTTATATACAGGTGTGGTCACTGCCGGTACTACAGTATACAGGAGCTGTAAAACAGTTCTCTCTTAAAGGTACATACACAACAATTCCTCCCCTTTTAGATTAACAGTACCATAACATTCATTTAACAATTAACATTTTTAACATGCAACATTAACTGAAAATAGTCCATTTATCGATTCAGTCTTTGGGGCGGCTTCCTGATCCTTTCAGGACAGCGCCTTTCCTGAGGTTCTTGTTCTTGGTGCGGAGGCGATTCTGGCCCCTTTTCGTCGGTTAGTTCATCGGTTTCCACTGCTACTGGTTCGGAGGTAGATGCTACCGATATGTCGGGTTCATCCCCAGGTACTCGAGACATGGGGTTGACTCGTTCCTGTGACGCTAAGATCTGATCGATGTGGCATCTCACAATGTTCTCCCCGACATCCACTGTGTACATTAATGGCCCCTGCCTTGTGCATATCGTTCCGGGTTGCCATTTCTCTGTTCGGTAGTCACGGGCCAAGACTGGTTGTCCTACATTGAAGCTCCTTGTCGGCTTCTCATTGATGTGCTGGAATTGTTTATCCTCAACATTTCTTCGCACATTGGGTCTGAGCAAATCCAGACGAGATCTCAACCTTCGGTTAAAGAACATCATGGCCGGGGTCTGGTTGGTAACTGCATGTGTCGCATTTCTGTAGGCTAATAGGAAATTGTCCACCTTATGCTGTAGTGGAATTTCATCGTCGCACATGGCCTTTATCGCCTTTTTAAAGGTTTGTACGAACCTTTCAGCCAATCCATTTGTGGCTGGATGATATGGGGCGGATGTGTAATGCCTTACCCCATTCCTTCTCATAAATTTTCAAAACTCTTCGGACACAAACTGTGGTCCATTATCAGAGCAAATCTGCTCTGGCAAGCCGTTCCTGGCAAATATGGTCCGTAGGACTGCAATCGTTTTCTCTGTAGTGGCTGAGGACATTTTTATCACCTCAGGCCATGTCGAGTGAGCATCTACTGCTATTAAGAACATTGAGTCCATGAATGGACCAGCAAAATCAATATGCACCCGTTGCCATGGAGAGGAGGGCCACTCCCATGGGTGTAGAGGGGCATGTGGTGTTGCATTTTGGACCTTCTGGCATCCTGAGCAGCTCTTGGTTCGGTCCTCAATTTGTTGATCGATCCCCGGCCACCACACATAAGCCCTAGCAAGGCTTTTCATTTTCACCCCTCCCAGATGACCTTCATGAAGCTCATTTAGCACTCTCTCCCTTAACTTGGATGGAATCACCACTCAGGATCCACACATCACTGTCCCCTGGCATACTGACAGCTGTTCTCTTCTGGATGAGAATGCTGGGAGCAGTGAGTCGCCATGTGTTGGCCATCCCCTCACCGTCAAATCATATACCCGAGACAGTGTCGGATCATTGCGGGTCTCCTTCTCTATAGCCGCGTTCGTTACTGGCAATCGTTCAATTATTGACGAATAAAATATCTCGATAGGGTCCACTGCTGGTGCTTCCTCCACAGTAGGCAATGGCAGGCGTGATAGCCCATCAGTGATTCCATGCTGTTTCGTGCCTTTATGTTCTATTTCATATTGATTCGCCCCTAGAAACAGGGACCATCTTTGTAACCGTTGTGCAGTCATCACTGGAACGCCCTTCTTAGGATTAAAGATGGAGACAAGTGGTTGGTGGTCAGTCAGCAAGGTGAACTTCTGCCCATGCAGATAATGGTTGAATTTTTTTACATCCCATACTAGGCTGAGGGCCTCCCTGTCAATCTGGGCGTAGTTGCACTCGGCTGAGGTTAGTGACCGAGACGCAAAGGCTACTGGCCTCTCCAACCCGTCTGGGAATTTGTGCGACAGCACTGCTCCAATACCATAGGGTGATGCATCACATGCCAAACGAATTGGTAGTGCTGGGTTGAAATGGGCCAACATCTCTTTTGATGTGATCAATTCTTTACACTTCTGGAAAGCTCGTCTACGTTCGTCATTCCAGTTCCATGGCACCCCTGTTTGCAGTAGGGTGTTCAGTGGGTGTAATACCGTGGACAAATTTGGTAAGAACTTATGGTAGTAGTTTACCAGCCCGAGGAACGACCTCACTTGTGACACATCACAATCTTTTCAGGGGACTTATGTAACCCCTCTTCATCGATGACGTGGCCATAATACGAGATCTGCTTCTGGAAAAACTCGCACTTGTGGCGATTAGCTCGTAGCCCATATTCCTTTAATCTGGTGAGCACCTTCTCCAAGTTGGCGAGGTGATCACTGTCATTTTCGCCCGTGACCAGGATATCGTCCAAATAACACTGGGTCCCTGGAATCCCTTGCAGGACTTGATCCATTGCCCTTTGCCAAATAGCCGGAGCCGATGCTACCCCGAACACCAGCCGGTTGCATTGACAGAGACCTTTATGAGTGTTGATCGTGAGGTATTGTTTCGAGGCTTCTTCTACCTCCATTTGCAAGTACGCCTGGGCTAGATCAATTTTGGTGAAGCGTTTACCTCCAGATAGCGAGGCGAAAATATCCTCAATTCGTGGAAGCGGATATTGTACCGTGTGAAGGACTGGGTGCAATGTCACCTTAAAATCCCCACAGATGCGGACCTTCTTTGGTTCCCCAGGCGTATTACTCAACGACCTCTTCATTACAGGAACGATGGGTGTAGCCCACTCGCTCCAGTCTACTTTGGACAGTACTCCTGAACGTTCCAACCCTTCCAGCTCTGCTTCGACGGCTGGTCTGATCGCATAAGGCACTGGTCTGGCCTTAAGAAATTTTGGGCTTGCATTTTCCTCTATTTCAATCGTTGCTTTTATGCCTTTTACTGTTCCGAGTCCCTCCTGGAACACTTCTTTTGCGTCAGTTAGCATTTTTGACAGTCATCCAGGTGTGACGTCGTCATCCTTTTTGGCCTCGACCTTCAGTGCCTATATGGAATGCCAATCTAATTGTATCTTCCGGATCCATTCACGTCCTAGCAGTGGTGGTCCTCCATCTGGCAATACATATAAGTCCATTTTAGGTATTTCCTGGCCTTTGTATATCACTTTCACCCTTATTTTTCCTTTGGGGTAGACTTTTTGCCCCGTGTACGTCTTCAAGACAATCTCTGTAGCTTTCAAGGATATATGTGAAAATAGCCGCTTGTAGTCCCTTTGGTTTATGACTGTTAGGGCTGATCCTGTGTCTAATTCCATTTTCGCTTGGACTCGGCCTATCTTGAGTGTAACCCTGATAGTCTGGTGATCCTCCATTTTGGTTGCCTTATGTAGTTTCAGACAACCCAGCTCCTTGCTTCCGGAGTCTGTGTCACTTTTCTGTTCATCTGAACTGCTGTCCATCACCTTGTGTACCTTTTTGTACTTCTCCTGTGGAGATTTCTTGCTGTTGGTTTTCTTCCCTGACCTGCAGACTCTTGCTATGTGTCCTGCTGTTCCACACTGTCTGCACACTTGGTCCTTGAACCAACAATTCTTCTGGTCGTGTGTTGTTCTGCCGCAGCAATAACACTTCCCTGTTCCATAGGACATTTCATTGGTGCCATATTCTTGCGGTCTCCGTTGTATCTCTGCAGCGCCCCTTGCGGCTGCTTCATGTGATACTGCCATACTGAAAGCCTTGTCCAGTGTAAGATCCTTTTCTGATAGAAACCGTTTCTGGGTTCCTTCACTTTGAAGCCCACACAGAAACTTGTCCCTTAACGTATCTGCTAGTCCCACTCCAAACTGGTAGTGTTTCGGTAGCTTGCGCAGTTCCGTTAAGTACTCAGCATTGCTTTCATCTTTGTGTTGGTTCCTTTTATGGAACTTAAATCATTCTGCTATCAGCAGTGGTGTGGGATTTAAGTGGTCCTGTAGGATTTCTACTATGCTTTCGAAATTCTTATTCACAGACTTTTCTGGGGTTACTAGGTTTTGCAGTAACCCATAAGTTTTTGCACCCATAGAATTTAACAAAACCAGTGCTTTCCTAGCATCTGGCACTTCATTCGCCCTGCAGTACACCGCAATACGTTCCACATATGTCGCCCAATCTACGACTTCATTGTCGAACGTAGAGATACCGCCACTCTTCAGCATCCCTGGGTGTGATTTAACTGTTAAAAATGGCGTCTCCCGCGTTTTCCCTTCTTCTCCGCTGGCACAAAATGGCGTCTCCCGTGCTTTCCTTTCTTCCCGCGCTCGCCCTTCTTCTCCGCTGCGGCTTCTAAAAATGGTGTCTCCCATGCTCTTCCTTCTTCTCCGCGGCTCAATGGCGTCTCCCGCACTCTCCCTTCGTCTCCCTGCGGACACTGTTCAGCCCTTGAGCCCTGGCTGTTCTCTGCGCGTTTTTTTTTTCTGCCCCTTTCCCATTTCCGCCGCTCGGTCCGGAACCCGGCTGCTGCTTTACCCTCTCTCTCTCCGTTTTGTTTTTCCTCGACGCCGCTCGGTTTTCAACCCCTGGCTGCGCCCTGTGCGCTTTACCCTCTATCTTACCCCATCGACGCTGCTCGGCTTTTTCTCTGCCGTCGGTCGGCTCCTGCCGCCACTGTCTGGGAAGGGTCTGCACTGTACCTGTCGTCAGTCTGTTGCTGATCGTCGTGGCTGGGGAACCAAGCCCGGCTCTCCACAGCCTCCCTTGTGATGTTCAATCTCTGCCGGATGACTGGGCGGTTGCTCGTGGTCGACGCCCGTGTTTCTGGCCTCGACTTTCTTCCACCGCCCTCCCGGAGCGAATCCTCGAAGGGAAATGCAGAGTTGCAGGTTCATTCGAATTGACACTCGTCGCCACTGTTAGATCCGTGATTCTTTAAATAGGATGTTTCCCCAAGAACTACACGGATGCTGTAACTTAACAATCAACAGGTATTTACTGGAGTAGAGTAGTCTCAAGACTGAAGTACAGAAGCCTGCTCTGGCTTTATATACAGGTGTGGTCACTGCCGGTACTGCAGTATACAGGAGCTGTAAAACAGTTCTCTCTTAAAGGTACATACACAACAATCCCCTCTCATTCTTTAAACTCTAGCGAATATAAGCCTAATCGACCCAATCTCTTCTCATATGTTAATCCTGCCATCCCAGGTATTGTTAAGTATCTGTATTGTATTGAACAATTAACACAAAGACTTAAACGTATAACTCAAACAGGTCTTTACTGGTTGGAGGTAGGGACTACACGTAGGTCTTTACTTCATGCCCACAGGCGGGAACTGAGGGGGATCAGTACCCACAGTACTATTTATACCCCTATGGCCAGGAGTGGTACTGCGTATCACTACGCCCAACAAGTAGTGCAGTCCTGTCCATAGGTTCAAAGTAGCACACATATTACATACACAACATTCCTCCCTTCCTAGCTTTACAGTCATCTCCCCATTTAACATAACGTAATAACATATATACATATATAACTTCAGGTTTACATAACAGAATAACATAGATACATAGATAACTTCATGTCAAAACAGATCACAGATTCAGTCTCTGCGGAAAACAGTTCACAGATTCAATCTCTGTGGTGTAGTCGGTTCACGTTGCTGGAGTGACTCATTCAATAGTCCTTCCATGGATTTAACAGTTTGAACTTCCGAACTGAATTGGCTCCGTTCGGAGGGACCACGTGTGTGATCTGGTAGAGGTGATAATGGTTCAGATGGGTCATCTTCTGTTTTTACTTTTCCTTTTCTGCTTCTTGGAGACTCTCTGGGCTCCATTGTCAGCTGCCACAGCTGCCAGCTGCATGCGCAGTTCCTCCTTCTCTTCCTCCTGTTTCCGTCGTAGAGCCAGCTTCTCCCGATGTTCCGTAGACTTTTGGTGCTCCTCCATGATTTCTGCACTTTGGGAGTCGAAGTTACAAGCTGGGCAGGACAGGACATCGTAATATTCGGTGTCGTCCTGAGCTAGACCAGTGAGAGGGTCGTCTATTTCCTCCATACCCAGCTGGACGTTAGCCAGCTCTTGTTCCAAATCCAGACATCTTTCCTGAAGAGACTTCTTCATGTGTACCTCTGCATCCAGCTTTTTCTGGGCTTTCAGCAAGTCGTTTACTAGTGACCTCATTTGTGATTTTAATACTTCAACTTCCTTTGGAGATTGATTGATCGGACTATGCAATCCCTCTACCGGAGCAGCTGTTTCAGCGGTCTGTTGTTCTACGTTGACGTGAGTCAGCGTACTTTTGGCATCCAAGGGCTGCTCTGTTGCAGTCATCTCAGTCTGTGTTGCCACCTCAGCTCTTCCAATAACCTTTGAGAGCTCCGAACCCCTTTCGTTTGAATATTGAAGTTCATGTTCAAGTTTTTCCCATTTCAGAGTCCTGTCCTTCAGCATATGCAGGAGTTGGCTGACCGTTAACTCCTCTGACATCAGACGTTTTGTGTGCTCCTGCTCCATTTTCTCCATCAGCTGCTTCTGTTGTCTTTCCAGATTCTCCAACTCTATATCAAAGAACTCTTTCGTTGCATTCAACTCTTGCTCAAAACGGCGAAGCATTTGTTCTAATTGCTGTTGTAGTTTGAAATGGAGTTGAGTTCGAGCCCGGTGTCCCTCAGAAATGGGCACATCAGTAGACTTGCCAGACTCAGAATCCACAGTTAAACTATGTTGTTGTTGCTCAGTGGAATTCTGTGCTGAAACTTTGTCTTTTGCACCTGAGTTGGGCTTACCATCATCCGTTCCAGAGTCTGGGCCGACTATCTTCACCGAGTTCTCACTCGTTATTGTTTGTAGGAAATGCCAGTCCATATTCATTTTCCTAATCCACTCCCGTCCTAGTAGTGGAGGACCTCCTTCAGATATCACATATAAGTCCATTATTTGACTGTCTTCGCCCTTGTGGACCACTGCAACCTCTATTTTCCCGATGGGGTACACTCTTTGCCCCGTGTATGTTTTCAATATAATCCCCGTATCCTGTAGGGGAATATGTTGGAATAACTTTCCGTAATCTTTCTTATTTATGACCGTCAATGCCGATCCAGTGTCCAATTCCAGTTTTACTTGGACTCCTTCTATCTGAAGAGTGACCCAAATTGTCTGGAGGTCTGCACCCTTACCAGCGTTGAGTACTCTTAAGCTAGCCAGTTCATTACAGCTTAAGCTAGCCAGTTCATTACTGCTAGTGTCTGAATCGGACTCCTGTTCGGTCACCTTGTGTACCTTTGCGTATTTTCCTTGCGGTGACTTCTTGTTGCTGGTCTTCTTCCCTGACCTGCATACTCTAGCTATATGTCCAAGCCTACCACAAGTTCTACATTCTTGGTTTTTAAACCAACACTGGTTCTGATCATGCGTTGTCTTTCCACAACGATAACATTTGCCAGAACTCACACCCAATTTGTGTGCACTGAGCTCCGGTGACCGTAGCTGCATTACTGCCGTGCCTCTCGCTGCGGCTTCGTGTGCTGCTGCCATAGTGACTGCCTTCTCAAGTGTCAGCTCATTCTCCTCGAGCAGTCGCTTTTGTGTATCCTGTTTAAATAAACCACACACAAATTTGTCTCGAAGTGCCTCTGTCAGTCCCGTTCCAAACTGGCAATATTTCGCTAATTTACGCAATTCCAGCAAATAATCAGCATTGCTTTCATGCTGTAGCTGCCTTCTGTCATAAAATTTAAATCGTTCCGCTAGCATCAGCGGCGTGGGGTTTAGATGATCTTTCAGGACAGTAACAATCTCATCGAACGTCTTATCCGCCGGTTCATCTGGTGATAACAGGTGTTTCAATTGCCCGTATGTCTTCGCACCCATTAAATTTAATAATGTTAGTGCTTTATCAGCCTCACGAATTTTATTGGCCTTACAATAATTTTTAACTCGTTCAACATATATGGCCCAATCTTCGATGTCACTATCAAAGTTGCTAATATTCCCGTGTTTAGGCATTGTAGTACTTTATCAGATTTGCAATTTCTCAGATTTTTTTTTTACTGTTATCCAAGATGGCGGCTTCCCGCTCTTGCCGTCGTCCTCCGCCCACAAAATGGCGGTTTTCCCGCTTCTGCCTTCTTCCCCAGCGGTTTTCCCGCGAAAAATGGCGGCTTTCCCGCGCTTCTCGCTCTCCCCGCCCACTTCAATGGCGGTTTTCCCGCGCTTCTCATCGCTGACTTTCAGCCCGACTGCGGCTCTTATCTCCTGTGCGATCGCTGGTGCGCCGCCCGCCCGAAACGGTTCTCAGCCCTTATCACCGGTGCGATCGCTGGCCCGCTAAGCGCCTCCCGCTTGAAGCGGCTCCCGGCCTCTGGCTCACCCGCTCGGCGGCTCTTGCTCGCTCCCTCCCGGGCTCTGGCTTACCCGCTTGCGCCCTCAGTGTCTGCCGACGCTGCGCCTTCCAGCCCGAGTGCGGCCCTTATCAGGGATTTCGATCGATCGCCCTTCTACCTCCGACTTCCCCCAGCCCTGTCTTTGCAGCCAACGCTGCTTGGCTTACCCACCACCGAGGTTGAAAAAGCTGCAGGATGTCTTCTGTCCTCCCGTTTTCAGTCGTTGATGGAGGCTTCAGGGTCCTAATGCCTGTCGCTTCCAGTCGCTGGAAGCTGTCAGGATTTCTGCTGCCCTTCAGTTTTCAGTGGGGTGTTGAGGATTGGAACCTCTCTTCAACGTCCTGTCTTTGGATGAAGCCGCTGTGGAATAACTGCCGCAGGGTTCGAACCGACTCGTCGCCAGTGTTAAGTATGTGTATTGTATTGAACAATTAACACAAAGACTTAAACGTATAACTCAAACAGGTCTTTACTGGTTGGAGTTAGGGACTACACGTAGGTCTTTACTTCATGCCCACAGGCGGGAACTGAGGGGGATCAGTACCCACAGTACTATTTATACCCCTATGGCCAGGAGTGGTACTGCGTATCACTACGCCCAACAAGTAGTGCAGTCCTGTCCATAGGTTCAAAGTAGCACACATATTACATACACAACAGGTATCAGTCTGGTGAATCTTCGCTTCACTCTCTCCATGGCAAGAACATCCTTCCTTAGATAAGACGACCAAAACTGCACACAATACTCAAGGTGTGGTCTCACCAAGGCCCTGTACAACTGCAGCAAGACATCCTTGCTCCTGTACTCGAATCCTCTCGCTATGAAGGCCAACATACTATTTGCCTTCTTAGCCGCCTGCTGCACCTGCATGCTTACCTTCAGCGTCTGGTGCACAAGGACACCCAGGTCTTGTTGCACTTACACTTTTCCCAATCTATTGCCATTCAGATAATAATCTGCCTTCCTGTTTTTGCCACCAAAGTGGATAACCTTGCATTTATCCACATTATACTGCATCTGTCATGCATCTGCCCAATCACCCAATCTGTCCAAATTGTACTGGAGTTTCTCTGCGTCCTCCTCACAACACCCACACCCACCCAGCTTTGTGTCATCTGCAAAGTTGGAGATATTACACCTAGTTCCCTTGTCTTGATCATTTATATATATTTTGAATAGCTGGGGTCCTAGCACCGACCCCTGCAGTACCCCACTAGTCACTGCCTGCCACTCAGAAAAAGACCTGTTTATTCCAACTCTTTGCTTCTTGTCTGCCAACCAGTTCTCTATCCAAGACAGTACCTTACCCCCATCCCATGACCTTTAACTTTACATGCTAATCTCGTATATGGGACCTTATCGAACGCCTTCTGAAAGTCCAAATACACCACATCCACTGGTTCTCCCTTATCTATTCTACCAGTTACATCCTCAAAAAATTCCAGTAGATTAGTAAAGCTTGATTTACCTTTCGTAAATCCATATTAACTTTGTCCATTCCTGTCACTGTTTTCCAAGTGCTCTGCTATTACATCTTTTACAATGGACTCTAGCAATTTCCCCACTTCCGATGTCAGGCTTACTGGTCTATAATTCACCGTTTTCTCGCTACCACCCTTTTTAAATAGTGGGGTTACATTAGCTATCCTCCAATCCATGGGAACTGTTCCAGAGTCTATCGAATTTTGGAAGATGACCAGCAATGCATCTATTATTCGGGTCAGGGGCTTCCCGCGGGTGCAAGCCCCCGACCTGCACTTAACTTGCACGCCGGCTGTTGAGCTGTGGGCCCGCATGGAATTCCGATCTGGGGCCTGCTCCATCTGCCGGCGCGTAGTGTTTGCGTATCGCAGGGGCACAGTTTGTTCGAAGCATCCCCTGGGATCACGTGGGCCATGGGGAGCCAATCGGAGCAGGGAATGCTCCATTCATAAGATTGACAGGAAGAGCTGTCAAAGCTTATAAATACTACGGCCCCAAAGCAGCACTAAAGCTTGAAATAAAAAAAATTTTTAATCCCATTTTTTAAATAAACTATAAATTACATGAAATAACTATTTTAAACAATAATTTAAATTTTTGAAAAAAATAATTTTATTTTCTAACAGGGCTAAAAATAAACTTACCTTACTTTAAAGTATTTAAAATTAATAAACCTGTGGAAAAAATGTTTTAATTTTCATTAATTCACCTCTTACCTTGTAAAAACCTTACGCCTGCTTTTTAAATGTGTAACTTCTGCAGACTTACCCTCCCGGAAAAACCTGCAAAAAATCCCAAAGTTCAAGGCGCACACGCAACCTCTCCCACGCACGCATTCGAACTCTGAACCCTTTCGTTCAGGGGAATGGAAGTGCCTGTTTCCCATGCATGCACAGTGCATGCAGGAAACCAGCACTTCCATTGGGTTTACGGGTGAGCACCCCGTGCATACTCACCCGTGGAGACACGAATTTCTGGGCCATTATTTCTAGGGCCACTTCATTAAGTACCCTAGGATGTAGATTATCAGGCCCTGGGGATTTATCGGCTTTCAATCCCATCAATTTCCCTAACACTATTTCCCTACATATACTGATTTCATTCAATTCCTCCCTCTCATTAGACCCTATGTTCCCCGACATCACTGGGAGGTTATTTGTGTCCTCCTTTGTGAAAACAGAGCCAAAGTATGTATTTAATTGGTCAGCCATTTCGTTGTTCCCCATTATAAATTCCCCTGATTCTGACTGCAAGGTACCTACGCTTGACTTCGCCAATCTTTTTCTCTTCACATATCTATAGAAGCTTTTACAGTTAGTTTTTTTTTTATGTTCCCTGAAAGCTTACTCTCATAATCTATTTTCCCCCTCTTAATTAATCCCTTTGTCCTCCTTTGCTGAATCCTATACTGCTCCCAATCCTCAGGTTTGCTGCTTTTTCTGTCCAAATTATATGTCCTCTCCTTGGATATTATGCTATCCCTAATTTGCCTTGTTAGCCACGGTTGAGTTACCTTTTTTGTTTTATTTTTATGCCAAACAGGAATCAACCAAATTCTGTACTTCATCCATGCGATCTTTAAATGTTTGCCATTGTCTGTCCTTCTAATTCTACACTGACTAGCATGTGGCACTGGTAGCAATCCTGAGACCTCTGAGGTCCTATTTTTAAATTTACCTCCTAATTCCCTATATTCAGATTTTAGGACCTCATCCTATTTTTTACCTATATCGTTGGTACCTATATGCACCATGACAACTGACTGTTCACCCTCCCCCTCCAGAATGCCCTGCAGCCACCCCGAGACATCCTTGACCCTTGCACCAGGGAGGCAACATACCACCCTGGAGTCTCGTTTGTGGTCGCAGAAATGCCTATCTATTCCCCTTACAATAGAATCCTCTATCACTATAGCTCTCCTGCTCTTTTTCCTCCTGTCCTGTGCAGCAGAACCACCCATGGTGCCAGGAATTTTGCTGCTGCTGCCTTCTCTGATAAGCCATCTCCCTCAACAATATCCAAAGTGGTATATCTGTTTGAGAGGGGGATGGCCACATGGGACCCCTGCACTACCTGCCTGCGCCTACTAATCTGCCTGGCGGTCACCCATTCCCTTCCTGCCTGTGCAGCCTTTACCTGCGGTCTGACTGTAATGCATATACCTTTAAGGGGGGGAACTATCTTTTACAGCTCATGTATACTGCAGTACCGGCAGTGACCACACCTGTATATAGTACTGAGTAGTAATCTGTACAGGTCAGTTCCAGTGTGAGCCACGTTTAGTAAACACCTGTTGTACCGTCTCCTGCAGTCTGTGTCTTATTATACACAGACACAACATTGGCAACAAGGCAAGTTCAAACCTACCTGCAACTCTGCATCACCTCCCGGGGATTCGTTCCTGGAGATCAGTGGATTGGAGGTCAAGGCCAGAGACTCGGGCATTGACCACGGACAACCGCCCAGTCATCCAGCAGAGACTCGAGAATTGCGGGGGAGGCTGTCGAGAGCCAGGCTTGGCTGTCCAGTCGAGGTGGTCCAGTGAAACGGGCTGGCAACAGGTAGTGCGCAGACCCTTCCCGGACAGCTGCGGGTTAGAGCCCGACCGAGCGGCACAGCAAAGGGCCGAGCAGCGCCGACGGGGGAGAGAGA
Source organism: Somniosus microcephalus (assembly GCF_052327205.1). Taxonomy (NCBI): domain Eukaryota; kingdom Metazoa; phylum Chordata; class Chondrichthyes; order Squaliformes; family Somniosidae; genus Somniosus; species Somniosus microcephalus. The sequence continues at coordinate 94,277,221 of NC_140994.1, read as the reverse complement.
GAGAGAGAGAGGGCAGAGCGCACAGGGCGCAGCCGGTGTTCAGGGGCCGAGCAGTGTCAGAGAGAGGGAGAGAGAGATGCTCAGAAACCCACGAGGCACTGCCATTGCCACGAGGACCGCTGAGAGCGGCGTTGGCAGCAGCGCAGGAGAAGCGCGTGAAACCTACAGGGCACCGCCATTGCCACGAGAACCGCCAGGAGCGGCGTTGGCAGCAGCGGGGGAGGAAGGAAAGCGCGGGAGATGCCATTTTAAGTCATTGGGAGATGCCATTTTAAACCACACCCAAAATGCTGAAGAGTGGCAGTATCACCGCATTTGACAATGAAGTCGAAGATTGGACTACATATGTCGAACGAATGGAGGTGTGCTGCAAGGCAAATGAGGTGTCAGATGACAAGAAAGCGTCGGTATTGTTAAATTTAATGGGTGCAAAGACATATGGTTCATTACGAAATCGAGTAACCCCAACGAAGCCAATGGAAAAGAGTTTTGAAAACATAGTAACGATACTACAGGAACATTTAAACCCCACACCGCTGCTGATAGCAGAAAGACTCAAGTTTCACAAACGGAACCAGCATAAGGATGAAAGCAATGCTGATTATTTAACAGAACTGCGCAAACTATCGAAACACTGCCAGTTTGGAGCGGGACTGGCAGATACCTTAAGGGACAAGTTTGTGTGTGGGCTTCAAAGTGAAGGAACCCAGAAACGGCTTTTATCTGAAAAGGACCTTACGCTGGAAAAGGCTTTCAGCATTGCGGTATCATATGAAGCAGCAGCACGGGGCGCTGCAGAGATACAACAGAGACTGCAAGAATATGGCACAAATGAAATGTCATATGGAACAGAGAAGTGCTATCGCTGTGGCAGAACAACACACGACCAGAATGATTGCTGGTTCAAAGACAAAGTGTGCAGACAGTGTGGAAAAGTAGGACACATAACACAAGTCTGCAGGTCGGGAAAGAAAACCAGCAGTAAGAAATCTACCAAAGGAAAGTACAAGAAGGTACATAAGATGATGGAGAATAGTTCAGACGAACAAAAGAGTGATAACGACTCCGAAAGCAGGGAACTGAGTTGTCTGAAACTACATAATATGATCACAACGGAGGATCACCGAACCATTTGGGTCACTCTCAAGATAGCAGGAGTCCAGGTAAAGATGGAATTGGACACAGGATCAGCCCTAACAGTCATAAACCGACGGGACTACGAGCGGCTATTCTCACACATACCCTTGAGAGACACAAAAATTATTTTGAAGACGTACACGGGGCAAAAAGTCTACCCCAAAGGAAAAATAAGGGTGACCGTTATATAGAACGGTAAGGAAACACCAAAACTAGACCTGTATGTATTGCAAGATGGAGGACCACCATTACAGGGATGTGAATGGATCCAGAAAATACAACTGGATTGGCATTCCATACAGGCACTGACTGTGGCTGACAAAAAGGATGACGACATCACACCTGGGCGACTGTCAAAGATCCTAACTGACGTGAAAGAAGTGTTCCAGCAAGGACTCGGAACACTAAAAGGCATGACAGCGATGATTAAAATTGAAGAAAACGCATGCCCAAAATTTTTTAAGGCCAGACCGGTACCTGATGCGATCCGCCCAGCCGTCGAAGCAGAGCTGTTGAGTCTGGAACGTTCAGGAGTACTGTCCAAGGTAGACTGGAGCGAGTGGGCTACACCCATCGTCCCTGTGATGAAAAAGTCGTTGAGCAGCACGCCTGGGGAGCCAAGGAAGGTTCGCATCTGTGGGGACTTTAAGGTAACAGTGAACCCGGTCCTTCACACCGTACAATATCCACTTCCGCGGATTGAAGATATTTTCGCCTCGCTATCTGGAGGGAAACGCTTCACTAAGATTGATCTGGCCCAGGCGTATCTGCAAATGGAGGTAGAAGAAGCATCAAAGAAATACCTCACAATCTACACCCATAAAGGTCTCTACCAATACAACCGGCTGGTATTCGGAGTAGCATCAGCTCCGGCTATTTGGCAGAGGGCAATGGAACAAGTCCTGCAAGGGATCCCAGGGACCCAGTGTTATTTGGACGACATCCTGGTCACGGGCAAAAATGACAGTGATTACCTTGCCAACCTGGAGCAGGTGCTCACTAGATTGCAGGAATATGGGCTCCGAGCTAACCGCCCCAAATGCGAGTTTTTTAGAAAACAGATCTCGTATTGTGGCCACATTATCGATAAAGAGGGGTTACATAAGTCCCCAGAGAAGATTGAGGCAGTAGTCAAGACTCCAGCACTGGAAAATGTGTCACAAATGAGGTCGTTCCTCGGGCTGGTAAACTACTACCATAAGTTCTTGCCAAATTTGTCTACAATACTACACCCACTGAACACCCTACTGCAAACTGGGGTGCCATGGAAGTGGAGTGACGAATGTAGATGAGCTTTCCAGAAGAGCAAAACACTAATCACATCGAAAGAGGTATTGGCCCATTACAACCCAGCATTACCAATTCGGTTGGCATGTGATGCATCACCCTACAGCATTGGAGCGGTGCTGTCGCACAAATTCTCGGACGGCTCAGAGGCCAATAGCCTTTGCGTCACGATCACTAACCTCAGCCGAGCGTAACTACGCCCAGATTGACAGGGAGGCCCTCAGCCTAGTGTGGGGAGTGAAAAAGTTCAATCACTATCTGCACGGGCAGAAATTTACCTTGCTGACTGATCACCAGCCTCTTGTCACCATTTTTAATCCAAAGAAGGGCGTTCCGGTGATGACTGCGCAATGACTACAAAGATGGTCACTTTTTCTAGGGGCACACCATTATGTGATTGAATATAAGGGCACGAAACAGCATGGAAATGCTGATGGGCTATCACGCCTGCCACTGCCTACTGCGGAGGAAGCACCAGCAGTGGACCCTGTCGGAATATTCCATTCGACTATATTTAAATACCGACCGGTAACTAACGCTTGTATCAAAAAGGAAACCCGAAATGACCCGACACTGTGTCGGGTATATGATTTGGCGGTGAAGGGATGGCCAGCACATGGCGACTCACTGTTGCCAGCATTCTCGACAAGGAGAGAACAGCTGTCAGTGTGCCGAGGGACCTTGATGTGTGGATCCCGAGTGGTAATTCCACCCAAGTTAAGGGATAGAGTGCTCAATGTGCTTCATGAGGGTCATCTGGGAGGGGTAAAAATGAAAAGCCTAGCCAGGGCTTATGTGTGGTGGCCGGGAATCGATAAACAAATCGAGGACCTGACCAAGAGCTGCTCAGGATGCCAGAAAGTCCAAAATGCACCACCACATGCCCCTCTACACCCATGGGAGCGGCCCTCATCTCCATGGCAACGGGTGCATATTGACTTTGCTCATCCATTCATGGACTCAATGTTTCTAATAGCCGTGGATGCGCACTCGTAATGGCCTGAGGTCATCAAAATGTCCTCCACCACCACGGAGAAAACTATTGCAGTCCTACGGACCATTTTTGCCAGGAATGGCTTGCCAGAACAGATTTGCTCCGACAACGGACCACAGTTTGTGTCCGAAGAGTTCCGGAGGTTCTTGAAAAAGAATGGGGTAAGGCATTACACATCCACCCCGTATCATCCAGCCACAAATGGATTGGCTGAGAGGTTCATACAAACCTTTAAAAAGGCAATAAAGGCTATGTACAATGACAACATTCCGCTGCAGCACAAGGTGGACAATTTCCTGTTCGCCTACCGGAATGCGACACATGCAGTCACCAACCAGGCCCCAGCCATGATGTTCTTTAACCGAAGGTTAAGATCTCGCCTGGATTTGCTCAGACCAAACATACAAAGAGATGTTGAGAGTAAGCAACTCCAGCACATCCATGAGAAGCCAACAAGGAGCTTCAATGTAGGGCAACCAGTCTTGGCCCACGACTACCGAACAGAAAAATGGCAGCCAGGAACGATATGCACACGGCAGGGCCCACTAATGTACACAGTGGACGTTGGGGAGAGCATCGTGAGACGCCATGCTGACCAGATTCTAGAGTCACAGGAACGAGTCAACCCCATGCCTCGCCCATACGTACCTGGTGATGAACCCGATGTACAGGTCGCATCTACCCCAGAAACAGTAGCATCGGAAGCTGATGAACCAACCGACGACAGGGGGCCAGAATCGCCTCCGCACCAAGAGCAACATACTCGGGAAAGGCACTATCCAGAAAGGATCAGGAAGCCTCCCCAAAGACTGAATATATAAATAGACTATTTTCAGCTAATGTTACATGTTAAAAGTGTTAATTGTAATTAGTTTGATATTTAATTGTTAAATGAGTGTTATGGTACTGTTAATCTAAAAGGGGAGGAATTGTAATGTATATACCTTTAAGGCGGGGAACTATCTTTTACAGCTCATGTATACTGCAGTACCGGCAGTGACCACATCTGTATATAGTACTGAGTAGTAATCTGTACAGATCAGTTCCAGTGTGAGCCACGTTTAGTAAACACCTGTTGTACCGTCTCCTGCAGTCTGTGTCTTATTATACATGGACACAACAGTGACCAACTCATTAAATGTGCTATCCACAATGTCCTCAGCATTGCGAATGCTCCAGTGTGTATCCATTCACAGCTCCAGTGCCGCAATGCGTTCTTGCCAGTAGCTGCAGCTGGATGCACTTCCTGCACACATGGTCGTCAGGGACACAGGAAGTGTCCCTGATTTCCCACATAGTGCAGGAGGGGCATGCCATGGGGCCGAGCTGTGCTGTCATGACTTATCCTTTAATAAATTTAAATTAAATTAAATCAAATCAATGCCACCAATTACACTACAATTAAATGATATACTCAAGGGCCCTTGTTTACGAGCACTCCCCACGACACAACAGAGACCTTAGAAACTATAACCACAAAAATTAAGACCTTCTAAACTTTATAAACTATTAACCTTAACTGTCAAACTACAGTATAGAGTAGTACAAATACTCACCTGGCCGTACTCACCGAATCAGCTGCTTCCTCTTGCCTGCATCAGTTTTTGAATCGTGGTGTGGCTCTGGAAGGCCACTGCCGGTCTGCGAGATTGGTAAGCCTTTGAAAAAAAGCCCATGAAAGTGAGTTTAAATAATTACTGTACCGCCGCTCTCTGCCGCTCCCGATACCGGCCTCTGTAAAAAAGCCCGCGAAAGTGAGTTTAAATACTCACTGTTCTCTCCTGTTTCTCCCGACACCGACCTCAGTAAAAAGCCCGCGAAAGTGAGTTTAAATACTTACCGTTCTCTGCTGTTGCTCCCGACACTGATCTCTGTAAAAAAGCCCGTAAAAGTGAGTTTAAATACTCACTTATATGCAGTCACTTTGTGAGGGTTGCATTGTCAGAAAGATATCTGAAATCAATGGACAATACCAGGAACAATTCACACATTTTGAAACAAATCATATGCTCAGGAAGGGGCCAGGAAATACAGCAAGTTGGCTTTGGTTTAAAGTAAGATCACTTCGAAGACAGCGTGGTGGGAAGCCGACGGCAGAACAGCGAACAGAAAGATTCGGACCTACAATCAACTCCAAGAGACAGCCGATCAGGAGTGGTGATTGTATGTTTCAGCCAAATCATAGAGGGGGCATTTATGATTGAGTCTGAGTAAGCTTGTGAGTTTCAGTCAGATCACAATACGGGTTTTGTGATTGAGTCTTGGTAACTTTATATGTGACAGTTAAATCGCGGACGGGTTTAACTGTGTCATATTGTGTCGATGCAAATGACCCTTGCGTAGGGGTTTGTATTTTGGGGTTGTTAGCCTGATATAAATCGTAGGGATTTATACTAGGGAAGTAATTGTGTGTGTGTGTTCAATAAACAAACGAATCAAAGGTTGAGCCAAAACCCTGTGCTGTGTGTATTTTGTTCTTATAAATCCTGACGTCCAAGAACTGTGTGTAGCGGGGAACCAGTATCAGAGAAAACCCCTTACACAGCAGTGGTAGGAGTGATGTGGTGCTGGCTCAGGATGTCGGATGTTGGCGCAAGGGGACATAGGAACTCCACTCAAAGCGCTCCCACTTCTCACCCGTCGCCCCATCCCCCCACCCCGCAGTCAGTACCCGACATGCTGCCTCATATCCCGAGTCTGCCAGTGCACAGGTGCAGGTGGAGCAGTCTTTGGCGGGACCCTCACAGGCTCCAAACTCAGAGGACATTGGCCAAGAGTATCTCAACAGTCAGGGCAGGGGTTTGAACTGCCTGCCTCTACCTCTGCTGAAGCCAGAAGGGGTGCACCACATAGAAACAGTAGGAAGTGTAAGTTGAAGAAATTGTAACTTACCAAGTGTATACATGTGGGTGTTTGATAAAATATTATGTCGTTAAGTTTTCTTTTCTTTTATAATGCCACATAAAATGTATTGAAAAGCACCACTTCCACATCTTCCCATTATTGTGTCACAAGGGCCAACTCACCCTTTACTTGTTTCAAGATGGATGTCAATACATGACGGGACACATTAGGTGGATGTGAAAAGGGTGGATGAGTGGTTGAAGGACTGTTTAGTGCAAAGCGGGGGTGGGAGTGGTGCTGGTAGCAGGAGCGGACCACAGGAGATCATTTATTTTTCTTCACACTAGGTGAACTGTCGCGATATTAGGGCATCCAAGGCAGCGAGGTAAGCGGCTGGTCCAGCAATGGATGCCCCATCTCCATCCTCCTCCTCCACCTTCTGATCCCCTATGTGCTCCTCCACTTGCAAACCACCCTCCTGTGGACCTCTCTAATGTGGAACTCCATCCTGTGGATCTCTCTCCTGTGGACCTCCCTCCTGTGGACCTCCCTCCTGTGGAAATCCCTCCTGTGGACGTCCCTCCTGTGGATCTCTCTCCTGTGCAACTCTCTCCTGTGGACCTCCATCCTGTGGACCTCCATCCTGTGGAACTCTCTCCTGTGGAACTCTCTCCTGTGGAACTCTCTCCTGTGGACCTCACGCCTGTGGAAAACGCTCCTGTGGAGCTCTCTCCTGTGGACTACACCCCTGTGGACCTCTCTCCTGTGGACCTCTTTCCTGTGGACCTCCCTCCTGAGGAGCTGCCTCCTATGGACCTCCCTCCTGTGGATGTCTCTCCTGTGGACCTCCCTCGTGTGGCCCTCGCTCCTGTTGAACTCCCTCGTGTTGAGCTCCCTCATGTGGACCTCCCTCCTGTGGACATCTCTTCTGTGGTACACTTTCCTGTGGACCTCTCTCTTGTGGATCTCCCTCCTGTGGACATCACTCCTGTGTACCTCCCTCATGTGGACCTCTCTCCTGTGGACATCATTCCTGTGGACATCACTCCTGTGGGCCTCGATCCTGTGGACATCTCTCCTGTGGACCTATTTTCTGTGGATCTCCCTCGTGTGCACTTGTCTCCTGTGGACCTCTTTCCTGTGGGCCCCTCTCCTGTGGAGCACTTTCCTGTGGACATCTCTCCTGTGGACCTCTCTCCTGTGGACCTCTCTCCTGTGGACCTCTCTCCTGTGGACCTCTCTTCTGTGGACCTCTCTCCTGTGGAACACATTCCTGTGCAACTCTCTCCTGTGGACATCCCTGCTGTGGAAATCTCTCCTGTGGACCTCCCTCCTGTGGACCTCCCTCCTGTGGACCTCCCTCCTGTGCACCTTCTTCCTGTGGACCTCTCTCCTGTGGACCTCTCTCCTGTGGACCTTCCTTCTGTGGACCTCCCTCATGTGGAACTGCCTCCTGTGGACCTCCCTCCTGTGGACATCCCTGCTGAGGACCTCTCTCCTGTGGATGTCTCTCCTGTGGACCTCCCTCATGTGGACCTCTCTTCTGTGGACCTCTTTCCTGGGGATTTCCCTCCTGTGGAACTCTCTCCTGCGGAATTCTCTCATGTGGAGCTCGCTCCTGTGGAACTCCCTCATGTGGAGTTCTCTCCTGTGGACCTCCCTCCTGTTGACATCCCTCCGGTGGTCCTCCCTCCTGTAGATGTCTCTCCTGTGGACCTCCCTCGTGTGGACCTCTCTCCTATGGACCTCTTTCATGTGGACCTCTCTCCTGTGGAGCTCTTTCCTGTGGACATCTCTCCTGTGGACCTCTCTCCTGTGGAAGACTCTCCTGTGGAATTCTCTCCTGTGTACCTCTCTCCTGTGGACCTTCCTTCTGTGGACATCGCTCCTGTGGACCACCCTCCTGTGGACCTCATCATGTTGAAGTCTCTCTGGTGGACCTTCCTTCTGTGGACCACTTTCCTGTGGACCTCCCTCGAGTGGAGCGCTCTCCCATGGAGCTCTCTCCTGTGGAGCTCTCGCCTGTGGACCTCCATCCTGTGGAACGCTCTCCTGTGGGCTTCTCTCCTGTGGACGTCTCTCCTGTGGACCTCCCTCCTGTGGACCTCCCTCATGTGGCCCTCTCTCCTGTGGACCTCCCTCCTGTAGACCTCCCTCCTGTGGACCTCTCTCCTGTGGACATCTTTCCTGTGGACCTCCCTCCTGTGGACCTCTCTCCTGTGGACCTCTTTCCTATGGACTGCCCTCATGTGGACCTCTCTCCTATGGACCTCTTTCCTGTGGACCTCCCTCCTGTGGAGCCCTTCCTGTGGACATGTCTCCTGTGGACCTTCCTTCTGTGGACCTCCCTCATGTGGAACTGCCTCCTGTGGACCTCCCTCCTGCGGACATCCCTCCTGAGGACCTCCCTCCTGTGGGTCTGTCCTGTGGACCTCCCTCGTGTGGACCTCTCTCCTGTGGACTTCTTTCCTGGGGAACACCCTCCTGTGGAACTCTCTCCTGTGGAATTCCCTCATGTGGAGCTCCCTCCTGTGGAACTCCCTCATGTGGAGCTCTCTCCTGTGGACCTCTCTCCTGTTGACATCCCTCTGGTGGTCCTCCCTCCTGTGGATGTCTCTCCTGTGGACCTCCCTCGTGTGGAACTCTCTCCTGTGGACCTCTTTCCTATGGAAATCCCTCCTGTGGATATACCTCCTATGGAAATCCCGCGTGTGGTACTCTCTCCTGTGGACCTCCCTCCTGTGGACATCTCTTCTGTGGTACACTTTCATGTGGACTTCCCTCCTGTGGACATCCCTCCTGTGGACCTCTCTCCTGTGGACCTCTTTCCTGTGGACATCCCTCCTGTGGACCTCTCTCCTGCGGACCTCTCTCCTGTGGAACACATTCCTTTGCACCTCTCTCCTGTGGACATCCCTGCTGTGGAAATCTCTCATGTGTACCTCCCTCCTGAGGACCTCACTCCTGTGGACCTCCTTCCTGTGCACCTTCCCCCTGTGGACATCTCTCCTGTGGACCTTCCTTCTGTGGACCTCCCTCATGTGGAACTGCCTCCTGTTGACATCCCTCCGGTGGTCCTCCCTCCTGTAGATGTCTCTCCTGTGGATCTCCCTCGTGTGGAACGCTCTCCTGTGGACCTCGTTCCTGGGGAACTCCCAGCTGTGTATCTCTCTCCTGTGCAACTCCCTCCTGTCGACCTCCCTCCTGTGGACCTCCCTCCTGTGGACCTCTCTCCTGTGGAACTCTCTCTTCTGCACCTCCCTCCTGTGGAACACGCTCCTGTGGACCTCTCTCCTGTGGACTACACCCCTGTGGACCTCTCTCCTGTGGACCTCTCTCCTGTGGACCTCTCTCCTGTGGACCTCTTTCCTTTGGACTTCCCTCCTGTGGACCTCCCTCCTGTGGAACTTTCTCCTGAGGAGCTGCCTCCTATGGACCTCCCTCCTGTGGATGTCTCTCCTATGGACCTCCCTCGTGTGGACCTCTCTCATGTGGACCTCTTTCCTGTGGACCTCACTCCTGTGGCCCTCGCTCCTGTGGAACTCCCTCATGTTGAGCTCCCTCATGTGGACCTCCCTCCTGTGGACATCTCTTCTCTGGTACACATTCCTGTGGACCTCTCTCTTGTGGATCTCCCTCCTGTGGACCTCACTCCTGTGTACCTCCCTCATGTGGACCTCTCTCCTGTGGACCTCTCTCCTGTGGACCTCTTTCCTATGGAACTCACTCCTGTGGGCCTCGATCCTGTGGACATCTCTCCTGTGGACCTATTTTCTGTGGACCTCCCTCGTGTGCATTTGTCTCCTGTGGACCTCTTTCCTGTGGACCTCTCTCCTGTGGAGCACTTTCCTGTGGACGTCTCTCCTGTGGACCTCTCTCCTGTGGACCTCTTTCCTGTGGACGTCTCTACTGTGGACGTCTCTCCTGTGGAACACATTCCTGTGCACCTCTCTCCTGTGGACATCCCTGCTGTGGAAATCTCTCCTGTGGACCTCCCTCCTCTGGACCTCACTCCTCTGGACCGCCCTCCTGTGCAGTTTCCTCCTGTGGACCTTTCTCCTGTGGAACTACCTTCTGGGGACCTCCATCATGTGGAACTGCCTCCTGTGGAATTCCCTCCTGTGGACATCCCCCCTGAGGACCTCCCTCCTGTGGATGTCTCTCCTGTGGACCTCCCTCGTGTGGACCTCGCTCCTGTGGACCTCTTTCCTGGGGAACTCCCTCCTGTGGAACTCTCTCCTGTGGAATTCCCTCATGTGGAGCTCCCTCCTGTGGAACTTCCTCATGTGGAGCTCTCTCCTGTGGACCTCCCTCCTGTTGACATCACTCTGGTGGTCCTCCCTCCTGTAGATGTCTCTCCTGTGGACCTCCTCGTGTGGACGTCTCTCCTATGGACGTCTTTCCTGTGGACCTCGCTCCTGTGGAACTCCCTCGTGTTGAGCTACCTTATGTGGACCTCCCTCCTGTGGACATCTCTTCTGTGGTACACTTTCCTGTGGACGTCCCTCTTGTGGATCTCCCTCCTGTGGACCTCACTCCTGTGTACCACCCTCATGTGGACCTCTCTCCTGTGGACCTCTCTCCTGTGGAAGTATCTCCTGTGGACTTCTCTCCTGTGTACTTCTCTCCTCTGGACCTTCCTTTTGTGGACATCGCTCCTGTGGACCACCCTCCTGTGGACCTCATCGTGTGGAACTCTCTCCTGTGGACCTTCCTTCTGTGGACCACTTTCCTGTGGACCTCCCTCGAATGGAGCTCTCTCTCATGGACCTCTCTCCTGTGGAGCTCTCCATTGTGGACCTCCATCCTGTGGAATGCTCTCCTGTGGGCTTCTCTCCTGTGGACGTCTCTCCTGTGGACCTCCCTCCTGTGGACCTCCCTCCTGTGGACCTCCCTCCTGTGGACCTCCCTCCTGTGGCCCTCTCCCCTGTGGACATCCCTCCTGTGGACCTCTCTCCTGTGGACATCTTTCCTGTGGACCTCCCTCCAGTGGACCTCTCTCCTATGGACCTCAATCCTATGGACTGCCCTCATGTGGACCTCTCTCCTATGGAACTCTTTCCTGTGGACCTCCCTCCTGTGGAGCACTTTCCTGTGGACGTCTCTCCTGTGGACCTTCCTTCTGTGGACGTCCCTCATGTGGAACTGCCTCCTGTGGTCCTCCATCCTGTCGACATCCCTCCTGAGGACCTCCCTCCTGTGGATGTCTGTCCTGTGGGCCTCCCTCATGTGGACCTCTCTCCTGTGGATCTCTTTCCTGGGGAACTCCCTCCTGTGGAACTCTCTCCTGTGGAATTCCCTCATGTGGAGCTCCCTCTTGTGGAACTCCCACATGTGGAGCTCTCTCCTGTGGACCTCCCTCCTGTTGACAACCCTCCGGTGGTCCTCCCTCCTGTGGATGTCTCTCCTGTGGAAATCCCGCCTGTGGAGCTCTCTCCTGTGGACCTCCTTCCTGTGGGCATCTCTTCTGTGGTACTCTTTCCTGTGGACCTTCCTCCTGTGGACATCCCTCCTGTGGACCTCTCTCCTGTGGACATCCCTCCTGTGGACCTCTCTCCTGTGGAACACATTCCTGTGCAACTCTCTCCTGTGGACATCCCTGCTGTGAAAATCTCTCCTGTGGACCTCCCTCCTGAGGACCTCACTCCTGTGGACCTCACTCCTGTGCACCTTCCTCCTGTGGACCTCTCTCCTGTGGACCTTCCTTCTGTGGACCTCCCTCATGTGGGATTGCCTCCTGTGGAACTCCCTCCTGTGGACATCCCTCCTGAGGACTTCCCTCCTGTAGATGTCTCTCCTGTGGACCTCCCTCGTGTGGACCTCTATCCTGGGGAACTCCCTCCTGTGGACCTCTCTCCTGTGGAATTCCCTCATGTGGATCTCCCTCCTGTGGACCTCCCTCATGTGGACCTCTCTCCTGTGGACCTCTTTCCCAGGGAACTCCCTCCTGTGGATCTCTCTCCTGTGCAACTCCCTCCTGTGGCCCATCTCCTGTGGACCTTCATCCTGTGGCCCTCTCTCCTGTGGAACTCTCTCCTGTGCACCTCCCTCCTGTGGAACACGCTCCTGTGGACCTCTCTCCTGTGGACTACACCCCTGTGGACCTCGCTCCTGTGGACCTCCCGCCTGTGGACCTCCCGCCTGTGGACCTCCCGCCTGAGGAGCTGCCTCCTATGGACCTCCCTCCTGTGGATGTGTCTCCTATGGACCTTCCTCGTGTGCACCTCTCTCATGTGGACCTCTTTCCTGTGGACCTCACTCCAGTGGCCCTCGCTCCTGTGGACATCTCTCCTGTGGTACTCTTTCCTGTGGACCTCCCTCTTGTGGATCTCTGTCCTGTGGACCTCACTCCTGTGTACCTCCCTCATGTGGCCCTCTCTCCTGTGGACCTCTCTCCTATGGAACTCACTCCTGTGGGCCTCGATCCTGTGGACCTCTCTCCTGTGGACCTCCCTCGTGTGCACTTGTCTACTGTGGACCTCTTTCCTGTGGACCTCTCTCCTGTGGAGCACTTTCCTGTGGACGTCTCTCCTGTGGACCTCTCTCCTGTGGAACATATTCCTGTGCACCTCTCTCCTGTGGACATCCCTGCTGTGGAAATCTCTCCTGCGGACCTCCCTCCTGTGGACCTCAATCCTGTGGACCTCACTGCTGTGCAGCTTTCTCCTGTGGACCTCTCTCCTGTGGACCCTCCTTCTGTGGACCTCCCTCATGTGGAACTGACTCCTGTGGACCTCCCTCCTGTGGACATCCCTCCTGAGGACCTCCCTCCTGTGGATGTCTCTCCTGTGTACCTCCCTCGTGTGGACCTCTCTCCTGTGGACCTCTTTCCTGGGGAACTGCCTCCTGTGGAACTCTTTCCTGTGGAATTCCCTCATGTGGAGCTCCCTCCTGTGGAACTCCCTCATGTGGAGCTCTCTCCTGTGGACCTCCCTCCTGTTGACATCCCTCCGGCAGTCCTCCCTCCTGTAGATGTCTCTCCTGTGGACCTCCCTCGTGTGGACCTCTCTCCTATGGACGTCTTTCCTGTGGACCTCTCTCCTGTGGAGCTCTTTCCTGTGGACATCTCTCCTGTGGACCTCTCTCCTGTGGACGTCTCTCCTGTGGACTTCTCTCCTGTGTACTTCTCTCCTGTGGACCTTCCTTCTGTGGAAATCGCTCCTGTGGACCATACTCCTGTGGACCTCATCGTGTGGAACTCTCTCCTGTGGACTTTCCTTCTGTGAACCACTTTCCTGTGGACCTCCCTCGAGTGGAGCTCTCTCCCATGGACCTCTCTCCTCTGTACTCTCGCCTGTGGACCTCCATCCTGTGGAATGCTCTCCTGTGGGCTTCTCTCCTGTGGATGTCTCTCCTGTGGACCTCCCTCCTGTGGACCTCCCTCCTGTGGACCTCCCTCGTTTGGCCCTCTCCCCTGTGGACCTCCCTCCTGTGCACCTTCCTCCTGTGGACCTCTCTCCTGTGGACCTTCCTTCTGTGGACCTCCCTCATGTGGAGCTGCCTATGGACCTCCCTCCTGTGGACATCCCTCCTGAGGACCTCCCTCCTGTGGATGTCTCTCCTGTGGACCTCTCTCCTGTGGACCTCTTTCCTGGGGAACACCCTCCTGTGGAATTCTCTCCTGTGGAATTCCCTCATGTGGAGCTCCCTCCTGTGGACCTACCTCCTTTGGGCCTCCCTTCGGTGGACCTCTCTCCTGTGGAGCTCTTTCCTGTGGACCTCCCTCCTGTGGGCCTACGTCCTGTGGACCTCTCTCCTGTGGACAACTTTTGTGTGGACCACAATCATATGGACCTCTCCCCTGCAGACTTCTTTCCTGTGGACCTCTCTCCTGTGGAGCTCCTTCCTGTGGACGTCTCTGCTGTGGATCTCTCTCCTGTGAACCTCTCTACTGTGGACCGCTATCCTGTGGCCCTCTCTCCTGTCGACCTCTCTGCTCTGGACCTCCCTCCTGTGGACATCACTCCCGTGGATCTCCCTCCTGTGGACCTCCCTCCTGTGGACCTCTCTTCTGTGGCACTTCCTACTGTGGAACTCGCTCGTGTGGAACTCCCTCCTGTGGCCCTCCCTCCTGTGGACCTCTCTCCTGTGGAGCTCCCTCCTGTGGACATCTCTCCTGTGGACCTCCCTCCTGTGGACGTCGCTCGAGTGGAACTCTCCCCAGTGGAACTCCCTCCTGTGGATCTCTCTCCTGTGGAACTCTTTCCTGTGGACCCCTTTTCTGTGGACCACCCTCGTGTGGAACTCTCTCCTATGGACCTCTTTCCTGTGGAACTCTCTCCTGTGGAGCTCTTTCTGTGGACGTCTCTCCTGTGGACCTCTCTCATGTGGACTCCTCTCCTGTGGACCTCTTTCCTTTTGTCCTCTCTGCTGTGGAACTCTCTCCTGTGGAACACTTTCCTGTGCACCGCTCTCCTGTGAACATCCCTCCTGTGGACTTCTCTCCTGTGGACCTCCCTATAGTGAACCATACTCCTGTGGAACTCTCACCTGTGGACCTCCCTCCTGAGGACATCTCTCCTGTGGACCTTCCTTCTGTGGACATCTTGTCTGAGGTATTCTTTCCTGTGGACATTCCTCCTGCGAACCTCTTTCCTGTGGAAATCCCTCCTGTGGACCTCCCTCCTGTGAAGCTCGCTCATGTGGACCTCTCCACTGTGGAACTCCCTCCTGTGGACCTCTCTCCTGTGGACCTCTCTCGTGTGGAATTCTTTTCTGTGGACTGCCCTCATGTGGACCTCTCTCATGTGGACTTCTTTCCTGTGGACCTCCCTGCTGTGGGGCTCCCTCCTGTGGACCTCTCTCCTGTGGACCTCTCTCCTGTGGACCTCTCTCCTGTAGAGCTCTTTCCTGTGGACCTCGCTCCTGTGGACCTCGCTCCTGTGGACCTCGCTCCTTTTGTCCTCTCTGCTGTGGACATCTCTCCTGTGGAACACTTTCCTGTGCAACTTTCTCCTGTGAACATCCATCCTCTGGATCTCTCTCCTGTGGACCTCCTTCCTGTGGACCACACTCCTGTGGACCTCCCTCCTTTGGACCTCCCTCCTGTGGGCCTCCCTCCTGCAGACCTTCCTTCTGTGGACCTCCATCCTGTGGACCACCCTCCTGTGGACCTCCCTCATGTGGAACACTCTCCTGTGGAACTTCCTTCTGTGCACCTCTCTGCTGTGGACCTCCCTCCTGTGGACCTCCCACCTTTGGTCCTCCATCGACTGGACCTCTCTCCCATGGACCTTTCTCCTGTGGACCTCCCTCCTGTGGAACTCTCTCCTGTAGACCACTATCCTGTGGACCGCCCTGCTGTGGACCTCCCTCCTTTAGACTTCCTTCGACTGGACCTCTCTCCTGTGGACCTCTCACCTGTGGACCTCACTCCTGTGGAACTCCCTCATGTGGTGCTCTCTCATGTGGACCTCCCTCCTGTGGACATCTCTTCTGTGGTACACTTTCCTGTGGCCATCCCTCCTGTGGACCTCCCTCCTGTGGACATCGCTCCTGTGGACCTCCCTCCTGTGGAACCCGCTCATGTGGCCCTCTCCACTGTGGTCCTCCCTCCAGTGGACCGCCCTCCTGTGGACCTGTCTCCTGTGGACCTCCTTCCTGTGGACCTTCCTCCTGTGGGCCTCCCTCCTGCGGACCTCTCTCCTGTGGACTTCTTTCCTGTGGACATTTCTCCTATGCAGCTCTTTCTGTGGACGTCTCTACTGTGGACCACACTCCTGCGGACCTCTCTCCTGTAGACCTCTTTCCTTTTGTCCTCTCTGCTGTGGAACTTTATCCAGTGGAAAACTTTCCTGTGCAACTCTCTCCTGTGAACATCCCTCCTGTGGATCTCTCTCTCATGTGGACCTCCCTCCTGTGGACCTCCCTCGTATCGACCACCCTCCTGTGGACCTCTCACCTGTGGATCATCCTTCTGTGGACCTCCCTCCTGTGGACGTCCCTCCCATGGACCTCTCTCCTGTGGAACTTTCTTCTGTAGTCCACTTGCCTGTGGACCTCCCTCGAGTGGAGCTCTCTCCCATGGACCTCTCTCCTGTGGAGCTCTCACCTGGGAACCTCCCTCCTGTGGAACGCTCTCCTGTGGGCTTCTCTCCTGTGGACGTCTCTCCTGTGGAACTCCCTCCTGTTGACCTCCCTCGTGTGGACATCTCCCCTGTGGACCTCCCTTCTGTGGACCTCTCTCCTGTGGACCTCTCTCCTGTGGACCTCCCCCCTGTGTGCCTCCCTCCTGTGGTCCTCCCTCCTGTGGAGCTCTCTCTTGTGAAACTCTTTTCTGTGGACCGCCCTCGTGTGGACCTCTCCGCTATGGACCTCTTTCCTGTGGACCTCTCTCCTGTGGACCTCTTTCCAATGGACGTCTCTCCTGTGGACATCTCTCCTGTGGATCTTCCTTCTGCGGACATCGCTCCTGTGGACTACCCTCCTGTGGACCTCCCTCTTGTGGAACACTCTGCTGTGGACCTTCCATCTGTGTGCCTCTCTCCTGTGGACCTCCCTCCTGTGGGCCTCCCTCCTGCGGAACTCTCTCCTGTGCTCCACTTTCCTGTGGACCTCCCTCGAGTGGACCTCTCTCACATGGACCTCTCTCCTGTGGACCTCCCTCCTTTGGACCTCCCTCCTTTGGACCTCCCTCCTGTGGAACTCTCTCCTGTAGACCTCTCTCCTGTAGACCTCTCTGCTCTGGTCCTCCCTCCTTTGGAACACCTTCGACTGGACCTCTCTCCTTTGGAGCTCTCACCTGTGGACCTCACTCCTGTGGACTTCTCTCCTGTGGACATCGCTCCTGTGGAACACCCTCCTGTGGAATTCGCTCATGTGGAGCTCTCCCCTGTGGAACACCCTCCTGTGGACATCTCTTCTGTGGCACTCTTTCCTGTGGACCTGCCTCGAGTGGACCTCTCTCCCATGGTCCAGTCTCCTGTGGACCTCGTTCCCGTGGAACTCCCACCTGTGGACCTCTCCCCTGTGGACCTCTCTCCTGTGGACCTCTCTCCTGTGGACCTCTCTCCTGTGGACCTCTCTCCTGTGGACATCCCTCCTGTGGACATCTCTCCTGTGGATCTCTCCCCTGTGGTCCTCCATCCCGTGGAACTCTCTCCTGTGGACATCCCTCATGTGGATGTCTCTCCTGTGGACATCCCTCATGTGGACCTCTCTCCTGTGGACATCCTTCCTGTGGAAATCCCTCCTGTAGACCTCACTCCTGTGGAAATCCCGTGTGTGGAGCTCTCTCCTGTGGACCTCCTTCCTGTGGACATCTCTTCTGTGGTACACTTTCCTGTGGACCCCCCTCCTGTGGACCTCCATCCTGTGGACACCACTCCTGTGGATCTCTTTCCTGTGGACACCCGTCCTGTGGACCTCCCTCCTGTGGAACTCCATCGTGTGGACCTCTCTCCTGTGGACATCTTTCCTGTGGACATCCCTCCTGTGGGCCTCCCGCCTGCGGACCTCTCTCCAGTGGACCTCTTTTGTGTGGACCGCCCTTGTATGAACCTCTCTCCTGCGGACCTCTTTTCTGTGGACCTCTATCCTGTGCAGCTCTTTCCTGTGGATGTCTCTCCTGTGGACCTCTCTCCTGTGGAATTCTTTCCTGTGGACCTCTCTCCTATGGCCCTCTCTCCTGTGGACCTCTCTCCTGTGGACATCTTTCCTGTGGATCTCTTTCCTGTGGTCTCTCCTGTGGCCCTCTCACCTGTGGACCTCTCCCCTTTGTCCTCTCTCCTGTGGGCCTCTCTCCTGTGGGCCTCCCTCATGTGGACCACCCTCCTTTGGACTTCTCTTCTGTGGACCTCCCTTCTGTGGACCTCCCTCATGTGCAACTCCCTCCTGTGGACCTCCCTCCTGTGGAAATCCCTCCTGTCGACCTCCCTCCTGTGGATGTCTCTCTGTGGACCTCCCTCATTTGGATCTCTCTCCTGTGGCCCTCCCTCCTTTGGACATCTCGTCTGTGGTACTCTTTCCTGTGGACATCTCTCCTGTGGACCTCCCTCCTGTGGACCTTGCTCATGTGTAACGCTCCACTGTGGAAATCCCTCCTGTGGACCTCTCTCCTGTTGATCTCTCTCCTGTCGACCTCTTTTCTGTGGACCGCCCTCATGTGGACCTCTCTCATGCGGACCTCTTTCCTGTGGACCTCCCTCCTGTGGACCTCCCTCCTGTGGACCTCCCTCCTGTGGACCTCTCTCCTGTGGAGCTCTTTCCTGTGGACGTTTCTCCTGTGGACATCTCTCCTGTGGACATCTCTCCTGTGGACCTCTTTCCTTTTGTCCACTCTGCTGTGGACCTCTCTCCTGTGGAACACTTTCCTGTGCAACTTTCTCCTGTGAACATCCCTCCTGTGTACGTCTCTCCTGTGGACATCCCTCCTGTGGACCACCCACTGCAGTCCTTCCTTCTGTGCACATCTCTCCTGTGGACCTCCCTCCTGTGGACCTCCTTCCTTTGGACCTCCTTCGACTGGACATCTCTCCCATGGACCTTTCTCCTGTGGACCTACCTCCTGTGGACCTACCTCCTGTGGAACTCTCTCCTGTAGACCTGTCTCCTGTGGACCTCCTTCCTCTGGAACTCCCACCTGTGGACCTCTCCCCTGTGGAACACTCTCCTGTGGACCTCTCTCCTGTGGACCTCTCTCCTGTGGACCTCTCTCCTGTGGACCTCTCTCCTGTGGACCTCTCTCCTGTGGACCTCCCTCCTGTGGACCTCCCTCCTGTGGACCTCCCTCCTGTGCACCTCTCCCCTGTGGCCCTCTCTCCCGTGGAACCCTTTTCTGTGGACCACCCCCGTGTGGACCTCTCTCCTATGGACCTCATTCCTGTGGGCCTCTCTCCTGTAGAATTCTCTCCTGTGGACCTATTTCCTTTAGTCCTCTCTGCTGTGGAACTCTCCTGTGGAACAGTTTCCTGTGCACCGCTCTCCCATGAACATCCCTCCTGTGGACTTCCCTCCTGTGGAACTCCATATAGTGGACCACACTCCTGTGGACCTCCCACCTGTGGACTTCCCTCCAAGATCTCACTCCTGTGGACTTTCCTTCTCTGGACATCGCTCCTGTGGACCACCCTCCTGTGGACCTCCCATGTGTGGAAATCTCTCCTGTGGACCTTCCTTCTGTGCACCTCTCTCCTGTGGACCTCCCTCATGTGGACCTGCCTCGTGTGGAACTCTCTCCTGTTGACCACTTTCCTGGGGACCTCCCATGAGTGGACCTCTCTCCCATGGACCTCTCTCCTGTGGACCCCACTCCTGTGGACCCCCCTCCTGTGGAACTCTCTCCTGTAGACCTCTCTCCTGTAGACCTCCCTGCTGTGGACCTCCCTGCTGTGGACCTCCCTCCTTTGGACCTGCTTCGACTGCACCTCTCTCCTGTGGACCTCTCACCTGTGGACCTCACTCCTCTGGAACTCCCTCATGTGGTGCTCTCTCCTGTGGACCTCCCTCGTGTGGAAATCTCTTCTGTGGTACTCTTTCCTGTGGACATCCCTCCTGTGGACCTCCCTCCTGTGGACTTATCTCATGTGGACCTCTTTCCTGTGGAGATCGCTACTGTGGATCTCCCTGCTGTGGAACTCGCTCGTGTGGCTCTCTCCACTGTGGACCTCCCTCCTGTGGACTTCTCTCCTGAGGACCTCCTTCCTGTGGTCCTCCCTCCTGTGGGCCTCCCTTCTGTGGACCTCTCTCCTGTGGACCTCTTTTCTTTGGACTGCCCTCGTGTGGAACTCTCTCCTGTGGACCTCTTTCCTGTGGATCTTTCTCCTGTGGAGCTCTTTCCTGTGGACATCTCTCCTGTGGACCTCTCTCCTGTGGACCTCTCTCCTGTGGACCTCTCTCCTTTTGTCCTCTCTGCTGTGGACCTCTCTCCTGTGGAACACTTTCCTGTGCAACTCTCTCCTGTGAACCTATCTCCTATGGACCTCCCTCCTGTGGACCACACTCCTGTGGACCTCCCTCCTGTGGACCTCCCTCCTGTGGACCTCCCTCCTGTGGACCTCCCTCCTGTGGACCTCTCTCCTGTGGACATTCCTTCTGTGGACCTCACTCCTGTGGACCACCATCCTGTGGAACTCCCTCGTCTGGAACTCACTGCTGTGGACGTTCCTTCTGTGCACCTCTCTCCTGTGGACCTCCCTCCTGTGAACCTCCCTCGTGTGGAACTCCCTCCTGTGGACCACACTCCTGTGGGCCTCCCTCCTTTGGACGTCCCTCCTGTGGACCTCTCTCCTGTGGACCTTCCTTCTGTGGACCACTTCCCTGTGGACTTCCCTCGAGTGGAGCTCTCTCCCATGGACCTCTCTCCTGTGGAACTCCATCCTGTGGAACGCTCCTCTGTGGGCTTCTCTCCTGTGGACATCTCTCCTTTGGACCTCCCTCCTGTGGAACTCCCTCATGTGGACATCTCCCCTGTGAACATCCCTCCTGTGGACATCTTTCCTGTGGACCTCCTTCCTGTGGACCTCTCACCTGTGGGCCTCCCTCCTGTGGGCCTCCCTCCTGTGGATCTCTATCTTGTGAAACTCTTTTCTGTGAACTGCCCTCGTGTGGACCTCTCTCCCATGGACCTCTCTCCTGTGGACCTCTCTCCTGTGGACCTCTTTCCTTTTGTCCTCTCTGCTGTGGACCTCCCTCCTGTGGAAAACTTTCCTGTGCACCGCTCTCCTGTGAACATCCCTCCAGTGGACCTGTCTCCTGTGGACCTCATTATTGTGGACCAGACGCCTGTGGAGCTCCCTCCTGTGGACGTCCCTCCTGAGGACATCTCTCCTGTGGACATTCCATCTGTGGTCATCGCTCCTGTGGACCAACCTCCTGTGGACTTGCCTCGTGTGGAACTCTCTCCTGTGCACCTTCCTTCTGTGCACCTCTCTCCTGTGGCTCTCCCTCCTGTGGACCTCCCTCGTGTGGAACTCTCTCCTTTGGGCCACTTTCTTGTGGACCTCCCTCGAGTGGACCTCTCTCCCATGGACCTCTCTCCTGTGGACCTCCCTCCTTTGGACCTCCCTCCGGTGGAAACCTCTCCTGTAGACCTCTCCCCTGTGGACGTCTCTCCTTTGGACCTCCCTCCTGTGGATCTCCCTCGTGTGGACCTCTCCCCTGTGGACCTCCCTCCTGTGGACCTCTCTGCTGTGGACATCTTTCCTGTGGACATCTTTCCTGTGGAATTCCTTCCTGTGGACCTCCTTCCTGTGGGACCTCCTTCCTGTGGGACTCCCTCCTGTGGGCCTCCCTCCTGCGGAACTCTCTCTTGTGAACCTCTTTTCTGTGGACTGCCCTCGTGTGGTCCTCTCTCCTATGGACCTCATTCCTGTGGACCTCTCTCCTGTGGAGCGCTTTTTTGTGGACATCTATACTGTGGACCTCTCTCCTGTGGACCTATCTCCTGTGGACCTGTTTGCTTTTGTCCTCTCTCCTGTGGACCTCTCTCCTGTGGAACACTTTCCTGTGCACCGCTCTCCTGTGAACATCCCTCCAGTGGACTTGTCTCCTGTGGACCTCACTATTGTGGACCACACTCCTGTGGACCTCCCTCCTGTGGACGTCCCTCCTGAGGACATCTCACCTGTGGACCTTCCTTCTGTGGACATCGCTCCTGTGGACCAACCTCCTGTGGACTTCCCTCATGTGGAATTCTCTCCTGTGGACCTTCCTTCTGTGCACATCTCTCCTGTGGAACTCCCTCCTGTGGACCTCCCTCGTGTGGAACTCTCTCCTGTGGACCACTTTCCTGGGGACCTCCCTCGAGTGGACCTCTCTCCCATGGACCTCTCTCCTGTGGACCTCCCTCCTTTGGACCTCCCTCCTTTGGACCTCCCTCCTGTGGAACTCTCTCCTGTAGACCTCTTTCTGGTGGTCCTCCCTGCTGTGGACCTCCCTCCTTTGGACTTCCTTCGACTAGACCTCTCTCCTTTGGACCTCTCACCTGTGGACCTCACTCCTGAGGACATCTCTCCTGTGGACATCTCTCCTATGGACCTCACTCCTGTGTACCTCCCTCGTGTGGACCTCCCTCCTGTGGACCAATTTCCTGTGGAACTCCCTCCTGTGGAACTCCCTCCTTTGGAAATCCCTCATGTGGAGCTCTCTCCTGTGGACCTCACTCCTGTGGACATCTCTTCTGTGGTACTCTTTCCTGTGGACCTCCCTCGAGTGGACCTCTCTCCCATGGACCACTCTCCTGTGGACCTGCATCCCATGGAACTCCCACCTGTGAACCTCTCCCCTTTGGACCTCTCTCCTGTGGACTTCTCTCCTGTGGACATCCCTCCACTGGACCACCCACCTGTGGCCATCTCTCCTGTGGATCTCTCCCCTGTGGTCCTCCATCCTGTGGAACTCTCTCCTGTGGACCGCTCTCCTGTGGACCTCCCTCCTGTGGACCTCTCTCCTTTTGACCTCACTCCTGTGGACCTCCCTCCTGTGGACTTCTCTCCTGAGGACATCCCTCCTGTGGACCTCCGTCCTCTGGACCTCCCTCACGTGGACCTCCCTCCTGTGGACCTCTCTCATGTGGAACTCCCTCCTGTGGAACTCCCTCCTGTGGACCTCCCTCCTGTGAAGCTCCCACCTATTGCCCTCCCTCCTGTGGAACTCCATCCTGTGGACCTCCCTCCTGTCGACATCCCTCTTTTGGATCTCCCTCCTGTGGACATCTCTCCTGTGGAACTCTTTCCTGTGGAGCTCCCTCCTGTGGAACTCCCTCCTG
Source organism: Somniosus microcephalus (assembly GCF_052327205.1). Classification (NCBI taxonomy): domain Eukaryota; kingdom Metazoa; phylum Chordata; class Chondrichthyes; order Squaliformes; family Somniosidae; genus Somniosus; species Somniosus microcephalus. Next base: position 94,254,254 of record NC_140994.1, on the reverse strand, counting down.
TGGACCTGTGACGAGTGGCACTGGGTGAACCCAACTGCAGGAAGGCAAACTCAGGCAGAGGTTAGGTTGCAAACAGAAAGGTAGACTTTACTAGAAACAAACAAAATAACAACAGCACAGATACAGGCTAGCAGGCCGGCAAGAGGATCACAAGGCAGGGAGAAACTCAAGACTGAGCCCCGGACATAAAACTAAGCACCACTTAAATAGCAGGCATATAACCATGCACAGGTGTGTATGATTGGGAAGAAAGAAAGAAACAATTAAGAGTTCACGCAGCCCTCTGGTGGAGAGGCGAGGCAGAACCTGGGTCATTCCTGACAGGACCCCCCCCTAGGAACGGCCCCCGACGTGCCCCCAGGAGGTCCATGGCGACGATGAAGAAAGTCCTGCACCAATTCGCGATCCAAGATGTTCCGGTCCGGGACCCAGGAGCGTTCCTCCGAACCATATCCCTCCCAGTCCACCAGGAACTGGAGGCCCCCACGAACCCGGCGAGACTCCATCAGGTGACGGATCATGTAGGCAGGCTGGCCGTCGATGGTGCGGGGAGCAGGGGGAGGCCTCGTGGCGGGCGCCAGGGAACTGATGGCCACTGGCCGGTGCCGGCAGACGTGGAAGGTGGGATGAATCCGCATGGAGCGAGGCAGCTGGAGACAGTAGGACACTGGGTTGACCTTCCTCAACACCGTGAAGGGACCGATGAAACGGGGCGCCAGCTTGCGGGACTCCACCCGCAGTGAGAGATCCTGATTAGAAAGCCAGACCCTCTGACCAGGACGGAATGAAGGAGCCGGTCTGCGCTGCTTGTTGGCCTGGATCCGTCATTGCCGAGAAGCTCGTTGTAAAGCCAGCCGCGCTCTCCTCCAGGTCCGCCGGCAGCACTGGACAAACTGCTCCGCGGAGGGAACCCCCACCTCGAGCTCCTGCTCCTGGAACAGTGGAGGCTGAAACCCGAACTGGCACTTGAATGGCGATATTCCTGTGGAGGAGCAGCGCAAGGTGTTGTGCGCGTACTCAGCCCAGACGATGTGACGGCTCCAGGTCGCAGGGTTAGCGGACACGAGACACCTCAGGGTCGTCTCCAGGTCTTGATTGATCCATTCCGTTTGGCCGTTAGACTGAGGGTGGAAACCCAAGGAAAGGCTGACAGTAGCCCCAAGGAGGTTATAGAAAGCTCTCCAAAACCGGGAAGCGAATTGTGGACCACGGTCAGAGACGACGTCAAGAGGCAAACCGAACAACCTGAAAACATGCTGGACCATGAGCTCGGCTGTCTCTTGGGCTGAGGGAAGCTTGGGCAAGGGCAGAAAGCGACAGGCTTTGGAGAAGCGATCCACAATGACCAGAATGACAGTGTTGCCTTGAGATGGTGGAAGGCCTGTGATGAAATCCACAGAGAGGTGTGACCAGGGGCGGGTGGGAATGGGGAGAGGATGCAGCAAACCCTGAGGGCGGGATCGAGGGTTCTTGTTTCGTGCAGAAGTAGCACAAGCTGCCACGAATGCCTTTACGTCCCTCTCCATGGTGGGCCACCAGAACCTTCTGCGAAGAAACTCCAGCGTCCTGGATGTGCCTGGATGACCGGTGAGTCGAGACAAATGCCCCCACTGCAGAAATTGTGAGCATGCCGTGTTGGGAACAAAAAGGTGACCTGGTGGGCCGTTGCCAGGGTCTGCCTCCCTCTGTTGCGCCTTTCTGACCAGCGTCTCGATCCCCCAGCGAACCGGTGCTACAATTCGAGAAGTTAGAAGAATAGTTTCTGGTTGTCTCTCCCGCTCAGGTGGATCAAATTGCCTGGAGAGAGCATCAGGCTTGAGATTCTTGGATCCTGGACAATATGACAGGACAAAGTCAAAATGATTGAAAAACAGTGCCCAGCGAGGTTGACGGGAGTTAAACCGTTTAGCCTCCTGGATATAGGCCAGATTCTTATGGTCTGTCCAGACAATGAACGGGTGTTTAGACCCCTCCAACCAATGTCTCCACTCCTCCAGTGCTAACTTAACTGCTAGTAGTTCCCTGTTTCAAATATCATAGTTTCGCTCTGCAGGAGTGAGTCGGCGAGAAATGAAGGCGCAAGGGTGCAGTTTGTTGTCGTTAGACCGCTGGGACAAAATGGCACCCACTCCTATATCAGAGGCATCCACCTCAACAATGAAGGGGAGTGAGGGATCCGGAATCACGAGGACAGGAGCAGATGTGAAGCACCGCTTGAGATCCTCGAAAGCCCGCGCAGCCTCAGCGGACCAACTGAACCAGGTGGAAGCTGATTTGGTGAGGGCGTTGAGAGGGGCAGCAATGGTGCTGAAGTTCCTGATGAATCTCCGATAGAAATTAGCAAACCCCAAGAAGCGTTGCACCTGTTTGAGAGAGGTGGGTGGTGGCCAATCTCGGACAGCTTGGGTCTTGCCAGGGTCCATTTGGATATTGCCGCTGGAGACGATGAAGCCCAGGAATGAAACCGTGGAAACGTGAAACTCACACTTCTCAGCCTTGACAAACAAGAGGTTGTTAAGCAGATGTTTCAGGACTTGCCTTACATGCTGGACATGATCGTGAAGAGTTTTGGGGAAAATGAGAATGTCATCCAGGTAGACAAAGACAAAGCGATTCAGCATGTCTCAGAGGACGTCGTTGACAGGGGCATTGGTCAATCCAAAGGGCATGACATGGTTGTCATAGTGCCCAGTAGGTGTGTTGAATGCCATCTTCCACTTGTCCCTTTCTCGGACACGGATGAGGTTGTAGGCGTTGTGGAGATCCAATTTTGTGAAGACTGTGGCTCCCAGTAGTAGCTCGAAGGCCGTCGACATGAGCGGAAGAGGATAACCGTTCTTTATAGTAATCTTGTTAAGGCCACGGTAGTTGATGCAGGGGCGGAGACCTCCATCTTTCTTACTCACGAAGAAAAAACCGGCACCAGCAGGAGAGGTGGACGGACGGATGAAGCCAGCGGCGAGGGCGTCACGGATGTAATCCTCCATGGCGGCGGTCTCTGGAGCAGAAAGAGAGAAGAACCTACCCCTAGGTGGGCATGTCCCAGGCAGGAGGTCAATGGCACAGTCATATGGCCTATGAGGGTGAAGTGATGTGGCTCGAACCTTACTAAAAACCTTTCTTAAATCCTCATACTCGGGAGGCACTCGGGGCAATTCAGAGTGAGATGGGGGCTCCTGGGGCTGGGAAGGAGGCTTGGAGCGAAGACAGGTGGTGTGGCAGGTGGAGCCCCATTCTGTAAGCCGGCCAGCGGCCCAATCCATGCGTGGATTATGGCAGGCCAACCAAGGGTAACCCAGAACTAATGGAAACTCGGGAGAGTGGATAAGGGAGAATTGGATGGTCTCGAAATGTTGTCCTTCCACACCCAAACACAGGGGGGCAGTAAGATGGTGAATAGTTCTGGAGCCCAGGGGTCTTCCATCCAGGGCGATAACAGTGAGGGGGTGATCTGGATGGGTCAGGGGAATCTTGAGCTGTTTAGCTAAACCCAGATCCATGAAGTTACCATCAGACGCGGAATCCACCAGGGCCTTCAGATCATGTTGTTGATTGCCCCAGAAAAGGGAAGATGCCAGCAGGACCCTAGAAACAGTAGGGCCGGGAGGGACGGTTACGCTCATCTCAGGGCCCTCCATCATGGACGAGCCCTGGCTTTTCCCGCCAACTCTGGACAAGAAGAGCGAAAGTGGCCCGGTTCCCCACAATAGAGGCAAGATCACTCTCTCATTCGGCGATCACGTTCAGGCTGCGAGAGACGAGCTACTCCCAACTGCATGGGCTCCTCTGGAGCAGTCAAAGATGGACTCGGGATGGCTCAGAGGCTCTCGGATGGCTTCGAAGCAGGGAAGGCTCTTGTTTCCGGAATTGGGGTGAAAAAGGAGCGGCGTTCTCTTCACCTCTCACAGAGACGATTATCCAATCGAATGGACATATCAGAGAGACTCCAAATCACTCACCGAATCTCTGGAAGCCAGTTCGTCCTTGATTTCATCTGTGAGACCGTGGCAAAAAGTGGCGATGAGCGCCTTCGAATTCCATTGGCTCTCCACCGCGAGAGTGCGAAACTCAATGGCGAAGTCCGCAAGGCTACGATCCCCCGGGCAAAGCCGAAGCAGCTTGTTAGATGCCTCTCTCCCACTGACAGGATGATCAAAGACCTTTCTCATTTCCTCAGTGAAAAGTTGGTAGTTTGAACATGCCAGAGTTTGCTGTTCCCAGACGGCCGTAGCCCAGGTAAGTGCTTTGCCGGTGAGTAGCGAAACGATGTAGGCTACTCGGGAATGGCGAGTGGGAAACAATGAACCTTGCAGCTCGAAAGCTAGGGTACACTGGGTTAGAAAGCCTCGACATCCTCCCGGGTTATCGTCATAGCGCTCGGGTGCAGGTAATCGGGGTTCTTTCAGAGGGGGAAGTGAAACCGAAGGAGCGGGTAACGGTGCTGGAGTAGCTTGGGTCGCCTGACTCTGGCTCTGGTGGAAAGCAATGACGAGGGCCTCCAGCTCTTTCTGGCTTCGGGAGAATGACGTGGCGAAACACCGCAGTTCATCCAAGATAAGTTGTAGATGTTCAAAGACTCGTCATGGCCATTGGTCCCTCTCTGCTAGGTCCATGTTTGGCTCAGTCTAGCTGTGATGAGTGGCATTGGGTGAACCCAACTGCAGGAAGGCAAACTCAGGCAGAGGATAGGTTGCAAACAAAAAGATAGACTTTACTAGAAACAAACAAAATAACAACAGCACAGATAAAGGCTAGCAGGCCGGCAAGAGGATCACAAGGCAGTGTGAAACTCAAGACTGAGCACCGGACATAAAACTAAGCATCAATTAAATAGCAGGCATATAACCATGCACAGGGGAGTACGATTAGGAAGAAAGAAGGAAACAATTAAGAGTTCATGGTGCCCTCTGGTGGTGAGGTGAGGCAGAACCTGGGTCATTCCTGACAGGACTTCCCTTGTGTGGACCTCTCTCCTGTGGAACCCTCTCCTGGTGACCACTCTCCTGTGGACCTCTTTCCTCTGGAGTTCCCTCCTGTGGAACTCCCTCTTGTGGAACTCCCTCGTGTGGACCTCTCTCCTGTGGACGTCTTTCATGTGGACATCTCTCCTGTGGAATACTTTCCTGTGCAACTCTCTCCTTTGATCATCCCTACTGTGGACCTCTCTCCTTTGGACGTTCCTCCTGTGGGCCACTATCCTGTGGACCACCCTCCTGTGGACCTCCCTCGTGTGGAACTCTCTCCTGTGGACCTTCCTTCTGTGCAGCTCTCTCCTGTGGACCTCCCTCGTGTGGAGCTCTCTCCTGTGGACCACTTTCCTGTGGACCTCCCTCGAGTGGACATCTCTCCCATGGAACTCCCTCCTGTGGAACTCCCTCCTGTGGAACTCCCTCCTTTGGAAATCTCTCCTGTAGACCTCTCTCCTTTGGACCTCCCTGCTGTGGACCTCCCTCCTTTCCCCCTCCTTCGACTGGAGCTCTCTCCTGTGGACCTCACTCCTTTGGACCTCTCTCCTGTGGACCTATCTCCTCTGGGCCACATTCCTGTGGACCTGTCTCCTGTAGACCTCTCTCCTTTGGGCTTCCTTCCTGTGGACCTTACTCCTGTTGACCTCTTTTCTGTGTACCACCCTCGTGTGGACCTCTCTCCTGTGGACCTCTTTCCTGTGGACTTCCCTCCTGTGGGCCGCCTTCCTCTGGACGTCTGTCCTGTGGACCTCTCTCCTGTGGACCTCTCTCCTGTGGACCACTTTCCTTTTGTACTCTCTGCTGTGGACCTCTCTCCTGTGGAACATTTTCCTGTGCACCGCTCTCCTGTGAAAATCCCACCAGAGGACCTCTCTCCTGTGGACCTCCCTATTGTGGACCACACCCCTGTAGACCACACTCCTGTGGACTTCCCTCGTGTGGAACTGTCTCCTGTGGAACTTCCTTCTGTGCACCTCTCTACTGTGGAACTCCCTCCTGTGGACCTCCCTCCTGTGGAACTCCCTCCTGTGGAACTCTCTCCTGTAGACCTTATCTCCTGTGGACTTCCCTGCTGTGGCCCTCACTCCTGTGGACATACCTCCTATGGACCTCCCTCCTGTGGACCTCCCTCCTGTGGACCTTCCTTCTGTGGACCACCCTCGTGTGGAACTCCCTCCTGTGGACATCCCTCCTGTGGACATCCCTCCTGTGGACCTTCTTTCTATGGACCTCCCTCATTTGGAACTCCCTCCTGTGGACCACCCTCCTGTGGACATCCCTCCTGTGGACCTCACTCCTGTGGATGTCTCTCCTCTGGTCCTCCCTCGTGTGGACCTCTCTCTTGTGGACCTCGTTCCTGTGGAGCTCCCTCCTGTGGAACTCCCTCCTCTGGAACCCCCTCGTGTGGACTTCCCTCCTGTGGAACTCCCTTGTGTGGAGCTCTCTCCCTTGGACCTCCCTCCTGTCGACATCCCTCCTGTTGACCTCCTTCCTTTGGATGTCTTTCCTGTGGACCTCACTCTTGTGGACCTCTCTCCTGTGCACCTCTTTCCTATGGAACTCCCACCTGTGGAAATCACTCATGTGGAACTTACACGTTTGGAGCTCTCTCCTGTGGACGTCTTTAATGTGGACCTCTCTCCTGTGGACCTCTTTCCTGTGGAGCTCCCACCTGTGGAAGTCACTCCTGTGGAACTCACACGTGTGGAGCTCTCTCCTGTGGACCACCCTCCTGTGGACATCTCTTCTGTGGTATTATTTCCTGTGGAACTCCCTCCTGTGGACCTCCCTCCTGTGGGCGTCTCTACTGTGGACATCTTTCCTGTGGACCTACCTCCTATGGACCTCCCTCGGCTGGACATCTCTACTGTGGACCTCTTTCCTGTGGACCACCCTCCTTTGGGCCTTCCTCCTCTGGACCTCTCTCCTGTGGACACCTTTTGTGTGGACTGGCCTCATATGGACATGTCTCCTGAGGACATCTTTCCTGTGGAACTCTCTCCTGTGGAGCTCTTTCCTGTGGATCTCTATCCTGTGGCCCTCTCTCCTGTGGACCTCTCTCCTGTGAACCTCCCTCCTGTGGACCTCACTCCCGTGGACTTCCCTCCTGTGGACCTCCCTCCTGTGGTTATCTCTCCTGTGGATCTTCCTCGTGTGCAACTCCCTTCTGCGGAACTCACTCCTGTGGACAGCCCTCCTGTGGAACTCCCTCCTGTGGATGTCTCTCCTGTGGACCTCCCTCGTGTGGACCTCTCTCCTGTGGACCTCTTTGCTGTGGAACTCCCTCTTGTGGAACACCCTCATGTGGAACTCCCTCGTGTGAAGCTCTCTCCTGTGGACCTCTCTCCTTGGCCATCATTTCTGTGGACCGCCCTCGTGTGGACCTCTCTGCTGTGGCCCACTTTCCTATGGACCTCGCTCCTGTGGAGATCCTTCCTGTGGACATCTCTCCTGGGCAACTTTCTCCTGTGGACCTCTCTCCTGTGGACCTCTTTCCTTTTGTCCTCTCTGCTGTGGACCTCGCTCCTGTGGAATACTTTCCTGTGCAACTCTCTCCTGTGAACATCCCTCCTGTGGACCTCTCTCATGTGGACCTACCTCCTGTGGACCACACTCCTGTGGACCTCCTTCCTGTTGAACTCCCTCCTGTGGCCCTCTCTCCTGTGGACCTCTCTCCTGTGAACCTCCCTCCTGTGGACCTCACTCCCGTGGACTTCCCTCCTGTGGACCTCCCGCCTGTGGTTATCTCTTCTGTGGATCTTCCTCGTGTGCAACTCCCTTCTGCGGACCTCACTCCTGTGGACAGCCCTCCTGTGGACCTCCCTCCTGTGGATGTCTCTCCTGTGGACCTCCCTCGTGTGGACCTCTCTCCTGTGGACCTCTTTGCTGTGGAACTCCCTCTTGTGGAACACCCTCATGTGGAACTCCATCGTGTGAAGCTCTCTCCTGTGGACCTCTCTCCTGTGGACATCATTTCTGTGGACCGCCCTCGTGTGGACCTCTCTGCTGTGGACCACTTTCCTGTGGACCTCTCTCCTGTGGAGATCCTTCCTGTGGACATCTCTACTGGGCAAATTTCTCCTGTGGACCTCTCTTCTGTGGACCTCCTTCCTTTTGTCCTCTCTGCTGTGGACCTCTCTCCTGTGGAATACATTCCTGTGCAACTCTCTCCTTTGAACATCCCTCCTGTGGACCTCTCTCATGTGGACCTACCTCCTGTGGACCACACTCCTGTGGACCTCCTTCCTGTTGAACTCCCTCCTGTGGACCTCTCTCCTGTGGACCTTCATTCTGTGGAACTCCCTCCATTGGACCACCCTCTTGTGGACCTCCGTCATGTGGACCTCTCTCCTGTGGACATATCTCATGCAGATATCTCTCCTGTGGACCTCCCCCCTGTGGACCTCTCTCCTGAGTAGCTCTCGCCTTTGGACCTCAATCCTGTGGAACGCTTTCCTGTGGATTCTCGCCTGTGGACTTCTCTCCTGTGGACCTCTCTCCTGTGAACCTCCCTCCTGTGGGACTCGCTCCTGTGGACTTCTCTCCTGTGGATCTCTCTCCTGTGGACCTCCCTCCTGTGGACCTCTCTCCTGTCGATCTCACTCCTGTGGACCGCCCTCCTGTGGACGTCTCTCCTGTGGACCACCCTCCTGTGGAACTCCCTGCTGTGGACCTCTCTCGTGTGGACCTCCGTCCTGTGGATCTCCCTCGTGTGGACAACCTTCCTGTGGAACCCTCCTACCTGTGGATCTCTCTCCTGTGGACCGCGCTCCTGTGGACCTCGCTCCTGTGCTCTTCACTCCTGTGGACCTCTCTCCTGTGGACCTCCCTCCTGTGGACCTCTCTCCTGTCGACCTCACTGCTGTGGACCTCCCTCCTGTGGACCTCTCTCTTGTGGACCTCCCTCCTGTGGACCTCCATCCTGTGGACTGCCCTCGTGTGGACCACCCTCCTGTGGACCTCTCTCATGTGGACCTCCCTCCTGTGGACCTCCCTCCTGTGGACCTCCCTCGTGTGGACATCCTTCCTCTGGAAATCCTACCTGTGGATCCCTCTCCTGTGGACCTCGCTCCAGTGGACCTCGCTCCTGTGGACTTCACTCCTGTGGACCTCTCTCCTGTGGACCTCCCTCCTGTGGACCTCCCTCCTGTGGACCTCCCTCCTGTCGACCTCACTCCTGTGGACCTCCCTCCTGTGGACCTCTCTCTTGTGGACCTCCCTCCTATGGACCTCCCTCCTGTGGACTGCCCTCGTGTGGACCACCCTCCTGTGGAACTCTCTCATGTGGACATCCCTCCTGTGGACCTCCTTCCTGTGGACCTCCCTCGTGTGGACCACCCTCCTGTGGACCTCTCTCCTGTGGACCTCTTTCCTGTGGAGCGCACTCCTGTGGACCTCTTACACGGGAACCTCCCTCCTGTGGGCATCTCTCCTTTGGACCTCCTTCCTGTGGATCCCCCTTCTGTGGACCTCCCTCCTTTTGATCTCCCTCGTGTGGACCTCTCTCCTGTGGACCTCTTTCCTGTGGACCTCTCTTCTGTGGAGCTCTTTCCTGTGGAGGTCTCTCCTGTGGAACTCTCTCCTGTGGACCTCTCTCTTGTGGAACTCATTCCTGTGGACCTCACTCCCGTGGACCTCCCTACTGTGGACCTCCCTCCTGTGGACCTCTCTCCTGTGGACGATCCTTTTGTGGTCCTCCCTCATGTGGAACTCACTCCTGTGGACCTCCCTCATGTGCTGCTCTCTCCTGTGGACCTCCCTCCTGTGGACATCTCTTCTGTGATACACTTTCCTGTGGACATCGCTCCTCTGGACATCCCTCCTGTGGAACTCACTCCTGTGGACCTCTTTCCTGTGGAAATACCTCCTGTGGACATCCCTCCTTTGGACCTCCCTCATGTGGACCTCTCCCCTGTGGACCTCACTCCTGTGGACCTCTCTCCTGTGGGACTCTTTCCTGTGGACTTCCCTCCTGTGGGCCTCCTTCCTTTGGACCTCTCTCCTGTGGACCTCTTTTCTGTGCACCACCCTCGTTTGCCCCTCTCTCCTGTGGACCTCTTTCCTGTGGACCTCCCTCCTGTGGGCCTCCCTCCTGTTTACCTCTCTCCTGTGGACGTCAATTCTGTGAATCTCCCTCGTGTGGACCTCTTTCCTGTGGAACTCACTCCAGTAGCCCTCTCTCCTGAGGACCTCCCTCAAGCGGACCTCTCAGCTGTGCAGCTCCCGCGTGTGGATCTCTCTCCTGTGGATGTCCCTCCTGTGGACCGCTCTCCTGTGGGCATCTTTACTGTGGACCTCTCTCCTGTGGACCTCCCTCCTGTAGACCTCCCTCGTGTGCAACTCTCTCCTATTGACACCCCTCCTGTGACACTCCCTTCTGTGGACCTTCCTCCTGTGGAATTCGGTCCTGTGGACCTCGCTCCTGAGCACCTCCCTCCTCTAGTCCTCCCTCCTTTGGACCACTCTCATGTGGACCTCGCTCCTGTGGACATCTCTCTTGTGAACTTCCGTCCTTTGGACCTCCCTCATGTGGACCTCTCTCCTTAGGACCTCGCTCCTGTGTACCTCCCTCCTGTGGAACTCTCCCCTGTACACTGCTCTACTGTGGACCTCCTTCCTGTGGACCTCCCTCCTGTGGACCTCCCTCCTGTGGACCTCCCTCCTGTGGGCCTCGCTCCTGTGGACTTCTCTCCTGTGGATCTCTCTCCTGTGGACCTCCCTCCTGTGGACCTCTCTCCTTTTGATCTCACTCCTGTGGACCGCCCTCCTGTGGACGTCTCTCCTGTGGACCTCCCTCCTGTGGAACTCCCTGCTGTGGACCTCTCTCGTGTGGACCTCCCTCCTGTGGACCTCCCTCGTGTGGACATCCTTCCTGTGGAACTCCTACCTGTGGATCTCTCTCCTGTGGACCTCGCTCCTGTGGATCTCGCTCCTGTGGACTTCACTCCTGTGGACTTCTCTCCATTGGACCTCCCTCCTGTGGACCTCTCTCCTGTCGACATCACTCCTGTGGACCTCCCTCCTGTGGACCTCTCTCTTGTGGACCTCACTCCTGTGGACTGCCCTCGTATGGACCACCCCCCTGTGGACCTCTCTCATGTGGACCTCCCTCCTGTGGACCTCCCTCCTGTGGACCTCCCTCCTGTGGACCTCCCTCCTGTGGACCTCCCTCCTGTGGACATCCTTCCTGTGGAACTCCTACCTGTGGATCACGCTCCTGTTGACCTCGCTCCTGTGGACTTCTCTCCTGTGGACCTCTCTCCTGTGGACCTCCCTCCTGTGGACCTCCCTCCTGTGGACCTCTCTCCTGTCGACCTCACTCCTGTGGACCTCCCTCCTGTGGACCTCCCTCCTGTGGACCTCCCTCCTGTGGACCTCTCTCTTGTGGACCTCCCTCCTATGGACCTCCCTCCTGTGGACTGCCCTCCTGTGGACCACCCTCCTGTGGAACTCTCTCATGTGGACCTTCCTCCTGTGGACCTCCCTCCTGTGGACCTCCCTCGTGTGGACCACCCTCCTGTGGACCGCTCTCCTGTGGACCTCTTTCCTGTGGACCGCACTCCTGTGGACCTCCCTCCTTTTGATCTCCCTCGTGTGGCCCTCTCTCCTGTGGACCTCTTTCCTGTGGACCTCTCTTCTGTGGAGCTCTTTCCTTTGGAGGTCTCTCCTGTGGAACTCTCTCCTGTGGACCTCTCTCTTGTGGAACTCTTTCCTGTGGACCTCACTCCCGTGGACCTCCCTACTGTGGACCTCTCTCCTTAGGACCTCACTCCTGTGTACCTCCCTCCTGTGGAACTCTCTCCTGTACACTGCTCTACTGTGGACATCCTTCCTGTGGACCTCCCTCCTGTGGAACTCTCTCCTGTGGACCTCCCTCCTGTGGGCCTCGCTCCTGTGGACTTCTCTCCTGTGGCTCTCTCTCCTGTGGACCTCTCTCCTTTCGATCTCACTCCTGTGGACTGCCCTCCTGTGGACGTCTCTCCTGTTGACCTCCCTCCTGTGGAACTCCCTGCTGTGGACATCTCTCGTGTGGACCTCCCTCCTGTGGACCTCCCTCATGTGGACATCCTTCCTGTGGAACTCCTACCTGTGGATCTCTCTCCTGTGGACCTCGCTCCTGTGGATCTCGCTCCTGTGGACCTCCCTCCTGTGGACCTCTCTCCTGTCGACCTCACTCCTGTGGACCTCCCTCCTGTGGACCTCCCTCCTGTGGACCTCTCTCCTGTGGACCTCCCTCCTGTGGACCTCGCTCCTGTGGAATGCCCTCGTGTGGACCACCCTCCTGTGGAACTCTCTCATGTGGACATCCCACCTGTGGACCTCCCTCCTGTGGACCTCCCTCGTGTGGTCATCCTTCCTGTGGAACTCGTACCTGTGGATCTCTCTCCTGTGGACCTCGCTCCAGTGGACCTCGCTCCAGTGGACCTCGCTCCTGTGGACCTCTCTCCTGTGGACCTCTCTCCTGTGGACCTCTCTCCTGTGGACCTCTCTCCTGTGGACCTCTCTCCTGTGGACCTCCCTCCTGTGGACTGCCCTCGTGTGGACCACCCTCCTGTGGACCTCTCTCATGTGGACCTCCTTCCTGTGGACCTCCCTCCTGTGGAACACCCTCCTGTGGACCTCTCTCCTTTGGACCTCTTTCCTGTGGACCGCGCACCTGTGGACCTCTTATACGGGAACCTCCCTCCTGTGGACATCTCTCCTTTGGACCTCCTTCCTGTGGACCCACCTCCTGTGGACATCCCTCCTTTTGATCTCCCTCGTGTGGACCTCTCTCCTGTGGACCTCTTTCCTGTGGACCTCTCTTCTGTGGAGCTCTTTCCTTTGCAGGTCTCTCCTGTGGAACTCTCTCCTGTGGGCCTCTCTCTTGTGGAACTCTTTCCTGTGGACCTCACTCCCGTGGACCTCCCTACTGTGGACCTCCCTCCTGTGGACCTCTCTCCTGTGGACGTTCCTTCTGTGGTCCTCCCTCGTGTGGAACTCACTCCTGTGGACCTCCCTCATGTGGTGCTCTCTCCTGTGGACCTCCCTCCTGTGGACATCTCTTCTATGATACACTTTCCTGTGGACATCGCTCCTCTGGACATCCCTCCTGTGGAACTCACTCCTGTGGACCTCTTTCCTGTGGACATACCTCCTGTGGACATCCCTCCTGTGGACCTCCCTCATGTGGACCTCTCCCCTGTGGACCTCACTCCTGTGGACCTCACTCCTGTGGGACTCCTTCCTGTGGACTTCCCTCCTGTGGGCCTCCTTCCTTTGGACCTCTCTCCTGTGGACCTCTTTTCTGTTACCGCCCTCGTTTGCCCCTCTCTCCTGTGGACCTCTTTCCTGTGGACCTCCCTCCTGTGGGCCTCCCTCCTGTGGACCTCTCTCCTGTGAACGTCATTTCTGTGGATCTCCGTCGTTTGGACCTCTTTCCTATGGAACTCACTCAAGTAGCCCTCTCTCCTGAGGACCTCCCTCAAGTGTACCTCTCAGCTGTGCAGCTCCCGCGTGTGGATCTCTCTCCTGTGGACGTCCCTCCTGTGGACCGCTCTCCTGTGGGCATATTTACTGTGGACCTCTCTCCTGTGGACCTCCCTCCTGTAGACCTCCCTCCTGTAGACCTCCATCATGTGCAACTCTCTCCTATTGCCCCCGCTCCTGTGACACTCCCTCCTGTGGACCTTCCTCCTGTGGAATTCGGTCTTGTGGACCTCGCTCCTGAGCACCTCCCTCCTCTAGTCCTCCCTCCTGTGGACCTCGCTCATGTGGACCTCTCTCCTTAGGACCTCGCTCTTGTGTACCTCCCTCCTCTGGAACTCTCTCCTGTACACTGCTCTACTGTGGACCTCCTTCCTGTGGACCTCCCTCCTGTGGAACTCTCTCCTGTGGACCTCCCTCCTGTGGAACTCTCCTCTGGAACTACCTCTTGTGGACCTCTCTCCTTTGGATATCCATCCTGTGGAACTCTGACCGGTGTATATATTTCCTGTGGACCTATCTCCTGTGGACGTCTCTCCTGTGGACCTCCCTCCTGTGGACTTCCCTCGGGTAGACCTCTCGCCTGTGGAATTATTTCCTGTGAACCTCCCTCCTGTGGACCTCCTTCGTGTGGATCTCTGTCCTGTGGACCTCTTTTCTTTGGACCGCCCTCATGTGGCCATCTCTCCTGTGGACCTCTTTCCTGTGGACATCCCTTCTGTGGACCTCTCTCCTGTGGACATCTTTCCTGTGGACCTCCCTCCTGTGGACCTCCCTCCTGTGGGCCTTCCTCCTGTGGAACTCTCTCCTGTGGTACACTTTCCTGTGGACCTCCCTCGATTGGACCTCTCTCACACGGACCTCTCTCCTGTGGACCTCCCTCCGTAGGACCTCCCTCCTGTGGAACTCTCTCCTGTAGACCTCTCTCCTGTGGCCCTCCCTGCTGTGGTCCTCCCTCCTTTGGACCTCCTTCGACTGGACCTCTCTCCTTTGGACCTCTCACCTGTGGACCTCACTCCTGTGGACTTCTCTCCTGTGGACATCTCTCCTGTGGAACTCTCTCCTGTGGAAAACCCTCCTGTGGACATCTCTTCTGTGGCACTCTTTCCTGTGGACCTCCCACGAGTGGACCTCTCTCCCATGGAACACTCTCCTGTGGACCTCCCACTTGTGGACATCTCTTCTGTGGATGTCTCCCCTGTGGTCCTCCATCCCGTGGAACTCTCTCCTGTGGACTTCTCTCCTGTGGACCTCTCTCCTGTGGAATTCTCACCTGTCGACCTCACTCATGTGGATGTCTCTCCTGTGGACATCCCTCATGTGGACCTCTCTCCTGTGGACCTCCATCCTATGGAAATCCCTCCTGTAGACCTCACTCCTGTGGAACTCCCCCGTGTGCAGCTCTCTCCTGTGGACCGCCTTCCTATGGACATCTCTTCTGTGGTACTCTTTCCTGTGGAACTCCCTCCTGTGGACATCCATCCTGTGGACATCACTCCTGTGGATCTCTTTCCTGTGGACATCCGTTCTGTTGACCTCCCTCCTGTGGAACTCCATCGTGTGGACCTCTCTCCTGTGGACTTCTTTCCTGTGGACAACCCTCCTGTGGGCCACCCTCCTGCGGACCTCTATCCTGTGGACCTCTTTTGTGTGGACCGCCCTTGTATGGACCTCTCTCCTGTGGACCTCTTTCCTGTGGACCTCTCTCCTGTGGAGCTCTTTCCTGTGGACGTCTCTCCTGTGGACCTCCCTCCTGTGGAATTCTTTCCTGTGGACTGCTCTCCTGTGGCCCTCTCTCCTGTGCACATCACTCCTGTGGACATCTTTCCTGTGGATCTTTTCCTGTGGTCTATCCTGTGGAACTCTCCCCTGTGGACCTCTCCCCTTTGTCCTCTCTCCTGTGGGCCTCTCTCCTGTGGGCCTCTCTCCTGTGGACAACCCTCCTGTGGAGCTTCCTTCTGTGGACCTCCCTCATGTGGAACTCCCTCCTGTGGACCTCACTCCTGTGGACATCCCTCCTGTCGACCTCCCTCCTGTGGATGTCTCTCTGTGGACCTCCCTCATGTGGACCTCTCTCCTGTGGCCGTCCCTCCTCTGGACATCTCATCTGTGGTACTCTTCCCTGTGGACATCCCCTCCTGTGGACCTCGCTCCTGTTGACACCTCTCCTGTGGACCTCTTTCCTGTGGACATCCCACCTGTGGTCATCCCTCCTGTGGACCTCGCTCATGTGGACCTCTCCACTGTGGACCTCCCTCCTGTGGACCTCTCTCCTGTAGATCTCTCTCCTGTCGACCTCTGTTCTGTCGACCACCCTCATGTGGACCTCTCTCATGTGGACCTCTTTCCTGTGGACCTCCCTCCTGTGGGTTTCCCTCCTATGGACCTCTATTCTGTGGACCTCTTTTCCGTGGAACTCCCACCTGTGGACATCTCCCCTGTGGACATCTCTCCTGTGGACCTCTCTCCTGTGGACATCCCTCCTGTGGACCTCCCACTTGTGGACATCTCTCCCGTGGATCTCTCCCCTGTGGTCCTCCATCCCATGGATCTCTCTCCTTTGGACGTCTCTCCTGTGGACCTCTCTCCTGTGGACTTCTCTCCTGTCGACGTCCCTCCTGTGGATGTCTCTGCTGTGGACATCCCTCATGTGGACCTCTCTCCTGTGGATATCCTTCCTATGGAAATCCCTCCCGTAGACCTCACTCCTGTGGAACTCAACCGTGTGGAACTCTCCCCTGTGGACCTCCTTCCTATGGACATCACTTCTGTGGTACTCTTTCCTGTGGACCCCCCTCCTGTGGACATCCATCCTGTGGACATCACTCCTGTGGATCTCTTTCCTGTGGACATCCGTCCTGTTGACCTCCCTCCTGTAGAACTCCATCGTGTGGACCTCTCTCCTGTGGAGCTCTTTCATGTGGACATCTCTCCTGTGGACCTCTCTCCTGTGGAATTCTTTCCTGTGGGCATCTCTCCTGTGGCCCTCTCTCCTGTGGACCTCTCTCCTGTGGACATCTTTCCTGTGGGTCTCTTTCCTGTGGTCTCTCCTGTGGAACTCTCCCCTGTGGACCTCTCCCCTTTGTCCTCTCTCCTGTGGGCCTCTCTCCTGTGGGCCTCTCTTCTGTGGACCACCCTCCTGCGGACCTCTTTTCTGTGGACCTTCCTTCTCTGGACCTCCTCATGTGGAACTCCCTCCTGTGGACATCCCTCCTGTGGACATCCCTCCTGTCGACCTCACTCCTGTGGATGTCTCTCTGTGGACCTCCCTCATGTGGACCTCTCTCCTGTGGACCTCCCTCCTCTGGACATCTCGTCTGTGGTACTCATCCCTGTGGACATCCCCCCTGTGGACCTCGCTCCTGTTGACATCTCTCCTGTGGACCACTTTCCTGTGGACCAACTCATGTGGACCTCTCCACTGTGGACCTCCCTCCTGTGGACCTCTCTCCTGTGGATCTCTCTCCTGTCAACCTCTGTTCTGTGGACCTCCCTCCTGTGGACCTCTCTCATGTGGACCTCTTTCCTGTGGACATCCCTCCTGTGGGCATCCCTCCTGTGGGCCTCTCCCCTGTGGTCCTCTTTTCTGTGGAAGTCCCACCTGTGGGCCTCTCCCCTGTGGACATCTCTCCTCTGGACCTCTCTCCTGTGGACATCCCTCCTGTGGACCTCCCACTTGTGGACATCTCTCCTGTGGATCTCTCCCCTGTGGTCCTCCATCCCGTGGAACTCTCTCCTTTGGACTTCTCTCCTGTCGACCTCGCTCCTGTGGATGTCTCTGCTGTGGACATCCCTCATGTGGACCTCTCTCCTGTGGACCTCCTTCCTATGGAAATCCTTCCCATAGACAACACTCCTGTGGAACTCCCCCGTGTGGAGCTCTCTCCTGTGGACCTCCTTCCTATGGACATCTCTTCTGTGGTACTCTTTCCTGTGGACCCACCTCCTGTGGACATCCATCCTGTGGACATCACTCCTGTGGATCTCTTTCCTGTGGACATCCGTCCTGTTGACCTCCCTCCTGTGGAACTCCATTGTGTGGACATCTCTCCTGTGGACATCTTTCCTGTGGACATCCCTCCTGTGGGCCTCCCCCTGCGGACCTCTCTCCTGTGGACATCATTTGTGTGGACCGCCCTTGTATGGACCTCTCTCCTGTGGACCTCTTTCCTGTGGACCTCTCTCCTGTGGAGCTCTTTCCTGTGGACGTCTCTCCTGTGGACCTCTCTCCTGTGGAATTCTTTCCTGCGGACCTCTCTCCTGTGGCACTCTCTCCTGTGGACCTCTCTCCTGTGGACATCTTTCCTGTGGATCTCTTTCCTGTTGTCTCTCCTGTGGAACTCTCCCCTGTGGACCTCTCCCCTTTGTCCTCTCTCCT
Source organism: Somniosus microcephalus (assembly GCF_052327205.1). Lineage (NCBI taxonomy): Eukaryota > Metazoa > Chordata > Chondrichthyes > Squaliformes > Somniosidae > Somniosus > Somniosus microcephalus. The sequence continues at coordinate 94,236,443 of NC_140994.1, read as the reverse complement.
GTGGGCCTCTCTCCTGTGGGCCTCTCTCCTGTGGGCCTCTCTCCTGTGGACCACCCTCCTGTGGACTTCTCTTCTGTGAACCTTCCTTCTGTGGACCTCCCTCATGTGGAACTCCCTCCTGTGGACCTCGCTCCTGTGGACATCCCTCCTGTCGACCTCCCTCCTGTGGATGTCTCTCTGTGGACCTCCCTCATGTGGACCTCTCTCCTGTGGCCCTCCCTCCTCTGGATATCTCATCTGTGGTACTCTTCCCTGTGGACATCCCCCCTGTGGACCTCGCTCCTGTTGACATCTCTCCTGTGGACCTCTTTCCTGTGGACATCCCTCCTGTGGACCTCGCTCATGTGGACCTCTCCACTGTGGACCTCCCTCCTGTGGACCTCTCTCCTGTAGATCTCTCTCCTGTCGACCTCTGTTCTGTCGACCACCCTCATGTGGACCTCTCTCATGTGGACCTCTTTCCTGTGGACCTCCCTCCTGTGGGTTTCCCTCCTATGGACCTCTATTCTGTGGACCTCTTTTCCGTGGAACTCCCACCTGTGGACATCTCCCCTGTGGACATCTCTCCTGTGGACCTCTCTCCTGTGGACATCCCTCCTGTGGACCTCCCACTTGTGGACATCTCTCCCGTGGATCTCTCCCCTGTGGTCCTCCATCCCATGGATCTCTCTCCTTTGGACGTCTCTCCTGTGGACCTCTCTCCTGTGGACTTCTCTCCTGTCGACGTCCCTCCTGTGGATGTCTCTGCTGTGGACATCCCTCATGTGGACCTCTCTCCTGTGGATATCCTTCCTATGGAAATCCCTCCCGTAGACCTCACTCCTGTGGAACTCAACCGTGTGGAACTCTCCCCTGTGGACCTCCTTCCTATGGACATCACTTCTGTGGTACTCTTTCCTGTGGACCCCCCTCCTGTGGACATCCATCCTGTGGACATCACTCCTGTGGATCTCTTTCCTGTGGACATCCGTCCTGTTGACCTCCCTCCTGTAGAACTCCATCGTGTGGACCTCTCTCCTGTGGAGCTCTTTCATGTGGACATCTCTCCTGTGGACCTCTCTCCTGTGGAATTCTTTCCTGTGGGCATCTCTCCTGTGGCCCTCTCTCCTGTGGACCTCTCTCCTGTGGACATCTTTCCTGTGGGTTTCTTTCCTGTGGTCTCTCCTGTGGAACTCTCCCCTGTGGACCTCTCCCCTTTGTCCTCTCTCCTGTGGGCCTCTCTCCTGTGGGCCTCTCTTCTGTGGACCACCCTCCTGCGGACCTCTTTTCTGTGGACCTTCCTTCTCTGGACCTCCTCATGTGGAACTCCCTCCTGTGGACATCCCTCCTGTGGACATCCCTCCTGTCGACCTCCCTCCTGTGGATGTCTCTCTGTGGACCTCCCTCATGTGGACCTCTCTCCTGTGGACCTCCCTCCTCTGGACATCTCGTCTGTGGTACTCATCCCTGTGGACATCCCCCCTGTGGACCTCGCTCCTGTTGACATCTCTCCTGTGGACCACTTTCCTGTGGACCAACTCATGTGGACCTCTCCACTGTGGACCTCCCTCCTGTGGACCTCTCTCCTGTGGATCTCTCTCCTGTCAACCTCTGTTCTGTGGACCTCCCTCCTGTGGACCTCTCTCATGTGGACCTCTTTCCTGTGGACATCCCTCCTGTGGGCATCCCTCCTGTGGGCCTCTCCCCTGTGGACATCTCTCCTCTGGACCTCTCTCCTGTGGACATCCCTCCTGTGGACCTCCCACTTGTGGACATCTCTCCTGTGGATCTCTCCCCTGTGGTCCTCCATCCCGTGGAACTCTCTCCTTTGGACTTCTCTCCTGTCGACCTCGCTCCTGTGGATGTCTCTGCTGTGGACATCCCTCATGTGGACCTCTCTCCTGTGGACCTCCTTCCTATGGAAATCCTTCCCATAGACAACACTCCTGTGGAACTCCCCCGTGTGGAGCTCTCTCCTGTGGACCTCCTTCCTATGGACATCTCTTCTGTGGTACTCTTTCCTGTGGACCCACCTCCTGTGGACATCCATCCTGTGGACATCACTCCTGTGGATCTCTTTCCTGTGGACATCCGTCCTGTTGACCTCCCTCCTGTGGAACTCCATTGTGTGGACATCTCTCCTGTGGACATCTTTCCTGTGGACATCCCTCCTGTGGGCCTCCCCCTGCGGACCTCTCTCCTGTGGACATCATTTGTGTGGACCGCCCTTGTATGGACCTCTCTCCTGTGGACCTCTTTCCTGTGGACCTCTCTCCTGTGGAGCTCTTTCCTGTGGACGTCTCTCCTGTGGACCTCTCTCCTGTGGAATTCTTTCCTGCGGACCTCTCTCCTGTGGCACTCTCTCCTGTGGACCTCTCTCCTGTGGACATCTTTCCTGTGGATCTCTTTCCTGTTGTCTCTCCTGTGGAACTCTCCCCTGTGGACCTCTCCCCTTTGTCCTCTCTCCTGTGGGCCTCTCTCCTGTGGGCCTCTCTCCTGTGGGCCTCTCTCCTGTGGGCCTCTCTCCTGTGGACCACCCTCCTGTGGACTTCTCTTCTGTGAACCTTCCTTCTGTGGACCTCCCTCATGTGGAACTCCCTCCTGTGGACCTCCCTCCTGTGGACATCCCTCCTGTCGACCTCCCTCCTGTGGATGTCTCTCTGTGGACCTCCCTCATGTGGACCTCTCTCCTGTGGCCCTCCCTCCTCTGGATATCTCATCTGTGGTACTCTTCCCTGTGGACATCCCCCCTGTGGACCTCGCTCCTGTTGACATCTCTCCTGTGGACCTCTTTCCTGTGGACATCCCTCCTGTGGACCTCGCTCATGTGGACCTCTCCACTGTGGACCTCTCCACTGTGGACCTCCCTCCTGTGGACCTCCTTCCTGTGGATCTCTCTCCTATCGACCTCCTTTCTGTGGACCACCCTCATGTGGACCTCTCTCATGTGGACCTCGTTCCTGTGGACCTCCCTCCTGTGGGCCTCCCTCCTGTGGACCTCTCTCCTGTGGACCTCTCTCCTGTGGGCTGCCCTCGTGTGGACCTCTCTCATGTGGACCTCTCTCCTGTGGAGCTCTTTCCTGTGGACGTTTCTCCTGTGGACCTCTCTCCTGTGGCCCTCTCTCCTGTGGACCTCTTTCCTTTTGTCCACTCTGCTGTGGACCTCTCTCCTGTGGAACACTTTCCTGTGCAACTTTCTCATGTGAACATCCTTCCTGTGTACCTCCATCCTGTGGACATCCCTCCTGGGGACCTCCCTCCTGCAGTCCATCCTTCTGTGGACCTCCATCCTGTGGACCACACTCTTGTGGACCTCTCTGTGTGGACCTCCTTCGACTGGACATCTCTCCCATGGACCTTTCTCCTGTGGACCTACCTCCTGTGGACCTCCCTCCTGTGGAACTCTCTCCTGTAGACCTCTCTCCTGTGGACCTCTCTCCTGTGGACATCCTTCCTCTGGAACTCCCACCTGTGGATCTCTCCCCTGTGGACCTCTCTCCTGTGGACCTCTCTCCTGTGGATATCTCTCCTGTGGAACTCGCTCCTGTGAACCTGTCTCCTGTGGAGCTCTCGCCTGTGGACCTCCATCCTGTGGAATGCTGTCCTGTGGGCTTCTCTCCTGTGGACGTCTCTCCTGTGGACCTCCCTCCTGTGGACCTCCCTTGTGTGGCCCTCTCCCCTGTGGACATTCCTCCTGTGGACATCTCTCCTGTGGACATCTTTCCAGGGGAGCTCCCTCCTGTGGATCTCTCTCCAGTGGACCTCTTTCCTGTGGACCTCCCTCCTGTGGAGCCCTTTCCTGTGGACGTCTCTCCTGTGGACCTCCCTTCTGTGGACCTCCCTCATGTGGAACTGCCTCCTGTGGACCTCCTTCCTGTGGACATCCATCCTGAGGACCTCCCTCCTGTGGGTCTGTCCTGTGGACCTCCCTTGTGTGGACCTCTCTCCTGTGGACCTCTTTCCTGGGGAACACCCTCCTGTGGAACTCTCTCCTGTGTAATTCCTTCATGTGGAGCTCCGTCCTGTGGAACTCCCTCATGTGGAGGTCTCTCCTGTGGACATCTCTCCTGTTGATATCCCTCCGGTGGTCCTCCCTCCTGTGGATGTCTCTCCTGTGGACCACCCTCGTGTGGAACTCGCTCCTGTGGAAATCTCTCCTGTGGACCTCCCTCCTGTAGACCTCATTCCTGTGGACCTCACTCCTGTGCAGCTTCCTCCTGTGGACCTCTCTCCTGTGGACCTAACTTCTGTGGACATCCCTCATGTGGAACTGCCTCCTGTGGACCTCCCTCCTGTGGAAATCCCTCCTGAGGACCTCCCTCCTGAGGATGTCTCTCCTGTGGACATCCCTCGTGTGGACCTCTCTCCTGTGGACCTCTTTCCTGGGGTACTCCCTCCTGTGGAACTCTCTCCTGTGGAATTCCCTCATGTGGATCTCCCTCTTGTGGAACTCCCTCATGTGGAGCTCTCTCCTGTGGACCTCCCTCCTGTTGACATCCCTCCGGTGGTCCTCCCTCCTGTAGATGTCTCTCCTGTGGACCTCCCTCGTGTGGACCTCTCTCCTATGGACGTCTTTCCTGTGGACCTCGCTCCAGTGGAACTCCCTCGTGTTGAGCTCTCTCATGTGGACCTCCCTCCTGTGGACATCTCTTCTCTGGTACACTTTCCTGTGGACCTCCCTCTTGTGGATCTCCCTCCTGTGGACCTCACTCCTGTGTATCTCCCTCATGTGGACGTCTCTCCTGTGGACCTCTCTCCTGTGGACGTATCTCCTGTGGAATTCTCTCCTGTGTACTTCTCTCCTCTGGACCTTCCTTCTGTGGACATTGCTCCTGTGGACCACCCTCCTGTGGACCTCATTGTGTGGAATTCTCTCCTGTGGACCTTCCTTCTGTGGAGCACTTTCCTGTGGATCTCCCTCGAATGGAGCTCTCTCCCATGGACCTCTCTCCTGTGGAGCTCTCCATTGTGGAACTCCATCCTGTGGAAAGCTCTCCTGTGGGCTTCTCTCCTGTAGACGTCTCTCCTGTGGACCTCCCTCCTGTGGACCTCCCTCCTGTGGACCTCCCTCCTGTGGCCCTCTCCCCTGTGGACATCCCTCCTGTGGACCTCTCTCCTGTGGACATCTTTCCTGTGGACCTCCCTCCTGTGGACCTCTCTCCTATGGACCTCTTTCCTGTGGACTGCCCTCATGTGGACCTCTCTCCTATGGAACTCTTTCCTGTGGACCTCCCTCCTGTGGAGCACTTTCCTGTGGACGTCTCTCCTGTGGACCTTCCTTCTGTGGACCTCCCTCATGTGGAACTGCCTCCTGTGGTCCTCCATCCTGTAGACATCCCTCCTGAGGATCTCCCTCCTGTGGATGTCAGTCCTGTGGACCTCCCTCATGTGGACCTCTCTCCTGTGAAATTCCCTCATGTGGAGCTCCCTCTTGTGGAACTCCCACATGCGGAGCTCTCTCCTGTGGACCTCCCTCCTGTTGACATCCCTCCGGTGGTCCTCCCTCCTGTGGAAGTCTCTCCTGTGGAACTCCCGCGTGTGGAGCTCTCTCCTGTGGACCTCCCTCCTGTGGACATCTCTTCTGTGGTACTCTTTCCTGTGGACCTCCCTCCTGTGGACATCCCTCCTGTGGACCTCCCTCCTGTGGACCACATTCCAGTGCACCTCTCTCCTGTGGACATCCCTGCTGTGGAAATCTCTCCTGTGGACTTCCCTCCTGAGGACCTCACTCCTGTGGACCTCCCTCCTGTGCACCTTCCTCCTGTGGACCTCTCTCCTGTGGAGCTTCCTTCTGTGGACCTCCCTCATGTGGAACTGCCTCATGTGGAACTGCCTCCTTTGGACATCCCTCCTGAGGACTTCCATCCTGTGGCTGTCTCCCCTGTGGACCACTCTCGTGTGGACCTCTCTCCTTTGCACCTCTATCCAGGGGAACTCCCTCCTGTGGAACTCTCTCCTGTGGAAATCCCTCATGTGGAGCTCTCTCCTGTGGATCTCCCTCCTGTTCACATCCCTCTGGTGGTCCTCCCTCCTGTAGATGTCTCTCCTGTGGACCTCCCTCGTGTGGACCTCTCTCCTGTGGACCTCTCTCCTGGGGAAATCCCTCCTGTGGATCTCTCTCCTGTGCAACTCCCTCCTGTGGACCATCTCCTGTGGACCTGCATCCTGTGGACCTCTCTCCTTTGGAACTCTCTCCTGTGCACCTCCCTTCTGTGGAACACACTCCTGTGGACCTCTCTCCTGTGGACTACACCCCTGCGGCCCTCGCTCCTGTGGACCTCTCTCCTGTGGACCTCCCGCCTGTGGACCTCCCGCCTGTGGACCTCCCTCCTGTGGACCTCCCTCCTGAGGAGCTGCCTCCTGAGGAGCTGCCTCCTGTGGATGTCTCTCCTATGGACCTTCCTCGTGTGGACCTCTCTCATGTGGACCTCTTTCCTGTGGACCTCACTCCTGTGGCCCTCGCTGCTGTGGAATTCCCTCATGTGGATCTCCCTCCTGTGGAACTGCCTCATGTGGAGCTCTCTCCTGTGGACCTCTCTCCTATGGACGTCTTTCCTGTGGACCTCTCTCCTGTGGAGCTCTTTCCTGTGGACATCTCTCCTGTGGACGTCTCTCCTGTGGACATCTCTCCTGTGTACTTCTCTCCTGTGTACTTCTCTCCTGTGGACCTTCCTTCTGTGGAAATCGCTCCTGTGGACCATACTCCTGTGGAGCTCATCGTGAGGAACTCTCTCCTGTGGACCTTCCTTCTGTGGATCACCTTCCTGTGGACCTCCCTCGAGTGGAGCTCTCTCCCATGGAACTCTCTCCTGTGGATGTCTCTCCTGTGGACCTCCCTCCTGTGGACCACCCTCGTGTGGCCCTCTCCCCTGTGGACCTCCCTCCTGTGGACCTCTCTCCTGCAGACATCTTTCCTGTGGACCTCCCTCCTGTGGACCACTCTCCTGTGGACCTCTTTCCTGTGGACTGCCCTCATGTGGACCTCTCTCCTCTGGAACTCTTTCCTGTGGACCTCACTCCTGTGGAGCTCTTTCCTGTGGATGTCTCTCCTGTGGACCTTCCTTCTGTGGACCTCCCTCATGTGGAACTGCCTCCTGTGGACCTCTCTCCTGTGGACATCCCTCCTGAGGACCTACCTCCTGCGGATGTCTGTCCTGTGGACCTCCCTCGTGTGGAACTCTCTCCTGTGGACCTCTTTCCTGGGGAACTACCTCCTGTGGAACTCTCTCCTGTGGAATTCCCTCATGTGGAGCTCCCTCCTGTGGAACTCCCTCATGTGGAGCTCTCTCCTGTGGACCTCCCTCCTGTTGACATCCCTCCGGTGGTCCTCCCTCCTGTGGAAGACTCTCCTGTGGACCTCACTCGTGTGGAACTCTCTCCTGTGGACCTCTTTCCTATGGAACTCCCTCCTGTGGAACACATTCCTGTGCACCTCTCTCTTGTGGAAATCTCTGCTGTGGAAATCTCTCCAGTGGACCAGCCGCCTGTGGACCTCCCTCCTGTGGACCTCTCTCCTGAGGAGCTGCCTCCTATGGACCTCCTTCCTGTGGATGTCTCTACTATGGGCCTTCCTCGTGTGGACCTCTCTCATGTGGACCTCTTTCCTGTGGACCTCACTCCTGTGGCCCTCGCTCCTGTGGAACTCCCTCGTGTTGAGCTCCCTCATGTGGACCTCCCTCCTGTGGACATCTCTTCTGTGGTACACTTTCCTGTGGACCTCCCTCTTGTGGATCTCCCTCCTGTGGACCTCACTCCTGTGTACCTCCCTCATGTGGACCGCTCTCCTGTGGACCTCTTTCCTGTGGAACTCACTCCTGTGGGCCTCGATCCTGTGGACCTCCCTCCTGTGGACCTCCCTCGTGTGCACTTGTCTCCTGTGGACTCTTTCCTGTGGACCTCTCTCCTGTGGAGCACTTTCCTGTGGACGTCTCCTCTGTGGCCTCTCTCCTGTGGACCTCCTTCCTGTGGACCTCTCTAATGTGGACCTCTCTCCTGTGGAACACATTCCCGTGCACCTCTCTCCTGTGGACATCCCTGTTGTGTAAATCTCTCCTGTGGACCTCCCTCCTGTGGACCTCAATCCTGTGGACCTCACTGCTGTGCAGCTTTCTCCTGTGGACCTCTCTCCTGTGGACCTTCCTTCTGTGGACCTCCCTCATGTGGAACTGACTCCTGTGGACCTCCCTCCTGTGGACATCACTCCTGTGGACTTCCCTCCTGTGGATGTCTCTCCTGTGGACCTCCTTCGTGTGGACCTCTCTCCTGTGGACCTCTTTCCTGGGGAACTACCTCCTGTGGAACTCTCTCCTGTGGAATTCCCTCATATGGATCTCCCTCCTGTGGAACTGCCTCATGTGGAGCTCTCGCCTGTGGACCTCCCTCCTGTTGACATCCCTCCGGTGGTCCTCCCTCCTGTAGATGTCTGGCCTGTGGACCTCCCTCGTGTGGACCTCTCTCCTATGGACGTCTTTCCTGTGGACCTCTCTCCTTTGGAGCTCTTTCCTGTGGACATCTCTCCTGTGGACCTCTCTCCTGTGGACTTCTCTCCTGTGTACTTCTCTCCTGTGGAACTTCCTTCTGTGGAAATCGCTCCTGTGGAGCATACTCCTGTGGACCTCATCGTGTGGAACTCTCTCATGTCGACCTCCTTCTGTGGACCACTTTCCTGTGGACCTCCCTCGAGTGGAGCTCTCTCCCATGGAACTCTCTCCTGTGGAGCTCTCGCCTGTGGACCTCCATCCTGTGGAATGCTCTATTGTGGGCTTCTCTCCTGTGGATGTCTCTCCTGTGGACCTCCCTCCTTTGGACCACCCTCGTGTGGCCCTCTCCCCTGTGGACCTCCCTCCTGTGGACCACTCTCCTGTGGACCTCTTTCCTGTGGACTGCCCTCATGTGGACCTCTCTCCTCTGGAACTCTTTCCTGTGGACCTCACTCCTGTGGAGCTCTTTCCTGTGGACCTCACTCCTGTGGAGCTCTTTCCTGTGGACCTCACTCCTGTGGAGCTCTTTCCTGTGGACCTCACTCCTGTGGAGCTCTTTCCTGTGGATGTCTGTCCTGTGGACCTCCCTCGTGTGGAACTCTCTCCTGTGGACCTCTTTCCTGGGGAACTACCTCCTGTGGAACTCTCTCCTGTGGAATTCCCTCATGTGGAGCTCCCTCCTGTGGAACTCCCTCATGTGGAGCTCTCTCCTGTGGACCTCCCTCCTGTTGACATCCCTCCGGTGGTCCTCCCTCCTGTGGAAGACTCTCATGTGGACCTCTCTCCTCTGGAACTCTTTCCTGTGGACCTCTTTCCTATGGAACTCCCTCCTGTGGAAAAACCTCCTGTGGACCTCCCTCCTGTGGACATCTCTTCTGTGGTACTCTTTCCTGTGGACCTCCCTCCTGTGGACATCCCTCCTGTGGACGTCTCTCCTGTGGACCTCTTTCCTGTGGACATCCCTCCAGTGAACCTCTCTCCTGTGGACCTCTCTCCTGTGGAACACATTCCTGTGCAACTCTCTCTTGTGGAAATCTCTGCTGTGGAAATCTCTCCAGTGGACCTCCCTCCTGTGGACCTCACTCATGTGGACCTCACTCATGTGGACCTCCCTCCTGTGGACCTCCCTCCTGTGGACCTCTCTCCTGTGGACCTTTCTTCTGTGGACCTCCCTCATGTGGAACTGCCTCCTGTGGACCTCCATCCTGTGGACATCCCTCCTGAGGACCTCCCTCCTGTGGATGTCTCTCCTGTGGACCTCCCTCGTGTGGACCTCTCTCCTGTGGACCTCTTTTCTGGGGAACTCCCTCCTGTGGAATTCTCTCCTGTGGAATTCCCTCCTGTTGACATCCCTCCGGTGGTCCTCCCTCCCGTAGATGTCTCTACTGTGGACCTCCCTCGTGTGGACCTCTCTCCTATGGACCTCTTTCCTGTGCACCTCTCTCCTGTGGAGCTCTTTCCTGTGGACATCTCTCCTGTGGACCTCTATCCTGTGGACGTCTCTCCTGTGGCGTTCTCTCCTGTGTAACTCTCTCCTGTGGACCTTCCTTCTGTGGACATCACTCCTGTGGTCCAACCTCCTGTGGACCTCATCGTGTGGAAATCTCTCCTGTGGATCTTCCTTCTGTGGACCACTTTCCTGTGGACCTCCCTCGAGTGGAGCGCTCTCCCCTGGACATCTCTCCTGTGAAGCTCGCGCCTTTGGATCTCCATCCTGTGGAACGCTCTCCTGTGGGCTTCTCTCCTGTGGACATCTCTCCTGTGGACCTCCCTCCTGTGGACCTCCCTCGTGTGGCCCTCTCCCCTGTGGACCTCCCTCCTGTGGACCTCTCTCCTGTGGTCATCTTTCCTGTGGACATCCCTCCTGTGGACCTCTCGCCTGTGGACCTCTCTCCTGTGGACTGCCCTCGTGTGGACCTCTCTCCTATGGACCTCTTTCCTGTGGATCCCTCCTGTGGAACTCTTTCCTGTGGATGTCTCTCCTGTGGACCTTCCTTCTGTGGACCTCCCTCATGTGGAACTGCCTCCTGTGGACCTCCCTCCTGTGGACATCCCTCTTGGGGACCTCCCTCCTGTGGATGTCTGTCCTGTGTACCTCCCTTGTGTGGACCGCTCTCCTGTGGGCCGCTTTCCTTTTGTCCTCTCTGCTGTGGACATCTCTCCTGTGGAACACATTCCTGAGCAACTTTCTCCTGTGAACATCCCTCCTGTGGACCTCTCTCCTGTGGACCTCCTTCCTGTGGACCACACTCCTGTGGACCTCCCTCCTTTGGACCTCCCTCCTGTGGGCCTCCCTCCTGTAGACATTCCTTCTGTGGACCTCCATCCTGTGGACCACCCTCCTGTGGACCTCCCTCATGTGGAACACTCTCCTGTGGAACTTCCTTCTGTGCACCTCTCTCCTGTGGACCTCCCTCCTGTGGACCTCCCTCCTTTGGACCTCCATCGACATGGACCTTTCTCCTGTGGACCTCCCTCCTGTGGACCTCCCTCCTGTGGAACTCTCTCCTGTAGACCACTATCCTGTGGACCGCCCTGCTGTGGACCTCCCTCCTTCAGACCTCCTTCGACTGGACTTCTCTCCTGTGGACCTCTCACCTGTGGACCTCACTCCTGTGGAACTCCCTCATGTGGTGCTCTCTCCTGTGCACCTCCCTCCTGTGGACATCTCTTCTGTGGTACACTTTCCTGTGGACATCCCTCCTGTGGACCTCCCTCCTGTGGACATCACTCCTGTGGACCTCCCTCCTGTGGAACCCGCTCATGTGGCCCTCTCCACTGTGGACCTCCCTCCAGTGGACCTGTCTCCTGTGGACCTCCTTCCTGTGGACCTCCCTCCTGTGGGCCTCCCTCCTGCGGACCTCGCTCTTGTGGACTTCTTTCCTGTGGATATTTCTCCTATGCAGCTTTCTGTGAACGTCTCTCCTGTGGACCACACGCCTGCGGACCTCTCTCCTGTAGACCTCTTTCCTTTTGTCCTCTCTGCTGTGGACCTCTATCCAGTGGAAAACTTTCCTGTGCAACTCTCTCCTGTGAACATCCATCCTGTGGAGCTCTCTCTCATGTGGACCTCCCTCCTGTGTACCACACTCCTGTGGACCTCCCTCCTGTGGACCTCCCTCCTATGGACCACCCTCCTGTGGACCTCTCAGCTGTGGACCATCCTTCTGTGGACCTCCCTCCTGTGGACCTCCCTCCTGTGGACGTCCCTCCCATGGACCTCTCTCCTGTGGACCTTTCTTCTGTAGTCCACTTGCCTGTGGACCTCCCTCGAGTGGAGCTCTCTCCCATGGACCTCTCTCCTGTGGAGCTCTCGCCTGGGGACCTCCCTCCTGTGGAACGCTCTCCTGTGGGCTTCTCTCCTGTTGACGTCTCTCCTGTGAAACTCCCTCCTTTTGACCTCCCTCGTGTGGGCATCTCCCCTGTGGACCTCCCTTCTGTGGACCTCTCTCCTGTGGACATCTCTCCTGTGGACCTCCCCCCTGTGGGCATCCCTCCTGTGGTCCTCCCTCCTGTGGAGCTCTCTCTTGTGAAACTCTTTTCTGTGGACCGCCCTCGTGTGGAACTCTCCGCTATGGACCTCTTTCCTGTGGACCTCTCTCCTGTGGACCTCTAACCAATGGACGTCTCTCCTGTGGACATCTCTCCTGTGGACCTTCCTTCTGTGGACATCGCTCCTGTGGACCACCCTACTGTGGACCTCCCTCTTGTGGAACACTCTGCTGTGGACCTTCCATCTGTGCACCTCTCTCCTGTGGATCTCCCTCCTGTGGACCTCCCTCCTGTGGAACTCTCTCCTGTGGACCACTTTCCTGTGGACCTCACTCGAGTGGACCTCTCTCACATGGACCTCTCTCCTGTGGACCTCCCTCCTTTGGACCTCCCTCCTGTGGAACTCTCTCCTGTAGACATCTCTCCTCTGGACCTCCCTGCTCTGGTCCTCCCTCCTTTGGAACTCCTTCAACTCCTTTGGACCTCTCACCTGTGGACCTCACTCCTGTGGACTTCTCTCCTGTGGACATCTCTCCTGTGGAACTCTCTCCTGTGGAACAGCCTCCTGTGGAACACCCTCCTGTGGAATTCGCTCGCGTGGAGCTCTCCCCCGTGGAACGCCCTCCTGTGGACATCTCTTCTGTGGCACTCTTTCCTGTGGACCTGCCTCGAGTGGACCTCTCTCCCATGGACCAGACTCCTGTGGACCTCCTTCCCGTGGAACTCCCACCTGTGGACCTCTCCCCTGTGGACCTCTCTCCTGTGGACATCTCTCCTGTGGACATCCCTCCTGTGGACCTCCCACTTGTGGACATCTCTTCTGTGGATGTCTCTCCTGTGGACATCCCTCATGTGGACCTCTCTCCTGTGGACATCCTTCCTATGGAAGTCCCTCCTGTAGACCTCACTCCTGTGGAAATCCCGCATGTGGAGCTCTCTCCTGTGGACCTCCTTCCTGTGGACATCACATCTGTGGTACACTTTCCTGTGGACCCCCCTCCTGTGGACCTCCATCCTGTGGACATCACTCCTGTGGATCTCTTTCCTGTGGACACCCGTCCTGTGGACCTCCCTCCTGTGGAACTCCATCATGTGGACCTCTCTCCTGTGGACCTCTTTCCTGTGGACATCCCTCCTGTTGGCCTCCCTCCTGCGGACCTCTCTCCTGTGGACCTCTTTTGTGAGGACCGCCCTTGTATGGACCTCTCTCCTGGGGAACTCTTTCCTGTGAACCTCTATCCTGTGCAGCTCTTTCCTGTGGACATCTCTCCTTTGGACCTCTCTCCTGTGGAATTCTTTCCTGTGGACCTCTCTCCTATGGCCCTCTCTCCTGTGGACATCTCTCCTGTGGACATCTTTCCTGTGGATCTCTTTCCAGTGGTCTCTCCTGTGGACCTCTCCCCTGTCGACCTCTTCCCTTTGTCCTCTCTCTTGTGGGCCACTCTCCTGTGGGCCTCTCTCCTGTGGACCACCCTCCTTTGGACTTCTCTTCTGTGGACCATCCTTCTGTGGACCTCCCTCATGTGCAACTCGCTCCTGTGGACCTCCCTCCTGTGGACATCCCTCCTGTCGACCTCCCTCCTGCGGATGTCTCTCTGTGGACCTCCCTCATGTGGATCTCTCTCCTGTGGCCCTCCCTCCTCTGGACATCTCGTCTGTGGTATTCTTTCCTGTGGACATCCCTCCTGTGGACCTCGCTCCTGTTGACATCTCTCCTGTGGAACTCTTTCCTGTGGACATCCCTCCTGTGGACCTCCCTCCTGTGGACCTTGCTCATGTGGAACGCTCCACTGTGTACCTCCCTCCTGTGGATCTCTGTCCTGTGGATCTCTCTTCTGTCGACCTCTTTTCTGTGGACTGCCCTCCTGTGGACCTCTCTCCTGTGGACCTCTCTCCTGTGGACCGCCCTCATGTGGACCTCTTTCATGTGGACCTCTCTCCTGTGGAGCTCTTTCCTGTGGACGTTTCTCCTGTGCACCTCTCTCCTGTGAACCTCTCTCCTGTGGACCTCTTTCCTTTTGTCCACTCTGCTGTGGACATCTCTCCTGTGGAACACTTTCCTTTGCAAATTTCTCCTGTGAACATTCCTCCTGTGTACCTCTCTCCTGTGGACATCCCTCCTGTGGACCACCCACTGCAGTCCTTCCTTCTGTGGACCTCCATCCTGTGGACCACCCTCCTGTGGGCTCCCCTCGTGTGGAACACTCTCCTGTGGAACTTCCTTCTGTGCACATCTCTCCTGTGGATCTCCCTCCTGTGGACCTCCTTCCTTTGGACCTCCTTCGACTGGACATCTCTCCCATGGACCATTCTCCTGTGGACCTACCTCCTGTGAACCTACCTCCTGTGGAAATCTCTCCTGTAGACCTCTCTCCTGTGGACCTTTCTCCTGTGGACCTCCTTCCTCTGGAACTCCCACCTGTGGATCTCTCCCCTGTGGACCTCTCTCCTGTGGACCTCTCTCCTGTGGACATCTCTCCTGTCTACCTCCCTCCTGTGAACCTCTCTCCTGTGGAGCTCTTGCCTGTGGACCTCCATCCTGTGGAACGCTCTCCTGTGGACATCTCTCCTGTGGACCTCTCTCCTGTGGACCTCCCTCCTGTGCACCTCCCTCGTGTGGACATCTCCCCTGTGGACCTCCCTCCTGTGGCCCTCTCTCCCGTGGACCCCTTTTCTGTGGACCACCCTCGTGTGGACCTCTCTCCTATGGACCTCATTCCTGTGGACCTCTCTCCTGTGGAGCTCTTTCTGTGGACGTCTCTCCTGTGGACCTCTCTCCTGTAGACTTCTCTCCTGTGGACCTCTTTCCTTTAGTCCTCTCTGCTGTGGAACTCTCCTGTGGAACACTTTCCTGTGCACCGCTCTCCCGTGAACATCCCTCCTGTGGACTTCCCTCCTGTGGACCTCCCGATAGTGGACCACACTCCTGTGGACCTCCCACCTGTGGACTTCCCTCCAAGACCTCACCCCTGTGAAGCTTCCTTCTCTGGACATCGCTCCTGTGGACCACCCTCCTGTGGACCTCCCATGTGTGGAACTCTCTCCTGTGGACCTTCCTTCTGTGCACCTCTCTCCTGTCGACCTCCCTCATGTGGACCTGCCTCGTGTGGAACTCTCTCCTGTTGACCATTTTCCTGTGGACCTCCCATGAGTGGACCTCTCTCCCATGGACCTCTCTCCTGTGGACCCCCCTCCTGTGGACCTCCCCCCTGTGGAACTCTCTCCTGTCGACCTCTCTCCTGTAGACCTCCCTGCTGTGGACCTCCCTCCTTTGGACCTGCTTCGACTGCACCTCTCTACTGTGGACCACTCACCTGTGGACCTCACTCCTCTGGAACTCCCTCATGTGGTGCTCTCTCCTGTGGACCTCCCTCCTGTGGAAATCTCTTCTGTGGACCTCTTTCCTGTGGACATCGCTACTGTGGATCTCCCTCCTGTGGAACTCGCTCGTGTGGCCCTCTCCACTGTGAACCTCCCTCCTGTGGACTTCTCTCCTGTGGACCTCCTTCCTGTGGTCCTCCCTCCTGTGGGCCTCCCTCCTGTGGACCTCTCTCCTGTGGACCTCTTTTCTTTGGACCGCCTCGTGTGGAACTCTCTCCTGTGGACCTCTTTCCTATGGACCTTTCTCCTGTGGAGCTCTTTCCTGTGGACATCTCTCCTGTGGACCTCTCTACTGTGGACCTCTCTCCTGTGGACCTCTCTCCTGTGGACCTCTCTGCTGTGGACCTCTCTCCTGTGGAACACTTTCCTGTGCAACTCTCTCCTGTGAACCTGTCTCCTGTGAACCTCCCTCCTGTGGACCGCACTCCTGTGGACCTCCCTCCTGTGGACTTCCCTCCTGTGGACCTCCCTCCTGTGGACCTGCCTCCTGTGGACCTCTCTCCTGTGGACCTTCCTTCTGTGGAACTCACTCCTGTGGACCACCATCCTGTGGACCTCGCTCATGTGGAACTCTCTCCTGTGTACCTTCCTTCTGTGACCCTCTCTCCTGTGGACCTCCCTCCTGTTGTCCTCCCTCGTGTGGAACTCCCTCCTGTGGACCACACTCCTGTGGAACTCCCTCCTTTGGACGTCCCTCCTGTGGACCTCTCTCCTGTGGACCTTCCTTCTGTGGACCACTTCCCTGTGGACCTCCCTCGAGTGGAGCTCTCTCCCATGGACCTCTCTCCTGTGGACCGCCATCCTGTGGGCTTCTCTCCTGTGGACATCTCTCCTTTGGACCTCCCTCCTGTGGAACTCCCTCATGTGGACATCTCCCCTGTGAACCTCTCTCCTGTGAACCTCTCTCCTGTGGACATCTTTCCTGTGGACCTCCTTCCTGTTGACCTCTCACCTGTGGGCCTCCCTCCTGTGGGCCTCCCTCCTGTGGATCTCTCTCTTGTGAAACTCTTTTCTGTGGACTGCCCTCGTGTGGACCTCTCTACTGTGGACGGCTTTCCTGTGGACCTCTCTCCTGTGGAGTTCTTTCCTGTGGACATCTCTCCTGTCGACCTCTCTCCTGTGGACCTCTCTCCTGTGGACCTCTTTCCTTTTGTCCTCTCTGCTGTGGACCTCTCTCCTGTTGAAATCTTTCCTGTGCACCGCTCTCCTGTGAACATCCCTCCAGTGGACCTGTGTCCTGTGGACCTCATTATTGTGGACCAGACGCCTGTGGACCTCCCTCCTGTGCACGTCCCTCCTGAGGACATCTCTCCTGTGGACCTTCCTTCTGTAGTCATCGCTCCTGTGGACCAACCTCCTGTGGACTTCCCTCGTGTGGAACTCTCTCTTGTGGACCTTCCTTCTGTGCAACTCTCTCCTGTGGACCTCCCTCCTGTAGACCTCCCTCATGTGGAACTCTCTCCTTTGGGCCACTTTCTTGTGGACCTCCCTCGAGTGGACCTCTCCCCCATGGAGCTCTCTCCTGTGGACATCCCTCCTTCGGACCTCCCTCCTGTGGAAACCTCTCCTGTAGACCTCTCTCCTGTGGACGTCTCTCCTTTGGACCTCCCTCCTGTGGATCTCCCTCGTGTGGAAATCTCCCCTGTGGACCTCCCTCCTGTGGACCTCTCTGCTGTGGACATCTTTCCTGTGGACCGACTTCCTGTGGACCTCTCTCCTGTGGACCGCCATCCTGTGGAACGCTCTCCTGTGGGCTTCTCTCCTGTGGACATCTCTCCTTTGGACCTCCCTCCTGTGGAACTCCCTCATGTGGACATCTCCCCTGTGAACCTCTCTCCTGTGAACCTCTCTCCTGTGGACATCTTTCCTGTGGACCTCCTTCCTGTTGACCTCTCATCTGTGGGCCTCCCTCCTGTGGGCCTCCCTCCTGTGGATCTCTCTCTTGTGAAACTCTTTTCTGTGGACTGCCCTCGTGTGGACCTCTCTACTGTGGACGGCTTTCCTGTGGACCTCTCTCCTGTGGAGTTCTTTCCTGTGGACATCTCTCCTGTCGACCTCTCTCCTGTGGACCTCTCTCCTGTGGACCTCTTTCCTTTTGTCCTCTCTGCTGTGGACCTCTCTCTTGTGAACCTCCTTTCTGTGGACTGCCCTCGTGTGGTCCACTCTCCTATGGACCTCTTTCCTGTGGACCTCTCTCCTGTGGAGCGCTTTTTTGTGGACATCTATACTGTGGACCTCTCTCCTGTGGACGTATCTCCTGTGGACCTGTTTGCTTTTGTCCTCTCTCCTGTGGACCTCTCTCCTGTGGAACACATTCCTGTGCACCGCTCTCCTGTGAACCTCCCTCCAGTGGACCTGTCTCCTGTGGACCTCCCTATTGTGGACCACACTCCTGTGGACCTCCCTCCTGTGGACGTCCCTCCTGAGGACATCTCTCCTGTGGACCTTCCTTCTGTGGACATCGCTCCTGTGGACTTCCCTCATGTGGAACTCTCTCCTGTGGACCACTTTCCTGGGGACCTCCATCGAGTGGACCTCTCTCCCATGGACCTCTCTCCTGTAGACCTCCCTCCTTTGGACCTCCCTCCTTTGGACCTCCCTCCTGTGGAACTCTCTCCTGTAAACCTCTCTCCGGTGGACCTCCCTGCTGTGGACCTCCCTCCTTTGGACCTCCTTCGACTAGACCTCTCTCCTTTGGACCTCTCTCCTATGGACCTCACTCCTGTGTACCTCCCTCGTGTGGACTTCGCTCCTGTGGACCAATTTCCTGTGGACCTCCCTCCTGTGGAACTCCCTCCTTTGGAACTCCCTCATGTGGAGCTCTCTCCTGTGGACCTCACTCCTGTGGACATCTCTTCTGTGGTACTCTATCCTGTGGACCTCCCTCGAGTGGACCTCTCTCCCATGGACCACTCTCCTGTGGACCTCCTTCCCGTGGAACTCCCACCTGTGAAACTCTCCCCTTTGGACCTCTTTCCTGTGGACTTCTCTCCTGTGGACATCCCTCCACTGGACCTCCCACCTGTGGCCATCTCTCCTGTGGACCTCTCTCCTGTAGACTTCTCTCCTGTGGACCTCTTTCCTTTAGTCCTCTCTGCTGTGGAACTCTCCTGTGGAACACTTTCCTGTGCACCGCTCTCCCGTGAACATCCCTCCTGTGGACTTGCCTCCTGTGGACCTCCCTATAGTGGACCACACTCCTGTGGACCTCCCACCTGTGGACTTCCCTCCAAGACCTCACCCCTGTGGAGCTTCCTTTTCTGGACATCGCTCCTGTGGACCACCCTCCTGTGGACCTCCCATGTGTGGAACTCTCTCCTGTGGACCTCCCTTCTGTGGACCTGCCTCGTGTGGAACTCTCTCCTGTTGACCATTTTCCTGTGGACCTCCCATGAGTGGACCTCTCTCCCATGGACCTCTCTCCTGTGGACCCCCCTCCTGTGGACCTCCCCCCTGTGGAACTCTCTCCTGTAGACCTCTCTCCTGTAGACCTCCCGGCTGTGGACCTACCTCCTTTGGACCTGCTTCGACTGCACCTCTCTACTGTGGACCACTCACCTGTGGACCTCACTCCTCTGGAACTCCCTCATGTGGTGCTCTCTCCTGTGGACCTCCCTCCTGTGGAAATCTCTTCTGTGGTACTCTTTCCTGTGGACATCCCTCCTGTGGACCACCCTCCTGTGGACTTCTCTCATGTGGACCTATTTCCTGTGGACATCGCTACTGTGGATCTCCCTCCTGTGGAACTCGCTCGTGTGGCCCTCTCCACTGTGAACCTCCCTCCTGTGGACTTCTCTCCTGTGGACCTCCTTCCTTTGGTCCTACCTCCTGTGGGCCTCCCGCCTGTGGACCTCCCGCCTGTGGACCTCTTTTCATTGGACCGCCTCATGTGGAACTCTGTCCTGTGGACCTCTTTCCTATGGACATTTCTCCTGTGGAGCTCTTTCCTGTGGACATCTCTCCTGTGGACCTCTCTCCTGTGGGCCTCTCTCCTGTGGGCCTCTTTCCTTTTGTCCTCTCTGCTGTGGACCTCTCTCCCGTGGAACACTTTCCTGTGCAACTCTCTCCTGTGAATCTGTCTCCTATGGACCTCCCTCCTGTGGACCACACTCCTGTGGACCTCCCTCTTGTGGACCTCCCTCCTGTGGACCTCCCTCCTGTGGACCTCCCTCCTGTGGACCTTCCTTCTGTGGACCTCACTCCTGTGGACCACCATCCTGTGGACCTCCCTCATGTGGAACTCTCTCCTGTGGACCTTCCTTCTGTGACCCTCTCTCCTGTGGACCTCCCTCCTGTGGTCCTCCCTCGTGTGGAAATCCCTCCTGTGGATCACACTCCTGTGGAACGCCCTCCTTTGGACGTCCCTCCTGTGGACCTCTCTCCTGTGGCCCTTCCTTCTGTGGACCACTTCCCTGTGGACCTCCCTCGAGTGGAGCTCTCTCCCATGGACCTCTCTCCTGTGGACCGCCATCCTGTAGAACGCTCTCCTGTGGGCTTCTCTCCTGTGGACATCTCTCCTTTGGACCTCCCTCCTGTGGAACTCCCTCATGTGGACTTCTCCCCTGTGAACCTCTCTCCTGTGGACCTCTCTCCTCTGGACCTCTCACCTGTGGGCCTCCCTCCTGTGGGCCTCCCTCCTGTGGATCTCTCTCGTGAAACTCTTTTCTGTGGACTGCCCTCGTGAGGACCTCTCTACTATGGACCTCTTTCCTGTGGACCTTTCTCCTGTCGAGCTCTTTCCTGTGGACATCTCTCCTGTCGACCTCTCTCCTGTGGACCTCTCCCCTGTGGACCTCTCCCCTGTGGACCTCTTTCCTTTTGTCCTCTCTGCTGTGCACATCTCTCCTGTGGAAAACTTTCCTGTGCACCGCTCTCCTGTGAACATCCCTCCAGTGGACCTGTGTCCTATGGACCTCATTATTGTGGACCAGACGCCTGTGGACCTCCCTCCTGTGCATGTCCCTCCTGAGGACATTACTCCTGTGGACCTTCCTTCTGTGGTCATCGCTCCTGTGGACCAACCTCCTGTGGACTTCCCTCGTGTGGAACTCTCTCCTGTGGACCTTCCTTCTATGCACCTCTCTCCTGTGGACCTCCCTCCTGTAGACCTCCCTCGTGTGGAACTCTCTCCTTTGGGCCACTTTCTTGTGGACCTCCCTCGAGTGGACCTCTCTCCCATGGACCTCTCTCCTGTGGACCTCCCTCCTTTGGACCTCCCTCCTGTGGAAACCTCTCCTGTAGACCTCTCTCCTGTGGACGTCTCTCCTTTGGACCTCCCTCCTGTGGATCTCCCTCGTGTGGAACTCTCCCCTGTGGACCTCCCTCCTTTGGACCTCCCTCCTGTGGAACTCTCTCCTGTAGACATCTCTCCTCTGGACCTCCCTGCTCTGGTCCTCCCTCCTTTGGAACTCCTTCAACTCCTTTGGACCTCTCACCTGTGGACCTCATTCCTGTGGACTTCTCTCCTGTGGACATCTCTCCTGTGGAACTCTCTCCTGTGGAACAGCCTCCTGTGGAACACCCTCCTGTGGAATTCGCTCGTGTGGAGCTCTCCCCCGTGGAACGCCCTCCTGTGGACATCTCTTCTGTGGCACTCTTTCCTGTGGACCTGCCTCGAGTGGACCTCTCTCCCATGGACCAGACTCCTGTGGACCTCCTTCCCGTGGAACTCCCACCTGTGGACCTCTCCCCTGTGGACCTCTCTCCTGTGGACATCTCTCCTGTGGACATCCCTCCTGTGGACCTCCCACTTGTGGACATCTCTCCTGTGGATTTCTCCCCTGTGGTCCTCCATCCCGTGGAACTCTCTCCTGTGGACTTCTCTACTGTGGGCCTCTCTCCTGTGGATGTCTCTCCTGTGGACATCCCTCATGTGGACCTCTCTCCTGTGGACATCCTTCCTATGGAAGTCCCTCCTGTAGACCTCACTCCTGTGGAAATCCCGCATGTGGAGCTCTCTCCTGTGGACCTCCTTCCTGTGGACATCACATCTGTGGTACACTTTCCTGTGGACCCCCCTCCTGTGGACCTCCATCCTGTGGACATCACTCCTGTGGATCTCTTTCCTGTGGACACCCGTCCTGTGGACCTCCCTCCTGTGGAACTCCATCATGTGGACCTCTCTCCTGTGGACCTCTTTCCTGTGGACATCCCTCCTGTTGGCCTCCCTCCTGCGGACCTCTCTCCTGTGGACCTCTTTTGTGAGGACCGCCCTTGTATGGACCTCTCTCCTGGGGAACTCTTTCCTGTGAACCTCTATCCTGTGCAGCTCTTTCCTGTGGACATCTCTCCTTTGGACCTCTCTCCTGTGGAATTCTTTCCTGTGGACCTCTCTCCTATGGCCCTCTCTCCTGTGGACATCTCTCCTGTGGACATCTTTCCTGTGGATCTCTTTCCAGTGGTCTCTCCTGTGGACCTCTCCCCTGTCGACCTCTTCCCTTTGTCCTCTCTCTTGTGGGCCACTCTCCTGTGGGCCTCTCTCCTGTGGACCACCCTCCTTTGGACTTCTCTTCTGTGGACCATCCTTCTGTGGACCTCCCTCATGTGCAACTCGCTCCTGTGGACCTCCCTCCTGTGGACATCCCTCCTGTCGACCTCCCTCCTGCGGATGTCTCTCTGTGGACCTCCCTCATGTGGATCTCTCTCCTGTGGCCCTCCCTCCTCTGGACATCTCGTCTGTGGTATTCTTTCCTGTGGACATCCCTCCTGTGGACCTCGCTCCTGTTGATATCTCTCCTGTGGACCTCTTTCCTGTGGACCATCCTTCTGTGGACCTCCCTCCTGTGGACCTTGCTCATGTGGAACGCTCCACTGTGTACCTCCCTCCTGTGGATCTCTGTCCTGTGGATCTCTCTTCTGTCGACCTCTTTTCTGTGGACTGCCCTTATGTGGACCTCTCTCATGTGGACCTCTTTCCTGTGGACCTCCCACCTGTGGACCTCCCTCCTGTGGACCTCCCTCCTGTGGACCTCCCTCCTGTGGACCTCTCTCCTGTGGACCTCTCTCCTGTGGACCTCTCTCCTGTGGACCGCCCTCATGTGGACCTCTTTCATGTGGACCTCTCTCCTGTGGAGCTCTTTCCTGTGGACGTTTCTCCTGTGCACCTCTCTCCTGTGAACCTCTCTCCTGTGGACCTCTTTCCTTTTGTCCACTCTGCTGTGGACCTCTCTCCTGTGGAACACTTTCCTTTGCAAATTTCTCCTGTGAACATTCCTCCTGTGTACCTCTCTCCTGTGGACATCCCTCCTGTGGACCACCCACTGCAGTCCTTCCTTCTGTGGACCTCCATCCTGTGGACCACCCTCCTGTGGGCTCCCCTCGTGTGGAACACTCTCCTGTGGAACTTCCTTCTGTGCACATCTCTCCTGTGGATCTCCCTCCTGTGGACCTCCTTCCTTTGGACCTCCTTCGACTGGACATCTCTCCCATGGACCATTCTCCTGTGGACCTACCTCCTGTGAACCTACCTCCTGTGGAAATCTCTCCTGTAGACCTCTCTCCTGTGGACCTTTCTCCTGTGGACCTCCTTCCTCTGGAACTCCCACCTGTGGATCTCTCCCCTGTGGACCTCTCTCCTGTGGACCTCTCTCCTGTGGACATCTCTCCTGTCTACCTCCCTCCTGTGAACCTCGCTCCTGTGGAGCTCTTGCCTGTGGACCTCCATCCTGTGGAACGCTCTCCTGTGGACTTCTCTCCTGTGGACCTCTCTCCTGTGGACCTCCCTCCTGTGCACCTCCCTCGTGTGGACATCTCCCCTGTGGACCTCCCTCCTGTGGCCCTCTCTCCCGTGGACCCCTTTTCTGTGGACCACCCTCGTGTGGACCTCTCTCCTATGGACCTCATTCCTGTGGACCTCTCTCCTGTGGAGCTCTTTCTGTGGACGTCTCTCCTGTGGACCTCTCTCCTGTAGACTTCTCTCCTGTGGACCTCTTTCCTTTAGTCCTCTCTGCTGTGGAACTCTCCTGTGGAACACTTTCCTGTGCACCGCTCTCCCGTGAACATCCCTCCTGTGGACTTCCCTCCTGTGGACCTCCCGATAGTGGACCACACTCCTGTGGACCTCCCACCTGTGGACTTCCCTCCAAGACCTCACCCCTGTGAAGCTTCCTTCTCTGGACATCGCTCCTGTGGACCACCCTCCTGTGGACCTCCCATGTGTGGAACTCTCTCCTGTGGACCTTCCTTCTGTGCACCTCTCTCCTGTCGACCTCCCTCATGTGGACCTGCCTCGTGTGGAACTCTCTCCTGTTGACCATTTTCCTGTGGACCTCCCATGAGTGGACCTCTCTCCCATGGACCTCTCTCCTGTGGACCCCCCTCCTGTGGACCTCCCCCCTGTGGAACTCTCTCCTGTAGACCTCTCTCCTGTAGACCTCCCTGCTGTGGACCTCCCTCCTTTGGACCTGCTTCGACTGCACCTCTCTACTGTGGACCACTCACCTGTGGACCTCACTCCTCTGGAACTCCCTCATGTGGTGCTCTCTCCTGTGGACCTCCCTCCTGTGGAAATCTCTTCTGTGGACCTCTTTCCTGTGGACATCGCTACTGTGGATCTCCCTCCTGTGGAACTCGCTCGTGTGGCCCTCTCCACTGTGAACCTCCCTCCTGTGGACTTCTCTCCTGTGGACCTCCTTCCTGTGGTCCTCCCTCCTGTGGGCCTCCCTCCTGTGGACCTCTCTCCTGTGGACCTCTTTTCTTTGGACCGCCTCGTGTGGAAATCTCTCCTGTGGACCTCTTTCCTATGGACCTTTCTCCTGTGGAGCTCTTTCCTGTGGACATCTCTCCTGTGGACCTCTCTACTCTGGACCTCTCTCCTGTGGACCTCTTTCCTTTTGTCCTCTCTGCTGTGGACCTCTCTCCTGTGGAACACTTTCCTGTGCAACTCTCTCCTGTGAACCTGTCTCCTATGAACCTCCCTCCTGTGGACCGCACTCCTGTGGACCTCCCTCCTGTGGACCACCATCCTGTGGACCTCCCTCATGTGGAACTCTCTCCTGTGGACCTTCCTTCTGTGACCCTCTCTCCTGTGGACCTCCCTCCTGTGGTCCTCCCTCGTGTGGAACTCCCTCCTGTGGACCACACTCCTGTGGAACTCCCTCCTTTGGACGTCCCTCCTGTGGACCTCTCTCCTGTGGACCTTCCTTCTGTGGACCACTTCCCTGTGGACCTCCCTCGAGTGGAGCTCTCTCCCATGGACCTCTCTCCTGTGGACCGCCATCCTGTGGAACGCTCTCCTGTGGGCTTCTCTCCTGTGGACATCTCTCCTTTGGACCTCCCTCCTGTGGAACTCCCTCATGTGGACATCTCCCCTGTGAACCTCTCTCCTGTGAACCTCTCTCCTGTGGACATCTTTCCTGTGGACCTCCTTCCTGTTGACCTCTCACCTGTGGGCCTCCCTCCTGTGGGCCTCCCTCCTGTGGATCTCTCTCTTGTGAAACTCTTTTATGTGGACTGCCCTCGTGTGGACCTCTCTACTGTGGACGGCTTTCCTGTGGACCTCTCTCCTGTGGAGCTCTTTCCTGTGGACATATCTCCTGTCGACCTCTCTCCTGTGGACCTCTCTCCTGTGGACCTCTTTCCTTTTGTCCTCTCTGCTGTGGACCTCTCTCCTGTTGAAATCTTTCCTGTGCACCGCTCTCCTGTGAACATCCCTCCAGTGGACCTGTGTCCTGTGGACCTCATTATTGTGGACCAGACGCCTGTGGACCTCCCTCCTGTGCACGTCCCTCCTGAGGACATCTCTCCTGTGGACCTTCCTTCTGTAGTCATCGCTCCTGTGGACCAACCTCCTGTGGACTTCCCTCGTGTGGAACTCTCTCTTGTGGACCTTCCTTCTGTGCAACTCTCTCCTGTGGACCTCCCTCCTGTAGACCTCCCTCATGTGGAACTCTCTCCTTTGGGCCACTTTCTTGTGGACCTCCCTCGAGTGGACCTCTCCCCCATGGACCTCTCTCCTGTGGACATCCCTCCTTTGGACCTCCCTCCTGTGGAAACCTCTCCTGTAGACCTCTCTCCTGTGGACGTCTCTCCTTTGGACCTCCCTCCTGTGGATCTCCCTCGTGTGGAAATCTCCCCTGTGGACCTCCCTCCTGTGGACCTCTCTGCTGTGGACATCTTTCCTGTGGACCGACTTCCTGTGGACCTCTCTCCTGTGGGCCACCCTCCTGTGGACCTCCCTCCTGTGGACCTCTCTCTTGTGAACCTCCTTTCTGTGGACTGCCCTCGTGTGGTCCACTCTCCTATGGACCTCTTTCCTGTGGACCTCTCTCCTGTGGAGCGCTTTTTTGTGGACATCTATACTGTGGACCTCTCTCCTGTGGACGTATCTCCTGTGGACCTGTTTGCTTTTGTCCTCTCTCCTGTGGACCTCTCTCCTGTGGAACACATTCCTGTGCACCGCTCTCCTGTGAACATCCCTCCAGTGGACCTGTCTCCTGTGGACCTCCCTATTGTGGACCACACTCCTGTGGACCTCCCTCCTGTGGACGTCCCTCCTGAGGACATCTCTCCTGTGGACCTTCCTTCTGTGGACATCGCTCCTGTGGACCACCATCCTGTGGACTTCCCTCATGTGGAACTCTCTCCTGTGGACCACTTTCCTGGGGACCTCCATCGAGTGGACCTCTCTCCCATGGACCTCTCTCCTGTAGACCTCCCTCCTTTGGACCTCCCTCCTTTGGACCTCCCTCCTGTGGAACTCTCTCCTGTAAACCTCTCTCCGGTGGACCTCCCTGCTGTGGACCTCCCTCCTTTGGACCTCCTTCGACTAGACCTCTCTCCTTTGGACCTCTCTCCTATGGACCTCACTCCTGTGTACCTCCCTCGTGTGGACTTCCCTCCTGTGGACCAATTTCCTGTGGACCTCCCTCCTGTGGAACTCCCTCCTGTGGAACTCCCTCCTGTGGAGCTCTCTCCTGTGGACCTCACTCCTGTGGACATCTCTTCTGTGGTACTCTATCCTGTGGACCTCCCTCGAGTGGACCTCTCTCCCATGGACCACTCTCCTGTGGACCTCCTTCCCGTGGAACTCCCACCTGTGAAACTCTCCCCTTTGGACCTCTTTCCTGTGGACTTCTCTCCTGTGGACATCCCTCCACTGGACCTCCCACCTGTGGCCATCTCTCCTGTGGACCTCTCTCCTGTAGACTTCTCTCCTGTGGACCTCTTTCCTTTAGTCCTCTCTGCTGTGGAACTCTCCTGTGGAACACTTTCCTGTGCACCACTCTCCCGTGAACATCCCTCCTGTGGACTTGCCTCCTGTGGACCTCCCTATAGTGGACCACACTCCTGTGGACCTCCCACCTGTGGACTTCCCTCCAAGACCTCACCCCTGTGGAGCTTCCTTTTCTGGACATCGCTCCTGTGGACCACCCTCCTGTGGACCTCCCATGTGTGGAACTCTCTCCTGTGGACCTTCCTTCTGTGCACCTCTCTCCTGTGGACCTCCCTCATGTGGACCTGCCTCGTGTGGAACTCTCTCCTGTTGACCATTTTCCTGTGGACCTCCCATGAGTGGACCTCTCTCCCATGGACCTCTCTCCTGTGGACCCCCCTCCTGTGGACCTCCCCCCTGTGGAACTCTCTCCTGTAGACCTCTCTCCTGTAGACCTCCCGGCTGTGGACCTCCCTCCTTTGGACCTGCTTCGACTGCACCTCTCTACTGTGGACCACTCACCTGTGGACCTCACTCCTCTGGAACTCCCTCATGTGGTGCTCTCTCCTGTGGACCTCCCTCCTGTGGAAATCTCTTCTGTGGTACTCTTTCCTGTGGACATCCCTCCTGTGGACCACCCTCCTGTTGACTTCTCTCATGTGAACCTCTTTCCTGTGGACATCGCTACTGTGGATCTCCCTCCTGTGGAACTCGCTCGTGTGGCCCTCTCCACTGTGAACCTCCCTCCTGTGGACTTCTCTCCTGTGGACCTCCTTCCTGTGGTCCTACCTCCTGTGGGCCTCCCGCCTGTGGACCTCCCGCCTGTGGACCTCTTTTCATTGGACCGCCTCATGTGGAACTCTGTCCTGTGGACCTCTTTCCTATGGACATTTCTCCTGTGGAGCTCTTTCCTGTGGACATCTCTCCTGTGGACCTCTCTCCTGTGGGCCTCTCTCCTGTGGGCCTCTTTCCTTTTGTCCTCTCTGCTGTGGACCTCTCTCCCGTGGAACACTTTCCTGTGCAACTCTCTCCTGTGAATCTGTCTCCTATGGACCTCCCTCCTGTGGACCACACTCCTGTGGACCTCCCTCTTGTGGACCTCCCTCCTGTGGACCTCCCTCCTGTGGACCTCCCTCCTGTGGACCTTCCTTCTGTGGACCTCACTCCTGTGGACCACCATCCTGTGGACCTCCCTCATGTGGAACTCTCTCCTGTGGACCTTCCTTCTGTGACCCTCTCTCCTGTGGACCTCCCTCCTGTGGTCCTCCCTCGTGTGGAAATCCCTCCTGTGGATCACACTCCTGTGGAACGCCCTCCTTTGGACGTCCCTCCTGTGGACCTCTCTCCTGTGGCCCTTCCTTCTGTGGACCACTTCCCTGTGGACCTCCCTCGAGTGGAGCTCTCTCCCATGGACCTCTCTCCTGTGGACCGCCATCCTGTAGAACGCTCTCCTGTGGGCTTCTCTCCTGTGGACATCTCTCCTTTGGACCTCCCTCCTGTGGAACTCCCTCATGTGGACTTCTCCCCTGTGAACCTCTCACCTGTGGACCTCTCTCCTCTGGACCTCTCACCTCTGGGCCTCCCTCCTGTGGGCCTCCCTCCTGTGGATCTCTCTCTTGTGAAACTTTTTTCTGTGGACTGCCCTCGTGAGGACCTCTCTACTATGGACCTCTTTCCTGTGGACCTCTCTCCTGTCGAGCTCTTTCCTGTGGACATCTCTCCTGTCGACCTCTCTCCTGTGGACCTCTCCCCTGTGGACCTCTTTCCTTTTGTCCTCTCTGCTGTGCACATCTCTCCTGTGGAAAACTTTCCTGTGCACCGCTCTCCTGTGAACATCCCTCCAGTGGACCTGTGTCCTATGGACCTCATTATTGTGGACCAGACGCCTGTGGACCTCCCTCCTGTGCATGTCCCTCCTGAGGACATTACTCCTGTGGACCTTCCTTCTGTGGTCATCGCTCCTGTGGACCAACCTCCTGTGGACTTCCCTCGTGTGGAACTCTCTCCTGTGGACCTTCCTTCTATGCACCTCTCTCCTGTGGACCTCCCTCCTGTAGACCTCCCTCGTGTGGAACTCTCTCCTTTGGGCAACTTTCTTGTGGACCTCCCTCGAGTGGACCTCTCTCCCATGGACCTCTCTCCTGTGGACCTCCCTCCTTTGGACCTCCCTCCTGTGGAAACCTCTCCTGTAGATCTCTCTCCTGTGGACGTCTCTCCTTTGGACCTCCCTCCTGTGGATCTCCCTCGTGTGGAACTCTCCCCTGTGGACCTCCCTCCTGTGGACCTCTCTGCTGTGGACATCTTTCCTGTGGATGGACTTCCTGTGGACCTCTCTCCTGTGGACCTCCCTCCTGTGGACCTCCCTCCTGTGGACCTCCCTCCTGTGGACCTCTTTTCTGTGGACTGCCCTCGTGTGGTCCTCTCTCCTATGGACCTCTTTCCTGTGGACCTCTCTCCTGTGGAGCACTTTTTTGTGGACATCTGTACTGTGGAACTCTCTCCTGTGGACCTATCTCCTGTGGACCTGTTTGCTTTTGTCCTCTCTCCTGTGGACCTCTCTCCTGTGGAACACTTTCCTGTGCACCGCTCTCCTGTGAACATCCCTCCAGTGGACGTGTCGCCTGTGGACCTCCCTATTGTGGACCACACTCCTGTGGACCTCCCTCCTGTGGACGTCCCTCCTGAGGACATCTCTCCTGTGGACCTTCCTTCTGTGGACATCGCTCCTGTGGACCACCATCCTGTGGACTTCCCTCATGTGGAACTCTCTCCTGTGGACCTTCCTCCTGTGCACATCTCTCCTGTGGACCTCCCTCCTGTGGACCTCCCTCGTGTGGAACTCTCTCCTGTGGACCACTTTCCTGGTGACCTCCCTCGAGTGGACCTCTCTCCCATGGACCTCTCTCCTGTGGACCTGCCTCCTTTTGACCTCCCTCCTTTGGACCTCCCTCCTGTGGAACTCTCTCCTGTAAACCTCTCTCCGGTGGACCTCCCTGCTGTTGACCTCCCTCCTTTGGACCTCCTTTGACTAGACCTCTCTCCTTTGGACCTCTCTCCTATGGACCTCACTCCTGTGTACCTCCCTCGTGTGGACCTCCCTCCTGTGGACCAATTTCCTGTGGACTTCTCTCCTGTGGACATCCCTCCACTGGACCTCCCCACCTGTGGCCATCTCT
Source organism: Somniosus microcephalus (assembly GCF_052327205.1). Taxonomy (NCBI): domain Eukaryota; kingdom Metazoa; phylum Chordata; class Chondrichthyes; order Squaliformes; family Somniosidae; genus Somniosus; species Somniosus microcephalus. The sequence goes on along the minus strand of NC_140994.1, from coordinate 94,206,783 downwards.
CCTGTGGATCTCTCCCCTGTGGTCCTCCATCCTGTGGAACTCTCTCCTGTGGACCGCTCTCCTGTGGACCTCCCTCCTGTTGAACTCTCTCCTTTCGACCTCACTCCTGTGGACCTCCCTCCTGTGAACTTCTCTCCTGAGGACCTCCCTGGAGTGGACCTCTCTCCCATGGACCTCTCTCCTGTGGACCTCCCTCCTTTTGACCTCCCTCCTTTGGACCTCCCTCCTGTGGAACTCTCTCCTGTGGAACTCTCTCCGGTGGACCTCCCTGCTGTTGACCTCCCTCCTTTGACTTGACCTCTCTCCTTTGGACCTCTCTCCTATGGACCTCACTCCTGTGTGCCTCCCTCGTGTGGACCTCCCTCCTGTGGACCAATTTCCTGTGGACCTCCCTCCTGTGGATCTCCCTCCTTTGGAACTCCCTCATGTGGAGCTCTCTCCTGTGGACCTCACTCCTGTGGACATCTCTTCTGTGGTACTCTTTCCTGTGGACCTCCCTCGAGTGGACCTCTCTCCCATGGACCAATCTCCTGTGGACCTCCTTCTCGTGGAACTCCCGCCTGTGAACCTCTCCCCTTTGGACCTCTCTCCTGTGGACTTCTCTCCTGTGGACATCCCTCCACTGGACCTCCCCACCTGTGGCCATCTCTCCTGTGGATCTCTCCCCTGTGGTCCTCCATCCTGTGGAACTCTCTCCTGTGGACCACTCTCCTGTGAACCTCCCTCCTGTGGAACTCTCTCCTTTCGACCTCACTCCTGTGGACCTCCCTCCTGTGGACTTCTCTCCTGAGGACATCCCTCCTGTGGACCACCCTCCTGTGGACCTCCCTCATGTGGACCTCCCTCCTGTGGACCTCTCTCATGTGGAACTCCCTCCTGTGGAACTCCCTCCTGTGGATCTCCCTCCTGTGAAACTCCCACCTATTGCCCTCCCTCCTGTGGAACTCCCTCCTGTGGAACTCCCACCTGTCGACATCCCTCTTTTGGATCTCCCTCCTGTGGACATCTCTCCTGTGGACCTCTTTCCTGTGGAGCTCCCTCCTGTGGAACTCCCTCCTGTGGTCCTGTGACGAGTGGCACTGGGTGAACCCAACTGCAGGAATGCAAACTCAGGCAGATGTTAGGTTGCAAACAGAAAGGTAGACTTTACTAGAAACAAACAAAATAACAACAGCACAGATACAGGCTAGCAGGCTGGCAAGAGGATCACAGGGCAGTGTGAAACACAAGACTGAGCACTGGACATAAAACTAAGCACCACTTAAATAGCAGGCATATAACCATGCACAGGTGTGTATGATTGGGAAGAAAGAAGGAAACAATTAACAGTTCATGCTGTCCTCTGGTGGCGAGGCGAGGCAGAACCTGGGTCATTCCTGACAGGACCCCCCCGCTAGGAATGGCCCCCGGCGTGCCCCCAGGAGGTCCATGGCGATGACGAAGAAAGTCCTGCACCAATTCGCGATCCAAGATTTTCCGGTCCGGGACCCAGGAGCGTTCCTCCGAACCATATCCCTCCCAGTCCACCAGGAACTGGAGGCCCCCACAAACCCGGCGAGAGTCCATCAGGTGACGGATCGTGTAGGCAGGCTGGCCGTCGATGATGCGGGGAGCAGCGGGAGGCCTCGTGGCGGGCGCCAGGGAACTGATGGCCACTGGCCGGTGCCGGCAGACGTGGAAGGTGGGATGAATCCGCATGGAGCGAGGCAGCTGGAGACAGCAGGACACCGGGTTGACCTTCCTCAACACCGTGAAGGGACCGATGAAATGGGGCGCCAGCTTGCGGGACTCCACCCGCAGTGGGAGATCCTGAGTAGAAAGCCAGACCCTCTGACCAGGACGGAATGAAGGAGCCGGTCTGCGCCGCTTGTTGGCCTGGATCCGTCATTGCCGAGAAGCTCGTTGTAAAGCCAGCCGCGCTCTCCTCCAGGTCCGCCGGCAGCACTGGACAAACTGCTCCACGGAGGGAACCCCCACCTCGAGCTCCTGCTCCTGGAACAGTGGAGGCTGAAACCCGAACTGGCACTTGAATGGCGATATTCCTGTGGAGGAGCAGCGCAAGGTTTTGTGCGCGTACTCAGCCCAGACGATGTGACGGCAGGGTTAGTGGACACGAGACACCTCAGGGTCGTCTCCAGGTCTTGATTGATCCGTTCAGTTTGACCGTTAGACTGAGGGTGGAAACCCAAGGAAAGGCTGACAGTAGCCCCAAGGAGGTTATAGAAAGCTCTCCAAAACTGGGAGGCGAATTGTGGACCACGGTCAGAGACGACGTCAAGAGGCAAACCGAACAACCTGAAAACATGCTGGAGCATGAGCTCGGCTGTCTCTTGGGCTGAGGGAAGCTTGGGCAAGGGCAGAAAGCGACAGGCTTTGGAGAAGCGATCCACGATGACCAGAATGACAGTGTTGCCTTGAGATGGTGGAAGGCCTGTGATGAAATCCACAGAGAGGTGTGACCAGGGGCGGGTGGGAATGGGGAGAGGATGCAGCAAACCCTGAGGGCGGGATCGAGGGTTCTTGTTTCGTGCACAAGTAGCACAAGCTGCCACGAACGCCTTTACGTCCCTCTCCATGGTGGGCCACCAGAACCTTCTGCGAAGAAACTCCAGCGTCCTGGATGTGCCTGGATGACCGGCGAGTCGAGACAAATGCCCCCACTGCAGAAATTGTGAGCATGCCGTGTTGGGAACAGAAAGGTGACCTGGTGGGCCGTTGCCAGGGTCTGCCTCCCTCTGTTGCGCCTTTCTGACCAGCGTCTCGATCCCCCAGCGAACCGGTGCTACAATTCGAGAAGTTAGAAGAATAGGTTCTGGTTGTCTCTCCCGCTCAGGTGGATCAAATTGCCTGGAGAGAGCATCAGGCTTGAGATTCTTGGATCCTGGACAATATGACAGGACAAAGTCGAAATGATTGAAAAACAGTGCCCAGCGAGGTTGACGGGAGTTAAACCGTTTAGCCTCCTGGATATAGGCCAGATTCTTATGGTCTGTCCAGACAATGAACGGGTGTTTAGACCCCTCCAACCAATGTCTCCACTCCTCCAGTGCTAACTTAACTGCTAGTAGTTCCCTGTTTCAAATATCATAGTTTCGCTCTGCAGGAGTGAGTCGGCGAGAAAAGGCGGCGCAAGGGTGCAGTTTGTTGTCGTTAGACCGCTGGGACAAAATGGCACCCACTCCTATATCAGAGGCATCCACCTCGACAATGAAGGGGAGTGAGGGATCCGGAATCACGAGGACAGGAGCAGATGTGAAGCACCGCTTGAGATCCTCGAAAGCCTGCGCAGCCTCAGCGGACCAACTGAACCAGGTGGAAGCGGATTTGGTGAGGGCGTTGAGAGGGGCAGCAATGGTGCCGAAGTTCCTGATGAATCTCCGATAGAAATTAGCAAACCCCAAGAAGCATTGCACCTGTTTGAGAGAGGTGGGTGGTGGCCAATCTCGGACAGCTTGGGTCTTGCCAGGGTCCATTTGGATATTGCCGCTGGAGACGATGAAGCCCAGGAATGAAACCGTGGAAATGTGAAACTCACACTTCTCAGCCTTGACAAACAAGAGGTTGTTAAGCAGACGTTGCAGGACTTGCCTTACATGCTGGACATGATCGTGAAGAGTTTTGGGGAAAATGAGAATGTCATCCAGGTAGACAAAGACAAAGCGATTCAGCATGTCTCGGAGGACATCGTTGACAGGGGCGTTGGTCAATCCAAAGGGCATGACATGGTTGTCATGGTGCCCAGTAGGTGTGTTGAATGCCATCTTCCACTTGTCCCCTTCGCGGACACGGATGAGGTTGTAGGCGTTGTGGAGATCCAATTTTGTGAAGACTGTGGCTCCCTGTAGTAGCTCGAAGGCCGTCGACATGAGCGGAAGAGGATAACCATTCTTTATAATCTTGTTAAGGCCACGGTAGTTGATGCAGGGGCGGAGACCTCCATCTTTCTTACTCACGAAGAAAAAACCGGCACCAGCAGGAGGTGTGGACGGACGGATGAAGCCAGCGGTGAGGGCGTCACGGATGTAATCCTCTATGGCGGCGGTCTCTGGAGCAGAAAGAGAGAAGATCCTACCCCTAGGTGGGCATGTCCCAGGCAGGAGGTCAATGGCACTGTCATATGGCCTATGAGGGTGAAGTGATGTGGCTCGAACCTTACTAAAAACCTCTCTTAAATCCTCATACTCGGGAGGCACTCGGGGCAATTCAGAGTGAGATGGGGGCTCCTGGGGCTGGGAAGGAGGCTTGGAGCAAAGACAGGTGGTGTGGCAGGCGGAGCCCCATTCTGTAAGCCGGCCGGCGGCCCAATCCATGCATGGATTATGGCAGGCCAACCAAGGGTAACCCAGAACTAATGGAAACTCGGGAGTGTGGATAAGGGAGAATTGGATGGTCTCGAAATGTTGTCCTTCCACACCCAAACACAGGGGGGCAGTAAGATGGTGAATAGTTCTGGAGCCCAGGGGTCTTCCATCCAGGGCGATAACAGTGAGGGGGTGATCTGGATGGGTCAGGGGAATCTTGAGCTGTTTAGCTAAACCCAGATCCATGAAGTTACCATCAGCCGCAGAATCCACCAGGGCCTTAAGATCATGTTGCTGATTGCCCCAGAAAAGGGAAGATGCCAGCAGGACCCTAGAAACAGTAGGGCCGGGAGGGACGGTTACGCTCATCTCAGGGCCCTCTGTCCTGGATGAGCCCTGGCTTTTCCCACCAACTCTGGACAAGAAGAGCGAAAGTGGCCCGGTTCCCCACAATAGAGGCAAGTTCCTTCTCTCATTCGGCGATCACGTTCAGGCTGCGAGAGACGAGCTACTCCCAACTGCATGGGCTCCTCTGGAGCAGTCAAAGATGGACTCGGGATGGCTCGGAGGCTCTCGGATGGTTTCGAAGCAGGGAAGGCACTTGTTTCCGGAATTGGGGTGAAAAAGGAACGGCGTTCTCTTCGCCTCTCACAGATACGATTATCCACTCGAATGGACATATCAAAGAGAGACTCCAAATCACTCACCGAATCTCTGGAAGCCAGTTCATCCTTGATTTCATCTGTGAGACCATGGCGAAAAGTGGCGATGAGCGCCTTCGAATTCCATTGGCTCTCCGCCGCGAGAGTGCGAAACTCAATGGCGAAGTCCGCAACGCTACAATCCCCCTGGCAAAGCCGAAGCAGTTTGTTAGATGCCTCCCTCCCACTGACAGGATGATCAAAGACCTTTCTCATTTCCTCAGTGAAAAGTTGGTAGTTTGAACATGCCAGAGTTTGCTGTTCCCAGACGGCCGTAGCCCAGGTAAGTGATTTGCCGGTGAGTAGCGAAACGATGTAGGCTACTCGGGAATGGCCAGTGGGAAACAATGAACCTTGCAGCTCGAAAGCCAGGGTACACTGGGTTAGAAAGCCTCGACATCCTCCCGGGTTACCATCATAGCGCTCGGGTGCAGGTAATCGGGGTTCTTTCAGAGGGGGAAGCGAAACCGAAGGAGCGGGTAACGGTGCTGGAGTAGCTTGGGTCGCCTGACTCTGGCTCTGGTGGAAAGCAATGACGAGGGCCTCCAGCTGTTTCTGGCTTCGGGAGAATGACGTGGCGAAGCACCGCAGTTCATCCAAGATAAGTTGTCGATGTTCAAAGACTCGTCATGGCCATTGGTCCCTCTCTGCTAGGTCCATGTTTGGCTCAGTCTTGCTGTGACGAGTGGCATTGGGTGAACCCAACTGCAGGAAGGCAAACTCAGGCAGAGGATAGGTTGCAAACAAAAAGATAGACTTTACCAGAAACAAACAAAATAACAACAGCACAGATAAAGGCTAGCAGGCCGGCAAGAGGATCACAAGGCAGTGTGAAACTCAAGACTGAGCACCGGACATAAAACTAAGCACCAATTAAATAGCAGGCATATAACCATGCACAGGTGAGTACGATTAGGAAGAAAGAAGGAAACAATTAAGAGTTCACAGTGCCCTCTGATGGTGAGGTGAGGCAGAACCTAGGTCATTCCTGACAGGACCTCCCTTGTGTGGACCTCTCTCCTGTGGAACTCTCTCCTGTGGACCTCTCTCCTGTGGACCCCTGTCCTGTGGAGTTCCCTCCTGTGGAACTCCCTCTTGTGGAACTCCCTCGTGTGGACCTCTCTCCTGTGGACGTCTTTCATGTGGACCTCTCTCCTGTGGACGTCTTTCCTGTAGACCTCACTCCTGTGGGCCTTGATCCTGTGGACCTCTCTCCTGTGGACCTATTTTCTGTGGACCGCACTCGTGTGGACCTCTCTCCTCTGGACCTCATTCCTGTGGACCTATCCCCTGTGGAGCTCTTTCCTGTCGACATCTCTCCTGTGGACCTCTCTCCTGTGGACCTCTCTCCTCTGGACCTCTTTCCTGTGGACCTCTCTACTCTGGACCTCCCTCCTGTGGAACACTTTCCTGTGCAACTCTCTACTGTAAACATCCCTGCTGTGGAACTCACTCCTGTGGACCTCCCTCCTGTGGACCTCACTCCAGCGGAAATCCCTCCTGTGGACCTCTCTCCTGTGGATCTTTCTTCTGTGGATCTCCCTCATGTGGACCTCCCTCGTGTGGAACTAACTCCTGTGGACCACCCTCCTGTGGACATACCTCCTGTGCACCTCCCTCCTGTGGATTTCTCTCCTGTGGTCCTCCCTCGTGTGGAACTCTCTCCTGTGGACCTCCTTCCTTTGGAATTCCCTCCTGTGGACCTCCCTCCTGTGGAACTCACACGTGTGGAGCTCTCTCCTATAGACCACCCTTCTTTCGACATCCCTCCTGTGGACCTCCCTACTGTGGATAGCTCTCCTGTGGACCTCCCTCGTCTGGACATCCCTCCTGTGGACATCTCTTCTCTGGTACTATTTCCTGTGGACCTCCCTCCTGTGGAGCTCCCTCCTTTGGGCCACTCTCCTGTGGACCTCTTTCCTGTGTACATCCCTCCTGTGGAACTACCTCCTGTGGAGCTCCATCGGATGGAACTCTCTCCTGTGGACATCTTTCCTGTGGACCTCCCTCCTGTGGGCCTACCTCCTGTGGAACTCTTTTGTGTGGACCACCCTCGTATGGACCTCTCTCCTGCGGATATCTTTCCTGTGGACCTCTCTCCTGTGGAGCTCATTCCTGTGGACGTTTCTGCTGTGGAACTCTCTCCTGTGGACCTCTCTGCTGTGCACCTCACTCCCGTGGACCTCCCTCCTGTGGACCTCCTTCCTGTGGACCTCACTCCCGTGGACCTCACTCCCGTGGACATCACTCCTGTGGACCTCTCTCCTGTGGATCTTACTTCTTTGGACCTCCCTCGTGTGGACCTCCCTCCTGTGGAACACTTTCCTGTGCAACTCTCTACTGTAAACATCCCTGCTGTGGAACTCACTCCTGTGGACCTCCCTCCTGTGGACCTCACTCCAGTGGAAATCCCTCCTGTGGACCTCTCTCCTGTGGATCTTTCTTCTGTGGATCTCCCTCATGTGGACCTCCCTCGTGTGGAACTAACTCCTGTGGACCACCCTCCTGTGGACATACCTCCTGTGCACCTCCCTCCTGTGGATTTCTCTCCTGTGGTCCTCCCTCGTGTGGAACTCTCTCCTGTGGACCTCCTTCCTTTGGAATTCCCTCCTGTGGACCTCCCTCCTGTGGAACTCACACGTGTGGAGCTCTCTCCTATAGACCACCCTTCTTTCGACATCCCTCCTGTGGACCTCCCTACTGTGGATAGCTCTCCTGTGGACCTCCCTCGTCTGGACATCCCTCCTGTGGACATCTCTTCTCTGGTACTATTTCCTGTGGACCTCCCTCCTGTGGAGCTCCCTCCTTTGGGCCACTCTCCTGTGGACCTCTTTCCTGTGTACATCCCTCCTGTGGAACTACCTCCTGTGGAGCTCCATCGGATGGAACTCTCTCCTGTGGACATCTTTCCTGTGGACCTCCCTCCTGTGGGCCTACCTCCTGTGGAACTCTTTTGTGTGGACCGCCCTCGTATGGACCTCTCTCCTGCGGATATCTTTCCTGTGGACCTCTCTCCTGTGGAGCTCATTCCTGTGGACGTTTCTGCTGTGGAACTCTCTCCTGTGGACCTCTCTGCTGTGCACCTCACTCCCGTGGACCTCCCTCCTGTGGACCTCCTTCCTGTGGACCTCACTCCCGTGGACCTCACTCCCGTGGACATCACTCCTGTGGACCTCTCTCCTGTGGATCTTACTTCTTTGGACCTCCCTCGTGTGGAACTCCCTCCTGTGGACCTCTCTCCTTTGGAACACTTTCCTGTGGACATCCATCCTGTGGACCTCCCTCCTGCGGATGTCTCTCCTGTGGTCCTCCCCCGGGTGGAACTCTCTCCTGTGGACCTCCTTCCTGTGGAATTCCCTCCTGTGGACCTCCCGCCTGTGGAACTCCCTCGTCTGGAGCTCTCTCCTGTGGACCTCCCTCCTGTTGACATCCCTCCTGTGGACCTCCCTCCTGTGGAAAACTTTCCCGTGCAAATCTCTCATGTAAACTTCCCTGCTGTGGACCTCATTCTTGTGGACCTCCCTCCTGTAAACCACAATCCTGTGGATCTCCCTCCTGTGGACCTCTCTCCTGTGGACCTTCCTTCTGTGGACCTCTCTCCTGTGGTCCTCCCCCGGGTGGAACACTCTCCTGTGGTCCTCCTTCCTGTGGAATTCCCTTCTGTGGACCTCACTCCTGTGGAACTCCCTCATATGGACCTCCCTCCTGTGGAACTTCCTCGTGTGGAGCTCTCTCCTGTGGACCTCCCTCCTGTCGACATCCATCCTGTGGACATCTCTTCTCTGGACCTCTGTCCTGTGGACCTCTTTCTTGTGGACATCCCTCCTGTGGACCTACCTCCTGTGGACCTCCCTCGGGTGGACCTCTCTCCTGTGGAGATCTTTCCTGTGGACCTCCCTCCTGTGGGCCTACCTCCTGTGGAAATCACTCCTGTAGACCTCTCTCCTTTGGACCTCCCTGCTGTGGATCTCCGCATTTCCACCTCCTTCGACTGGAGCTCTCTCCTGTGGACCTCTCTCCTGTGGACCTCACTCCTGTGGACCACTCTCCTGTGGACCTCCCTCCTGTGGACCTCACTCCCGTGGACCTCCCTCCTGTGGATCTCCCTCCTGTGGACCTTACTTCTTTTGATCTCCCTCGTGTGGACATCCCTCCTGTGGACCTCCCTCCTGTGGAACTCCCTCATGTGAAATTCCTTCGTGTGGAGCTCTCTCCTGTGGTCCTCCCTCCTGTGGACCTCTCTCGTGTGGAAATCTTTTCCGCGAACATCCCTGCTGTGGACATCCCTCCTGTGGACATCGCTCGTGTGGACCTCTCCGATGCGGACCTCCCTCCTGTGGACCTCTCTCCTGTGGGCCTCTCTCCTGTGGACCTCCCTCTTGTGGGCCGCCCTCCTTTGGACCTCTCTCCTGTAGACATCTCTCCTGTGGACCTCTCTCCTTTGGACCTGTTTGCCTTTGACCTCTCTGCTGTGGAGATCTCTCCTGTGGAATACTTTCCTTTGCAAGTCTCTCCTTTGATCATCCCTACTGTTGACCTCTCTCCTTTGGACATTCCTCCTGTGGACCACTATCCTGTGGACCACCCTCCTGTGGACCTCCCTCGTGTGGAACTCTCTCCTGTGGACCTTCCTTCTGTGCAGCTTTCTCCTGTGGACCTCCCTCGTGTGGAGCTCTCTCCTGTGGACCACTTTCCTGTGGACCTCCCTCGAGTGGACATCTCTCCCATGGACCTCTCTCCTGTGGAACTCCCTCCTGTGGAACTCCCTCCTTTGGAAATCTCTCCTGTAGACCTCTCTCCTTTGGACCTCCCTGCTGTGGACCTCCCTCCTTTCCACCTCCTTCGACTGGCGCTCTCTCCTGTGGACCTCTCACCTGCGGACCTCACTACTTTGGACCTCTCTCCTGTGGACCTCCCTCCTGTGGGCCACATTCCTGTGGACCTGTCTCCTGTAGACCTCTCTCCTGTGGGCTTCCTTCCTGTGGACCTTTCTCCTGTTGACCTCTTTTCTGTGTACCGCCCTCATGTGGACCTCTCTCCTGTGGACCTCTTTCCTGTGGACTTCCCTCCTGTGGGCCACCTTCCTCTGGACCTCTCGCCTGTGAACCTCATTTCTGTGGACCACCCTCGTGTGGACCTCTCTCCTATGGACCTCTTTCCTGTGGACGTCTATCATGTGGAGTTCTTTCCTGTGGATGTCTGTCCTGTGGACCTCTCTCCTGTAGACCTCTCTCCTGTTGACCACTTTCCTTTTGTCATCTCTGCTGTGGACCTCTCTCCTGTGGAACATTTTCCTGTGCACCGCTCTCCTGTGAAAATCCCACCAGAGGACCTATCTCCTGTGGACCCCCCTATTGTGGACCACGCTCCTGTGGACTTCCCTCGTGTGGAACTGTCTCCTGTGGAACTTCCTTCTGTGCACCTCTCTACTGTGGACCACCCTCCTGTGGAACTCCCTCCTGTGGAACTCCCTCCTGTGGAACTCTCTCCTGTAGACCTATCTCCTGTGGACGTCCCTGCTGTGGCCATCACTACTGTGGACATACCTCCTATGGACCTCCCTCCTGTGGACCTCCCTTCTGTGGACCTTCCTTCTGTGGACCTCCCTCATGTGGAACTCCCTCATGTGGACATCCCTCCTGTGGACATCCCTCCTGTGGACCTTCATTCTATGGACCTCCCTCATGTGGAGCTCCCTCCTGTGGACATCCCTCCTGTGGACATCCCTCCTGTGGACCTCACTCCTGTGGATGTCTCTCCTCTGGTCCTCCCTCGTGTGGAACTCTCTCTTGTGGACCTCTTTCCTGTGGAACTCCCTCCTGTGGCCCTCCCTCCTCTGGAACCCCCTCGTGTGGACGTCCCTCCTGTGGAACTCCCTTGTGTGGAGCTCTCTCCCTTGGACATCCCTCCTGTCGACATCCCTCCTGTTGACCTCCTTCCTTTGGATGTCTCTCCTGTGGACCTCACTCGTGTGGACCTCTCTCCTGTGGACCTCTTTCCTATGGAACTCCCACCTGTGGAAATCACTCCTGTGGAACTTACACATTTGGAGCTCTCTCCTGTGGACGTCTTTAATGTGGACCTCTCTCCAGTGGACCTCTTTCCTGTGGAGCTCCCTCCTGTGGAACCCACTCCTGTGGACCTCCCTCGTGTGGACCTCTCTCCTGTGGACCTCTTTCCTATGGAACTCCCACCTGTGGAAGTCACTCCTGTGGAACTCACACGCGTGGAGCTCTCTCCTGTGGACCACCCTCCTGTGGACATCTCTTCTGTGGTACTATTTCCTCTGGACCTCCCTCCTGTGGACCTCCCTCCTGTGGGCATCTCTACTGTGGACATCTCTACTGTGGACATCTTTCCTGTGGACAGCACTCCTGTGGACCTACCTCCTATGGACCTCCCTCGGCTGGACCTCTCTCCTGTGGACCTCTTCCCTGTGGACCACCCTCTTGTGGGCCTACATCCTGTGGACCTCTCTCCTGTGGACACCTTTTGTGTGGACTGGCCTCATATGGACCTACCTGCCACCTGCGGACATCTTTCCTGTGGACATCTCTCCTGTGGAGCTCTTTCCTTTGTATCTCTATCCTGTGGAACTCCCTTCTGCGGGCCTCACTCCTGTGGACAGCCCTCCTGTGGACTTCCCTCCTGTGGATGTCTCTCCTGTGGACCTCATCGTGTGGACCTCTCTCCTGTGGACCACTTTGCTGTGGATCTCCCTCTTTTGGAACACCCTCATGTGGAACTCTCTCGTGTGAAGCTCTCTCCTGTGGACCCCTCTCCTGTGGACATCATTTCTGTGGACCACCCTCGTGTGGACCTTTCTGCTGTGGACCACTTTCCTGTGGACCTCTCTCCTGTGGAGATCCTTCCTGTGGACATCTCTCCTGGGCAACTTTCTCCTGTGGACCTCTCTCCTGTGGACCCCTTTCCTTTTGTCCTCTCTGCTGTGGTCCTCTCTCCTGTGGAATACTTTCCTGTGCAACTCTCTCCTGTGAACATCCCTCCTGTGGACCTCTCTCATGTGGACCTACCTCCTGTGGACCACACTCCTGTGGACCTCCTTCCTGTTGAAATCCCTCCTGTGGACCTTTCTCCTGTGGACCTTCATTCTGTGGACCTCCCTCCTGTGGACCACACTCTTGTGGACCTCCCTCATGTGGACCTCTCTCCTGTGGACATATCTCCTGCAGATATCTCTCCTGTGGACCTCCCTCCTGTGGACTTCTCTCCTGAGTAGCTCTCGCCTTTGGATCTCAATCCTGTGGAACGATTTCCTGTGGATTCTCGCCTGTGGACTTCTCTCCTGTGGACCTCTCTCCTGTGGACCTCTCTCCTGTGGACCTCCCTCCTGTGGACTTCTCTCCTGTGGATCTCTCTCCTGTGGACCTCCCTCCTGTGGTCCTCTCTCCTGTCGGTCTCACTCCTGTGGACCGCCCTCCTGTGGACGTCTCTCCTGTAGACCTCCCTCCTGTGGACCTCCCTCGTGTGGACATCCTTCCTGTGGAACTCTTACCTGTGGATCTCTCTCCCATGGACCTCGCTCCTGTGGACCTTACTCCTGTGGACTTCACTCCTGTGGAACTCTCTCCTGTGGACCTCCCTCCTGTGGACCTCTCTCCTGTCGACCTCACTCCTGTGGATCTCCCTCCTGTGGACCTCTCTCTTGTGGACCTCCCTCCTGTGGACCTCCCTCCTGTGGACTGCCCTCGTGTGGACCACCCTCCTGTGGACCTCTCTCATGTGGACCTCTCTCCTGTGGACCTCCCTCCTGTGGACCTCCCTCGTGTGGACATCCTTCCTGTGGAACTCCTACCTGTGGATCTCTCTCCTGTGGACCTCGCTCCTGTGGACCTCGCTCCTGTGGACTTCACTCCTGTGGACCTCTCTCCTGTGGACCTCCCTCCTGTGGACCTCCCTCCTGTGGACTGCCCTCGTGTGGACCACCCTCCTGTGGACCTCTCTCATGTGGACCTCCCTCCTGTGGACCTCCCTCCTGTGGACCTCCCTCGTGTGGACCACCCTCCTGTGGACCTCTCTCCTGTGGACCTCTTTCCTTTGGACCCCCCTCCTGTGGACCTCCCTCCTTTTGATCTCCCTCATGTGGACCTCTCTCCTGTGGACCTCTTTCCTGTGGACCTCTCTTTTGTGGAGCTCTTTCCTGTGGAGGTCTCTCCTGTGGAACTCTCTTCTGTGGACCTCTCTCCTGTGGAGATCCTTCCTGTGGACATCTCTCCTGGGCAACTTTCTCCTGTGGACCTCTCTCCTGTGGACCCCTTTCCTTTTGTCCTCTCTGCTGTGGTCCTCTCTCCTGTGGAATACTTTCCTGTGCAACTCTCTCCTGTGAACATCCCTCCTGTGGACCTCTCTCATGTGGACCTACCTCCTGTGGACCACACTCCTGTGGACCTCCTTCCTGTTGAAATCCCTCCTGTGGACCTTTCTCCTGTGGACCTTCATTCTGTGGACCTCCCTCCTGTGGACCACACTCTTGTGGACCTCCCTCATGTGGACCTCTCTCCTGTGGACATATCTCCTGCAGATATCTCTCCTGTGGACCTCCCTCCTGTGGACTTCTCTCCTGAGTAGCTCTCGCCTTTGGATCTCAATCCTGTGGAACGATTTCCTGTGGATTCTCGCCTGTGGACTTCTCTCCTGTGGACCTCTCTCCTGTGGACCTCTCTCCTGTGGACCTCCCTCCTGTGGACTTCTCTCCTGTGGATCTCTCTCCTGTGGACCTCCCTCCTGTGGTCCTCTCTCCTGTCGGTCTCACTCCTGTGGACCGCCCTCCTGTGGACGTCTCTCCTGTAGACCTCCCTCCTGTGGACCTCCCTCGTGTGGACATCCTTCCTGTGGAACTCTTACCTGTGGATCTCTCTCCCATGGACCTCGCTCCTGTGGACCTTACTCCTGTGGACTTCACTCCTGTGGAACTCTCTCCTGTGGACCTCCCTCCTGTGGACCTCTCTCCTGTCGACCTCACTCCTGTGGATCTCCCTCCTGTGGACCTCTCTCTTGTGGACCTCCCTCCTGTGGACCTCCCTCCTGTGGACTGCCCTCGTGTGGACCACCCTCCTGTGGACCTCTCTCATGTGGACCTCTCTCCTGTGGACCTCCCTCCTGTGGACCTCCCTCGTGTGGACATCCTTCCTGTGGAACTCCTACCTGTGGATCTCTCTCCTGTGGACCTCGCTCCTGTGGACCTCGCTCCTGTGGACTTCACTCCTGTGGACCTCTCTCCTGTGGACCTCCCTCCTGTGGACCTCCCTCCTGTGGACTGCCCTCGTGTGGACCACCCTCCTGTGGACCTCTCTCATGTGGACCTCCCTCCTGTGGACCTCGCTCCTGTGGACCTCACTCGTGTGGACCACCCTCCTGTGGACCTCTCTCCTGTGGACCTCTTTCCTTTGGACCCCCCTCCTGTGGACCTCCCTCCTTTTGATCTCCCTCATGTGGACCTCTCTCCTGTGGACCTCTTTCCTGTGGACCTCTCTTTTGTGGAGCTCTTTCCTGTGGAGGTCTCTCCTGTGGAACTCTCTTCTGTGGACCTCTCTCTTGTGGAACTCTTTCCTGGGGACCTCACTCCCATGGACCTCCCTACTGTGGACCTCCCTCCTGTGGACCTCTCTCCTGTGGACATTCCTTCTGTGGTCCTCCCTCGTGTGGAACTCACTCCTGTGGACCTCCCTCATGTGGTGCTCTCTCCTGTGGACCTCCCTCCTGTGGACATCTCTTCTGTGATACACTTTCCTGTGGACATCGCTCCTCTGGACATCCCTCCTGTGGAACTCACTCCTGTGGACCTCTTTCCTGTGGACATACCTCCTGTGGACATCCCTCCTGTGGACCTCCCTCATGTGGACCTCTCCCCTGTGGACCTCACTCCTGTGGACCTCTCACCTGTGGGACTCTTTCCTGTGGACCTCCCTCCTGTGGGCCTCCTTCCTTTGGACCTCTCTCCTGTGGACCTCTTTTATGTGGACTGCCCTCGTTTGCCCCTCTCTACTGTGGACCTCTTTCCTGTGGACCTCCCTCCTGTGGGCCTCCCTTCTGTGGACCTCTCTCCTGTGGATGTCATTTCTGTGGATCTCCCTCGTGTGGACCTCTTTCCTGTGGAACTCACTCCAGTAGCCCTCTCTCCTGAGGACGTCCCTCAAGTGGACCTCACAGCTGTGCAGCTCCTGCGTGTGGATCTCTCTCCTGTGGACGTCCCCCCTGTGGACCGCTCTCCTGTGGGCATCTTTACTGTGGACCTCTCTCCTGTGGACCTCCCTCCTGTAGACCTCCCTCGTGTGCAATTCTCTCCTATTGACCCCCCTCCTGTGACACTCCCTCCTGTGGACCTTCCTCCTGTGGAATTCGTTCCTGTGGACCTCGCTCCTGTGGACATCTCTCTTGTGGATTCCCTCCTGTGGACCTCCCTCATGTGGACCTCTCTCCTTAGGACCCCGCTCCTGTGTACCTCCCTCCTGTGGAACTCTCTCCTGTACACTGCTCTACTGTGGACCTCCTTCCTGTGGACCTTCCTCCTGTGGAACTCTCTCCTGTGGACCTCCCTCCTATGGAGCTCTCTCCTGTGGAACTACCTCTTGTGGACCTCTCTCCTTTGGATATCCATCCTGTGGAACTCTGACCTGTGTATATATTTCCTGTAGACCTATCTCCTGTGGACGTCTCTCCTGTGGACCTCCCTCCTGTGGACTTCCCTCGGGTAGACCTCTCTCCTGTGGAATTATTTCCTGTGAAACTCCCTCCTGTGGACCTCCCTCGTGTGGACCTCTGTCCTGTGGACCTCTTTTCTGTGGACCGCCCTCATGTGGACATCTCTCCTGTGGACCTCTTTCCTGTGGACCTCCCTTCTGTGGACCTCTCTCATGTGGACATCTTTCCTGTGGACCTCCCTCCTGTGGACCTCCCTCCTGTGGGCCTTCCACCTGTGGGCCTCCCTCCTGTGGAGCTCTCTCTTGTGAAACTCTTTTCTCTGGACCGCTCTCGTGTGGACGTCTCCGCTATGGACCTCTTTCCTGTGGACCTCTCTCTTGTGGACCTCTTTCCTGTGGACGTCTCTCCTGTGGACACCTCTCCTGTGGACCTTCCTTCTGCGGACATCGCTCCTGTGGATCACCCTCCAGTGGACCTCCCTCTTGTGGAACTCTCTCCTGTGAACCTTCCTTCTGTGCACCTCTCTCCTGTGGACCTCCCTCCTTTGGACCTCCCTCCTGTGGAACTCGCTCCTGTAGACCTCTCTCCTCTGGACCTCGCTGCTGTGGTCCTCCCTCCTTTGGACCTCCTTCGACTGGACCTCTCTCCTTTGGACCTCTCACCTGTGGACCTCACTCCTGTGGACTTCTCTCCTGTGGACATCTCTCCTGTGGAACTCTCTCCTGTGGAAAACCCTCCTGTGGACATCTCTTCTGTGGCACTCTTTCCTGTGGACCTCCTTCGAATGGACCTCTCTCCCATGGAACACTCTCCTGTGGACCTCCCACTTGTGGACATCTCTCCTGTCGATCTCTCCCCTGTGGACCTCCATCCCTTGGAACCCTCTCCTGTGGACTTCTCTCCTGCGGACCTCTCGCCTGTGGACTTCTCACCTGTCGACCTCCCTCCTGTGGATGTATCTCCTGTGGACATCCCTCATGTGGACCTCTCTCCTGTGGACCTCCATCCTATGGAAATCCCTCCTGTAGACCTCACTCCTGTGGAACTCCCCCGTGTGCAGCTCCCTCCTGTGGACCGCCTTCCTATGGACATCTCTTCTCTGGTTCTCTTTCCTGCGGAACCCCCTCCTGTGGACATCCATCCTGTGGACATCACTCCTGTGGATCTCTTTCCTGTGGACTTCCGTCCTTTTGACCTCCCTCCTGTGGAACTCCATCGTGTGGACCTCTCTCCTGTGGACCTCTTTCCTGTGGACATCCCTCCTGTGGGCCTCCCTCCTGCGGATCTCTCTCCAGTGGAGCTCTTTTGTGTGGACCACCCTTGTATGGACCTCTCTCCTGTGGCCCTCTTTCCTATGGACCTCTCTCCTGTGGAGCTCTTTCCTGTGGACGTCTCTCCTGTGGACCTCTCTCCTGTGGAATTCTTTCCCGTGGACCTCTCTCCTGTGGCCATCTCTCCTGTGGTCATCTCTCATGTGGACATCTTTCCTGTGGATCTTTTCCTGTGGTCTATCCTGTGGAACTCTCCCCTGTGGACCTCTCCCCTTTGTCCTCTCTCCTGTGGGCCTCTCTCCTGTGGGCCTCTCTCCTGTGGACCACCCTCCTGTGGACCTTCCTTCTGTGGACCTCCCTCATGTGGAAATCCCTCCTGTGGAACTCCCTCCTGTGGCCAACCCTCCTGTCGACCTCCCTCCAGTGGATGTCTCCCTGTGGACCTCCCTCATGTGGACCTCTCTCCTGTTGCCCTCCCTCCTCTGGACAACTCATCTGTGGTACTCTTCCCTGTGGATATCCCCCCTGTGGACCTCGCTCCTGTTGACATCTCTCCTGTGGACTTCTGTCCTGTGGACATCCCCCCTGTGGTCCACCCTCCTGTGGACCTCGCTCATGTGGACCTCTCCACTGTGGACCTCCCTCCTGTGGACCTCGCTCCTGTAGATCTCTCTCCCGTCGACCTCTGTTCTGTGGACTGCCCTCATGTGGACCTCTCTCATTTGGACCTCTTTCCTGTGGACCTCCCTCCTGTGGGCTTCCCTCCTGTGGACCTCTCTCATGTGGACCTCTTTCCTGTGGACCTCCCTCCTGTGGGCTTCCCTCCTGTGGACCTCTCCCCTGTGGACAGCTCTCCTGTGGAACTCTCTCCTGTGGACATCCATCCTGTGGACCTCCCACTTGTGGACATCTCTCCTGTGGATCTCTCCCCTGTGGTCCTCCATCCCGTGGAACTCTCTCCTTTGGACTTCTCTCCTGTGGACCTCTCTCCTGTGGACTTCTCTCCTGTCGATGTCCCTCCTGTGGATGTCTCTGCTGTGGACATCCCTCATGTTGACCTCTCTCCTGTGGACCTCCTTCCTATGGAAATCCCTCCCGTAGACCTCACTCCTGTGGAAATCACCCTTGTGGAGCTCTCCCCTGTGGGCCTCCTTCCTATCGACATCACTTCTGTGGTACTCTTTCCTGTGGACCCCCCTCCTGTGGACATCCATCGTGTGGACATCACTCCTGTGGATCTCTTTCCTGTGGAAACCCCTCCTGTGGGCCTCCCTCCTGCGGACCTCTCTCCTGTGGACCTCTTTTGTGTGGACGACCCTTGTATGGACCTCTCTCCTGTGGACCTCTTTCCTGTGGACATCTCTTCTGTGGTACTCATTCCTGTGGACCCCCCTCCTGTGGACATCCATCCTGTGGACATTACTCCTGTGGATCTCTTTCCTGTGGACATCCGTCCTGTAAACCTCCCTCCTGTGGAACTCCATTGTGTGGACCTCTCTCCTGTGGACCTCTTTCCTGTGGACATCGCTCCTGTTGTCCTCCCTCCTGCGGACCTCTCTCCTGTGGACCTCTTTTGTGTGGACCGCCCTTGTATGGACCTCTCTCCTGTGGACCTCTTTCCTGTGGACCTCTCTCCTGTGGAGCTCTTTCCTGTGGCCCTCTCTCCTGTGGACCTCTCTCCTGTGGACATCTTTCCTGTGGATCTCTTTCCTGTGGTCTCTCCTGTGGAACTCCCCCCTGTGGACCTCTCCCCTTTGTCCTCTCTCCTGTGGGCCTCTCTCCTGTGGGCCTCTCTCCTGTGGACCACCCTCCTGCGGACCTCTCTTCTGTGGACCTTCCTTCTGTGGACCTCCCTCATGTGGAACTCCCTCCTGTGGAACTCCCTCCTGTGGACATCCCTCCTGTCGACCTCCCTCCTGTGGATGTCTCTCTGTGGACCTCCCTCATGTGGACCGCTCTCCTGTGGCCCTCCCTCCTCTGGGCATCTCGTCTGTGGTACTCGTCCCTGTGGACATCCCCCCTGTGGACCTCGCTCCTGTTGACATCTCTCCTGTCGACCTCTATTCTGTGGACTGCCCTCATATGGACCTGTCTCATGTGGACCTCTTTCCTGTGGACCTCCGTCCTGTGGGCCTCCCTCCTGTGGACCTCTCTCCTGTGGACCTCTTTTCTGTGGAACTCCCACCTGTGGACCTCTCCCCTGTGGACATATCTCCTGTGGACCTCTCTCCTGTGGACATCCCTCCTGTGGACCTCGCACTTGTGGACATCTCTCCTGTGGATCTCTCCCCTGCGGGCCTCCATCCCGTAGAACTCTCTCCTTTGGACTTCTCTCCTATGGACCTCTCTCCTGTGGACTTCTCTCCTGTCGACCTCCCTCCTGTGGATGTCTCTGCTGTGGACATCCCTCATGTGGACCTCTCTCCTGTGGACCTCCTTCCTATGGAAATCCCTCCCTTAGACATCACTCCTGTGGAACTCACCCGTGTGGAGCTCTCTCCTGTGGACCTCCTTCCTATGGACATCACTTCTGTGGTACTCTTTCCTGTGGACACCCCTCCTGTGGACATCCATCCTGTGGACATCACTTCTGTGGATCTCATTCCTGTGGACATCCGTCCTGCTGACCTCCCTCCTGTGGAAATCCATCGTGTGGACGTCTCTCCTGTGGACCTCTTTCCTGTGGACATCCCTCCTGTGGGCCTCCCTCCTGCGGACCTCTCTCCTGTGGACCTCTTTTGTGTGGACCACCCTTGTATGGACCTCTCTCCAGTGGACCTCTTTCCTGTAGACATCTCTTCTGTGGTACTGTTTCCTGTGGACCCCCCTCCTGTGGACATCCATCCTGTGGACATCACTCCTGTGGATCTCTTTCCGGTGGACATCCGTCCTGTTGACCTCCCTCCTGTGGAACTCCATCGTGTGGACCTCTCTCCTGTGGACCTCTTTCCTGTGGACATCCCTCCTGTGGGCCTCCCTTCTGCGGACCTCTCTCCTGTGGACCACTTTCGTGTGGACCGCCCTTTTATGGACCTCTCTCCTGTGGACCTCTTTCCTGTAGACCTCTCTCCTGTGGAGCTCTTTCCTGTGGATGTCTCTCCTGTGGACCACTCTCCTGTGGAATTCTTTCCTGTGGAACTCTCTCCTGTGGCCCTCTCTCCTGTGGACATCTCTCCTGTGGACATCTTTCCTGTGGATCTCTTTCCTGTGGTCTCTCCTGTGGAACTCTGCCCTGTGGACCTCTCCCTTTTGTCCTCTCTCCTGTGGGCCTCTCTCCTGTGGTCCTCTCTCCTGTGGACCACCCTCCTGCGGACCTCTTTTCTGTGGACCTTCCTTCGGTGGACCTCCCTTCTAGTGGAACTCCCTCCTGTGGACCTCCCTCCTGTGGACATCCCTCCTGTCGACCTCCCTCCTGTGGCTGTCTCTCTCTGTGGACCTCCCTCATGTGGACCTCTCTCCTGTGGCCCTCCCTCCTCTAGACATCTCGTCTGTGGTACTCATCCCTGTGGACATCCCCCCTGTGGACCTCGCTCCTGTTGACATCTCTCCTGTGGACCACTTTCCTGTGGACATCCCTCCTGTGGACCTCCCTCCTGTGGATCAACTCATGTGGACCTCTCCACTGTGGACCTCCCTCCTGTGGACCTCTCTCCTGTGGATCTCTCTCCTGTCAACCTCTGTTCTGTGGACCTCCCTCCTGTGGACCTCTCTCATGTGGACCTCTTTCCTGTGGACCTCCCTCCTGTGGGCATCCCTCCTGTGGGCCACTCCCCTGTGGTCCTCTTTTCTGCGGAACTCCCACCTGTGGGCCTCTCCCCTGTGGACATCTCTCCTCTGGACCTCTCTCCTGTGGACATTCCTCCTCTGCACCTCCCACTTGTGGACATCTCTCCTGTGGATCTCTCCCCTGTGATCTTCCATCCCGTGGAACTCTCTCCTTTGGAATTCTCTCCTGTGGACCACTCTCCTGTGGACTTCTCTCCTGTCGACCTCGCTCCTGTGGATGTCTCTGCTGTGGTCATCCCTCATGAGGAGCTCTCTCCTGTGGACCTCCTTCCTATGGAAATCCTTCCCATAGACAACACTCCTGTGGAACTCCCCCGTGTGGAGGTCTCTCCTGTGGACCTCCTTCCTATGGACATGTCTTCTGTGGTACTCTTTCCTGTGGACCCACCTCCTGTGGACATCCATCCTGTGGACATCACTCCTGTGGATCTCGTTCCTGTGGACATCCGTCCTGTTGACCTCCCTCCTGTGGAACTCCATCGTGTGGACCTCTCTCCTGTGGACATCTTTCCTATGGACATCCCTCCTGTGGGCCTCCCTCCTGCAGACCTCTCTCCTGTGGGACTCTTTTGTGTGGACCGCCCTTGTATGGACCTCTCTCCTGTGGACCTCTTTCCTGTGGATATCACTTCTGTGGTACTCATTCCTGTGGACCCCCCTCCTGTGGACATCCATCCTGTGGACATCACTCCTGTGGATCTCTTTCCTGTGGACATCTGTCCTGTTGACCTCCCTCCTGTGGATCTCCATCGTGTGGACCTCTCTCCTGTGGACCTCTTTCCTGTGGACATCCCTCCTGTGAGCCTCCCTCCTGCGGACCTCTCTCCTGTGGACCTCTTTTGTGTGGACCGCCCTTGTATGGGACTCTCTCCTGTGGACCTCTTTCCTGTGGACCTCTCTCCTGTGGAGTTCATTCCTGTGGACATCTCTCCTGTGGACCTCTCTCCTGTGGAATTCTTTCCTGTGGACCTCTCTCCTGTGGCCCTCTCTCCTGTGGACCTCTCTCCTGTGGACATCTTTCCTGTGGATCTCTTTCCTGTTGTCTCTCCTGTGGAACTCTCCCCTGTGGACCTCTCCCCTTTGTCCTCTCTTCTGTTGGCCTCTCTCCTGTGGGCCTCTCTCCTGTGGACCACCCTCCTGTGGACCTCTCTTCTGTGGACCTTCCTCCTGTGGACCTCCCTCATGTGGAACTCCATCCTGTGGAGCTCCCTCCTGTGGACATCCCTCCTGTCGACCTCCCTCCTGTGGATGTCTCTCTGTGGACCTCCCTCATGTGGACCTCTCTCCTGTGGCCCTCCCTCCTCTGGATATCTCATCTGTGGTACTCTTCCCTGCGGACATCCCCCCTGTGGACCTCGCTCCTGTTGACATCTCTCCTGTGGACCTCTTTCCTGTGGACATCCCTCCTGTGGACCTCCCTCCTGTGGACCACGCTCATGTGGACCTCTCCACTGTGGACCTCCCTCCTGTGGACCTCTGTCCTGTGGATCTCTCTCCTGTCGACCTCCTTTCTGTGGACCGCCCTCATGTGGACCTCTCTCATGTGGACCTCTTTCCTGTGGACATCCCTCCTGTGGGCCTCCCTCCTGTGGACCTCTCTCCTGTGGACCTCTTTTCTGTGGACCGCCCTCGTGTGGACCTCTCTCATGTGGACCTCTCTCCTGTGGAGCTCTTTCCTGTGGACATTTCTCCTGTGGACCTCTCTCCTGTGGACCTCTCTCCTGTGGACCTCTTTCCTATTGTCCACCCTGCTGTGGAACTCTCTCCTGTGGAACACTTTCCTGTGCATCTTTCTCATGTGAACATCCTTCCTGTGTACCTCCATCCTGTGGACATCCCTCCTGTGGACCTCCCTCCTGCAGTCCATCCTTCTGTGGACCTCCATCCTGTGGAGCACACTCCTGTGGACCTCCCTCGTGTGGACCTCCTTCGACTGGACATCTCTCCCATGGACCTTTCTCCTGTGGACCTACCTCCTGTGGACCTCCCTCCTGTGGAACTCTCTCCTGTAGACCTCTCTCCTGTGGACCTCTCTCCTGCGGACCTCCTTCCTCTGGAAATCCCACCTGTGGATCTCTCCCCTGTGGACCTCTCTCCTGTGGACCTCTCTCCTGTGGATATCTCTCTTGTGGAACTCCCTGTGAACCTCTCTCCTGTGGAGCTCTCGCCTGTGGACCTCCATCCTGTGGAATGCTCTCCTGTGGACTTATCTCCTGTGGACCTCTCTCCTGTGGACCACCCTCCTGTGCACCTCCCTCGTGTGTACCTCTCCCCTGTGGACCTCCCTCCTGTGGACCTCTCTCCCATGGAACTCTTTCCTGTGGACCTCCCCCCTGTGGGCCTCCCTCCTGTGGTCCTCTCTTCTGTGGACCCCTTTTCTGTGGACCGCCCTCGTGTGGACCTCTCTCCTATGGACCTCATTCCTGTGGTCCTCTCTCCTGTGGAGCTCTTTCTGTGGACGTCTCTCCTGTGGACCTCTCTCCTGTGGACTTCTCTCCTGTGGACCTCTTTCCTTTTGTCCTCTCTGCTGTGGAACTCTCCTGTGGAACACATTTCTGTGCACCGGTCTCACGAGAACATCCCTCCTGTGGACTTCCCTCCTGTGGGCCTCCCAATAGTGGACCACACTCCTCTGGACCTCCCAGCTGTGGACTTCCCTCCAAGACCTCACTCCTGTGGACCTTCCTTCCCTGGACATCGCTCCTGTGGACCACCCTCCTGTGGACCTCCCATGTGTGGAACTCTCTCCTGTGGACCTTCCTTCTGTGCACCTCTCTCCTGTGGAACTCCCTCATGTGGACCTGCCTCGTGTGGAACTCTCTCCTGTTGATCACTTTCCTGTGGACCTCCCACGAGTGGACCTCTCTCCCATGGACCTCTCTCCTGTGGACCCCCCTCCTGTGGACCTCCCCCCTGTGGAACTCTCTCCTGTAGACCTCTCTCCTGTGGATCTCCCTGCTGAAGACCTCCCTCCTTTGGACCTCCTTCGACTGGACCTCTCTCCTGTGGACCTCTCACCTGTGGACCTCACTCCTCTGGAACTCCTTCATCTTGTGCTCTCTCCTGTGGACCTCCCTCCTAAGGAAATCTCTTCTGTGGTACTCTTTCCTATGGACATCCCTCCTGTGGACCTCCCTCCTGTGGACTTCTCTCATGTGGACCTCTTTCCTGTGGACATCGCTCCAGTGGATCTCCCTCCTGTGGAACTCGCTCGTGTGGCCCTCTCCACTGTGGACCTCACTCCTTTGGAATTCTCGCCTGTGGACCTCCTTCCTGTGGTCCTCCCTCCTGTGGGCCTCCCTCCTGTGGACCTCCCTCCTGTGGACCTCTCTCCTGTGGACCTCTTTTCTTTGGACCGCCCTCGTGTGGAAATCTCTCCTGTCGACCTCACTCCTGTGGACCTCCCTCCTGTGGACGTCTCTCCTGAGGACTTCCCTCTTTCCTGTGGACCTTTCTCCTGTGGAGCTCATTCCTGTAGACATCTCTCCTGTGGAACTCTCTCGTGTGGAACTCTCTCCTGTGGACATCTCTCCTGTGGACCTCTTTCCTTTTGTCCTCTCTGCTGTGGACCTCTCCTGTGGAACACTTTCCTGTGCAACTCTCTCCTGTGAACCTGTCTCCTATGGTCCTCTCTCCTGTAGACCACACTCCTGTGGACCTCCCTCCTGGGGACCTCCCTCCTGTGGACGTCCCTCCTGTGGACCTCTCTCCTGTGGACCTTCCTTCTGTGGACCTCACTCCTGTGGACCACCATCCTGTGGACCTCCCTCGTGTGGAACTCTCTCCTGTGGACCTTCCTTCTGTGCACCTCTCTCCTGTGGACCTCCCTCGAGTGGAGCTCTCTCCCATGGACCTCCCTCGAGTGGAGCTCTCTCCCATGGACCTCTCTCCTGTGGACCTGCATCATGTGGAACGCTCTCCTGTGTGCTTCTCTCCTGTGTACATCTCTCCTTTGGACCTCCCTCTTGTGGAACTCCCTCATGTGGACCTCTCCCCTGTGGACCTCCCTCCTGTGGACCTCTCTCATGTGGACATCCTTCCTGTGGACCTCCTTCCTGTGGGACTCTCACCTGTGGGCCGCCCTCCTGTGGGCCTCCCACCTGTGGATCTCTCTCTTGTGAACCTCTTTTCTGTGGACTGCCCTCGTGTGGACCTCTCTCCTATGGACCTCTTTCCTGTGGACCTCTCTCCTGTGGAGCTCTTTCCTGTGGACATCTCTCCTGTCGACCTCTCTCCTGTGGACCTCTCCACTGTGGACCTCTTTCCTTTTGTCCTCTCTGCTGTGGACCTCTCTCCTGTGGAAAACTTTCCTGTGCACCGCTCTCCTGTGAACATCCCTCCAGTGGACCTTTCTCCTGTGGACCTCCCTATTCTGGACCACACACCTGGTATCCTCCCTCCGGTGGACGTCCCTCCTGAGGACATCTCTCCTGTGGACCTTCCTTCTATGGACATCGCTCCTGTGGACCACCCTCCTGTGGACTTCCCTCGTGTGGAACTGTCTCCTGTGGGCCTTCCTTCTGTGCACCTCTCTCCTGTGGACCTCCCTCCTGTGGAACTCCCTCCTGTGGACCTCACTCCTGTGGACCTTCCTTCTGTGGACCTCACTCCTTTGGAACACCATCCTGTGGACCTCCCTCGTGTGGAACTCTCTCCTGTGGACCTCCCTCCTGTGGATCGCCCTCCTTTGAACGTCCCTCCTGTGGACCTCTCTCCTGTGGACCTTACTTCTGTGGACCATTTCCCTGTGGACGTCCTTCAAGTGGAGCTCTCTCCCATGGACCTCTCTCCTGTGGAGCACTCGCCTGTGGACCTCACTCCTGTGGAACACCATCCTGTGGACCTCGCTCGTGTGGAACTCTCTCCTGTGGATCTTCCTTCTGTGCACCTCTCTCCTGTGGATCTCCCTCCTGTGGACCTCCCTCATGTGGAACTCCCTCCTGTGGACCACATTCCTGTGGACCTCCCTCCTTTGGACGTCCCTCCTGTGGACCTCTCTCCTGTGGACCTTCCTTCTGTGGACCACTTCCCTGTGGACCTCCTTCGAGTGGAGCTCTCTCCCATGGACCTCTCTCCTGTGGAGCACTCGCCTGTGGACCTCCATCCTGTGGAACGCTCTCCTGTGGGCTTCTCTCCTGTGGACGTCTCTCCTTTGGACCTCCCTCCTGTGGACCTCCCTCGTGTGGACCTCTCCCCTGTGGACCTCCCTCCTGTGGACCTCTCTCCTGTGGACATCTTTCCAGTGGAGGGCTTTTTTGTGGACATCTATCCTGTGGACACCTCTCCTGTGGACCTCTCTCCTGTGGAACACTTTCCTGTGCACTGCTCTCCTTTGAACATCCCTCCAGGGTACATCCCTATTGTGGATCACACTCCTTTGGACCTCACTCCTGTGGACGTCCCTCCTGAGGATATCTCTCCTGTGGACCATCCTTCTGTGGACATTGCTCCTGTGGATCACACTCCTGTGGACTTCCCTCGTGTGGAAATCTCTCCTGTGGACCTTCCTTCTGTGCACCTCTCTCCTGTGGACCTCCCTCCTGTGGACCTCCCTCGTGTGGAACTCTCTCCTGTGGACCACTTTCCTGTGGACCTCCCTCGAGTGGACCTCTCTCCCATGGACCTCTCTCCTGTGGACCTCCCTCCTTTGGACCTCCCTCCTTTGGAACTCTCTCCTGTAGACCTCTCTCCTGTGGACCTCCCTGCTGTGGACCTCCCTCCTTTGGACCTCCTTCGACTGGACCTCTCTCCTTTGGACCTCTCACCTGTGGACCTCACTCCTGTGGACCTCTGTCCTGTGGACATCTCTCCTATGGACCTCTCTCCTGTGCACCTCCCTGCTGTGGACCTCCCTCCTTTGGACCTCCTTCGACTGGACCTCTCTCCTTTGGACCTCTCACCTGTGGACCTCACTCCTGTGGACCTCTGTCCTGTGGACATCTCTCCTATGGACCTCTCTCCTGTGCACCTCCCTCGTGTGGACCTCCCTCCTGTGGACCACTTTCCTGTGGAACTCCCTCCTTTGGAACTCCCTCCTTTGGAACTCCCTCATGTGGAGCTCTCTCCTGTGAACCTCACTCCTGTGGACATCTCTTCTGTGGTATTCTTTCCTGTGGACCTCCCTTGAGTGGACCTCTCTCCCATGGACCACTCTCCTGTGGATCTCCTTCCCGTGTAACTCCCACCTGTGAACCTCTCCCCTTTGGACCTCTCTCCTGTGGACTTCTCTCCTGTGGACATCCCTCCTCCGGACCTCCCACCTGTGGACATCTCTCCTGTGGATCTTTCCCCTGTGGTCCTCCATCCTGTGGAATTCTCTCCTGTGGACTTCTCTCCTGTGGACCTCTCTCCTGTGGACCTCCCTCCTGTGGACCTCTCTCCTGTGGACCTCCCTCCTGTGGACCTCTCTCCTTTCGACCTCACTCCTGTGGACCTCCCTCCTGTGGACTTCCCTCCTGAGGACTTCCCTCCTGTGGACCTCCCTCCTGTGGACCTCCCTCATGTGGAACTCCCTCCTGTGGACCTCCCTCCTGTGGAACTCCCTCCTGTGGAACTCCCTCCTGTGGACCTCCCTCCTGTGAAATTCCAACCTATTGCCCTCCCTCCTGTGGAGCTCCCTCCTGTGGAACTCCCTCCTGTGGACCTGTGACGACTGGCACTGGGTGAACCCAACTGCAGGAAGGCAACCTCAGGCAGAGGTTAGGTTGCAAACAGAAAGGTAGACTTTACTAGAAACAAACAAAATAACAACAGCACAGATACAGGCTAGCAGGCCGGCAAGAGGATCAAAAGGCAGTGTGAAACTCAAGACTGAGCACCGGACATAAAACTAAGCACCACTTAAATAGAAGGCATATAACCATGCACAGGTGAGTACGATTAGGAAGAAAGAAGGAAACAATTAAGAGTTCATGGTGCCCTCTGGTGGTGAGGTGAGGCAGAACCTGGGTCATTCCTGACAGGACTTCCCTTGTGTGGACCTCTCTCCTGTGGAAACCTCTCCTGTGGACCGCTCTCCTGTGGACCTCTTTCCTCTGGAGTTCCCTTCTGTGGAACTCCCTCTTGTGGAACTCCCTCATGTGGACCTCTCTCCTGTGGAGATCTTTCCTGTGGACATCTCTCCTGGGCACCTTTCTCCTGTGGACCTCTCTCCTGTGGACCTCTTTCCTTTTGTCCTCTCTGCTGTGGGCCTCTCTCCTGTGGAATACTTTCCTGTGCAACTCTCTCCTGTGGACCTCCCTCCTGTGGAACTCCCTCCTGTGGACCTCTCTCCTGTGGAACTTCATGCTGTGGACCTCCGTCCTGTGGACCACGCTTTTGTGGACCTCCCTCATGTGGATCTCTCTCCTGTGGACCTATCTCCTGCAGATATCTCTCCTGTGGACCTCCCTCCTCTGGACCTCTCTCCTGTGTAGCTCTCGCCTTTGGATCTCAATCCTGTGGAACGCTTTCCTGTGGATTCACGCCTGTGGACTTCTCTCCTGTGGAACTCTCTCCTGTGGACCTCCCTCCTGTAGGCTTCGCTCCTGTGGACGTCTCTCCTGTGGACCTCACTCCTGTGGACCTCTCTCCTGTCGATCTCACTCCTGTGGACCGCCCTCCTGTGGACCTCACTCCTGTGGACCTCCCTCCTGTGGAACTCCCTCCCGTGGACCTCTCTCGTGTGGACCTCCCTCCTGTGGACCTCCCTCATGTGGTAATCCTTCCTGTGGAACTCCTACCTGTGGATCTCTCTCCTGTGGACCTCGCTCCTGTGGACCTCGCTCCTGTGGACTTCACTCGTGTGCACCTCTCTCCTGTCGACCTCACTCCTGTGGACCTCCCTCCTGTGGACCTCTCTCATGTGGACCTCCCTCCTGTGGACCTCTCTCCTGTGGACCTCCCTCGTGTGGACCGCCCGCCTTTGGACCTGTCTCCTGTGGGCCTCTTTCCTGTGGACATCCCTCCTGTGGACCTCTTACACGGGAACCTCCCTCCTGTGGCCATCTCTCCTTTGGACCTCCTTCCTGTGGACCCCCCTCCTGTGGACCTCCCTCCTTTTGATCTCCCTCGTGTGGACCTCTCTCCTGTGGACCTTTTTCCTGTGGTTCTCTATTCTGTGGAGCTCTTTCCTGTGGACGTCTCTCCTGTGGACCTCTCCCCTGTGGAACTCTCTCTTGTGGAACTCACTCCTGTGGACCTCCATCATGTGGTGCTCTCTCCTGTGGAACTCCCTCCTGTGGGCATCTCTTCTGTGATACACTTTCCTGTGGACATCCCTCCTCTGGACAACCCTCCAGTGGAACTCACTCGTGTGGACCTCTTTCCTGTGGACATACCTCCTGTGGACCTCCCTCATGTGGACCTCTCCCCTGTGTACCACGCTCCTGTGGACCTCTCTCCTGAGGGACTCTTCCTGTGGACCTCCCTCCTGTGGGCCTCCTTCCTGTGGACCTCTCTCCTGTGGATCTCTTTTCTGTGGACCGCCCTCGTGTGCCTCTCTCTCCTGTGGACCTCTTTCCTGTGGACCTCCCTCCTGTGGGCCTCCCTCCTGCGGACCTCTCTCCTGTGGACGTCATTTCTGTCGATCTCCCTCGTGTGGAACTCTTTCCTGTGGAACTTACTCCAGTAGCCCTCTCTCCTGAGGACATCCCTCAAGTGGACCTCTCAACTGTGCAGTTCCCGCATGTGGATCTCTCTCCTGTGGATGTCCCTCCTGTTGACCATTCTCCTTTGGGCATCTTTACTATGGACCTCTCTCCTGTGGACCTTCCTCCTGTGGACTTCTCTCATGTGGACCTCTCTCCTGTGGAACTCTCTCCTGTAGACCTCCCTCGTGTGCAACTCTCTCCTATTGACCCCCCTCCTGTGACACTCCCTCCTGTGGACCTTCCTCCTGTGGAAGTTGGTCCTGTGGCCCTCGCTCCTGAGCACCTCCCTCCTCTAATCCTCCCTCCTGTGGACCACCCTCGTGTGGACCTCGCTCCTGTGGACATCTCTCTTGCGGACTTCCCACCTGTGGAACTCTCTCCTGTACACTGCTCCAATGTGGACCTCCTTCCTGTGGACCTCCCTCCAGTGGAACTCTCTCCTGTGGACCTCACTCCTGTGGACCTCTCTCCTGTGGAACTACCTCTTGTGGATCTCTCTCCTTTGGATATTCATCCTGTGGAACTCTCACCTGTGTATATATTTCCTGTAGACCTATCTCCTGTGGACCTCCCTCCTGTGGAGCTATTTCCTCTGAACCTTTCTCCCGTGGACGTCTCTCCTGTGGACCTCCCTCCTGTGGACTTCCCTCGGGTAGACCTCTCTCCTGTGGAACTATTTCCTGTGACCCTCCCTCCTGTGGACCTCCCTCGTGTGGACCTCTGTCCTGTGGACCTCTTTTCTGTGGACCGCCCTCATGTGCCCCTTTCTCCTGTGGACCCCTTTTCTGTGGACCTCCCTCCTGTGGGCCTCCCTCCTGTGGACCTCTCAGCTGTGCAGCTCCCGTGTGTGGATCTCTCTCCTGTGGACGTCCCTCCTGTGGAACTCTCTCCTGTCGACCTTTCTCCTGTAGACATCTTTCCTGTGGACCTCTCCCCTGTGGACATCTCTCCTGTGGACATCTCTCCTGTGGACCTCCCTCCTGTGGATCTCACTCCCGTGGAGTTCTGTCCTCCGGAACTCTTTCCTATGGAACTCCCACCTGTGGAACTCCCTCTGTGGAACTCCCTCATGTGGACCTCTCACCTGTGGACCTCCCTCCTGTTGACATCTCTTCTGTCGTACTCTTTCCTGTGGACCTCCCTCCTGTGGACCTCCCTCCTGTTGACCTCACTCCTGTGGACCACTTTCCTGTCGACATCCCTCCTGTGGACCTCCCTCCTGTTGACCTCCTTCGTGTGGACCTCTCCACTGTGGACCTCCCTCCTGTGGACCTCTCTCCTGTGGACCTCTTTCCTGTGGAATTCCCACCTGCGGACCTCTCCCCTGTGGACCTCCTTCCTGTGGAACTCCCACCTGTGGACCTCTCCCCTGTGGACCTCTCTCCTGTGGACCTCTCTCCTGTGGACATCTCTCCTGTGGACCTCCATCCTGTGGAACTCTCTCCTGTAGACCTTACTCCTGTGGATGTCTCTCCTGTTGTCCTCGCTCGTGCGGACCTCTCTCCTGTGGAACTCTTTCGTATGGAACTCCCACCTGTGGAAATCCCTCCTGTGGAACTCACACGTGTGGAGCTCTCTCCTGTGGACCTCCCTCCTGTGGACATCTCTTCTGTGGTACTATTTCCTGTGGACCTCCCTCCTGTGGATATCCCTCCTGTGGACCTCTCTCCTGTGGACCTCTTTCCTATGGACATCCCTCCGGTGGACCTGCCTCCTGTTGACCTCCCTCGGGGGGACCTCTCTCCTGTGGACCTCTTTCCTGTGGATATCCCTCCCATGGACCTCCCTCCTGTGGACCTCCCTCCTGTGGACCTCTCTCCTGTGGACCTTACTTCTGTGGACCTCCCTTGTGTAGAACTCCCTCCTGTGGACTTCCCTCCTGTGGTCATCCCCCCTGTGGACCTCTCTGCTGTGGAACTCTCTCCTGTGGACCTCTCTCCTGTTGACCTTACTTCTGTGGACCTCCCTTGTGTAGGACTCCCTCCTGTGGAATTCCCTCCTGTGGACATCCCCCCTGTGGACCTCTCTGCTGTGGAACTCTCTCCTGTGGAGCTCTCTCCTGTGGACCTGCATCCTGTGGACTTCACTCCCATGCACCTCCCTCCTGTGGACCTCCCTCCTGTGGACCTCTCTCCTGTGGACCTTACTTCAGTGGACCTCCCTTGTGTAGAACTCCCTCCTGTGGACTTCCCTCCTGTGGACATCCCCCCTGTGGACCTCCCTCCTGTGGACCTCACTCACATGGACCTCCCTCCTGTGGAACTCACTCCCATGGACATCCCTCCTGTGGAACTCCCTCCTGTGGACCTCCCTCCTGTGGATGTCTCTCCTGTGGACCTCCCTGCTGTGGACGTCTCTCCTGTGGACCTATTTCCGTGGACCTCCCTCCTGTGGGTCGCCCTCTGTGGACCTCTCTCCTGTGTACCTCTTATCTGTGGACCGCCCTCGTGTGGACCTCTATCCTGTGGACATCTTTCATGTGGACCACTCTCCTGTGGAGCTCTTTCCTGTTGACGTCTCTCCTGTGAACCTCTCTCCTGTGGACATCTCTCCTGTGGACCTCTTTCCTTTTGTCCTCTCTGCTGTGGCCTCTCTCCTGTGGAATACTTTCCTGTGCAACTCTCTCCTGTGAACATCCCTCCTGTGGACCTCTCTTCTGTGGACCTACCTCCTGTGGACTACACTCCTGCGGGCCTCCCTCCTGTGGAACTCCCTCCTGTGGACCTCTCTCTTGTGGACCTTCATCCTGTGGACCTCCCTCCTGTGGCCCAGCCTCCTGTGGACCTCCCTCTTGTGGAACTGTCTCCTGTGGACCATCCTTCTGTTCATCTCTCTCCTGTGGACCTCCCTCCTGTGGGCCTCCCTCGTGTGGAACTCTCTCTTGTGGACCACTTTCCTGTGGACCTCCCTCGAGTGGACATCTCTCCCATGGACCTCTCTCCTGTGGAACTCCCTCCTGTGGAGCTCCCTCCTGTGGAACTCTCTCCTGTAGAACTCTCACCTGTGGACCTCCCTGCTGTTGACCTCACTCCTGTGGATCTCCCTCCTGTGGACCTCCCTCCTGTGGACCTCACTCGGGTGGACCTCTCTCCTGCGGACCTCTTTCCTGTGGACATCCCTCCTGTGGGCCTACCTCCTGTGGACCTCTCTCCTGTGGACATCTTTTCTGTGGACCTCTCTCTTGTGGAACTCTTTCCTGTGGACCTGTATCCTGTGGACTTCACTCCCATGGACCTCCCTCCTGTGGACCTCCCTCCTGTGGACCTCTCTCCTGTGGACCTTACTTCTGTGGAACTCCCTTGTGTAGAACTCCCTCCTGTGGACTTCCCTCCTGTGGACATCCCCCCTGTAGACCTCTCTGCTGTGGAACTCTCTCCTGTGGTGCTCTCTCCTGTGGACCTGTATCCTGTGGACGTCACTCCCATGGACCTCCCTCCTGTGAACCTCTCTCCTGTGGACTTTCCTCCTGTGGACATCCCCCCTGTGGACCTCTCTCCTGTGGAACTCTCTCCTGTGGAGCTGTCTCCTGTGGACCTGTATCCTGTGGACTTCACTCCCATGGACCTCCCTCCTGTGGACCTCCCTCCTGTGGACCTCTCTCCTGTGGACCTTACTTCAGTGGACCTCCCTTGTGTAGAACTCCCTCCTGTGGACTTCCCTCCTGTGGACATCCCCCCTGTGGACCTCCCTCCTGTGGACCTCACTCATACGGACCTCCCTCCTGTGGACCTCACTCCCATGGACATCCCTCCTGTGGAACTCCCTCCTGTGGAACTCCCTACTGTGGATGTCTCTCCTGTGGACCTCCCTGCTGTGGACGTCTCTCCTGTGCACCTATTTCCGTGGACCTCCCTCCTGTGGGTCGCCCTCTGTGGACCTCTCTCCTGTGTACCTCTTTTCTGTGGACCGCCCTCGTGTGGACCTCTATCCTGTGGAGATCTTTCCTGTGGACCACTCTCCTGTGGACCTCTTTCCTTTTGTCCTCTCTGCTGTGGCCTCTCTCCTGTGGAATACTTTCCTGTGCAACTCTCTCCTGTGAACATCCCTCCTGTGGACCTCTCTTCTGTGGACCTACCTCCTGTGGACTACACTCCTGCGGACCTCCCTCCTGTGGAACTCCCTCCTGTGGACCTCTCTCTTGTGGACCTTCATCCTGTGGACCTCCCTCCTGTGGACCACCCTCCTGTGGACCTCCCTCATGTGGAACTGTCTCCTGTGGTCCATCCTTCTGTTCATCTCTCTCCTGTGGACCTCCCTCCTGTGGGCCTCCCTCGTGTGGAACTCTCTCTTGTGGACCACATTCCTGTGGGACTCCCTCGAGTGGACATCTCTCCCATGGACCTCTCTCCTGTGGAACTCCCTCCTGTGGAGCTCCCTCCTGTGGAACTCTCTCCTGTAAAACTCTCACCTGTGGACCTCCCTGCTGTTGACCTCACTCCTGTGGATCTCCCTCCTGTGGACCTCCCTCCTGTGGACCTCACTCCCGTGAACCTCCCTACTGTGGATATCCCTCCTGTGGACCTCTCTCCTGTGGACGTTCCTTCTGTGGTCCTCCCTCGTGTGGAACTCACTCCTAGAGTCATAGGGCTAGATTTTCAGTTTAGGCAGTTTTGGGGCGCTAGCTTTAGCGCCCGCCCGAAGTTAGCGCCCGCCCCAAAGTAGCGCCCCGTTGCCGGGAATTCAGTGGCTTCGCCCTAAGAGGTTGGTGGAGCGCTAAAAGAGGCGTTCCACTACTCTCTTTAGGCGCTAAGCCGGCGGTCCAGAGGGATAGCGCCCAGGCGGGGCGCAGCACGGGTGCGGTCATTTTTGCACTGACAGCAGACCCCGTGGTGCCGACCAGCTCTTAAAGGGGGAAGGGACGAATTAGTCTGCTGCCACGCCCTGCACACTGCAGCCTTGCAAAGAGGCCTCAACACTACTGCTCAGCCCCAGGGAGTCATGGCAACGCCAGAGAAGGCCCGTCAGCGTGCCCTGCGCTTCTCAGAGGGTGATCTGGACATCATGCTCACAGCTCTGGAGGTGAGGCGCAAGATCTTGTTTCCAGACAGTGGGAGGAATCCAACCCACCACGACTACACCAAAGCCTGGAAGCAGATCGCCCAGAGGGTGACATTCACCGGCGAGGCCCCCAGGACCCACACACAATGCCGTAAGAAGTACAACGATCTGACCAGGATTGTGAGGGTGAGTAGCCTTTCCAGTCTCCTCCTCATTCTTGCATGTACACCTGACATGATGGGCAAAGGGACCTGAAAGTCCTTTTGGCCAGCCCTCAGCCAGCAGCATTGGGACAGTCATGAGCATCAAATGGCCATTCGGCACTCTACACTTTGGCCAAGCTATTCCACCATGGGAGGCAGTGCACACTACATCAGGGCTTCACTCTGTCCAAGCTATTCCACCATGGGAGGCAGTGCACACTACATCAGGGCTTCACTCTGTCCAAGCTATTCCACCATGGGAGGCAGTGCACACTACATCAGGGCTTCACTCTGTCCAAGCTATTCCACCATGGGAGGCAGTGCACACTACATCAGGGCTTCACTCTGTCCAAGCTATTCCACCATGGGAGGCAGTGCACACTACATCAGGGCTTCACTGCGCCCTTACAGCCCGTCCTTTCTCTTGCAGGCTAAAGTAGCGTTTAATCGCCAGGCCCGTGCCAGGGGTGGCCGCGCCAAGCTGCAGGAGCTCACTCGGCTGGAGGAGCGCGTGTGTGTGCTCATGGGAGCACGTGTGATTGTCCCCACAGCGTGCGGTGTATCCGACCCTCCACTGCCCGGCAATGGTAAGGACCTCGCCTTTTGGCCCTCTCGCGTCGCACTGGCCCATCCGAGCTATCTCCTTTGCCACTGTCCCACCAATGCGCTGAATCCCACCAGTCCTAACTCCCTCGCTGACGCCGTCTCCTCACTCTGAAGCTACTCTTGTGCATTCCTGCTTTCAGCTGGTGACGACCAGGACCCTGAGGCTGCCAGTGACAGCACCTCCAACCAGGAGGAGGAGGAGGAGCAAGCCGGACCTTCGGGGGAACAGTCACGTCCCGCAGGAGAGGAGGAAATGCTCGACACCTCCTCACTGGACGAGTGCCTGGAGGAACTGTCGCAGGGCAATGCAGCTTCTGGGACCAGTGGCGTCCAGCCACCCAGCAGCCGTGCGCGTGGCCCGCGGCCTTCCCCCCAAAGGGGGGAAGGATCAGAGGGGAGTGCTGCTGCTCGGCAAACTCGCCGTCACCAACGCGGCAAGGGTCCCCTAGTTCGGCCCCCCTCCTCCCCAGCGGGAGAGTCGCGACTCCAGTCCGGACACCTTCACTTCGGAGGAGGTGCGGAAGCTCGATCAGATGGCCGACGACTCGGACCGGCGCCACACGGAGCTCATGAGCGTGGTGGGGCGCATGCCTGAGGCCATCGAGTCGCTGGCGACCAGTGTGCGCGAGTTCGGGGCAGCAACTGCCGCGACTGGCCGCATGCTAACTGATGCCGTCAAGACCCTGGCGGATGTGATGCGCGCGCACACCAGGACCAGAGGGCCACTCACTGCTGCCACACGCGCTGTCTCAGGCAGGCATCGCCAGGGCAGGCGCCGCGCTGGACCATCCCAGCAAGCCGGCCGTCGGCTGATTGCTGCGGATCCTGCAGTGCGGGCCCGGCCGAGTGCCACCGCGCCACAGCACCAGCCAGCGCATCCCAGACGCCAGCTGGCCCACATTGCACCATCCGTCGCCGCCATTCCCCCTCTGGGGCGTCAAGGGCAAGCGGCTGCAGCTGATGGTGGCCAGGCTCAGGCGCGCCACTCAGGAGACGGCCCCTCGAGGCCCAAACGCCGTGTAGGCCGCCCCCCAGTGGCATCTGGCGGAAGGGCATCTGAGCCTCAGGCGCCTTCCCCCAGCCTCGCAGCAGCCACTGGGCAGAGCTTGCGAAGGAGCAGCAGGCAGGGCAGGGGAGGCAAAATGCTGGGCAAGGTCTCGCCCTCGCGGGCCACTCAGTAGAGGGTGTGGCCAGCTTTCCTTTAATATGGCGGTGGCCATCTTTATTTTGCCCATGGTTGTGCTTTTGGAGGGCTTTTTTTTTGCGTTAGGCCGACGTTGAGGCCCGGTTTCAATAAAGGTGGAGTGGCTCCTCCCCAGTTTGTGGGAGTGAGTCGTTTGTTGGGCTTTTTGTGGGGCCCGTTTATTGTTTTTGGGGATTCATGTGGGAAGGGCTTTTCATTTTTGTTTAATAAAAAATTATCTTTATTCATGCAGTCTCCATGGTTGTTCTTCTTAGTGTTTGTTGGCTTCGCCGGCTGAGGGCTTGCGGAGCGGCTGCATTCATCTTCCCTCATGGCCCCTGGCCATTCCCTGACAGGGGGCTTAGAAGTACCGTGTAATAAGGTGGCGTCGTGCGGCCCTTGGCCCTGGTCGCTCCCTCCTGGGAACGTACTCCTGCTCCTCCTCCTCCTCCTCCTCCTCCTCCTCATGCTCCTCCTGCTCCTCCTCCTGAGGTGCTGGTCCAACGTCAGGTGGCAGTGCCTGAGTCCTGCGGATAGCCAGGTTGTGTAGCATGCAGCAAACCACCACAAATTGGGAGACCCGGTCCGGCGAATACTGGAGAGCTCCTCCGGAGCGATCAAGGCAGCGGAACCGCTGCTTGAGGACCCCAATAGTTAGCTCGATGATGTTGCGGGTGGTTTGATGGCTCTCGTTGTAGGCCTCTTCAGCAGCGGTCCTGGGCGCGCGGAGCGGGGTCATGAGCCAGGTGCACAAAGGATAGCCTTTGTCCCCGAGTAGCCATCCTCTTGGGGGAGGCTGTGCCTGGAACATGTCATGCACAGTACTCTGCCGCAGGATAAAGGCATCGTGGCTGCTGCCTGGGAAGCTGGCATTGACTGCCATGATGCGCTGCTTGTGGTCACAGACCAGCTGCACATTCAGAGAATGGTAGCCCTTCCTGTTGCGATACTGCTCGCCATGCTCCAGAGGGGCCCGCAAAGCCACATGCGTACAGTCAATGGCGCCCTGCACCAAGGGGAATTCCCCGAGTCTGGAAAATCCCAATGCGCGCTGATGCTGGCTCTCCAGGGCCATGGGGAAGGAGATGAATTGGCTTCTCCTTCTGAACAGTGCTTCGGTCACCTGGCGGATGCAGCGATGCACGCCGTACTGGGAGATGTTTGCTATGTCCCCAGCAGCGTATTGGAAGGAGCCGGTGGCATAGAAGTTCAATGCCACTGTCACCTTCACTTCCACCGACAGAGACGTCCTGCACCTGAGCTTTGGCCGCAGATCTCGGCGAAGCAGGTGGCAGATCTCTGCAATCACCCCCTTCCGGAATCGGAGCCTTTTAACACATCGCGCGGCACTCATGTTTAGGTAGGAGCGCTGCTGGCGGTATAGCCTGACTGGGTAAGGCCTACGTGGCCGACGCCTGTAGCCCCCTCTGCCTCTAGCCAGGGCTGCCCCTCTCACAATACGTCTGCGAGCCCTACGGACATGGAGCTGCAGCTCCGCGTTGGCACCCCATGCAACCCCCATCAAATCCTGGCAAACACTCTAATTTCCAAATGGCCACTTGCAGCGCTGTTGCCTGAGTCCAAAAATACCTGGCTCTTGCTGCTTGAAACCAGTTAGCTATCCTCCTTGTTGTGTCTCCAGAAATGCGTTGCACAAGACTGTTTTCTGAATAATGGATGGCCTTTATACTGGAGAGGACGTTCCCTTAATTAGCGGCCCCCCGGGCCCGCGCTGGTTGTGTTGCGTTCCTTTTTCAAACGCTCCGGCCGCCGCCGCACAATGGGGCGGTCCGACTGAAGTTTGCAATCGGGGTGGCCAAAGGGCGTTGCACGAGGATGTGACGTCATTTTCTGCGCGCGCATCCGGGCGGGCGCTAAACTTGCGCCGGCGCTAACGGGCAACTAATTTGGGGCGGGCGCAAACTGCGCTGCGCCCGGGGCGCTACACGCATAGCGCCGGAAATCACTTCTCTTAAGGCGCTAACTGCTGGCGCAAGCAACTGAAAATCTAGCCCATAGAGTCATAGAGTAATACAGCACGGATAGAGGCCCTTCGGCCCATCGTGTCCGCGCCGGCATCAAGCCTGTCTAATCTAATCCCATATTCCAGCATTTGGTCCGTAGCCTTGTATGCTATGGCATTTCAAGTGCTCATCCACAATGCTTCTTAAATGTTGTGAGGTTTCTGCCTCCACAACCCTTTCAGGCAGTGAGTTCCAGACTCCAACCACCCTCTGGGTGAAAAGTTCTTTCTCAAATCCCCTCTAAACCTCCCGCCCTTTACCTGAATCTATGCCCCTAGTTATTGACCCCTCTACTAAGGGAAAAAGCTCCTCAGCATCCATCCTATCTATGCCCTCATAATTTTGTACACCTCAATCATGTCCCCCCTCAGCCTCTCTGCTCCAAGGAAAACAAACCCAATCTGCCCAGTCTCTCTTCATAGCTGAAGCGCTCCAGCCCTGGTAACATCCTGGTGAACCTCCTCTGCACCTCTCTAACGCGATCACATCCTTCTGTAGTGTGGCGACCAGAACTGCACACAGTATTCCAGCTGTGGCCTAACCAGTGTTTTATACAGCTCCATCATAACCTCCTTGCTCTTATATTCAATGCCTCGGCTAATGAAGGCAAGTATCCCATATGCCTTTTTTACCACCTTATCCACCTGCTCTGCCGCCTCAGGGATCTGTGTACTTGCACACCCAGATCCCTCTGACCCTCCGTCTTGCCTAGGGTCTTTCCATTCATTGTGTATTCCCTTGCCTTGTTAGTCCCCCAAAGTGCATCACCTCGCACTTTTCCGGGTTAAATTCCATTTGCCACTGTTCTGACCAACCCATCTATATCGTCCTGCAGACTGAGGCTACCCTCCTCGCTATTTACCACCCTACCAATTTTGTATCATCCGCGAACTTACTGATCATACCTTTTACATTCATATCCAAGTCATTAATGTAGACCACAAACAGCAAGGGACCCAGCACCGATCCCTGTGGTACCCCACTGGCCACAGGCTTCCAGTCACAAAAAACAACTTCGACCATCACCCTCTGCCTTCTGCCACTAGGCCAGTTTTGTATCCAATGTGCCAAGGCACCCTGGATTCCATGGGCTCTTACCTTCTTGACCAGTCTCCTGTGCGGGACTTTATCGAAGGCCTTACTGAAATCCATGTATACCACATCCACTGCGTTACCCTCATCCACACACCTAGTCACCCCCTCAAAAAATTCAATCGAATTAGTCAGACATCATCTTCCCTTGACAAGCCATGTTTGACTATCCTGATTAATCCTTGCCTCTCCAAGTGGAGACAAATTTTTTCCCTCAGAATTTTTTCCAATAATTTTCCTACCACTGATGTTAGGCTCACTGGCCTATAGTTCCCAGTTTTTCCCTACTACCCTTCTTGATAATGGTACTACATTAGCGGTTCTCCAGTCCTCTGGCACATCCCCTGTGGCCAGAGAGGCCCTGAATATATGTGTTAGAGCCCCCGCAATCTCTTCCTTTGACTCACCCAGCAGCCTGGATACATTTCATCCGGGCCTGGGATTTATCCATTTTTTAGGCCAGCTAAAACCGCCAATACCTCCTCCCTCTCGATGTTAATATGTTCGAGCATATCACAGTCCCCCCGCCCTATTTCTATGTCTACATCGTCCTTCTCCATAGTGAAAAGAGATGCAAAAAGTTCATTTAGAACCCCTCCTATTGTCTTCCGGCTCCACACACAGATTGCCACTTTTGTCCCTAATGGGCCCTATTTTTTCCCTAGTTATCCTCTTATCCTTAATCTATATATATAAAGCGGCTCTTCTGTCTGTCTGTCTGTCTGTCTTTCTGTCTGTCTGTCTGTCCGCCTGGTCTCGATGCGTTTGGAAGTTACAGAGCGTACCGCGCGCCGCGTCGCCTCAAAAGAAAGCTTGCAATTCCGGACCGGTCATCGGCCTATTTACGTTTCGGCCGGACAAAAATCCCGCCGCCGCGGTATCCCAAAAACGTTCAGCGTTCCGCTCATTAGCATCTCATTAGCGACCGTGTGACGTCGAGGTCTTCCTACAGTTGAGTGTCGAGTGACTCGACGATTGACCAATCCTACGCTTGGGTGACCTGACCGGTCGACCAATTGGTGCGTGTGTGGGCGGGCCTTATCCTTCTGAACCGAGGTGAGTGGGCCGCCATCTTGATTTTCCACAATTTTTTCCCCCACACTTTCTGTGTGTTAGGGAACTAAGGTAAATATTTGAATTATGTGTTAGGGAATTAATTAACAATTTATTTCAGTTTTATATTGTGTTTAGCAACCCCCCCTCCCTCCTCCTCACCCTCGCGCAGGGGGGACTCGGTGCTGGTCTCCAGGCCCGCTGCAGGCAGGCCTGATGCTCCAAAAATTTCTCTATCTCTCTCTCTTCCCTCTCTCTCTCTCCTTCTCCTCTTCCCTCTCTCTCCTTCTCCTCTTCCCTCTCTCTCCTTCTCCTCTTCCCTCTCTACTTCCCCCTCTCAGGTTTGACGGTTGTCGGGGCCCGAAGTGAGCCGCTCTAACGGCCGCCAGCCCGCGGGGTTTCCCTGCCTACTCCCCGCTCTAACGGCCGCCAGCCCGCGGGGTTTCCCTGCCTACTCCCCGCGGGCCGCCTCGCGCCGCTGGCACTGACCGCGCATGCGCCGCCCGCCCGCGAGAGCCCACTCTGGCTTTTTTTAAACGGCACCCACGCATGCGCACGGCCGTTGCGCAGCCGCCTTGACGCCGGCACGCATGCGCACGGCCCCCGTGACGCCAGCACACAGCCTCGTGAGATCGCGGGGGGGGAGAGAGCCTCGGGAAATCGCGGGTGAGAGAGCCTCGGGAAATCGCGGGGGTGAGAGCCTCGGGAAATCGCGGGGGGGGGAGAGCCTTGGGAAATCGCTGGGGGGGCAGAGCCTCGGGAAATCGCGGGGGGGAGAGCCTCGGGAAATCGCGGGGGGGGAGAGACTTGGGAAATCGCTGGGGGGGGCAGAGCCTCGGAAATCGCGGGGGGGCGGGGGGAAGAGAGCCTCGGGAAACCGCGGGGGGGAGAGCCTCGGGAAATCGCGGGGGGCGGGGGCGGAGAGAGCCTCGGGAAATCGCGGCGGGGAGAGCCTCGGGAAATCGCGGGGGGGAGAGCCTCGGGAAATCGTGGGGGGAGAGCCTCGGGAAATCGCGGGGGTGGAGAGCCTCGGAAATCGCGGGGGGGGGGCGGGGAGGGCCTCGGGAAATCGCGGGGGGGGAGAGCCTCAGGAATCGCGGGGGGAGAGCTCGGAATCGAGTCGGGAATCGCGGGGGGGGAGAGCCTCGGGAAATCGCGGGGGGGAGAGCTCGGGAAATCGTGGGGGGGTGGGGAGGGCCTCGGTAAATCGCGGGGGGGGGAGAGCCTCGGGAAATCGCGGGGGGGGAGAGCCTCGGGAAATCGCGGGGGGGGGGTGCGGGGAGAGCCTCGGGAAATCGCGGGGGCGGGGGGGAGAGAGCCACGGCAAATCGCGGGGGTGGGGGAGAGCCTCGGGAAATCGCGGGGGGAGACCCTCGGGAAATCGTGGGGGGGAGAGCCTCGGGAAATCGCCGGGGGGGAGAGCCTCGGGAAATCGCGGGGGGGGGAGAGCTCGGGAAATCGCGGGGGGGAGACCCTCGGGAAATCGTGGGGGGAGAGCCTCGGGAAATCGCGGGGGGGGAGAGCCTCGGGAAATCGCGGGGGGGGGGAGAGCCTCGGGAAATCGCAGGGGACGGGGGGGGAGAGAGCCTCGGGAAATCGCGGGGGGGGGAGAGCCTCGGGAAATCGCGGTAGGGAGAGCCTCGGGAAATCGCGGGGGGGGGGAGAGCCTCGGAAATCGCGGGGGGGAGAGAGCCTCGGGAAATCGCGGGGGGGGGGAGAGCCTCGGAATCGCGCTGGGGGAGAGCCTCGGGAAATCGCGGGGGGGGAGAGCCTCGGGAAATCGCGGGGGCGGGGGGGAGAGAGCCTCGGGAAATCGCGGGGGGAGAGCCTCGGGAAATCGCGGGGGGAGAGCCTCGGGAAATCGCGGGGGGGGGGGGCGGGGGGGAGAGAGCCT